>NC_088654.1:7328445-7665945 GCF_964019385.1 Sycon ciliatum | reverse complement strand
CCGATTCACTTGACAGTGAAAACCTGTCTAAGACGACTGCTCAAGGGACCTGGGGTGCCACAATCGCGGAGGGTGGATACACTACACCGTGTACAGGCGCGTGCCCCGAATGGGTTCCTGGGTGCCCGGAACCCCCCCTTTTTTTTGCTCAAAAAGCAGGATTTTGCTTAATTTTTTGAAAATTTTTCCCGGGGAGGCCCCCCCCTTGAAGGGCACCGGCGCACGCGCCTGGTGTAACACTAACAGTCAGCGCTGCTGAATGAAATCCGATTCACTTGACAGTGAAAACCTGTCTAAGACGACTGCTCAAGGGACCTTCAAACACATGGTCTCTGTTACCAGGTGGTCTCCTTTACGTATCCAGGGTCATTTGACTGGAAATAGCATCCCTTGGTCCTGGCTGCAGTGGTCTTCTGGGACAGGTGGTCGCCTTATCCCAGTGGTTGCCTTCACAGGTTTTACTGTACTTGGCTGGGCACTGGACTGGTGCAGTGCCAGTGGTGGTACAGGGGTGTAGGATGCTAGCCGACATTACAAAACTGCGGGGATTTCACTGCAGATCACAGCAATACGAGTTTTTAGATGCTGCAACACCAGTAGCAATTCTGTGGAGTGTGCTATTCATAATAACACCACGCACAAAAGAAGGAGTTGAACGGGCTAGGCAGGGGTCACGTGTTCAGCTCCTACCAAGTGCTACAGACTGTACTACACCGTGGCAACTGAAATCCGACCACCTGAGCGGTGCGTGCACATAATTCTAGCAGTCTCTACATGTATTTCGTAGTTTTACAATCCCGTGTTGGGTCTTTGCGATGTGAGCGCACCGCTCAGGGGGTCGGATTTCAGTTGCCAGCACTGTCAGTGTAGCTGACAGTTGAGAGTGACTTAGCAGAACGACGATACGTGGTAATAAGGGTGCAGATGACAGCCTGGATCTGTCAATACCCGCCAGCTAGTAATAGTAATGCTTTCCCATAAAGAAGAACTGACGCCAGTGCTAGTGACGGCTGGACGACCTTCTTCTAGTCGTTGTTAGTGTTTCACTGGCCGCCACGAACAATACAATTAGTGTACAATCATGTACCTGCAGCATAATTATTACTAACGCCTCTCTGCTCTGTCCGTGTGCTTCAATCTCTCTGCCCAGTCCGCGGCGTTCTTCCACACGATCTGATTTTCTCTACTCAGTCCGTGGCGCGCCTCGCGGATGATTCTAGTTCATCTGCAGTCCCCTGCCGTCGCTCAAACTCACAAATTCACAGCCTCCGACAAACAAACTCCGACAAACGGCCGTGAGCTGGTGCAGCGACTGACACGCGAAGGCTGTCCACCGCTGAACGCAAGTCTGAAGACTGAAAGCCATCATCCACAGCACAGCGTTCGCCACAGAGAGCAATCATCCGTTGAGGGAAGCAGTTTCGACGATTGTAAAACTACACGCGATGACAGCAGAGCATGTCGTACAGAACATTTCACACTAGCAGTGACGTCTCGGGCGGTGGATCTTGCGCACCAAAAAAAGAAACGCAGAGACTTCAAACTCAAAACTAATAAGCTCTATTCAAGCCGCCTCCTAGTTCTAGTCGAGAAGCGTATACGCTATCATGGTTATAGACGGTAGTTAGCATTGGCATGTGACTTCTCGCCGACTCACGCGACAACGAGAAGTTTTACAGTTTTCAGTCGAAGTGACACCTTCTGTCACCTGTTGTGTTCATCAATCGAATCACTCGCGACGAGTCGACTGTAGAGTGTAGTCGGCGAGCCAAGCCAGTGTGACCAGTGCCAGTGCCGTGGTGACCTAGGGCTTAGGCGATAGTGTTATGTTGACTGTTGTGATGGCTCCAAACCAAGCCTGGGAGACGTGAAAACTGTCACGACTTCCTGCGCCAAACACTGAAACAGTGCGACCCCGAGTGCCAGATGATACCAAGTACAACCTCGGTCTTCCGAAAAAGGAAAGGCAAGAAAACCGGGCTTGAGCTTGCTCCGATCCAGCTCTGCACCAAGCCAACACACGACGCGATGGAGCCAAATGAAGACAACATTAAAAACCTAAGCTACAAAGTAAGGGTAGTAAGGCGCTAGGCAGCAGGCCTTGCAGCTAGCTTTGCGCAGATAATGATTATTTTGAGAAAAAAAATTGGCAGATTCTGCACGAAAAGCAGTGAACAAAGACATGACATTGTACTGATGCATGATGTAGTTCAGTAGTGAAATCAGGCAGAGCCATGTAAAGCTTCTACGTAACTGTCGTTTGACAGGTCATGAATACAATCATGTACTGAGTACTTGCCTGTGGCATGGCAGTACAGGAAAACCTGTGAATAAAGACCACCCCTCGGGGCCGGCCAGAGAAAGCGGTCTTTAGTGGCAGGTGGTCCTTAGTTAGAGGTTTGCACTGCACAACCATGCTGAATGTGAGACGGTCCGTGCCTGACAAAGTGGTCTGTAGTACCAGGCTGGTCGCTAGTCACGGTGGTCTTTAGTTACAGGTTTTACTGTAGTACCAGGCTGGTCGCTAGTCACGGTGGTCTTTAGTTACAGGTTTTACTGTAGTACCAGGCTGGTCGCTAGTCACGGTGGTCTTTAGGTACAGGTTTTACTGTAGTACCAGGCTGGTCGCTAGTCACGGTGGTCTTTAGTTACAGGTTTTACTGTAGTACCAGGCTGGTCGCTAGTCACGGTGGTCTTTAGTTACAGGTTTTACTGTATTACAGACTGCTTAGCACCTGTGCAGTATGAAGGCGCCTAGGCTAGTCCGTCGACTCAACGAGTTACGTTGTGCAGCTATTCGGAGAGGGACACCGCGAAGCGAGTTGTTTCACCAGAAATCACGCGTCGTTCTTTCTTTCAACCTTCAAGCTCAATGGTCAATGTCGTAATATTGACATGATCAGGACAGACCATTAGTATTAGAGACCCTGATATGGTATGAATTGTAGTGTTTGGTGAGCATACAACTGCCAGGCAGCAGAGACTCAAGTAAGGAAGGGGAAAGTGGACGACAATGCAATGATGTGATTTAGTATTCCCGCCTGCATCAGCTTTTTCTTCCTTTTTCTACGAGAAACCACGAACCCCGAGAACCCCGAGAACAGAATAGTGCATGATACTATTAGTAGTATTAGAGGTGGCTGCAGTCGCAGCTGTGGTGAGGAAACTGGAGTATCTCCGTCGACCTCTGAGGCTGAGGTCTCGGCTTCAGCGACACATTGAAATGTCTTTCCACCCAGTGCAGCAGAATCAGACTCAGAGTCAGAGAGTTGCTTTAGCAGAATTCGAGGAATTGCCCGCCATAAGGTTTGTATGGTTCTGCCAATTTCACTGCTTTTCGAGCATAATCCGCCCGTGCCTAGAACTTACATGTACATGTACCTGTGCTCTTTCAGCTTCACTACAGCCCCAGGGACTGGGTGATGTAGCCCTAGCCCCGGTAATGGCAGTAATACCAGTATAATGTATATCACGAGCACAGTGATAATAACGGTACATAACACGGACTACGGGGTTACCATTGGTTACCCAATGCTATGCTGTAGTGTAGACATGTCGACAGTCGCTAGACTACAGCATGCGAAGCACACCACACCGTACATACTAACATAGTGCAAGGGTTATCGGTTATGCGGTACAGCCAAACCTGTCCAGGCGACCACTCGGATAAGGCGATCACCTGACCTAGAGTACTGGAGCTCGCGCTATTCCGCCGACAACTAATGTTACTTGACACTTCGCGAGCTCCAGTGTGGGAGCAAATCCATTCCTAAACAAAATCGTCGCCGAAGTCGCAACCTCTATTTCGTACCTGTCCTAGACGACCACTGAAACCAGGACCAAGGCATGCTAAAAAAATCGACTCAAATGACCGTGGATAAGGAGACCACCTGTAGACAGCGACCACGTTTTGAAGGTCCCTTCAGCGGTCGTCTTAGACAGCTTTCACCGTTACGTATGTACAGATGTCAGTACTCCTGTGAGGCTGTGAGTGTTGGTACATGACTGTACGCGTACGAGTGACTCGTATGGATGCAGGCGGAAGAAGTGGAAGGCGGAAAACTATCGACAAAACGCCCGCCGCGCCTGGTCCAGCGGAAAGAGCTTGTGTGCTCATGTGCCTGATGAGTGATGTGGTCATGTGGTCGGGTGCGTCACGTGCACGCGTGCACGGCGTCTCAGCTCAGATCAGGCTGTACGTACTTACACTAACAGTATATCTACAGACTACATGTAGTGTGCATAGCATGCAGATGAGACAGAGTGAAGGGTAGTACCGTACTACACTCTACAGTGTAGTAGCAGCAGCGGTCGGTCATGGTCACGGCGCGGCAGTTCGGTTCAATCGAGTCGTGCAAATCATCAAGGCGAACGAACACCAGGCCGGGCTGGTCTGCATGCATGCACTGATTGCGCGGAATATCCGTGCTGAAAAGCAGCCGGCAAAAGAAAGAGAAGAGATCAAGAGCGAGAATTTCGTGCCGCGTGTGCATGTGCCGTGGTGAAAAAGAGAGAGAGAGAGAGGGAGAGAAAGGGGGGAATACTGGACAGAGCAGTAGTACTGTAGTAGTTCACTTGACAGTATTCAGTAACTGTAGTCTGTAGGTCGTTGTTCCCTGCTGCTCTTGTCCCGCTGTTGAACTTGGAGTGGACGTGTACTGTGGAGCGTAGCAGCAGTGCAGTGTGCCTGCGGCATAGACTCGAGCGCTCGCGCTCCTGGGCCCCCTGCGTGTGCTCCGTGTGCAGTAGTAATAACACAGCCCATGTGAGTGAAAGAAAAAAATAGGTGCAAGAAATTCGGCAATGTCCTGAAAAAGCGCTCGACATACAGCAGTGAGATAACCTCGTTTGGAAGAGACGAAAGCGCTAGCGCTACGAGAAACCCACCGCGTCGACAGGCGCTCAGCTTCACCAAACCCTCCCCGCACTGCTACAGGACTCTGCGGAATAGCTAGCGGCTGTTTGGACGTGTGCTACACCTAGTGTTGGTGCCCGAGCGATGGCCGACGCTTCGCTCTTTTCTCGGCGTAATCCTGAAGATGAGTTCGAGCTAATCAAAAAGGTTGGAAGCGGTACGTATGGCGAAGTCTACAAGGCCAAGGTGGTCAAAAGCGGACTGTACAGTGCGCTGAAGATTATCAACATCGACCAGGGCGATGACTTCGCCATTATCCAGCAGGAGATTCAGATCTTGGCGGACTGCAAGCACCCGAACATCGTGGCCTACTTCGGCAGCTACCTGCGCAAGGATAAGCTGTGGATCGCCATGGAGTACTGTGGCGGCGGCAGCCTGCAAGATATCTACAACGTGACGGGCGGCCTGAATGAGCTGCAGATCGCCTACGTTTGTAGAGAGACTCTGCAAGGTCTCGCCTATCTCCACGAGAAGAACAAAATGCATCGAGACATCAAAGGTGCCAACATCCTTCTAACGGAGGTAGGTGCTCCGGCTGATCATTAGTTTGCGAATTGATCTTTTCTTGTTGTGTGCACTGCTGTGTCGTGCTGCGTTGTAATCGCAGCGGCGTGTGCAGCATAATTGTCCATGTGGTGTCTGCGTAGCGAGCGGCCTGCGTGTTTTGTGCGTGTGCGTATGTGTGTGTGTGTGTGTCCATCCCGTCGCGTTGTTTTCTGTCTGTCCGTACGCCCTGACGGGTTGCTGAACGCTGCGTGCGCGCGCGCGCGCGCGCGCGGAGAACAAACTAGTAAACTCCCGCGTAGTGCTGTGACAGCGGGAGCAGAAGCGGAGAGTGATCTCTCTCCGGGATCTGAAAAGGACAACTGGTGCTTGGGACAAACCTCGACTCGAGTCGTGCAGCGTGATGAGCACAAACACCAATCGCGCTATCTCCGTCATCATCGCTTGATTGAAGCGATTCACTGCTCACTGCAAACTTCGACGCCAGTTATATTTTGACGCCGAAAATTGTCGGAATGTTTCCACGCGATAGTTTCTCGCAAACCACCAGTAGTATGTCCAGAATGCTGGTTGAATGTCGGATGAAACTCCGCCGAGTATTGGTCGGCGGGACGCTCCTGCGCTAGCCGACATTCGCAACTCTGAGCGTGTCTATTCGTCACTGTCACGTTCGTTCGCAGTTTGTCGTTCGACTTTAGCGCTCTATCCCTGGCTACGTGAATGGTTTTCCCTACACTCGGATCACGAGTCACAGTGTGTTCTTGCAAACAGCTGCCTGGCGACAGACGAGTCGTGCAGGAAGTAGGCAAACTCGGCGACACGGTCGCAGTACTCGTACCACCACACGCACTGCCAGGAAAAGAGTGGACCTGGGGATATCTTCAACATAGCCATTGTGTGAAGATCGCTTCAGGGCTGAGACCCCCCCCCCCCCAAAAAAACGTGTATTGTACAATAATTCTTGTATTGTAGTAAAACATTTCAAGCATACCTTTGTGTGCTGGGTGACAACCAGCAACCTAACATTCTGTAACGCCACTATTATGAGCGAACATTTAGTTTTAAAATGATGATTTTATAACGTTCGTTGTAGTGTCATTACTCGTATGTGCAAAAATGATGCGCATGTACAGTCATCTACAGGTTTTTACATCCAGAATTTGTTAACAGTCTCGTTGCAATTTGAAACATATCGCGCGCGCGCGTGTAACGCTGTTGAAGTACATCAGGTACACGTGTACCAGACACCAGCCTTGTACTGATGCTTGATTATGAACCGCCGTCTTGCTGGGTGTGGCCCTGTGCGTGGCTGTGTGTGTGTGCGCGCGCGCGCGCGTGTTGTGTGTGTGTGTGTCCATGTCACGTGTACTCACAGAAAGGAGATGTGAAGTTAGCTGATTTCGGCATCGCCGCTCAGATTACCATGACACTAGGAAAGAGAAAATCGTTCATCGGCACACCCTACTGGATGGCACCGGAGGTAGGCATATCATTGCTACTGCTGTCGTCTCTGCTGCTGCTGATGCTGCTGCTACTGCTGTCGTCTCTGCTGCTTCTGCTGCTGCTGCTCCTGCTGTTGATGCTACTGTCTCACTGTCGCTGAGGTGCTATGTTTCTTGTCGTTAGGAGCAAGACCCATTTTCCTGTTTAGCATGTGTGAATTCACGTGTTCACTGTGTGTGTGTGTGTGTGTGTGTGTGTGTGTGTGTGTGTGTGTGTGTGTGTGTGTGTGTATGTGTGCGTGTGTGTGTGCCTGACTCTGTTGTATGCACGCGTGTGATTGCGTAGGTGGCAGCCGTCGAGAAGAAAGGCGGCTATGATCAAAAGTGTGACGTATGGGCTGTTGGCATAGTCGCCATTGAACTAGCGGAGACACAACCTCCAATGTTCGACCTTCACCCGATGCGAGCTCTCTACCTCATGTCGAAGTCGAACTTCAAGCCACCGCAGCTGAAGCACCGCGCAAAGTGGAGTGCCGAGATGCACGACTTCGTCAAGTTCAGCCTCAAGCGCGACTCGAAGAAGCGGCCGTCCGCCAAGGAGCTCCTGAAGCACCCGTTCTGCGATCGTCCGCTGGTACGCGAGCTCATGACCAACCTGCTCCACCAGGCCATGAACCCGGAGGATCTGACGCGCTCACAGGACGAGGAGGAGGAGGAGGAGGAGGTTGCGCACCCACCGGCCAAGACGTCGCAGCTGCAGCGCATCAACTCCAGCCGCCACAAGCGCGAGTCGCGCACACCGAACATCGAGCCAGGCGACCTGGGCGGCGTCGGCGAACTCAACCTGATGCCGCCGATCAGTCGACTGCAGGACCAGAACTGGGACGCGTCTCCGGCCAACGCCGCCGCCAGCGCCAACGAACCGCCGTCGTTTCCGCCACCGCAACGATCGCACGCGGCAGCAGCGCCATCGCAGGCAGTAGCGCCTAGCGCTGCCGCCGACAGTGCCAGCGCTCCTCCGCTGCCGCCCAGACCTCGCGGCGCAGCCCCTGGTCCCACGTCGCCGGGGACAACGGTGGGTGCTGCTGCGGCCGCTGCTGCTCCACCGCCGGTTGAAGTGGCCCCGCCGCGGCCGGCCAAGCCGAGCATCAACCGACCAACACCCGTCGCGCCCATCATCAGTGCGCCGAGTGGCGGGTCTAACGATGCTCCACCTCCGCCACTGCCAGACAGAAGACCAACGCAGAGACGATCTGCTCAACAGGTAAGCACTCCTAATACAACACTGTGTGTGTGTGTGTGTGTGTGTGTGTGTGATGGGGAGGGGGGTTGGGAGTGCATGTTCTTATTGATGTGCCACTGTTGACAGAGTTACTGAGATGGTGGTTGCGATGGTAGTTGTGGTGGTGGTGGTTGCAGTGGTGGTGGCGGTGGCTCCGCTGCTACCTTTGAGAGCATTGTTTTTGCTGCTGTTCCTGTCCAGTGGCCAGGGCAGTGTTGGCAGGACAGGTCCTCCTGATACCGCTCAGTGTGGCACCGGCGGAAATACCATGCTGTTTAGATTACTGGCGGTGGTGCTGGTGCTGGTGGTGCTGCTGCTGCTGCTGCTGGTGGTGGTGCTGCTGCTGCTGGTGGTGGTGGTGCTGCTGCTGCTGCTGCTGGTGGTGCTGCTGCTGCTGCTGCTGGTGGTGGTGGTGGTGCTGCTGCTGGTGGTTGTGGTGCTGCTGCTGCTGCTGGTGCTGCTGCTGGTGGTGGTGCTGCTGCTGGTGGTGGTGCTGCTGCTGCTGGTGGTGGTGCTGCTGCTGCTGGTGGTGGTGGTGGTGGTGCTGCTGCTGCTGGTGGTGGTTGTGGTGGTGCTGCAGGTGCTGGTGCTGCTGCCGCCGCCACGACTGATGTTGATAATGCTTTTTTTATGGTCATCTGTGACAGACAAAACTTGTGTACGCGTTGCAGCAGCGCTCTTGCCCAGTCACGACCTGTGTGTCGCCACGGCGGCTGATCTGTTGTGTATACATTCTCGTTTCTGTTCGTATTGCTTGCGTAGACTACGTGCTTCTCGAAGATTTTCAGCGGCTGCCCGTTGACAATCCACTGTGCGTCGTCATGGCTGGAGCCAGAATCCCGCAGTCAACACATCCTACTTGGCGCGGAAGAAGGCTTGTATACGTTAAACTTGAACCAGGTAAGTTATTTGCAAGCCGCACGTTAAGCTAAAACGAATTGGCAGAGGCAACAACCGGTGGTCACTTCTGAGCGTAAGGATTAGAGATATCTTGTTCTGGTGAAACCAACATGGCGAGGATGATGCAATGTTAGTCCGTTTCCTTACCCTTCCCGCGTCGTGATTGTATCTCTGATTAGAGTCAGGTACGTAAAACAGGATCTCTAGGGCCCCATCAGCAAGATGGGTTACCTAGTATCGTCTGTCTATCTGCAACGGTAGATAGCCGGGCCACGCAGAAGAAGCGAGACTTTTGTCTGTTGCTGTGTCGTATCTGCCTCTCTTTCCACCACCAACACCACCGTTGACACATGTATCTTGTATGTGCGCGTGTGTGTGTGTGTGTGTGTGTGTGTGTGTGTATGTGTGTGTGTGTGTCTGTCTGTGCACGTGTGACAATATGCACGTTCCCGTGTACAACAGGGTGTGGACGTGGCCATGGAGCAAGTGTACCCACGCAAGTGTACCTGGCTCTTTGTCGTGCACAACGTACTAGTCTCCATATCCGGCGCCGCTGGTCATTTATGCATGACCGATCTAGTGCAGGTATGTAAGGCGACATCATGCTCATGGAGGGATGATGTAACACGCATCATTCCGCACTGGACGGTGACATCATTCATGTAGCTTCTATGTGCAGAGTGATGTAGCTATAGGGATCATTCCTTCGTTGTGCACAAAATGATGACATCATGATGATGTAACGCGAACGCCATGAGAGCCTTTCAGAGGAGTCCAGGCAGAAGCAATTATAGGACAATCGCTTCATGTCAGCCGTCAGCTGCAACAGCAGTAGTAATATCCTGATGACCAGTCTTGTCAACTCGTATTATGGAAACACTCGGATGCACTGCTACTTCACACAGTCAGACGGTTCTTTCTCAACTTCTTCTCTTTTTGATGTTCTCTGCTCCTATCCTGTGTGTTCAGATTCACGACAAGGGCACGGAGGGGTCTGCTCGCAGTAGTTTTGGCTCTCGCCGTCGTTTCAGTCACACAACGAAAGTGCCCGACTCTCGGGGCTCACTAAAGTGCTGTGTTGCAAGAAACCCGTTCAATGACCAGCAGTATCTGTGTGCGGCGACGGCAAAGTCTATCATTCTTATGCAGTGGTAAGCTGGTGGGTGGCCTGTGATGCTGCTGCTTGGGCACTGTTATGGCTATGGGCGAGAGTAAAGTAAGCTGCCGAGAGTGTGCAACTCTGCATCCAGGGTCCCCGACGGCGAAAACGCGCATCACATGTTCAAAGTACGATTTGTACTAATGTACTCCTGCTATGGCGATGGGCTTGGCTATGGGTACTTGGGTACTGCTGCTTGGGTACTGCTGCTTGGCTGCTTCTATAGCTGTTGCTGGTCATGCTGGTGCAGGCAATAGTAGGGTGGCAGCGGGTGCTGCGGCTGTCACATATAGTGTTCCTGCTGCAGCCCCTACTTCCACTGCTGCTGCTGCAGCCACTTACTTCTCCTGCTCCAGCTGCTCATTGTGACGGTAGTGATGGGTTGAACTTGTGGCGCTGTTTATGTGCGTGTTGGTGGCATTCAAGTTGCTGCTGCTGACAGTGGTGCTGGTGGTGGTGGTGCTGCTGTTGTTTCTGGTAGTGGTGCTGCTGCTGCTGCTGCTGCTGGCAGTGGTGCTGCTGCTGGTGTTGTCCCTCTGCTACCAATACCGCCGCAGCTAATGTGAGTAATGGGTTTGACTGTAGTGGTGGTGATGGTGGTGATGGTGGTGACAGTGTGCTATTAGGTTAGTGCATGCCACTGTCCGCTCTCTGTCTCCTTCGTTACCAGCTGGCTGATGCTATCTCTCTGTCTCTGTCTCTCTCTTCCTCACCCTCTCCCCCCTACTTCCCCATCAGGTATGAGCCGCTTCAGAAGTTCATGTTGGTAAAGACGTTTGACTCGCAGCTGCCGTCCCCGCTCAACGTGTTTGAGCCGTTCGTTGTCAAGACGGAGGAGTACCCCATCATCTGTGTCGGTGTCACACAAGGTGAAGGCGAGAATGTCAAGTTCGACACGATTAATCTGAACAGCAATGCCACCTGGTTTCCAAACAACGACACACAGGTAAGACTAACGCGATATAATGGTTTATAATTATGCTAGTTTAGATTCTTGGTTGTAGGAAAGCGAATCAGCACACGAAGCACAGAAGCTTTATAGTTTCCAGTAGGCCTTTGGTACCATTACTCTTCAAGTCTAATACAATGGTGATTAAAGCAAGTCCTCATAACCGGCACTTTGGCGGTCAGAGCATTGACAAAATACCCCTTTAAATTATGCTACACTGTAGTTGGGGCACAACGCCTTTGTGACAACAGCACATTACGCGTGTTGCCTCTTCCGGTATTAGGTTGGACGTTTGTACAACTTTTTGTGTCTCTTTTTGTCTCTGTCTCTCTCTGCCTGTGTGTGTGTGTCTGTGTCTGTGTGTGTCTCTCTCTCTGTTTTGTCTGTCTGTCTGTCTGTTTTGTCTGTCTGTCTCCCTCCCTCTCATCTCTCTGCCTCTCTGTCTCTCTTTGTCTCTGTCCCTCTCCACTCTCTGTCTCTCTTTGTCTGTCTCTCTTTGTCTCTGTCTCTCTCCCTCTCCATTCTCTGCCTCTTTGTCTCTCTTTGTCTCGCTCCCGCTCTCTTTGTCTCTGTCTCTCCTCCCCCCCCCCTCCGTGTAGATAAGTATCAAGACATTGTGTCAACTCGAGAAAGACACGCTGGTGGTGGCGTGCGACGATTCGGCAAAGTTCGTCAACCTGAGCGGCCAGCTGAAGACCTCATCCCGGCAAGCGTCTGTGCTGACATTCGAGCCACCACCAGAGCACATAGTCTGCTTGCAGGGATCAGTGCTCAGTTTCCACCGACACGGCATGCTGGGAAAGAGCCTATCGACACGGCAAGTCATCGCACAGGTACGCCGCCTACTCCCACGGTATAGTACTGTCGGGTGGAAATGCAGTCGATAGTCACCAACGGAGGGTTCATAAAGGCACACCCATCTGGAGAGAGCCCCGTACGCTGCATTTTGTGTGGCAAGACATTTTGGGAACATGGAAAACACGGGTTGCGGGTAACTGTTTCCCCTGAACTGGGGGTCAGCCTCCTGGCTTAACGTTTATATGTACATTGGCACGTACATATTCGTACAGTGGTATGCTGTGCTTGATGAAATCCTAGCATGTTCGTTCTTCCGCACCCGGTAGTACTATTTAGACAGTCCGATGAAAGCAATCCGAATAGGAGTTGCTCGAATAAAGCTGTGTGTGGATGTGTACATACTTCGTGAACTTGAGATGAAACTGTGCTTGTGTTTGCTTGTGTGTGTGTGTGTGTGTGTGTGTGTGTGTGCGTGTGTGCGTGCGCGTGTGTGTGTGCGCATGCGCACGTGCTTGTGTCTTCTGTGGGTGCCGATACTGCTCGTGTTTGCCTCTCTCGCACAGGTCACGGATCCTACGCGTGTCTTCAGACTGCTCGGGTCGGATCGTGTCATTATCATCGAGAGCAGAATGGTGGACGACGTCTCGGCAGCCTCCAATCTCTACATCCTGGCTGGCAACTAGTGACACAAGTGCACACGGCGTTGACCGGAAATTACAAGCGTCCCAGCTCTGGTGTTGGTGTCGCCACAGCCATCGCTGCCGCTGTTGTGCTTTGGCATGTGCGGTGACAGGTGTCTGCCTCCATCTCCTGCTCGGCCTTCTCTGCTGCATCGCGTCCGCGCGTCTCGTTTCCAAACACCCCCGTCTGTGTGTGTTTTTGTGCACGCGCATGCGAGGAAGCTCGGCTGATCTGACGCGGAGCTGTGCGATGTCGCGCTGTGCCATTGGCGTCTCATTTCCTACGGTCATCCTGAATGTTTCATAGTTCTCGTCCCCACCCCTAAGTCTGTCTCTCTCTCTCTCTCTCCTCTCTCTTTCACGAAGCCAAGAGGGCAAGCTGCTCCGTGAGCCTTTGCAGCGCGCAGCCGGGTTCTCCACTGGCATCAACAACGAGACAGCCACATCCTGTCCCGTGCTGGAGTCCCCGCTGAACTCACATGAATAGCACCATGGATGCTGTACTGTACTTGTGTTCCCGTGTCTATTTGTTTGTGTTCGTTTGTTTGTATTCGTCTGTGTTCGTTTGACGCCATGGTTGTGCCTCCCCTGTTGTCTTTCTGTTCCCTGCGCACACACCTGTTTTTTCTTCCTTTTTTTCCCTACGAAAAATGACACTTATTTTATCCCCTGCCCTTGCCGACTCGTTTTCCAGTCCCTCCCCGCATCGTGTGTATACGTGTGTCTGTTTGTGTGTGTGTGTGTGTGTGTGTGTGTGTGTGTGTGTGTGTGTGTGTGTGTGTGTGTGTGTGTGTGTGCGTGTGTGTGTGTGTCTGTCAGTGTACGCCTGTGCATGCGTGTAGATGGCATGTCGAGGTAGACACACTTCGCTGCTAGTTTATGCGTGTCAAGTTGTCTGGTTGAACCGAGACGTACAAATAAGCAGCATATCGGTCATTGCTAACAGCCCTGGCTTGAGCCTGTGCGTTTCTCATTCTTAGCTCTGTCACCCGTATACCTCTACTGTTGTGTAATATAACTTGTCCCAATAGTCGTCATTTCGTACCGTGTACATTATCGTGAGCTAACTGTGTATTAAACGATACAAACTCCAGCAACTTGTTCGCTTTGCTGCTGCAGAGCTGCTGTTGCTCAATTGTGCATAACGCCATGGCCCCGTACGTGTCCACTGTGTGATGATGCCTCTACTTCCATTGCCACTGTCCGCACCGATGCACGCACTGGCAGGCAACCTCCTGCGAGCCGTGCGCCTCGCTTGCTTTCTAACGATTTTTCATGATGACGAATAGCGCGCCGGCAGCCAGGGAAGGTGGCAGAAAGAGAGAGAGAGATATGATGTGTGTATGTATTGCGTGTGGTGGTGGTGGAGGCAGTGCTCTGAGTTGGGGCAAGCTTCTAGACTTGTTATGATATTTTTTCCCAAACAGCAAACAATAACTACCGTGTGTGCATTCTCTAGACGTGCTTTTGTGTTTTTTTTCTTTTAGCTCATTTTCGAGTACTTTTTTCCTTTCTTTTCAGTTGCCCTTCGACAACGTACGCACGTATGTTCACGTGTGAAGATGCTGCTAAGAATACGTGCACATGGTTTTTTTTCGTTTTTTTCAGTGCCTTTATCCCAAGATGTGAATATCAGTGACTTTCTGTTTTACATACTCCCGATGCAGCAGCATTCAGCTCTTGCTAGTTTTCATGCTGTTGCTTTTGCTACTGTTAGTTTCTCGAGCCACTCACTTGGTCTCTGTCTCTCCTCTCTCACACGCTTTTTTTGGTAACCGTTAGTAGACAGCTCTCATCTGCTGTTTGTTGAATTTCTGGCCGGGTGAACAAACTTCTGCGAACATCTCCTCGATTATCTCGTTTGAACGGACCTGCCCTGCCCTGACATTACATTGTCATGTTGTTTTACCTACGTCCCTACCGTGTACCTGAAAAAAATATTTGTAAATTTTCGCCCGTCCCATGCTAACAATAATTATGCATAGGTATGCTGTATCGTTTCGTGCAGTGATGACGTTTGTCATTTTATTCTCTTACGGAAGATAAGTTCTGCGTCCTGCGGTTGAATGGTGGGTGCTGTGATTGCTGTGGGTGTTGTGTCGTGGGTGGACCCGGGCAGGTTTTGGAAGAGGACATTCACTGCGCGACACAATGAGTTCGAGGTACATGTAGTGGCAGGGGGAAGCAGCAGTGTCACCGACTCACCGAATGACTACGGCACAACTCTGTGATGTAACTCTCTATGACGTAATTCTATCATGTAACTATGACGGAATTCTATGATGTAACTATGACATAGCTACATGTATATGATGTATAGTCAACTTCGCGAATAACGACTGCGGATATAACGACAATTCGCGAATAACGACAGAATTTCCATGCCCAGAGCAAAGTCACATCCAACTGTAATACATATAATGAGACTTCGGGTATAACGACACTTCGCGAATAAGGACATTTTCTGATGCCCCGCCCGAGTGTCGTTATACGCAAAGTTGACTGTAACTCTATTATGACACTATGACGCAACTCTACGATGTAATTCTATGATGTAACTATGTGACGCAGCTCCATGACGTAACTCTGTGACGTAGCTCCACGACGTAATTCTATTATGTAACTATGTCTGTCCCTCCAGGAAATCACGATTCCACGGATGCAACAAATTTCGCGATTTCGGCCCAAACCCGCGATTTTCAGGAAAATCCGCGATTTCCCGCGTTTTTTGTTGTTTTCTGCACTATATCTCACATGTTTCATGCACTTTTCACACAGTGCTTTCCATGATCCTGTAGGTTATTTGCACAGTACTACTCCGGAGTAGATATGCTATGCAACAAATTTCGTGATTTGGCCCAAATCCGCAATTTTCTGCAAATAATTCCGCGAATTCCTGGCAAGTTCTGCATCATTCCGCACTTTCCGTCGCATTTTTTGTTGTTTTCTGCCGCAATTTCTTGCGCAAGTTTTCGAGAGTTTTTTCCGCAAATTCCCGCAGGGACAGCTATGTGACGCAGCTCCATGACGTAACTCGATAACTTCACTATAATGTACCTCTATGACCTTAACTCTACGTCGAGAAACCGTTCGAGCTAGAACGCAGAGGCCCAGGATCCTCCGGGGATGCAGCCCCTGTTCACATGCTGCCTATCTGTACAGCACTGCTCACTGAAAGTCCGTTCGAGCAAGTCAATGCCACACCGGGCGCTGTGCAGACCTAGACCTGTGAACACTGGGGTGGTAGCTGGGTGAAAACGTGACTCGCCAGATCTGATTTCACTGAGCAGCTCTGTAGATGTACAGTAAAGCCTGGTCGTAAAGGCCACCGTGACTAGCTGGTACTACAGGCCACTTCACCAGGCACGGACGGTCTCACATTCATGTAGGGTTGTGCGATGCAAACCTCTAACTAAGGACCACCTGCCACTAAAGACCGCTTTCTCTGGCCGCGAGGAGTGGTCGCTAGTCACAGGTTTTTACTCTACGTGTACTGTTGCAGTGCCCGTCAGTATTCACACACACTGTACCAAGAGTAGATAAACGAGAGTGTGCAACTCGCGGATGGGTTGGCCCACGGCGGAATTTTTTGTTGACGTAATCTTTTCGACGACGCACGCGCCGCGAGCCTTTTGGAGAGTTTTCCCTCGTGCACTTGGCTGGGCTTTACACTACAAGGTCGGTGCCCAGCACGTGCTCTCACACTGCTCTGCGGCAAAATCCGCGTTTCTCTGAAAAAAGGTGACGTACAAGTAAACAAAAAATTCCGCCGTGGGCGCGGGCGGGGTATCTGCAGATTGTGCAGGAGAGATCCGGAGTTGCACACTCTTGTTTATCTACTCTTGATTGTACATAACATCAACAGGTGCAGCTCAAGCTGCCAAGTCCTTCCAACCTGCCTGGCATAAGCAATGCTACTTGAAGTAGAAAAACTATCGACAGCATTGCTGGCAGATGAAAGTGTGCCACAGTGTGTGTGTGGGGGGGGGGGGGGGGGGGGGGCTCAGGGCCACACACACCGTGACACACGAGTAGCATCTCCGTGGACTATTCTACGTCGTGTCAGCTGGTCTCTGAAACCAGGGTGAACAGTGCTCGGGTGTATGCATGTTGTGCCTAAGCCAAGAGGTCTCGGTGACCAGGTGGCAGCTGGAGCACTACGAGACGGTCGCTTGTTGAACTGTACAGTGCCGCTAAATGAAATCCAACCTGATGAATAAAATAGCGCCGGGCGCTAGGCAGCCCCAGCACTACACATACTGGTCGTGCACTCGAACACGGCGCTACGTTATCCATGGAGTTGGATTTCTTTGGCCAGCAGTGTACAATGCTGCTGGATAAAATCCAATCTAGCAAGTCAGCCAGTCAGCCAGAGGCTGTGCAGTAGCCCTGGATCTGTGCATGCTGGTATGGTGAGCTGGTGCAGGACGCAGACTGGACTCTCGCGAGATCGGATTTCATTGAACAGCAAGGTAGATAACCCTGCATCTTGATGACCCAGCACCTTGATGACCCAGCATCTTGATGACCCAGCATCTTGATGACCTTGCTGCTGCTACAGTAGCACAGTGAAACCTGTCTAAGACGACCGCTCAAGGGACCTTCAAAACCTGGTCTCTGTTACCAGGTGGTCTCCTTATCCAGGGTCATTTGACTGGAAATAGCATCCCTTGGTCCTGGTTGCAGTGGTCTTCTGGGACAGGTGGTCGCCTTATCCGAGTGGTCGCCTTGACAGGTTCTACTGTACAGTGATAGTGTTGGTCGCTCAGGACAAGAACAGTACGTTGAGATGGTTATGCATGCTGTAGTGGAAATGCCTACGTTGTACACCGTGTTCACACGTGTTGACAGGGGGATTCCCATCAGATCGCAGTTCCACCAACTGTCTGGACAGTTGATGCCTGGACTGTGTTCACATGTGGATGCCCTTCACATTGAATTTCTACCAACTGTCTGGACAGTTGATGCCTAGACTGTGTTCACATGTGGATGCCCCTTCACATTGGAGTTCTACCAACTGTCGGAACACTTGGCGCAATGACAATGACTAGACTGTGTTCACATGTGGAGACAGCGGACTCCCATCAAACTGTAGTTCTCCCAACTGTCTGCACAGTCTGCATGCCGTAACATGCCATGCACATAACCACCAAACACACACACACACACACACACACACACACACACACGGAAAACAACCCTGACAAGACGGTTCCTACCTTCGTGGCTCCAGCATTCGACAGCCATGGCCAGATTGCGCGACTGGATTTCACCGCGATACACGGGGACGCTGGGGTTTTGTCCGGCGAAGCACGAGATGAGATCGGTCCCTCCTGTCAGACACAAAAAGAACATAAAGCAAACACTTAACACATTTATACAGGTGCAATCATGATAATTCCAACCCCATAATGCCAGGGAGAACCTTCAGGGAAAAACGTCTAATTATCCGGACATTCTAATTATCCGAACATGCACCCACACCAAATTATGTACATGTATGTCAAAAAATCACTCAAAAATGCTCGTGTTAGGTACCTCCTCCCGTACCTTTTCTGGCTGGCCTGCATGCATGTAGTTGTAATTGTACACATCGTATTCGTACTCACCTTTCGTTCCGTTGGCCTGGGTAGCTACTTGCGCGCCCATCCTTGCCATAGCTACCCAGGCCTTTTATCTTGCCGTTCACACTTGATCTCTACCTCTTGTCTCTCTCTCTTCCACAATGTCGTCGTTTCGTTCGTCTTTGTCTCAGTCTCTTCGTCTCCCCAATAAAATTAATGTTGTTCGATCTAACCTGTTCCCGTTGTCCGTTGTAATGTCTGGAGAATATGTCGTCAGTCGTCTTTTTCGTACTCAACACTCACATTGACACGCAGAGTAGCACTACGCACCCTAGACACAGATGTAGTGTACACTGAACTGCCTGAGCATGCAAATCAAACTGATTTGCAGAGAAGAAAGTGAACTTCTAATTACGCTTAAACTTCGAATTATCAGCACAAATCTCACAATTTTCTATGTAAGTGGATTCCGTGGGACTTCTAATTAACCGAACACACCGACTTCGAGGTTCGAATTATAAAATTATAAGAAATTGTTATGCGGAAATCGTATTCTTAGAAATCGGTCCCGAAAACAAACTTCTAATTAAGCCATATTCGACTGTATTAGGATTCCACCCGTACATACTACATACACCGATGTGCTGTCACATGCACCCAGTGAAAGGATATGGTTACTACCCCATTTCTACAAATAATGCGGGATCGGTTGATCCCATCCAGGGATACGCCTGCCGCAGTGTCGCGTACACAGGCACGACCTGCATAGAAGGATGACTCGGATAGAAGCCAATTTTTTCGAAGGGCGCCGTTACACAGAAGCATGTTTTGAATAGAAGCCGCTCTGTGCAAAGACACGTGCAAGTACTTGCACAGTACATACGTGGCAGTATGCACTGCACACTTGACACTGATGATCTTGACATGGAAGCATGCTTTGAATAGAAGCATGGTTTGAACCCCGGCTTATACGGCCGTAAGCACCTGCTTCTACATGCGACATTACGGTATATGAGGCCACTCTACACTGGTGGATCTGTCCTTACCGGTGATCGAGCCCAGGAGAAGATCAGACTTGATGGCACGGTATACATAGCTATAGCTCATCGGCTTTAGTGGTGAGCCTGTTGACAGGATGGTGTGTAGAGTCTTCAGGCTGTGAGATTCAACTGGCAACAATGAGACATGAGAGAATGAGTAGAACCACACGCATAGAAGAGTGTGAGTCGAAAATGTCGGAACACAGGCTCCTCAATGTAGACATTGCAAATAAGAACAGGGGAGTGTGTGTGTGTGTGTGTGTGTGTGTGTGTGTGTGTGTGTGTGTGTGTGTGTGTGTGTGTGTGTGTGTGTGTGTGTGTGAGAGAGAGAGAGAGAGAGAGAGAGAGAGAGAGAGAGAGAGAGAGAGAGAGAGAGAGAGAGAGAGAGAGAGAGAGAGAGAGAGAGAGAGAGAGAGAGAGAGAGAGAGAGAGAGAGAGAGAGAGAGAGAGAGAGAGAGAGAGAGAGAGAGAGAGAGAGAGAGAGAGAGAGAGAGAGAGAGAGAGAGAGAGAGAGAGAGAGAGAGAGAGAGAGAGAGAGAGAGAGAGAAAGACACACACAATGCCAGCAGAACCCACTCACCAGGCTTGATGTCCCGGTCTTCCAGCGCAGAGAGCCACTTCGCACCGGTTCCCAGAATAGTAATTCCGATCTCATCCACCAAATCCCAGAGTGCGTAAGGTGTGGGCTTGAACGGCGACCCATCGTACAACACAATGGCCGCTCCGGTAGCCAATGATGTTACCAGCCAATTCCACATCATCCAGCCGGTCTGATTTACACAAACACACACACGCACATATACACACACACACACACACACACACACACACACACACACACACACACACACGCATCCGCACACACACGCACACGCACATATATACACACACACACACACACACACACACACATATGTCCACACACACACACACACACGCATCCGTACACACACACACACACACACACACACACACACACACACACACATGTACACACGCACGCACGCACGCACACACGCACGCACACACACACACACACACACACACACACATACGCACACACACAGCAATATGAGTGCCCCCTTAGCAATCACGTTGATACTAGCAAGACCGTAAAACAAAACAACACACTTATCAGTATTTTGGCGTTGACATCACCAAGCAAGCTTGGCAAGTCTTCGCATACCGGTATCAAAGCAAAACAAAACTGACTTTCAATCACTCCGAATGTTAGGCATTACATGTACATCTGGGGTCACCTGACAGCGAGGTATATCTTACTGTTGTACAGTACATGTTGATGTCATTCTTACTGTTGTGTAGTACATGATGATGTCATTCGTACCTTGTTGTACATGTATAGTACATGATGATGTCATTCTTACCTTTGTATAGTACATGATGGTGTCATTCTCACTGTTCTGTAGTACATGATGATGTCATTCTTACTGTTGTGTAGTACATGATTATGTCATTCTTACCTTGTTGTATAGCACATGATGATGTCATTATTACCTTTGTATAGTACATGATGGTGTCATTCTCACTGTTGTAATTGTGTAGTACATGATGGTGGTATTCTCACTGTTGTGTAGTACATGATGGTGTCATTCTTACTGCTGTTTAGTACATGATGATGTCATTCTTACCATTGTATAGTGCATGATGATGTCATTCTTACCGTTGTATAGTACATGATGATGTCATTCTGCGTCATGTTCCCATGGAGAAGATGCTCCTTCAGGTGCTGTATGAGAGTGCCCTGCAGGAGAGACGGTCATCAACACATTGATATGACATCACACGACCAATGCATATACATGTACTCGGAACCTTTCGACAAACTTGCGACTAACGACCGCGCCGGGAGTCGGATTTCATTTTTTTTCATTTTTTTTAAATTTCTTTTAGTTGCCACCGCTGCAGGTTTTTTTTAAACTGAATAGCAAACAGTTTCCTCGGAGACAAAAAAGGCAATGAAGTCTGAAGTGTGTCCTTCTTATCAGTACTATTATCGAATAGCAAACACTCAGTGCTAGTTTGTGCCGAGAGATTAGACTGGGAAATTTGTATGGGGCGGCAAACACACTCCATTATTCACTTCAGTGTCTGGAGATATGTGGATTTTGTAAACCAAATACAGGTAGACTCCCTCTAATTCGAATACGGTGTAATTCGAACATTCCGTGTAATTCGAACTTTTTCGTCGTACCGATCTTCTGCAAGTCACTTCAAGTCAAAATCGAATGCATAATTCGAAGTACGAAAAGTGCGCCGGTTGGATAATTCGAACCCAGTCTTCGTACAGAAGAGCTGTTTACAGTACATTCGCTATGTCATTTGAACGCTTATTTCGAAGTGAGATTGAGATGCTATCCTTGTAATTCGAAGTTCATTCTTTTCTCCTTCTCTAGCCAGAGTAGCTCAAAAATCGATCGATGATCCGCTGCAGGATCGACTAATAGCGTTCAAGAAACCCACCTTCTCTCGAAATTTGATTCAAGCCCGTGCGAGGCAAATTGCAAAGGTTTGATTGAAGACGACTTCTTCCAGGTGGACGACTCTCTTCGCGGATCTCGATGGCCTTTCTTGCCGCGCCAGCTGGTGCGCGGAGATGTTGGCGCACAACAACACTATTGTTGTAAATATTGTCTATGCTTATGCTCCACTTCCGTTCTTCAGAACGACGTGCTGCTGTCCGACGGCCTTTCATGACACGGATTAGGCAGCGCAGTTCTTTTCCGTTGAGATTGTTTCAGGAAAGCTGCAGTGACTGACAACTTCTTCACTAGAAGATGAAGATAATGTCAAATCGGATTGTGTGTCGATCCAGTGTTTTGATGATCCGTTGTACATGACCGGTACGCGTATACAACCACCTATGTTTCGTTGATGCAAATAAAAAAGTGCAAAAAATATTCAGCATGCGATTTCAAGCATTTTGACATACATATCACTGCATGGGGCTGCATTTGGATAATTAGAAGTTCCGGATAATTCGAAGTTAGGGCCTGGCAATTTGAGGTTCGAATTAAAGGGAGTCTACCTGTATTTAAAAAAATTTAATAAAAACCCTACAAACAGTGCTAGTTTGGTATGGGAAACAAATACATACTAGAGAACCACAGCTACAGATACGGCTTTGCCACTCCACACAAAGCAGCCCCAAATGATGATGTCATCACATACAAAGCATCTCAAGATGATGATGTAATCACAAACACACCATCTCAATATGATGTAATCATATTATTATACCATCTCAAGATGCAACGAGAAAAGTTACTATAGAGATGACTAACAGTGGACCAAGGTAACGGAATAATATACATTTTTATACATTTTCATCTAAAGATGATGTAATCATATACAAAACATCCCAATTGATGACGTAATCACAACACCTCAATGAAGGGATTTTACTGTGTGCTAACACGATTGAAGCAGAGCAAGAAGACGACGACTTACACCGACAGAGTGCACCATGCACTTTGGCTTTCCTGTTGTGCCGCTGCTGAACATGATGAAGAGAGGATGGTCGAATGGGACCTGGGTGAAGGCCACCTCGTCACCACTGCTGTCTGCTTGTGAAGCAACGGCTGACGACAAGAAGGAAGTGAAGCTTACCCTAACACAAAAATAACACGTGAAGTAACGCACAACAGCAGATTGGCTCTCAAGATGGACTCTACTTTCCAGTACTAGTACACCGGAAGACATACCGTTGTGTTACACACGCACACGCACACACACACACACACACACACACACACACACACACACACACACACACACACACACACACACACACACACACACACACACACACACACACACACACACACACACACACACACACACACACACACACACACACACACACACACACACACACACACACACACACACACACACACACACACACACACACACACACACACACACACACACACACACACACACACACACACACACACACACACACACACACACACACACACACACACACACACACACACACACACACACACACACACACACACACACACACACACACACACACACACACACACACACACACACACACACACACACACACACACACACACACACACACACACACACACACACACACACACACACACACACACACACACACACACACACACACACACACACACACACACACACACACACACACACACACACACACACACACACACACACACACACACACACACACACACACACACACACACACACACACACACACACACACACACACACACACACACACACACACACACACACACACACACACACACACACACACACACACACACACACACACACACACACACACACACACACACACACACACACACACACACACACACACACACACACACACACACACACACACACACACACACACACACACACACACACACACACACACACACACACACACACACACACACACACACACACACACACACACACACACACACACACACACACACACACACACACACACACACACACACACACACACACACACACACACACACACACACACACACACACACACACACACACACACACACACACACACACACACACACACACACACACACACACACACACACACACACACACACACACACACACACACACACACACACACACACACACACACACACACACACACACACACACACATGCACATACACACATGCACATACACACAAACACACACACACACAACACACACACACACACACACACACACAGCTTACGCATTCGAGATATTGGAGATATCCATGGGCGCAGACATCTCTGTATAGTCCAACACCACAACTTTCTCCAGTGATGGTAAACCTAGGCGGGTCATATGAACACACAAACAATGCACACATACAAGTGAACACACATACACATACACGTGAACACACACACACACGCACACCCACACCCCCCCCCCCCCCCTCCGCATCCAGGCACACGCGTGCACGCACGCACACACACACACACAAACACACGCAGGCAGGCACGAACAGACATAAGCATATGAACACACACACACGCCAAACCTGCCAAGTATCCAGATTTTTTTGGGATTATCCCGCAATTTTAGATGAACTCTCGCGATCCCGAAATTCCTGTCGATTATCCCGAAATTCACTGTACAAGAAACAAGCTTGATATTGTACCTGGAGCACTTCAAATAACCTGTCACAGGCGAGTAGTTGTCCTTATTGATTGCGAACCACCATAGCCTCCAGTACCAGTGGATCTACTACAGTACTAATGCTCCTTCCATGAACAGTCCCTGTAAAACCTCCGTTTTGAGTCTTGAACATGCGTACGTGTGATCCGATGATCACCATCAGTCATCTATTTTCGATATGTTGGTGCCATTAACCCTTTGAGGCCCACAGTATGGATATATCCGTACCAGTGTACAGTGCATACTTTTCAAAGCGCAACCTGGCGTAACTCGGCTGTCCCTTGACCAAATCGGACCATCGAAAGGTCTATCACCATTAGAATTGTCTCAGCTATCAGCTCAAAAAACCCCGAAGGCGATCCGAGGTTGGAGAGCGGAGTTATGAGACTCGAACTAAATTCGCTCAGCAGAGTCACCTCGGGCGCGTGCATTTAGAACTCGTTTTGGGGTGTTTTCCCTGACTCGCGGCCCACACAGCCACAGATAGTTTACGTCATCGCAAAGGCATGTTTCTCAGCTCTCATGTAAAAAAATTTAAGCGATCTGCGATACATTTTGTTGAAATGGCAGAGAATTTGAGTTGGGCGCTCGCAATGCTGGATTTGGAGCGCCGAATCGCGCTGCGGCGCTGGTTCTGTGGATTCCTTGATGGATTTCTGGGTATCGCTGTGTTCCTCTGGCCAAGAGCTTTCAAGAAAGCCCAAGTTCACCAAAAATCGGCCAAAGGACACCAAAGTAACGACCAGATAAGTACCTGGGCTCGCGTATGCAGTGCTTTCCTTGAAATAATTGTGGGCCCTAAGGGCGCGTTCAGACTACCGTGAACCCCGTCAAACCGTGAATGCCGATAAACCGTGAAGGACATTCACACTACCGATAACAAACTAACGTTACCGTGAAGTTTTCAGCTCTCACAGCGGCACTGACAAGGGATTTTCCCTTTTTTCCCAGCGCGCATGCAGCCTGAGCACTTTTTTACTGCCGGTAAAAGTTTACTGCCCCAGCAGCCGCGGCAGTAAAACTTTTCCACCGGTAACGTGCCAGTAACGTCACGTGATCAAATCACCTTGGCGACTTTCCCAATCGGTCACTTTTTATCGGTAGTTTTAAAGGGTTAAAAAAGGATTCTTTTGGAAAAATAGGACATTCCGAAAACCAAGGCAAATCCCGGGATTTTGCCATGGCGATCCAGAAAAAGCACTCTCATTACTTGGCAGGTATGACACACACACACACACACACACACACGCGCGCGCGCGCGCACACACACACACACACAAACACACATATGCATGAGCACGCACACACACACACACACAAACACACATATGCATGAGCACGCACACACACACACACACACACACACTCGCACATACAAGGGCAACTGACCCTCAACAACACTGGTCAGCTTCTCTAAGTGATCGTGGCTCTTTGCATTGTAGATCACTGCGTTGACGGAGAACAAAATCTTTGGTGAAATCTGACAGAACCTCTCCAACACACCCTGAGCAGTCAAACACACCGACAGACAAGCAAACAGAAAATCAAACAGACAGACATACATACACACATGTGTGTGCACGAACGCATGCAAGCACACATGAAAACACACACACACGCACGCACGCACACACAACACACACACACACACACACACACGCGCGCGCGCACGCACGCACGCACATGACAAGATGTCATTCGAAAGTGAGTCGTAACAGATGTACAATCAACTTCGCGAATAGTGGACCTCGATCGAGCACAAGAAAATGTCGTTATTTGTGAGAAGAAAACAGCCCAATGGTAACCAGGGCTGAAGATTATGAGAGTATTCGCGAGTTGTTGTTATAGGGGATTCACACACACGGGTAAAACCAAGGTTATGGGAAAGTTGTTATGGAAACTATGGTGCTGGGGGAAAGGAAGAACCTCTCGGGAAAAAATTGGCAAAGTCGTGGCCGTGGGCCTCAGGGCGTTTGTCAAGGGAAAAATCCCATGGCTATAAGACGCGCATGCGTAGATCTTGTCTTTGGCGAGAACTTTGAACCCTAGTTGTACGAGTGCATCGCAACTTGCATTTTCAGACAGTGCCCATCGGAAAATCGTGCATGGCGAATGCTAGATACAGTACAGAATGTACTACAAAAATGCAGTACAGATTATTTTTTAGTTGCCCCGCCACAAGTTCATGGCCAAACGTGCGGCCAAGGCAAAACTGACCACGGGTGTGAACGGCCCCACTCCGTTGACCGAAGGTCTGAACTTTTACCTTGTCCCGTGACCTCGGGTTTACCCGTGTGTGTGAATCCCCTATTACACCCGGGGTCGTTATTCATGGGATTGACTGTGATAGAATGAGGAACAGCACACTCTGGAGAGTTCGACTTTGCATGCATTGTATGATGGTGATATTGCGTACACAGGTAGCGGCACCTACCGAAACACCAAAATCAGGCGACGCCGAACTCCACACGCCGCCCAGCATTGTCGTGGCCAGCATAGCTTCGAGAGCCATCGGACAGTTTGGCAGGTAACCTGCATACAGTGTCCAACGCAGCGTACAGGACAGAGAAAGTAGAGGTGTCAACGAGTAGTAGGGTACCCGTGCTAGCCGCAATTTAATCGGGTAGTAGGGTAGCAATTTGCTCCTGAGAACCCGATCGGGTAGTTGGAGTACGGTGTTTTTGCAACGGTGCATGTACCCAGCACGGCTACATGCTTACTGTACACTTTCTATGTAGCACAGATGCACACACTCACACCACAAACTGTGTCAAAAAAATACCCGATAGGGTACCCGTGCTACCCGCATAAAAATAGTACCCAAACCCGTTACCGGACCGACCTCCTACCCGTTGCAGCCCTAAGAGAAAGGACCAGGAGAGAGGGGAGAGAGGGCAAAAAGCCAAAACGAGAGAGAAAGTCAGAAACCCAGGCACACAAAGCGAGAAAAAAGTGAACACAGTCATTCACAGACAGAGAGCAACATGTAGTTATTTCAAACGTTTTCGAAATCGAAAGTCGACCGACACTGTACATATGGCCCAGAATCTGCGAAAACCAGGCTTAGGGTGAAATTTCACAAAATGACTTTCCCATTTTCAGCTTCTACTGGGCATGGGAGGTCAGGAAACAAAATATTACTGCTGTGGGTCGACTCATAGTGGTATTAAAAGTATCTCAAACACACCAGGGTATTGTGTTAAAAAATCCAAAAAAAAACAAAACAAAATTGTTATCACAGGAAAGAAATGAAGAGAGATCCACCAGACTGAAGGAAGAGACATGGATGATTTTTGTTAAGGTGACATGACAAGGTA
Organism: Sycon ciliatum; assembly: GCF_964019385.1. NCBI lineage: Eukaryota > Metazoa > Porifera > Calcarea > Leucosolenida > Sycettidae > Sycon > Sycon ciliatum. Next base: position 7,638,165 of record NC_088654.1, on the reverse strand, counting down.
GGCATGTGGGGGCAGGCTTGTTGTGGCCCCTTGGTGCTGCAGGCTGTAGTGGCCATGCACAGTTCTGCATGAATTAATATTATTCCCGTAGCTATGCAGAAGACGTTACTTCAGTAACGTCTGGCGCTAGCCAGGGTCCACACAGCTTTAATTTGGTATTTGTGTGTTTGTTTGTTTGTTTGTGTGTTTGTGTCACGCCTGGCGCTATCCCGTATCTGTCCCGTACCGTACCGTACCAGCAAACACAGCTGGCCGCAATATTCAAATAGGGCTTTCAAACGCAAGATCATAACGTGAAGCAACTTGGAAGAATGGGTATGAATGCGAAGTGTATGGGGGAATGCATGTAGGGTGTTGGGAAGGCCGTCGCGGCCATGTGTTTTTTATGATGTATTTACTATTTATTCAATATTTCCTTCAGGATGTGAAATATGAAATGTCTCAGAAATTCAGTTTATTTTGGAACGCAATTTCGCGTACATGTAGTGATTTAGCCTACAGTTAGTTCACGAGTCATTTCGTGGGTTGTTTGTTTCTTGCGTTGCACAGTGCAAGACAAGAATTTGCACATCTGCACAAGAGTATTGACGTTGGCTCTCAAAATGATTCTTGGTCGCATTTTGTTTGTTTCTTCTAAGTTTTGGCAAAGGGACATGTATTTTCGTTTTGTCTTTTCTCGCAGTGTTTCCTTTCGTTTCTAAGCCGCGACGCCGTCGCGTACTGCGGTACGACGGGTCACGTGCTGCCAACCTACGGCATTCTTTATTCACCAGTTTTCACGGCTACGCTGCATGCATTGTATAATGACTCATGATTATTTTGTGCTCTGCGCTGAATCCCGTACTAGTGTAGTGTAGGGCTTTTTCAGAGTTTGTTTGTTTTTCGATGAGGCTCGGCAAGCAATGAGTTCGGTTCTTCGAAAGGAAGAGAAAGAGTTGTCTTTTTGTTGTTTGCGAAATATCTATTTTACTACCACGAAGTGTTCCCGTTGCGTGTGAGAACCTGCATGACAAATTGGTAGCAGAGGATGGTTGTCAAGTAGTGGTTCCTTCACCAAGCGCAGTGTGGTAGTGAGTAGCATTTCGGCTTTTCGCTGGACAACATGGATCTTGAGGAGTGCAAGAAGGCGAAGGCCAAGGCCAAGTTCCATGTCACACGAAATCGAAACTTGTTGCTCAGCAGGATCTACGAAGAGGATGCGACCTCGAAAGAGATCAAGAGGTTGTTGGATGACGTGACTGAGAGTGTTCACAACGCTGTGGATGTGTGTCTAAAACTGGTAACTCGGTACGCAGAATTAGGACTACCCACAGAAAAAGTGCACGAGGAGATAGAGGTCATCAACGTCGACTACAGCGATGCTGTCAGCAAGACCAGCGACGTGCTGGCAGAAATCAGCAAGAGGCCAAGTCGAGCCAGAACGGGTGAAAGTTCGCCAGCTTCCATCACCAGAGCCAAGAACATAAGATTAGTAAAGGCAACGTTGACGCAGAGCTTGGAGAATCCCAGAGCAAGTGGGAGGATGTTGACACCGCCACACTCTCCTAGCAAGGCCCTTGAGGAAAAACAGAACATGTGTGCTGAGAAGAGTCTCAGTCGTTTTGGGAATGTGTCTGCATCCAGTGTCAGCCAGAGTGCGACTGTTGAGGGGACTACCCAGCCGCCTGCCGTTTCCTCGGGAGCACCTCTGGGAGCAAATGCATTGGCACTCCCCCTGGGAACTCCAAGTGGTGACCATCGTGATAGACAGGACGAACCGCCTGGGGCTGACATGACAAGCGTCAGTGACAGCCAGCCAATTGTGTCGTCGTCAAGTGCAACCATGGCAACCAATGTGAGTACAGACAAGTCACGCACAATCAAGGTGTCCTTTCCGGTCTCTTTGTCGTCTGTACCTACGTTACCGTTTACGGCGGAGCTCTTGTCAAAAGTTCACTCGGTTGCCATGGCAACCGCCGAAACCATGGCAACACCGCGGAACATTGGTCATCAGTCTGCAGGGAGTAACCAGGCAAGTGGCATTGCTCAGTCTGGCGCGCAGCAGGCACCGGTATCTACGTCGGCAGCTTCGGCAAGAAATGTAATCACTGCCCCTAACCGTAGTTCAAGTGGGGTCAGTGTACCACCCAGAGCATTGTCGGCCACGACCATACTCGTGCAGTCAGCCCAGACACAACCAACTCCAGCTATGCAGCCTCGTGCAGTTGCAAGTCATACTCTCTCGGCTTCTACACCTGCATTTGTGCCGGGATCAGGACATTTGTACGTTCCACCGCCGACCCATTCTGGACATCCATTCTCATTTGGAACACCACCGGGTTTCTTGTCGGCACCCGACTTCCCGACGCACGTCTTGCCGAATCAGTCTGGAATAATGTCTACACCACCAGCGACCCAACCGGTCATGCAACAAATACCAGTTGGTCAGCCAGGTCACGCGTCACACCGTGAAGATTATGGTCTTGTGCAGCCGAGCAGTCTTCCAGTTGCCATGACATCGCCGAGTGGTCTACCAGTGCAAGCGAGTAGTTCTGGTAGAATCGAATTGTACCGACATTTAGAGAAAGTGTCAATTCCAACGTTCAAGGGCGACAAGCGGCAATATGAGACGTGGAAGGCGGCGTTTGAGATGTGCATTGGCTGCGCTAACATTCCGGATGGGCTGAAGTTATTGCAGCTCCGGAAATACCTCGCGGGCGATGCACTACGGTCTATCGACACTCTTGGCTACTCGGCCGAGGCGTATGAGGCAGCACGACGTAGGCTGGAACACAAGTTCGGTGGTCAGCGACGTCTAGTTGCAGTGCATCTAGAAGCCCTTGAGAAGTTCCCAGCGATGAGATCTGCAAACGCCCAGGAGTTGGAGCGTTTTGCGGAGCAACTCGATGTCGCTGTGGTGAATTTGAAGGCGAGTGGTCAGACACAGGAGTTGGCTAACGGGACATTTTATGTCCGGCTAACACAGAAGCTGGGGGTGTCTCTTCTGCTGAGCTACCAGAAGTGGATACACCAGACAAGCACCTCTGAATCTGTCGAAGCGCTTCTGCAATGGGTGGAGCTGGAAAGCGAGTTCCAAGTACGAGCCCAGGAGACGATCCAAGGTATCTCCACGGCAACTCCAGTAGGGTCCACTCAAACAGCAAAGAGTCACCCGCTGAAGGGCCAGGCCAGTCATGGTGGAGTGAAGCATCAGGCATTCTTCGCTGACAAGCCCAAGAAGGCCCAGAGCAGCAGCAGTTGCCCGATCTGCACGAAGATCCATCCCGTTTGGAAATGCCTAGAGTATCGGAAGCTGTCAATTGCAGAGCGTTGGCAGAAGGCCCGGACGCTCAAGCTTTGCTACCGTTGCCTTAACTCTGGTCATTTGGGAAATAACTGTCCCAGGTCGCAGCCCTGTGGTGCCGACGGTTGTACAGAGACCCACAACGCGTTGCTGCACGGAAAGTCTAGTGCTACTACAGACTCGAATGGAGCCTCACAGAAGCCAGTGCTCCAGTCTAGCGCCTCCACGGAGCGGGGTGACACCAGTTCCATGGCCACACATATGAGTAGTGTCGGCGTTAGAGCTGTCGCACTGCGAACCGTTCCCGTCATACTTCGCCACGGCGACAAGAATGTCAAGGTCAACGCGCTGCTGGACGACGGCAGCACGCAATCTTACCTTAATTGCGACGTTGCGGCACAGCTAGAGCTTAGCGCTCCCACACAAGAAGTGTCAGTGAGCACACTGAACGGCCGCATCGAGACCCTAGAGACCATGCCAGTCGACTGCCACATCGAGAGTCTGGATGGCAGATTTATCACACAGTTCTCTGCTCTGACTGCCAAGAATGTCACCGGTAACCTTACACCTCATGATTGGTCGGTAGATCAGACACGGTATCCGCACCTCAACGGCATCGAGTTTCCGCAATGCCAGAAGAAGCGAGTAGAGGCGCTGATCGGCCTTGACCACGCTAGTCTCCACAGGTGTATGGAGGAAGTCTATGGTGAGGCTCATGAGCCATTCGCACGCAGAACGCCACTCGGGTGGACATGCGTTGGCAGGAGCACCAGACCGCAACAGACGACAAATTTCACCCGCACGTACTTCGGAAAGGACGTCGACCTGAATGCACTGGTGAGAAGGATGTGGGAGGTGGAGGAACTTCCCCAGTCGTACGAATTCTGTGCAGATGATCAAGCCGTTTTTGATCAGACGGTCCAGTCGATGACCTACAAGAACGGAAGATACCAGGTTTCGGAGCCGTGGATCAAGAGACCACCTCCGGACAACTACAGTCGAGAAACTGCAATGAAGCGGCTCATCGCAGCAGAGAGACGCCTGGCGAAGGAGCCAGACGTCGCTGAGGAATACCGAACCGTGATTCGCCGTCACTTAGAACAAGGGTATATCAGCAAGATCAGCAACGCAAGTGATGGCGACGGCTGGTATCTGCCGCACTTTGCTGTTGTACAACCTGGGGCTACATCCACAAAGGTGCGTGTGGTCTTTGATGCAGCAGCAAAGACGAAAGGCAAGTGTCTGAATGACTACATCAGCACTGGGCCCAAACTACAACGGGACCTCACCGACGTTCTCCTGCGGTTTCGGCGACACCCAAACGCACTGGTAGCCGACGTGGCAGAGATGTATCTACAAATCGAGTTGGAAGAGGATGACCGACAGTTCCATCGATTTCTTTGGAGAGAAGATACGGAGGACCAACCGGCCGTTTACCAGTACAATAGAGTGGTGTTCGGGATCAATGCATCTCCATTCTTAGCTCAACTGGTCTCGCAAGAGCATGCGCGGCGGAACCAGGAGGAGTTTCCTATGGCAGCAGAAACCGTGTTGAAGTCCACGTACATGGACGATTCAATGGACTCGACAAAGTCAACAGAGCTAGCGATTCAGCTGTACCACGAGCTTACGGCGCTGTGGGGTCTCGCTGGAATGCATGTGCGAAAATGGATTTCCAACAATGTTGAGGTGCTCGCCGAAGTCCCCGAGGAGGACCGAGCCAAGGAAGTGGACCTCGCTAATGGAATCCTGCCGACGACCAAGACTCTCGGAGTTAAGTGGCGAGCAGAGGAAGACGAGTTCCTGATTCATGTCAAGCCGCCATCAGACATTGTCACCAAGAGAGCGTTCTTGAAGAACCTAGCCACATTGTTTGATCCGATCGGATTCGTACTGCCATTCACCATAGTTGGTCGGATGTTGTTCCAGAAGATGTGGCTAGCAGGTGCTGACTGGGACGACTCTCTGCCTCCAGAGCTAGGCGCAGAGGCGCAAAAGTGGTGTGCCGACATGGATGCACTCCAGGATGTCCGAGTTCACCGGTGTCTTCAACGCGATGAGGAGGTGGTGGAGACTCAGCTACATGTATTCTGCGATGCCTCGCAAGATGCATATGGAGCAGTCGCTTATCTCTGTCATGTGTACCAGGATGGTACGAGGTCCAGTCGATTCGTCATGGCTCGAGCCAAAGTGGCGCCGTTATCAGCTGTTAGCATCCCCCGACTCGAGCTAATGAGAGCAGTCATCGGATGTCGTCTTGGTGTGTCCGTAGCCAAGACTCTCGCCATCGCAATGGAGAATGTCGTGTTCTGGAGTGACAGCATGGATGTCCAAGTGGTGGAAAGAGTACCCGGATCTCAGTGTTGGTGACATCGTCCTCGTTGTGTCAGCTGATACCCCCCGTGGCAGGTGGCCTCTTGGACGGGTGTTAGAGGTCTACCCTGGTTCTGACGGCAGAGTGCGTGTCGCTAAGCTCCAGGTCGGAGGCAAGCAGGTAACCAGGTCAGTTGTACGGCTATGTCCGGTTGTGAAAGGCTGACAGTCCGTACGCACGTTTTAGATGGACTTATCGCCATCTTTAGTCAGTTCGATCTCTTTTCTCATTTTACTCATTCTTTGATACGGATGTATCAAGGAGGGGGGTATGTTGGGAAGGCCGTCGCGGCCATGTGTTTTTTATGATGTATTTACTATTTATTCAATATTTCCTTCAGGATGTGAAATATGAAATGTCTCAGAAATTCAGTTTATTTTGGAACGCAATTTCGCGTACATGTAGTGATTTAGCCTACAGTTAGTTCACGAGTCATTTCGTGGGTTGTTTGTTTCTTGCGTTGCACAGTGCAAGACAAGAATTTGCACATCTGCACAAGAGTATTGACGTTGGCTCTCAAAATGATTCTTGGTCGCATTTTGTTTGTTTCTTCTAAGTTTTGGCAAAGGGACATGTATTTTCGTTTTGTCTTTTCTCGCAGTGTTTCCTTTCGTTTCTAAGCCGCGACGCCGTCGCGTACTGCGGTACGACGGGTCACGTGCTGCCAGCCTACGGCATTCTTTATTCACCAGTTTTCACGGCTACGCTGCATGCATTGTATAATGACTCATGATTATTTTGTGCTCTGCGCTGAATCCCGTACTAGTGTAGTGTAGGGCTTTTTCAGAGTTTGTTTGTTTTTCGATGAGGCTCGGCAAGCAATGAGTTCGGTTCTTCGAAAGGAAGAGAAAGAGTTGTCTTTTTGTTGTTTGCGAAATATCTATTTTACTACCACGAAGTGTTCCCGTTGCGTGTGAGAACCTGCATGACATAGGGCGATAGTGCGGGTTCGAATCCCAGGATATGCCTTAAAAAAAAAGGAGAATTGAAAAATTTATAATATTCCTATGCTTTTTTTGCCGTCATCAAGGCGGTAGACGGTGTCGTATTACCCTCGATCGTACCTGTCCCGTACCGTACCATCAAAGACGGCTGGCCACAATGCATATTCAAATAGGGCTTTCAAATGCAAGATCATAACGTGAAGCAACATGGAAGAATTAGTATGTATGCAAAGTGTATCGGGGGATGCATGCAGGGCGCGCGATAGTGCGGGTTCGAATCCCAGGTTATGTCTTTAAAAAAAGGAATTTTTTGAAGAATTTATAACATCCCTTGGAAGCTCAGGGCCCTACGCTATACCTTTTTTTGTCTAGGTAATCAAGGCAAAAAAGCATAGCGTAGGGCCCTGAGCTTCCAAGCTCTCTCGTTTTGTTTGCTCCTCACTCAGTACATTCTGGGGCTGAATACATGTACTGTCATGCTCTGGCGCCACACACCACAAGGAAACCCGACTCCAGTTGAGATGGCACCTTTTGAAGGGTGAATCTAGTACAACTGTTCAGAAACAAGCAAGAACACAGCCTTTCAAACTGTTCCACTGTTCATAGTAAGCGCATAGTGTGCTAGCGTGCTGCAGTATCTGCTCGGTGCTGACCAGCAATTGAACTATCAGCACGCCGTACAATCCCTTGCAGCTAGCTGTCCAGTGAGGAAAGTCTCGAGTGGGGGCCTCTCGATCTGCTCGCTCATTCGCCTGGCATTCAGTAGCACTTCATCGCCAAGGACTTCAATTCAAAACAGTTTTCACACTGCGCTTCAAGCCTTTTTCCTCGTGAACTTGCTGCAAACGTATGAGCTCTGCTGCGCGTGTTCCCTTTGCGTGAGGCCCAGAAACAGCTAGTATCTCCGTACTTCGATTGGCTGGATCGATGTCGTCCAGGTTCTCCTCGCTATCGCCATCACGACTCTAACTGGAGACGATTTCTTCACTGTGTTCCGCAAGCAGCAGCTAGCGCAGAAATTTCGCCATCCCTGAGTGTAGGAGATGGAATCCGTTCGATCAGCTCAAAAACTCTTCGTTGTGACTAAAGGAGTAGCAGGGAATATTCTACCGGAAGCCCTTTGACTTCCCTGACTGCTGAAACCCTTCCTGCCATGACTGCTACTTCTTCAAACAAGAGAGATTCTCTTTGGTTCCACTTCACTGCACTCGATCGTCCACGCGACACAACCTTTTTACAAAACATCATTTTCTCAAAAAAATGATTTTCACCCTAAGCCTGGTTTCCGCAGATTCTGGGCCATATGACATGCACACGCATGCGATTTTCGCCGTCCAGTATAGCAAGCTGTGTCCGTTTCAGAGACGACAGAAAACTTTTGTGACGACCCTTTATTGAAGTTTCTGTCTCCTCGTCTCCTCTTTATAAACAAAGGAAGCTACATTATTACCTACTTCATCCAGATATCATATCCACGCACATGCAAAGGCACGTACGCACCTCACCTCCCCCCCCCCCCCCCCCCTCCCACACACACACACATGCACGAGACTGAGAGGATCACAGGGCTGACCCCAGAAAGACAGACTTACCGGCAACACGGTCGCCCTCGTTCACACCGGCTGCCTTCAACGCGACAGCCAACTGCTGCACTCGCGAGTAGAGCTGAGAGAAGGAAATGTGCTCCGTCTTCCTACCCTCGCCTGATAACACACACATAGCCAGACACACACCCAGACAAACAAACAAACACACAAACACACACACAGTGACACACACACACACACACACACACACACACACACACATGCAAACACAGAAACAAACACAGAAACAAACACACACACACACACACACACACAAACAAACATACGGTCACACACGCGCGCACACACGCGCACACAAACCACCACAGAGAGTCAGATTTACACAGGAATCGTACCAGACAGCATCAACCCAACGGATATCTCACCAGCAAAGATCACGGCGGTGCGGTCACTGTTCCGATGCCGCAGCAAGTTCTCTGCGTAGTTCAACCGACAGCCGTCGAACCACTTGGGCTTCTGACTGACATTCAGCGATGTATCAACAACCTGGATTGAACATATACAAATATGAACATTTACAAAATAAGATTTAGTAGAAAAAAATCTCTCTCTTCCCCTCTCTCTCTCTCTCTCTCTCTCTCTCTCTCTCTCTCTCTCTCTCTCTCTCTCTCTCTCTCTCTCTCTCTCTCTCTCACACACACACACACACACACACCTCAGACCTCAGACCTGCCCATCGCGGAAGCGATGATAGCGAACAGCTATGTTAGACATAGCAACTTGTGCTGGGATTACACCATTCAACAGCTTGCAAGGCTGATGAATTAACCGCCACTATTTTTAGCCTGGTATCCACCACACAGCTGATTGAAGTGACTTTTTCTGGCCAGTGAATCCCTATTTTTCATTTTTCCATTTTTTCTTTTTTTTTTCTTTCTTTTCTTTTTTTCTACACACACACACCACACCACATACTCCGGCATACACTGGCTGTTGGTAACCACCCAGGAGAATGAAAGAAAAGTCAGGAAGAGTCCGAGAAAGAGAAGAAAGACGTCGTATGCGACCATAATCGTCGGGAATTGAACCCGCAACCTCTCGATTGGAAATCGACTGCACATACCAATGCACCATATGGACACACACACGCACGCGCGCGCACGCACGCACGCACGCACACACACACACACACACACACACACACACACACACACACACACACACACACACACACACACACACACACACACACACACACACACACACACACACACACACACACACACACACACACACACACACACACACACACACACACACACACACACACACACACACACACACACACACACACACACACACACACACACACACACACACACACACACACACACACACACACACACACACACACACACACACACACACACACACACACACACACACACACACACACACACACACACACACACACACACACACACACACACACACACACACACACACACACACACACACACACACACACACACACACACACACACACACACACACACACACACACACACACACACACACACACACACACACACACACACACACACACACACACACACACACACACACACACACACACACACACACACACACACACACACACACACACACACACACACACACACACACACACACACACACACACACACACACACACACACACACACACACACACACACACACACACACACACACACATACACACACACACACACACACACACACACACACACACACACACACACACACACACACACACACATACACACACACACACACACACACACACACACACACACACACACACACACACACACACACACACACACACACACACACACACACACAACACACTCACCGTAGTGTACGGTGCAGAGTGGACGATCTTGCTATAGCGGAAAAACTCATCCCAGAACTGGTCATAGTGTTCACAAGACCAGTGATACAAGTCATTGTAATTACCTAGAAAAAAAACACACACACCATGTACCATGTATACGCCCGTCGCAAGAGAAGCACGCAAATCTGCAAATGCACTGGATGTGCACCCACAGATTTTCTCTTTTAGCAACAATAGCGAACAAGGTTTTAATGAGACAAATCAAGACTTGCGCCAAATAACTGTCTAATCCACACAACTGGCGAAGCCATGTGAATCGACCACCAATGCACACCTGGTCTACACCACACGGAGTACATCGGCATAAAACAGCCAAGACCTATGCACACCCTACACTTGCTGGGGTAACCAGTATGGACAGCACGCTGCTTTGATAGAAGCAGACACTAGATGCACTGGTACCTTGAAGTGAAATTGGAGTTACTTTACCAACCAGCCTCGGCTACTGAGTACTGAGAACCCAGAGCCAACAGACATACCAACAACCTCAGCCATGAAAGCTATTATAGTAACGACACACTGGATTGTGGAGCCGAAACTAGTCCAACTTCCAAATACTTTGGCAAGAAGGTAGCCTACACACACATACACACACATACACACACACACACACACACACACACACACACACACACACACACAGATACGGTGGACGGATGATAAATGCACTCATGATTGTAGATAGAACTCAGATGGTGAGCCAAGGGAATAAAATTTAACATGGGACCCCTCATACATGTCATGTACATCCTTCAAAGCGATGAACCCCTTGATAGGCGACAAGCCTCTGGGTCATCCTGATAAAGATATTATTATTATCGGAATGAAGGCAGCGCGCCGCGCACTGACCCATAACCACAGTTGCATACTCTTGTATAATTATGCACTCTTGGTAAAACTAATGATTGATTTTTCAAATCTCATTCATTGGCTTCGAGTTTAAATTTTTGAAATTCTCAGTCATCCCTTGCGTGAACAGTGAGCGAGTGAGTTCATGATGGTGATGCGATTGTTTGAAAGCCTGGGTGCAGGAACAATGGACACAAATTAACGTGGCCACACAATGAGTTGGTTATGTAATACCAGCTCTCACCGAGATCAAGGTTAAACTTGCGAGACGCCTCGATTCTGAACTCATCCATTTGAGTTCGAACGCCATCAGGCGGCGACCAGAGCTTTTCTGGTGATTCTACTGACGCCATTGCAGTCACTAATCACGATACCAATATAAATACGCCACAGCCCTTCAACAAGTGGGCATTCTCTGTGGTTGTAGTAACTCCTAACACGATTAGCTGAACTACAGAACAATTTACTGAATGAAGAATAAATTAATTTTTAGTAGAGTTCAAAGTCCAGCGTATGATGAGTGTACCACTGCCTGGTGTACAGTACAGTACAGTATTCGTACAGATACTCAGAACACTGACTTGGCCTTGGACTTGTGGCAACCAACGGTGGTCACCAGAGAAAAGAGGATACCGGGTGTGCGTGTCGGCCGTCGGAGTCCAAGCCTGGTGAATCTACCAAACCGTGTCACGGAATATGGTGACTGACAGCAAGCAAGCAATAACAGGCCATTTCGAGAAGGACTGGCCTGATCAGAAATCTTCCTCATTGAAAATCGTTCGACTCGAAGCCGGCCAGATCATACTGCACATGCATACGCACGTGCGTGCCTGCGTGGTATGATGATGCATGAGCTAGCGGCATGCGTGTATGCATGATCGAGCTACAAAAAAGCTGGTCAACATTAAAAAAATTAATGTTGACCAGCTTTTTTTAAATAATAGTGTGTCTCCCTGGTAACGTGTTTGGATCATATTTTTGCAAGGTAAATTCTAAAACGATGCGAAGGACTAAAGGGACCGTCACTTAATTTTTGCCGACTACCCGCCAAAAAAATCTTTTCGTTTCACGTGTCACTGACACGTCCGCGGACCGCGAGCGCGTACGACTCGTACTCGCGCTACCTTTCACGTCAAGCAATCTGTTCACGCCACATGGCTGGATAGCGCGTGAAACATGATTGAAGACTTGCAAAATCAATTTTTTTCCCAAGTCCGGGCGCTAGGCCTAGGCAGTACTAATGCCTAATCAATGCCCAGGCAGGCAGCTGACTTTATTTTCGGAGAAACACTACTCATTGTAGTAAAAAGTAACAATGAATAGCGATATCATCTAGGAAGGATCGCTACCCTAACGCGAAGGAAAGGCCTTGCGCGGCTGCTCTACGAAGTGTTGAAGAAAGACTCATCAAATTTAGTTGGTGGACGAACAACTCGCTGGCGCCGGAAAACTTGGCCCCCAACGATGGTGTTTGGTGAATCATCAAGCATAATGTCTTGTAGCAGTGTTCACCGAGGAAGGAGAACGCTCTAGACTAGTCGCTGCTGTTGTCCGTTTCATCCACGTTGGGCGTTAGCTGCACCGCGCCTATTGTGTTTTAGTATTCCATGGACGCACATTAGCATTCAGAGCGATTGTGGAGCCACAATTTACTTCACACAGCGTTGTATTGTCCACGAGCGCAAACTTTTAAGTTTGCGCTCGTGGACAATACAACGCTGTGTGAAGTAAATGCTGATAATTAAAATTATCAGCAGTACCTGTTACTCTTCATCCTACATGTGGACTTGGAGTATACACGGCCTTGTCACGACAGCGACAGCTCTACAGATCATGCAGAGTGTTCAAGTGAGAAACATTAATTTCTATTGTTGGTGGACGAATAAATGGCTGGTTCCGAAAAAACGCGGCCTGCACCGATGGTGTTTGGTGGATCATCAAACAGGGTGACCAGCAGTGTTCACCGAGGAAGGAGAATGCACTCGCCACCACTCCGATTCATCCAAGTGGGCGTTAGCTGCGCCGCGCCTATTGTGTTTTAGTATTCCATGGACGCACACTAGCGTTCTCAGCGATTGTGGAGCCACAACATATCTTCATGCGGCTTTGCACTGTCCAAGAGCAGAAACGTCAGCAGTGACCCATCATCATACATGTAGATTTGGAGTATACACACCATGCGCCAATGGGCCTCGGCACAACAGCGGCAGCTCTACGGAGTGTTCAAGTGAGAAACATTTGTTTCGACTTTTGGTGGGCGAACAAATCGTCGGTGCCGAAAAACGTGGCCTGCGCCGATGGTGTTTGAACCATCGAGGGCTCCGGAAGCAGCAGCTGAGCCAGATCAGCCAGTCTTGCCAACTCTCAGTTGCCGGACTCCGTGCTGCAGCTAGCGGCACTGGCACCAGCCGGAAATATTTTTCCGCCGATACCCGTTACTTCCAGTTCTGTCAAGGGCATAACTGGAATCCGTTGCCAGGTGATGACTTTTTACTTTATGTGTTATTTTGCTGCCGAGTTGTTCAGAACTTTTCAGCCCCGATCTGTTCATGTCTACATGTCGGCCATCCGCAAACTTCATGTGGAAGTTGGCTTTACCTACCCGTCAGGCCCAATAACTCTCCTCGCAAGGTTCCTGTCGGGCATCAACAGGTCATCATCGACACAGCGTCATCGCCTGCTGATAACCACTCAACTTCTCAGGGAGATTAGCCGGCATGTTGCCTTTCCACGGATGTGGCACCCTCATGACAAGGCCATGCTAAGGGCAAACTGACTGCTTTATTTTAGCTTTACATTACCGCAGTCAGTCCAGCACAATACGCCAATCGTATTTCACTATTACTCGCGTGTCATAATTGGGGATATGGGCTGCTCCGCCCTATATCCCTGATATGCCAACTAGATGAAAAGTGTGTTCTGAGCCTGTATCGCGTATAATAGGCTCATCGTAAAACAAATAATAAAAGTCTTAAAAATCAGGGTTCACGTGACACTCGGGTTCCAGCCAAGTTTTCCGCATCCGCAGGAACGCTACCCCCCCCCCCCCCCCCCCCCCCCCCCCCTCTTGAATCATAGCATAGTGAACTGTGCAATGAACAGATTATGGAACTCCCTGCAGATTTACCACGGTCATATCTGGTGACTGGTCTTGGGGCACCGTGGAAGCTGTGACTGGTTGCAAAGTTTTGTTTTGTGACTGATCATGGGGCATTTGTGACTACTTCGAAGCACAGCTCTGATTGATCACAGAGTCTTACTGTTGTGAAAATTTATATCGATTGAGAAGTCAAGCAGCCACGGGGCGCTGGCCTTGCAGCTGTGAGTATGCATACGGTACATATTCACATGACTCTATTGTATGCTGGACACTGCTGGTCCATTGTTGCAGTGTGTATGTGAACTGCAGAACCTATTCCGTGATGAAACACCTACTCTTAAAAGACTGAATGTTTGAGGTAATAGTCTTTTACTTCACTCTCATGCTGCTCATATAATTATACCATACGCCAGGCCTATGTTCTCACCAATAGCCACTGCTAGCTGTTTTGTCATCTTGCTGTGCCAAATGATGCTGTATAGACGCGCCAAGCAGAAATGGACTGCTTATGAGCGTGAACAGGCTGGATGGGGTGACTGATGGACTGTCGGAGTTGGCGAACCACAGAAATCGTGTCGCATCTCTGTATGCTGGGTTGGCACTGATTTGTAAAATGGCCTTCTCAGTATCGCAGGTCATGACGATTGGTGGCAGGCAAAATCGTAGAACAATGATGAATTGCCTAATGGCTAGGTCGTTGTTAGTAAGATTGCCTGAATCCTAGATGTCAACACAGTCTAGGTCCCACAGATCTGGGATGGTGCAGGAGTCGGAAGTTGCATCAGTTAGAGAAACGATAGCTGGCATGGCTGCTCATCGGCGTAGCTGAGTGCTTGGAGTGACGTGGTCGGCCAGTCACCACAAAACTGACTGTGGTAGGCAGAAACTGTAGTCCTGGCGGAAGTCCTCTGGTGCTCCCCGTCAAGACTCCCAGAGGAAATCTGCACCGATCAAGACGACTGACTATCTTACGGTCAATGGCGATACTGGTTGATGCTGCACTAGCTGCTGTTGCGCTAGATGCTGGTACCTCGTCAGCTACAGGCTGGTCAGCTACTATGTTGGTACTGCTGTCAGATTTCTGTTGAGATTCAGGGCAGATCGTGACATGATGTTGACTCTGATTGGTGACCCATGCGAGAACACACATTACACTTGCGGGTGGCCTTGCACTGAGTTGACCGGTGCCCTGTGCGCAAACACACAAAGCAACGCTTCTGTTCAATCAGTTATTCTTTCCGCTGTGCTACTGTTGTGTATTTCGCGCAGCTCTTGTCCAGGTGAGATCCGCCGCAGAATGCACACCCTGTCATACTGCTGGCATTCCAGTTAACATCAGACCGCTTCCTTCTGGTGAACTTGCACGCGCCTGTCACCAGTGCACCTGCAGAATAGTGAGTGACATCTTCTGCTGTAGTACCGCCTGTGTTTGTGCGGCGCAGAAAGGCGTCTTGCATGATAACATAACGCTTCAGTGCTGTTCTGAAGTCATTCAGTTTCCATTGTGTCCCTGCATCTGAAAAGCCTCGCGATTCGTCCAGTTGAATCAGCGTTCGGCATGATCCGTATCTTGGTCACAGCACCGTGTGATGATCTGGTGACATCAGACGGATATAATACACAAGAGACAATTGTGATATTTCTACGTTGTGTTTACTTCAGATACATAATCTAAATAAAAGGAGGGTTGTCAACCGACAATCGCTCTATTTAGTTGCTTTTCACTCTTTAGATAAAAATTCTTTTATTTATTATGTCGAAAAATTATGCGGTTGTCCGTTGACAACCACCCTTTAATTTACACTGCAGTTGCGTGATGTCCACCACTTTCTGTACATAATCTAAGAGTAATAAAACAGCCACTGACTTCCAACTACCAAGGGAAAGCAAGCCCAAGCGCAGGAGAACCGTGCGCGCGCGGGTACGTGACATAATATCGTAGTAGAGCTGGCAGGCAAGGCATGATCAGGGGTTCAGGCCCTGCCTGTAAACGCTCTGATTGGCTCAAACCCTGGCAACAATCACGTGACATGTCTGAAAGTACAAGTGGTTGCGATTTATGCTGAAGTTCAAACTGACGGAACACGTGCAGCGCTACACCATGAACCGTGTGGAAACAAAAATAAGTAGAGGAGACACGGGATAACAGGCATGAACTCAGGGTCAAACTGATAACTGTGAAACGTGAACGCATGCAGTATATGGAGACAAAACAAAGTCGCAGAATTCAGTACGCAACAAGTACTACACACTAACCTCGTACATGAGAATGTCGCGACAACATTTGAATTAGCTCTTACACCCCACTTATGTTTCAGTCAGTAAGAGTACACATGCGTACTTACGTTGACTCTATTTTATCTGACTTGTCCAACACCATCGTTGTGAGCCTTCGGCACTTGGGAATACACAGGACAGATAAGATAGCAGCAAGAGCATCTCCCCGCTCTGTGAACACAGCTCAGACGCCATGCTTCATGATTGTGTGCCCATGGAATACAAGGACACAATAGGCTTGGTGCAGCTAACGAAATGGATGAACGGTCGACGGCCTGAGTGTTCTCCTTCCTCGATCAACACTGACAGTCACCACATACCATGCTTGATGTTTCAAGCACCATCGGCGCAGGCCACGTTTTTCGGCACCGACGATTTGTTCGTCCACCAAAAGTCGAAACAAATGTTTCTCACTTGAACACTCCGTAGAGCTGCCGCTGTTGTGCCGAGGCCCATTGGCGCATGGTGTGTATACTCCAAATCTACATGTATGATGATGGGTCACTGCTGACGTTTCTGCTCTTGGACAGTGCAACGCCGCATGAAGATATGTTGTGGCTCCACAATCGCTGAGAACGCTAGTGTGCGTCCATGGAATACTAAAACACAATAGGCGCGGCGCAGCTAACGCCCACTTGGATGAATCGGAGTGGTGGCGAGTGCATTCTCCTTCCTCGGTGAACACTGCTGGTCACCCTGTTTGATGATCCACCAAACACCATCGGTGCAGGCCGCGTTTTTTCGGAACCAGCCATTTATTCGTCCACCAACAATAGAAATTTTAAAATGTTTCTCACTTGAACACTCTGCATGATCTGTAGAGCTGTCGCTGTCGTGACAAGGCCGTGTATACTCCAAGTCCACATGTAGGATGAAGAGTAACAGGTACTGCTGATAATTAAGTTTGCGCTCGTGGACAATACAACGCTGTGTGAAGTAAATTGTGGCTCCACAATCGCTCTGAATGCTAATGTGCGTCCATGGAATACTAAAACACAATAGGCGCGGTGCAGCTAACGCTCAACGTGGATGAAACGGACAACAGCAGCGACTAGTCTAGAGCGTTCTCCTTCCTCGGTGAACACTGCTACAAGACATTATGCTTGATGATTCACCAAACACCATCATTGGGGGCCAAGTTTTCCGGCGCCAGCGAGTTGTTCGTCCACCAACTAAATTTGATGAGTCTTTCTTCAACACTTCGTAGAGCAGCCGCGCAAGGCCTTTCCTTCGCGTTAGGGTAGCGATCCTTCCTAGATGATATCGCTATTCATTGTTACTTTTTACTACAATGAGTAGTGTTTCTCCGAAAATAAAGTCAGCTGCCTAGCGCCTGCCTCACGGCTGTTAGCTGCACTTGGATCGCGGCAACTTAGTTTTCTGCACGTGAACCATGAAAAATCAATGCATGCTCATGCATCTTCATGCATAACCAGTCAGCTGGCCTGCTCGCCCACGCATTTGACAGGTAACAATTCCATCAAATTTGAGATATCGCTTCGTTCTAAGTCTCAAAACAGTTCTAAAGTCACCAAACCACGCTGGTAATCGATGGCTATTCAATGTTAACATCTTCAGGAAGACTTCAGCCGTTTCCCGAGAGTTTGGGCATCGTTGCCGTTATTTTTCACGGTGTTCTCCTTCCTCCTGTCTGGAGCTGCAATTGCATCCTGGAATTATTTGAAAGGTATTTCGTGCGGGCTGTGGGGGGTTCCAACAGGCATAAACTGACATCGCTATAGGATAACTGGTAACTTTCACCCTTCAAGGAGGTAGAGCAATGAGAATTTTTTTGTGGCGGTCGTCCAATTTTTGTGGCGGTCGTGGCTGTATTTGTGCACTTCCAAGGCTTTCATTCTGCCTGATACTACTCTCTACTGTATGGGAATCGTTGTTTAGGCACATGTAGCTGTCTTATTTGGTAGATCTGCTGTTTTCAATCACTTGGGACACTTTGTCTAGCCTATTTGTCTTTCGTTCGTGCCATCTATTAGTTTTGTGGGGTACCTTGACCTGTATTTGTGAAGTTCTCGAGTAAAGACCCTAATTCTTGACTGGAGTCACGTCTTGAATTGAATTTGCTGGGTGAGCCCTCGTTCACGCAGTTGTACTTATCGTAATAGTCAATATCTGCTTGCTGGACGGACTAGCGGCTAGAATACGGATGACCAAATGGTCCAAGTGTGTACTAGTACACGATTATTGTTTCCATCATCGTGAAATGAGCGTTGTGGAATTGCAGTCGTCTGCCTTTGGCACTGAGGACATGAGGAGAGTTGATTGTTACTTCTGCTCAGCAATGAAGCGATCATCAGCTCTCTTTGTTCTAATTATTGAGAGGACATACCGGCATCGCAATCAAGTAAAGATTAGGCAAACCTCGCCAACCTCCAAAGAGAGTCGAAGATATTTTCTCCAAATGCAAAGACGATCTTTGTGAGTTTGTGACTTGCATTTGCGTGCATACATGAGCAAGTCACGGACCACGGCACGTGCGCGGTTACCATGCCATCTCGAACCGACACCATCTTTCTAAGTTGCCGCTTCTTGACAGCCGTGGCCTGGGCATTGATTAGGCATTAGTACTGCCTAGGCCTAGCGCCTGGACTTGGAAAAAAAAATAATTGATTTTGCAAGTCTTCAATCATGTTTCCATGTACGCGCTATCCAGCCATGTGGCGTGAACAGATTGCTTGACGTGAAAGGTAGCGCGAGTACGAGTCGTACGCGCTCGCGGTCCGCGGACGTGTCAGTGACACGTGAAACGAAAAGATTTTTTTGGCGGGTAGTCGGCAAAAATTAAGTGACGGTCCCTTTAGTCCTTCGCTAAAACGATAGGGATCACCATGATCATCCGAAACACCCAGAGTTTCCATGACAACTCTTTTCCTTTTCCCGCTGCAGTGCACTACATGTACACACCGCTAGCACTGTTCATGCACGATCGATACGATGGCCGATCGATGGCCGGATGACAAAACAAAAATCACTGAAGCCTGTTTTTGCTGACCAACAGTACAACCTGGCTTTGATGTGAGCTGAGCTACAGTTTTAGCTGTTCGATTGTTGATTGCCAAAAAGGACGTTTGAGTTGCAACAGTAATTAGCACTGGTGGGAGGGTAGAGACCTGAGGCCGGGTGGCCGAGCGTCCACAGTGCAATTAAATTCTGTTTATGTATAAGTTTATGCCTAGACGGAGAAGATGCAGCGAGGAATATCAAGGCCCATCGCCTTTTTCTTAGGTGGCCTAATGGCATTATTGATGAATAGGCTTACTTACCCAGAAACACAGCCTGCCATGCAGCATCAGCAGTTTGTCACTTCAGAGCACCTGATGGAGAATGCTGAACCTTTTAGAAAGAAGCCAGCGGAGGTGGCGAAAGAACCAGATCAGAAGAATGCCCCTGCTGGCGGTGGTGAGGGGATCGTTGTGACGGACACATACGTTCGTCCAAAGTTGGAGTGGGTCGATGCAAACCACGCCATGCCATCCCAGAAGGAGGTGACGTCGACATGCCAGACGCGCCTTTTGGTATTGATTATGTCTGATGCTAGGCAACAGTGGAAACGAGATGCCCAGCGGGAATCTTGGGCTGTAGACGTGGCGCGCTATGCCACGCTCGGAGTTAACAAAGCCGACTTCAAGTATGTTTTTATCCTGGGTCGGTTATTTGATCAGATTCCCGACAAGGTCGTCCAAGAAGCGCACAAGGCGCGCGACATCATTGTGTCCGACATCAACGACTACGACATAGACGGCGCGACGAACAAGTCCGTCTGGGCGCTGCGCTGGGCCCTGCAGCACTGCACGTTCACGCACGTCCTGAAGACGATGGACCACGCGTTTGTCAACGTGCCCCTGATCATCAGCCAGTGGCTGCCGCGCATGGAGGCGGGCAGCTACTTCGCCGGCCACCGTCTGACCGACGTGGTGGTGAATCGGGATCCTAATCTGAACTGGTACATATCCGAGGAGGACTACCCCAAGTCCAAGTACCCTACGTATCCGCAGCAGGACTATGTGTTGTCCCGCGATGTTGCCGATGACCTCGTCAAGGTGATGAACCGGACGTTCACACGCATTTACTATGATGATGTAGCCGTGGCGCATGCGTTGGCGACAGGCAAGCCGAAGCTCTCCTTGCAGCACGAGCCGAACGTCATCCACCTCTGCACGGTGGGTCTCAATTGCTGGGCTGCGCGCGTGTGTGTGTGTGGCTGGTGTGTGTGTGTGTGGGGGGGGGGGGGGGGGGCTGTGGTGTGTGTAGCTGGTGTGTGTGTGTGTGGGGGGGGGGGGGTGCCTGTGGTATGTGTGTGTGTGTGTGCATGCACGCTCGTGTGTGTGTGCATGCACGCTCGTGTGTGTGTGTTGGGGGGGGGGGGGGGGTGTAACCTCCCAAATAAGGACACAGTTGCCGCAGGGACCAAATATATGGAGCACGTACTTTTGCGCTTTTCATTCCAAAAAGCAGTCACAAGGAATCGTTGATCCGTATCATTACAGTCATACATCCTCACACAGTCCACAGTCATACATCATCACACAATCATACATTATTTACTACATTGTACTGACTCTGGACGTGTACAACCTGTGGACGCCATACGAGTGCGCTTGCTGATGCTCAAAAAGACGTATTTCATCACTGAGTTTGACTCAAATCCTCCTTGCTGAAACCTTTTAACAATTTCCCGGGCGTATTCACGTTTCGTGCCCTCAACTAGAAAGTGGAATGCGGCAGTTTGCCCCCGGAAGAGAGAGAGAGAGAGGGAGAGGGAGAGAGAGCAATGTTGCTGCCCGCCCTTTCGTGGTCGTATTTAGAGGTGGCGTCCTGTCTGTAGGTCATACGACACGTACCTTGTACACACATTGCAACGTTGTGCAGTTAGTCCGGACTTCATTGGATCTCCATGCAAGTGCATACTAAGGGTGCGTTCTTAAATCCTCTCGGAAAAGTTGGAGACTCTCCGAAAAGTTCGAGAGCTGTTCTTATATCCTCTCCGATTTTTAGGAGGCTCTCCAAAGCTCTCCAAGCTTCAGAGGTGGTTGAAACTTGGAGATTCCCGCGGTTTGGGATTAGCGCATGCGAACTACGACTAAAAGCCACGTGCTCATCATGAGTGTACGCATTTCCCTTTTCGCATACGCACACGTGCATTGCTACATTCATCACTCAAGATCGCAGCCCCTTTGGCGCTTCATTTTGCTTGACATGTGCAAAATATCTCCGAATTCTTCGAGACCCGTTCTTGAATTATCCCAGTTCCTTCGTCTTCTCTTTTCTTCTTCTCCTAGAAGCTAGAGAATATAAGAACGCACCAGAAGGGTGACCTTTTGTGCACTGCGGTTCTCATACCGTACAAACTCAGGGGCCCTCTCGCGGTGCCAGTGCTCAACGGTACGTAAGGGCACGTTCGAATTACCGACAAGAAGTGATAGAATGGGGAAGTTTCCGTGGTGATTTGATCATGTGACGTTACTGGCACTTTGTCGACGGAATGTTTTACTGCCGCGGCTGCTGCGGCGGAAACAGCATTCCGGCAGTGAAAAAAAAAGGTGCTCAGGCTGGGAGTAGGGGAAAATCCCTTCTCAGTGCCGCTGTGAGAGCTGCGCAAGTAACGCTACACTTGTAGTTTATCGGTACAGTCAGACCTCGCTTAACCGCACACATCCGTTTTCCACAAAATATCCGGATAGGCGAGGGAACTGGATAATCGAACACACACTGTACCAGGGGCGTGCTTGGCGAGGGGCACAGGGGGCAAGTGCACCCCCCAAAATATTTCGACCAGAGTTTTGAAAAGTCACCAATGTATTGCGGAAAGCCCGACCTCGCGGGAACATACCCACTACGGCATGCCTGTAAACACAGATGAGGTGCTGAATCTTTCGAGGCTCTCCTCGCCGAACCCTGTCCAGATACTTCAACTAGTGTGTCGATTGTTCTTAGCTATATCCGTGCTGCATCTGCTGCTCCGGTTTACCGGATGCTAGCGGCTGTCGTGAGTTCCCTTCGGGAACGGACACGATAATTTACTTTCTTTTTTTATATCCGTACGATGTGTGTTTGCATCGGCCTGCCTGGCCCAGTGCCGTTGACGGATTGGTTTTAAACATTTGTAAAGTTTTCATCCTTTGTTTTGAAAAAATATGATGCTGTACTGTGTTCATTCTTGATGACATACAATCTTTGTAACAGTAATGATGACGTCACTTGTACAATTATCTGATGATGTCACCGGCCAAATGTTTGGGAACGGCTGCAGCAACTTCACAACGCCATCGAGCATTGTCTTTCCCAAACCAAAGTGAATTTATTTATTTCCGAAACACAAATTATATGAATGGAAAACATGGAAAACCTCCAGTCAAGTACGCGCTGGTACTACGAATTACCAGTACAGAACTGCCTCGCGTACCACGTACATATGCATGACAAAAAAACAACTCCGCGGCGACACAGCGCCGCGGCTCGATCCCAACGTGACAAGCGAACAGCATGCACACATCAAATAAATGCACAACGTAGAAACAGAAATATTCGAACAGAAACAATAACAAAGTAACAGGAATGTAAGATTGTTCATCTACAGATATTCAAAGACTTTCACACTCAATAGGCCTTATGCACGTTGTACAGATGCACGAAATCCCGTAGAATCCCGTAGACCCGGTTGGGTGTTGAATGTGCAGGACCCTATTGTGTTTATTGCTATTTCCACAGCGAAATGGGCCCTGAAGGCATTTCATACGAACACTTTTTCGACAGTGATCTAGCGAGTCGTTAGTTCAATCCCAAAGTGAAGAAGCTGGAAAAGTGATTGTTCGCCGCGAATTATGAGGCTAAATGGGCCAAACACGCATGTATAGCACACAATGAACACCCAACCGGGTATGTACACACCTACGGCCCTAGTACAGAACTTCGTACATCTGTACAATGTGCATAAGGACTATAGTGGTTGCACGACATCCTCCCCACCAAAGTCTTCTCAGGCGTAGCGAGCTGGAGGCCGAATCGTGCGCGTACGGGTCGATCTTGCAGGCGGAACCGCTGGCGCTGGCTCTGATTACTGTGGAGCCTCTGGCCGTGGCACCGCAACTGGCGTGCATCTTCCTCTCTGCTCTGTTTTATTTTCTCTTTTCGTTCGTCCCTCTTGATATTTATACTTTGTACTGTTGAGGCAACGAACTGAAATAATAAAAACCAAACCAAACCAACCGGTACAACCTTTTACAAATTATTGCTGTTGTCTGGAAGTGGTGCACCCCCCTGGAAGGGGAGCCGAGCACGCCCCTGTGTACGTATGCATGGTTATGCTGTAAATCGGTAACCGGCGATTTTCTTCCGGATAAGCGAGGTCTGACTGTAGTGCGAATGTTGTTGACGGTTTATTGCCATTCACGGGTTGATGGGGTCTGAACGCACCCTTTATAGCGGACCAGCGTCATTCTCAACGGCCTAGATGTGCAGTAGAGCCTGCCCTAATCGTTGGTGCAGCGGAAACTGTGCTGTTTGTGTCGTGTGCGTGCATTTCTGTTGTAACGCACTTCGGCTATAAAGAACTAATTCTGTCTGTGTGTTCTTATGTTGTGTGTCATGTGCAGCCGGCTGTTTCTCGGCCGTACGTCGTGCTGAAGGTTTTGGAAGCGGCCGACATGAAGAAATATGGAGCGGACATGTTCAGCAAACAAATTATTTGCCATTTGAGCAGGAAATGAGCAGACAGCAGTATTACAGATGACAATGTGTTTTTACGGCTTCTCTCCTCGTATCGTCACCCCGCATTCACACCGGGAGATCTGAAGTTTTGTAGCGTCGCATTGCGCCCCCCTCCTGTCACTTACTCTCTCCGTGTAATGTATATAGCCCCCAGCCCCCCCCCCCCCCCCCCCCCTGTGTATACTACCGTTCCCTGCCGTATGTACCATGCCTGCAAGAGCTGGTTTTTTTTCTATTGTTCTTGATGCTGGCCCGTTTGTAATGTAAGGAGGTGTTTGCTCCCCCCGGCCCCGGGGCAAAAATGTTTACTCTGCTTCGAAATGTCCTGTCTTTTATACCAACATATTTGCTGATACTCAGAGGGGCATCGAGATTCTATCCAGATGACATTATAGTACCTGTACAAGTACGTGTCTATGAACGGTTGCTTGCATTTGAAAATGTCTCGCATGAAACACATGTGCTAACATAATATATTATTATAATGCGTATCCTGTGCAGCAAGCAGCCGCAGAGGAGCGCTGCGTATGGCCGTGATCATGCACATGCTTGTATGTGTGCGTCTCCTGTGTGTGCGTGTGTGTCTGTGTCCGTTTGTTATGTGTCTCTCCTATGTTGCAGTGCATGGGGGGGGGGGGGGGGGATGCAATCATGGGGCACCTCTTTCTGTGTTTTAAAGATGGGCTGCACGATATCAACTGGCCCTTTTTTTTAGTTTTAGTTTTTCAGTAAAATCTATTATGTTACCTTGTACAGCTCTAAATAATGGCGTGACCTCCTAATGTACTTCTGTTACTTTTGGCTTTCTCTTTCCTTTTTCTGTGATTTGTACGTTGCCATCAACAGCATGCATGCGCCAGGCGACGGGAGGGAGACATAAACATTTTACGACTCACTAGTGCACTTGATGCTGCGCACGTGAATCGTGGAGTGCTAATTTTAGTACTACCTGATGGTGGCAAAGGTCAACCAGACAAGCGTCAAAATACTCAGTCACAGTCAGTGCAGTAATACACGCCAGTATGTTTCAAAATCGCGTTTCAAAAATACTCAGCTGATCAGTGCAGTATTATGTTTCGAAATACAAAAAGCTTCACTGGCTTTTTAAAATGTTTATGTTATCCGCAACCACATACTAGTACAACACTGCCTCTTTCATAAACTGTAAGTCCTCAGGCGCAGGGTCATGAGATGGCGTTGTTCTCCTCTCGCGTTTAGTCCGCACATAAGCTACTCTAGGCGTATGATTAGTCACTGTCCAACTCACGAAATTGCCCACGCACACAATCGTAATTACTGTATGAGCACAGCCACTAGTAGTCGTATCCATAAATTTGTCCAGCTGCCGAAACATCGGTGCTTGCATAGCGGACATCCACATCGGCCTACATGCACGATGGAGGCCCGGGGCCTCTCCACGTCTGCTCGTGATGGCCACGACAGCAGCAGCAATGGCAAGTCACTACTGGAGCAGCTATTCGACCTAGAAGGTATTAGGTATTCCATTTTTTTCCATTTATTATTAATGACGAATTTCGGAACTGCATGTAGAAGTCCCGGTACATAAATTGTACAGTAAGTTAAACCTGTGACTAACGACCACCCCTTGGGGCCAGAGAAAGTGGTCTTTAGTGGCAGGTGGTTCTAAGTTAGAGGTTTGCACGGCGCAACCATGATATGAATGTGAGACCGTCCGTGCCTGGCAAAGTGGTCTGTAGTACATGTACCAGGCTGGTCGCTAGTCACGGTGGTCTTTAGTTACAGGTTTTACCGTAGTACCAGGCTGGTCGCTAGTCACGGTGGTCTTTAGTTACAGGTTTTACTGTAGTACCAGGCTGGTCGCTAGTCACGGTGGTCTTTAGTTACAGGTTTTACTGTAGTACCAGGCTGGTCGCTAGTCACGGTGGTCTTTAGTTACAGGTTTTACTGTATAATAGGGAGGTTTAGTCCCACGTAATCCGTGGGTACTTTACGTGTGTGTACCACGTGATACTCAGTGACCCACGTAAAGACGTTTTCTGATTCACGACATACCGTGTTGTATGGAGGCTCACCCACGTTCTGGCATCAGAATGGAGCGCATTTTGCAAGCTGCGAGGGTGCTCAGCTGAAGAAGTTTCCGAAGCTCGAAATCAAAATGTTCGATGAGCTTCTTAGGCCCGGGTAGCTTCGTCTTTGACCAGGTTTGGGCCTTTCGCTTCATGCCTTTGTTTGTTCCGTGTGACTAAACACAACATTGCAACGTGGATGCCCTTCATCCACTTTACGTGGATCACGCACGTACGTGTTTCCGTTACGTGGGAACTAAACCTCCCTATTATGCATGATCCATGTGAAGCTCCCGAAGCCTAGGTAATGATTCTGATTAGTGATTCTGATTAATTTTTGAAAGACTGATGGGAAATGTTTTTTAGTGGAAGTGAGCCATAATTAGAGTATTCAACGGATAATTCAGGTAGATGCGTCCTGCAATAGCTACCGGTACGTTACTGGAACGGCACGCGAAGAATCCCTTGATCACTTTTGTCCCGTACAGTACGAGTAGGCAGTTCGCGGCTCTATGCTCACGCAAAGAAATCACATGGAATGTGTACTGGGAATTTCCCGTTCAAAATCGCGGCAGTTTTCTCGCTAATTTGAATGATGCACAAGAGAGAGATTGGAAGATTTGTTACAACTCTGATTTTTACGTACATGTATGACTACGATCATCAGGCCACTGATGGATCCAAAAAAACCCGATGGATATCTAGCAGAAAGCATTTTTTTGCGTGTGCCACAACGTGGAGATCCTCATCTACGAGTAGAAACCTACAGCCCAACACACACACACACGAAGCAATGAACTCTAACCCGGACACCTGTTCTTTGCATGATTCCCGCCTTACGTTTCGCGTGAAGCAGGACTGACCTCTCTGTACTGTGTGCATGGCATGGCATGTGCCGTAGTGTGACCTGTGACTTAACGCGGCGAGTAAAACACGGAATCGGAATTCGGCTGGCGCCCAGACAAGGGATGCACATGTGTCACGTGCTCGTAGGTGCATAAATCGGCCCTGCCCGGAGGTTGATCGGAACTCCCTCCCCCCCCCCCCCCCCCCCCCCCCCCCCCGTTTCACTTTCCAGTTGATGCTAAAGCTCTCTGGTGCACGTGAAGAGATGGAATGCTAAACCCGCTAAATACATTTCATCCCTTTTTGGATATTGGCCAAAAACGGATTCACTTTATAGGCGATTCAGACTACGGCCAGCTGTGACCACGTTTCTACGACTCAGACGTGTTTGATCAGAGATTGTGCATACCGTATGTCCACACCTTTAAAGCCATGGAGTTATATTCGATTATAAAGCCAGTCTCAGTTATAAAGCCATGGGTTTCAGAAATGAAAAAGACATTTGCAGTTTGTTTTGTAAAAGTGAAGGAATAAGTACTATGCTAACAAACTTACAGCCCAGCAGGAAGGGTGAACAGGTGGATTTAGATTGAAATTTTAGTGTTGACTTTGACTTTTATGGCATGGCGTAGTGGGCGAGTCATTTTGCATCTAAAATATCTAGGAAAGCAGCGGTGTTTCGAATATAAGGCCATGGCTTTAAAGGCGCTGACGCACGGTAATAATTTGAAACACGACTGCATCATGATGGAAATTCAAGTTCAGACGTGATTTTGGCCGTAGTCTGAATCGCCTATTATGTGCGTGTATCCAAATCCATATTTGGGTTCCAGTTTTTAAAGGGTTCTAGTCGGATTTGAAATGTGAAATTTGCCGCTAGACCTTTTAATTACACTGAGCTGAAAGTCTGATATTCTCAAACCCGGTGCTCATCAGCTTCTGCATCTCAGCTCTTCACATGTACTCATGTACAGTGAAGCTTGTCTAAAACGACCGCTCAAGGGGCTTTTCAAAGTGGTCTCTGTAACCAGGTGGTCTCCTTATCCAGTGCCATTTGACTGGAAATAGCATCCCTTGGCCCTTGCTGCAGTGGTCTTCTAGAACAGGTGGTCGCCTTATCTGAGTGGTCGCCTTGACAGCTTTTACTGTATGTGTTCTCTCGTGCCAATGCCTGCATATATGTGTATGTGTGTGTGCACACTAGTAGCAAATATTATCTTCACTGGGGGCAGGGGTAACTGCAATTTGATCCCGGGACGGATACCCTGTTGCCGTCAATCCTTTTTCTGCACCTTGTCCCCACCCACTTACTGCGGTGTGGTGAGCCCATAAGTGGGATCATTTCCAAGTCCACCCATAGTTTGGGGATTTCAGGGGGTGTCGGCCGCTGGGCGGTTCATTACTGAATCAATAGCCAATTGATTCATCTTTCCAAGATTCCTTTTGAATCTCTCTCCCCTCTCCCGGGGAGACCCACGTGACCAGTTTTGGCAGTGAGCAACAAGTACCAATAAGTACACGAGTGTGCGTGTGTGTGTGTGTGTGGGTGTATGTGTGTGTGGATGTATGTGTGTGTGTGTGTGTGTGTGTGTGTGTGTGTGCGTGTGTGTGTGTGCGTGTGTGTGTGCGCGCTCGTGTGTGTGTGTGCGCGCTCGTGTGTGCGGCAGAAATCGACGAAAATCGCTACCGCGGGCGCACGACCTGGTACCCGTTTGGCGCGACGTACACGTACGGCGGCCAGGCCATAGCTCAGTCGATGATGGCCGCTGGGCTGTCCCTGGTCAGTGAGCACCGGGACAAGATCATCAACTCGGTGCACACGTACTTTGTACGGCACGGCACACACGACCAGGACATCATGTACGAGGTAGGTCCCCCTCCCCCCATGTGGGTCGTTGGGTGTTTGTGGATTGGCAGGGTGGCGAAGTGAGTCCCCCCATGTGGGTCGTTGGGTGTTTGTGGATTGGCAGGGTGGCGAAGTGAGTTTGGCGGGTTTTGTGGATTGCCCGACTGACCAAGTGAGTTTTGTGGGTTTTGTGGATTGGCCGGGTGACCAAGTGAATTTGGTAGGTTGTTGTGGGTTGACCGGGTAACCAAGTGAGCTAAGTGGGAGCAACGTGTTAAGCTGTGTGCGTGTGTGTGAAGGGCAGCACGCCAACTTCCTCGACACAAGTTTAGGCTCCACACGGTGCGGTAAATTCCATTTCTGTCTGTTTGTACTCAAAGCTTTCTTTGGGAAAACCACAAATTGTGATGGAAATGCCAAAACCAAGTACTGTATAGCAGGAAATTTTCGGACGGAATTTATTTTCGTACGATTTCGTACATGGCCTCTTTGTACTAAAATTAATTCCGTACTAAAATTTGTTCCTGTGAAGTGTATGTGCACTATACATGCGTACCGCATGCGAACACGTGCATTTAGCATGCAGCACTGTACGAAAATATAATCCGTACGAAAGGTCGAAATTTGACTTTGTCCGAAAATATGTCCGTCCGAAAATTTCCTGCTATACAGTAAAATAATTACCAAAATCCAGTATATTTTATTTAAAACCGATACAAATTTGTACCATGCCAATCAGCTACTTTTAAAAATCACTTTCCAACCCACAACAAGATGCAGGCTATTATTAGATGCAGCATGCTACTAACGCCGACCATCCAACAAACCACAGGGATGAATTTACTGTCATTATTTCGCATAGCAGTTTTGCTTTTAAATACAAAATCTCAATTCTGTAGCAGTCTTGGATTTCTGATTAGCAGTTTCTTCTAAGGCTGAGTGCTCACCACATTGTCCTTGTTGAGAGCCATTCCTGAAAACCCATCTACAAAATGATGACCGCAATTCCCGTAGACCACGGGGATTGAGAGTGCCTGTATCACCACACTGCACTCTGTGCATGTTTCTTGACAGCGCAAGCTAGGCATGAATAGCCTGTATGCGGCGCAGTTTTCTGCTAGTCGTGGTGATTTCTGAGTAGCAGTACGTCGATCTTGCGTAGCAAACTGCCATGCGATACCGGATAAATTCATCCCTGAAACATTGCAAATAATCGACATAGAGACAACAATTTAAAAATAGCAATAAAGAGAAAAAAATTCTGCTGTCATCGCCACACTACAACGAAGTCCTGAACGTTTTCCAAAATCGATTTCTTGTCACATTCATCTGTTAACATGAATGTGACAGGAAAATCGATTTTGGAAAACTTTCATGACTTCGTTGTAGTGTGGCGATGACAGCAGAATTGATTCTCTTTATTGCTACCCTGAACCATTTCTGTTTGTTTGTGTGTGTGTTGTTCACAATGCCCACAGGTCGACGATGTTCGCGATGGAAAGAACTACAGTACGCGGCGCGTGGACGCCTCTCAGAACGGCCGCATCTTCTGCACGTCCATAATCTCGTTCCATCGTCATGACGCCAGCAGCCCCATGGAGCACCAGGATGAGATGCCCGCGGACATGCCGCAGCCGGACGAGCTGTACGAAACCACTCACCTGCGCAAAAAGTGAGGCTCGCGTGTGTGTATGTGGGTGCGCGCAGGGCTGTGTCGGGCAAGGATGTCTACTGGGAGTCGGGTTAGGGTAATTGTCTGCGAGTAGAACGTGTGTTGCGCAAATGAGCCACCGATGTGTGCGTGCGTGCGTGCGTGCGTGCGTGTGTGTGTGTGTGTGTGTGTGTGTGCCTGACTCACTCACCCCCTCTCTCTTGTCTTGTGATATGAATGGACTTCACACAGTGCTATACCCAACACTGAATGTGTGTTTGGTCTGTTGGCGGTTGTTAGGTACTTTGAAAGCCGCGGCTCGGCCGACCAGCTAGCCTGGTACCGCCGCTTTCCCGACGACCAGCTGCACTACAGGAACATACTGCACCCCAAGGACATGCCCATAGATGAGCTGCTGTCAGTGGACGAAAGGTCAGTAGTTTTTTTTAAAAACTATTTTTACGTCACACACCTCCTAAGTATGCGTTATGATGGAAAAAGGAAAAAAAGGGCAAAAAAGAAGCAGTTGCCTTCCTGTTAATCAGGCCCGCCGAAACCCGTCCACTTGGTCAGGTCGTCACCGGACCAACTTGTTGACCACCATCAACACATGTTTGCTGCGGTGTCTGGTGATATGTCGATTTTGTAGAAGAAGAAAAAAAATGAGGTTATGTGTACCCAGTAGATGGAACACAACGCATGAAAGATCCATTCCTGACACCGGTCGAAAAGGCCGAAGCGCTGACAACGTTACCGGATTGTGTGTGTGAAAATGCAGCTCTTACATGAGCGTGGCGAGTTGCTTGGGAGCAGTTTATAAAGTTTGGAAGGTTAGGGAATGGCCGGACTATTGAAACTGCGTCCGGCAGTCCCGACACTGGTCTAGTGAATGCACCACATCTGCAGCACAGCGTGCGGACTAACATTTTATTTTGTAGTCCGGTCAACTGAAGGTGCCGCAGCCAATACTGTCACAAGTGACCTGAAAAGGATACCCACGTTCTCACACAAAGTTAATTTTCTTTAACTCCGCATCGTTTATCCATACTCAATTTTCTTCTTGTTTTGTTTTGTTTTCACCACAACCTGTGCAGTAGTGGCATAACAATGTGGCAGCAGCTCAAGCAACCGCTGGTCTCGCGCAGTCACCTCGTTCATCAGTGCATGCTCGGCTACCTGACGGATCTCGGCATTTGCCGCTCGGCCGTTTCGCGCAATCGCTCTCTCGTCAAAGTGCCAATGTTCACATCTCTGGATCACACGATTTGGTTTCATCGGCCAGCCATGATCGCCGATGACGATTGGTTTTTGTACCAGACGCAGAGTCCCGTGTCGGCCGGTGGTCGCGGCCTGAATCTCGGAAGGTACGCCCGTATTCTTGCGTGGTTGCATGTGTGTGTGTGTGGGGGGGGGGGGGGAGTGTCACTGTGTGTGTATGTGTGTGTGTGGGGGGGGGGGGGGGGAGTGTCACTGTGTGTGTATGTGTGTGTGTGGGGGGGGGGGGGGGGGGGGAGTGTCACTGTGTGTGTGGGGGGGGGGGGGGGGAGTGTCACTGTGGATGTATGATACCCCTGAAATCCAGAGATTGGGGATTTCAGGGGCTGTTGGGCAGTTCAATAGCCAATTGAGTCATCTTTCCAAGATTCCTTTTGAATCTCTCTCCCCTCTTCAGGGGAGACCCGCATGACCAGTTTTGGTAGTGAGCAACAAGTACAAGTGTATGTGGATGTGTGTGTTTGTGTATGGGGGAGGGGGGCGAGGGGGGGGGGGGGGGGCGAATTGTGACCGCTCACACGTCATGACATCGCTTGTCTGGGCTCCATGGGTCGAGGCTGCGATCACGATTATGACCTTATGTAGACCAAGGCTTACGCCGAGTTTCCAAATCCGGGGACGAAACACGTGCCGTTTCATGTATTCTTAAGTCATTGCTATCGTGGTGTCTCCTCTGATGCTGCGACTTCCCACAGATACCCACAGATATCCGACCTACATTTTACTAGTGCTGTGAAAGCTATCAAATGTCAGTCAGTGTAGCTTGTCCGACGGTTTGTCGGTTCCGCGAGTTGTGGCTAAGCCCCTGGGCATCCTGGGTTGTGGCTAAGCCCCTGGGCATCCTGGTACAAATCCATGTCATCATATCTTTAAAATACCTCCATTAATTTTCAAAAACCTTAGGCACTCAAGGTTTTAGTTACTGGTACGCTGTCGAAATACCGTAGAATCCCGCGTATAAGCCCACCCGCGTATAAGCCCATGCTCGCGCATAAGCCCATGCTCGCGCATAAGCCCATGCTCGCGCATAAGCCCATGCTCGCGCATAAGCCCATGCTCGCGCATAAGCCCAGGGAAAGTTGGATGCACATAGTACATGTGCGTTTTTTTTGGTTTTTTTTGTGCGTTCCAATTGATTTTTCCTTTTTATTTTGTTTTCCAATTGATTTACTAGATTTTATACTTCGAAGTAGGTACTTCCTTGGTACTTTTCATTAGCACAATTTCGGTGTCGGCATATACATGGCATAAGCCCGTGTCCGTGCATAAGCCCACCGAAATGTCCTTGTGAAACAGATAAGCCCGGGGGGGGGGGGGGGGGGGTTGCGGGGCATATCCACGGGATTCTACGGTAATGAAGAGAAGTTTTAGGTAGTGAGAAGCAGTTCCCCTATCGGGATGAATTGTGTAAGTGTAGAGTGGCTATTGAATTTTTAGGTATGAACAGTTTTTCGGTACGTTCGGTGCATCTCTCGAATTCTGTTTGTTTGTTGTTTGTTTGTTTGTTTGTTTGTTTAGCTTTATTTTACTTCACCAGAAGCACAGGCAAAATCTGCCTTCTCACTGGGCGTATTGCCACAGTTCTCGCAAAACGATGAAGATAAGGATAATGATAAGAAAAGGCGGAAGAGGAAAATACAATCATGAACACAGCACAAAGAGAAGACGGAAACAAATCAATGAGGGAGTACAAACAACAAACAAACGGAATTCAAGAGATGCACCGAAAGTACCGAAAAACAAAGGTGCACCAACACTTTTTGTGAGATCACAAAATTTGGTGAGGTTTGCTGTCATTCTGTCGTTGGTTATTATTATTATTATTATTATTATGAAATTACAGAGTTTGGTGTGTTTTGTCGTCATTCTGTCGTAGACTATTCTCCAAAGATGGCGTTCTGCTGGCCAGCACGGCTCAAGAAGGTGCCTATCGTGCCAGCAAGCTGTAGTGAGTGAGTGTGTATGTGTGCGTGCGCGTGCGTATGTGCATGTGTATGTGTCTGTGTGCGTGCATGCACCCCTATCGTGCCTGCAAGCTGTTGAGAAGTTGTGCGTCAACGGCAGTCGGCGGTGAGATGGTCCTAAGCACTCTCCGGGCATGCACCGACCTGCTATGGCCGACAACGGCGAGTCCGCTTGCGCTTAGACAGGCTGGTCACCGGGGCCTACTAGTACCCGCCCCGCCCCGTGCACAGCGCAGCCCAACACCTCCGCTCAGACTCCCCTGCTTGACTTGCACCATCGCACGAGCTTTTTTATTTTATTTTTTATTTTTTACAAGATCGTAGTTGAAGATACACAACTCCCTGGCAGTCACATGACTCATCGGCAGCCACATGACTCACTGGCAGTCACATGACTCACTGGCAGTCACATGACTCACTGGCAGGAACATGACTCACTGGCAGGCACATGGGGCTAGCGTGGGGTGAGATGGTGCTGATGGGGCCTGTCATGCTCAACTGACCAGAGGCCTTGGCATCTTTGAACTTGCCCCCGTTATGCCGTGCCGGCTGGTCGCTCGCCCGCTAACTTATTATCGCCTGATGCCATTCCAATTGCCCAAGATATACAAGAGAATGGAGTGAAGTTGACCCCGTATCCCATATCAGCGCTCTCAGCATTCCTCCACAAACTAAACACATAGCCATTATTGTACGTAGGGACTGCAGGACAAGTCCCAAAGTTTTACTCCTCCTGAAGTCTTTATTGCTAGCATTGACTGGTAGCAAGGGATAGTTGCACTTGATTTTAGCTTGATCAGTGTGTCGCAAGACACTGCTATGACTTGTATTAGTACACGTAGCTGCAGGCACCTTAAAACTACAGTTCTGTTTGGTGAAATCCAGCCCAAAGTGTGTATTTTGGGCTCCACGGTCCTCGGCACCCTGGCAGGGGTACGAACGCTGCTGGACGCACACATATACCGACACAGTGGTGTAGTGGGAACCGGTCCAGGGCGCCAGCTGTGTACCATGGGGTTGCATTTCACCTAGCCCAACTGTAGACCATGAGTGCTTGCGTGACAACCCTGCGAGTGCATTACGAGTGCACTGCGAGTGCATGCATGACCCGCGGATCGTACTTGCTGTGCCAACTGCGCGCGCGATCCGCTCGCTTGCCCACACTACAATGTGAGAGTGCCCTGTGAGTACATTACGAGCAGATCTACCCTGCTAGTACATTGCAAGTCCAGTACGAGTGCACTGCGAGTGTGTGCAGAACCCCTGCATAGTACTTGCTGTGCCAACTGCGTGCGCGATCCGCTCGCTTGCCCACACTACAATGTGAGAGTGCCCTGCGAGTACAGATCTACCCTACGAGACATTGCGAGTGCAGTACGAGTGCACTGCGAGTGTGTGCAGAACCCCGCATAGGACTTGTTGTGCCAACTGCTACGACAGCACGCTTGCTTTGCCTACGCACTGCACCCGTGCTATGTTGCCTGTCAGTGAACGCACAAACAAAGCTGGCGTGCGATCCCCCCCCCCCCCCCCCCCCCTCGTCCTGGCTCGCTTACTCATACTTGAGGATCACGCAATCAAGAATGCTACTGCTGATCTTGCTGGAACGTTTCTACTGGCTTGTCGAGACGTGTCGCATTGCGGTACGATTCATTGAACATATTTGCAATTATTTGAATCATTTCTTGTTGGTAGTTCTTGGACTGCAGAACATACACTATTGAGCTCTAGCTTCACTTTCTTTTCTCATTACTAGTATTGCAGAATCTGTATGTATCTGTTGCCCGAGAATCCGGAGAATTCATTACATGAAAGCGTTGTTTCGTGTGCCGAAGAATGTGCAGGCTGCAGGCAGTCATGTCGTGATTCTATGGCTGCAGCTGCACTGGCCAAACGTGCCACCACCATTGGACTAACTGTGACGTAGATACCGTATAATAAAATTCTGCACTGCAACTTTTTTGGCATTTCACGATTTTCTACATTTCAGCAGCGATATAGTATCGGCACGGGGTTGATACCAGTACATCACCAAAGTTGATGATTGTGAACATTTTCAGCTGCGTTTTAATTTCGGCGTTTTGGCTCGGTGCCGAATATACCGGTGGCCGAAATTAAATAGCTGCCGGAGTTTTGCACGTGTGTATTAACTGTATGCAGAGTAGCTAACTCGACTGCATGTACTGTAGTGGACCTGGAAATCCAGTCGATTGACCGGGGACAGCGCCCTCAGCGCGTACAGAACGCTGCTTGCAGTGCTCATGTTCATCCGATGTGACCAGAGCGCTGCGGCGCACACATGCATGTGTGTGCTGCTTGTCCTCGGCTACATGGCCAGCGCTCTGGGGCCGCTAGACGTGCGACCGGATTTCCATGTCCACGACAGTACATGTGTATATACATTGTGCAGCCCACTGCACTCTCGCCCAACCCAGCCGCATCCTTGCCATGGTGGTGATGGCGATGCTGTGCAAACACCATACTTAGTAGACTCTCTCTCTCTACATGTATGAGCCATTCAGCCAAGTGTACAGTGTCAGTGTGCGGGTGAGTGAAGTCACTACATCATGACATCAAGTCTCGTGTCCGTTCCCAAAGGGAATTCACGACGGCCGCTAACACCCGGCAAACCGTAGGCCTGCGGTGGAGCACTGCAGTTAAGACCGGGAAAAGTTTTCACCGGTTTGAAGCACCTCTGCCCCCCCCCCCCCCCTCCAACCTTTCATCTCCAACCATGTACCGGCACTACATCCCAGCAGTGTATGGCTGGCAATCTCGTGAACTCGGCTCCACGGCACCACTGGCACTGCATGAGCGTACATGTACACTCATGTTTTTCGATTTTCACAGCGTGTTACAAATTACCAAGCAAGGCTTCTATGTTAGTACGTACAGTCATGTAACAATTCTCGCTGTCACGTGATTTATATTAAAAAGTAGTAACTTCCTGAATTTCGTCAAATTTTTCCGGGAGATATTGGGGAAATAAAGTGGGAGATACAGTGGCAGCGGCTCGCGGCAGATTCCTTCCAAGCTACGTTAGCGATCGAGCACTGCAAGAAAGAAAGGGAGGGAGTATGAAAGCTGCGTAATAAACTGACACATGTATAGAACATGCTATCAGAGGTTACATGATACCGGTTCATGCCGGCGTAGTTGGGGATACAGAAGGGCACTACCGGTATCACTTTGTTTACGTCCCCATGGCGACATGACGTCATGCACCATGGTTACGCTCACTCATCAACGAGAGAGACACCATCTGCGCGCGCATCGTTTGAAAAGTGTAGATTTTCAGTAAATTTTTCGGTAGCGATGATTTTTGTGCGATCAATCGTTGTAGGAAACGTCTTCTCGCTTTTCTGCAATTCTGGCGACCTAGCTAGAACCTGCTGCTAGTGTCCCTCTTCACTCGTTTTTCAAAGGGGAAGGCAGCACTCGCAGAAGATTTTCCAAGAATGCAATGTCGACTGGTGCTCGTACTATAAGAAGGGAGAAATCAAAGTCCGCTCTTGAATCACGCCTGAGTCTTAGAAAATTATTTCAGAATACGCTTGTGTAGATTTCCTGCCAGTGCCACTGACATCTCGCGACCTTCAAATATAACTTGCTCGATCATCTCCCGCACTGACTGGTAAATTCGTCGGGTAGCTGTGGATGGATCGATTCAGGGAGGTCGAAGGTAAATACATCGAAGCACTTCAAACACGTTTCAAGACGCACTTCAAATTTTGTAATTGTGTCTTGAAAATTGTTTACAACAATTCGTACTTCAATACGCTGTTGAATTGTATCCTCTGCTTGGGAGTCTCGACTGTTTTATTGCTGCATGGCTTTCCTCAACACCGTTCACTGTACATGTATCGCGGAACGCAGATTGGATGGCATTGGAGGTGAATTTGATAATTTGTGACTGTGTCATCAACCAAGTGAGGACATCAAATATCAACAGGGACGTTCCGAAAATCACAAACGCTGCGAAATAGGTATGAAATGGTCTTACACACTGG
This sequence comes from Sycon ciliatum, assembly GCF_964019385.1. Classification (NCBI taxonomy): domain Eukaryota; kingdom Metazoa; phylum Porifera; class Calcarea; order Leucosolenida; family Sycettidae; genus Sycon; species Sycon ciliatum. The sequence goes on along the minus strand of NC_088654.1, from coordinate 7,600,469 downwards.
TGGGTATTCTACATTCATTGTGTCATATCTTTAGACTGTTCGAAAGTTTGTCGTGCTGTGCAACTTTCACAGACTAATCCGATAATTGGCATGTGGCCCTATCGGCACACACTCATGCGTATGCCGCTGAGTCTATCTATATGTGCACGCACATGTGTGTATACCGTACTGGCAATATATGTTGCCGCGTAACGCAGGGGGGTGCGGCGTAACGCGCGACCAGGCTAGTGCGACAAATTTTCGTTGACTTCGTAACGCGCGTCCGGCGGGGTGCGGCGATCTTTTCATTGCAGTTCGCACTGCAAAAAAAAGGCTGAAAACTGTGAAAGCACGTGTTCTGTGCGACTTTGCATGTAACGCCCTGCGTGCGGCAAACATGTGCCAATGTAACGCTTCATGGCCTCACTACGGCAACATATATTGCCAGTACGGTACTTACACATTTTATTACGTATGCAAAATTAGGCAATCTACATGTACATATATGTCCGCAGATTGAGTATATATATATATGTGTGTGGGCACTCACTCCTATGACATAGAACGACAGTGCAGGCTATGTAGAGTCGCACGAATGTGTGTTACCCGGGTGTGTATATGCATGCGCACTCGCGCGGGCGTTTTGTGTGCGCGCCTGGCATGGCATAACGCCGTTCAATATGACTAGTGTTGAACCGTGGTAATTTGCCCCACCCCTTCTTTTTTCTATTGGCGTTGGATATGCAACTAATGACATAAACTCGGTTGTTGAAAACGAGTGCCATGCACCACAATGGATTGACAATAATATAATACAAGTAGCGCTGTAAAAGCGCTGGTAATACTCATGTTGCAGCCATGGCAGTTGTGATTAGCTTTCCAAGTCAAGCCTGCTGCAGAGATTATTGCACTCTGACCAGCTGGAGTGGCCCAGGACTGCAGGTTGTGGAGAACAGGAGTGATGCTTGTATATACGCTTGTATTTACAAGATGGACTTCGAAGTAACGTTAGGTGTATTACTTGTATGTTCTTCTGCCTGTGCACGTGTACATGTGCTGGTCAGTGTGGAACCGCCATCCATATCAGATGATACAGCTCAGCTGCTATCAGTCTCAACAGCTTATATCTGTCAAATAGGGTTTTAGTGACTCAATTTTGCTTACTGTGTTCAACAGAGTGGCATTGCACACAGCTACTTTATGTAATAGTAGCATCTTGGACATTTTATATTTTTGGTAGTTAGCTTCAGTAGAAACTTCTCCAGTGTGGCTCTTAGCTTCATTACCATGGAGACTAAGCATTCAAGTAATGCACGAAGAACAGTGGCTAGATGCGAAGTGAAAAGCCATTGGACCGTACCCAATGGAATACGCATTTAGTATAGCAGTATTGCTTGCTATGTTGGCAGCAAACACTGTATAATAATAATTGCATTACCAGTAGAAAGTGCCCAATGTGCATTGCTTCAGCACTGTGTTTTGGACAAAGCAGTCAAAAATTCCACATCAGTATTGGCTTCATGTTGGAGAAAGTTGTGAAAAACACTAGAGCATACATGTACACTCAATACACATGCTCAGCTACATGTATGGCATTTAGTATGTGGGCGACTTCAAAGTTCTATTTTGGTAGTTAGCTTCGGTAGAAACTGTCTAAACTTGATCCAAAGCTCTGCTACTATGTTCTGAAGATGTTGCAATCAAGTAATGTAAGACACGTATCTGCCGCATTGGAGCTACAGTTGTGAAAACCTTTAGACCATACACACAACGCACATGCTCAGCTATGGCATTTAGTATGTGGGCGACTTCAAAGTTCTATTTCGGTAGTTAGCTTCGGTGGAAACTGCTAAAACTTGATCCAAAGCTCTACTACTATGTTCTGAAGATGTTGCAATCAAGTAATGTAAGACACGTATCTGCCGCATTGGAGCTAGTTGTGAAAACCTTTAGACCATACACTCAATGCACATGCTCAGCTATTGCATTTAGTATGTGGGCGACTTCAAAGTTTTATTTTGGTAGTTAGCTTCGGTGGAAACTGCTAAAACTTGCCAAAGCTCTTCTACTATGTTCGGAAGATGTTGCAATCAATTATTGCAAGATACGTATCTGTCATATGGTGGAGTCAGGGGTTCTAAGGCGTTGGACAATGTCCCAGTGCAATGTGCTGATTCTTGAAAATATGGCATCACTTGACACTTCAAAGTTTTATTTCAAGAGTTACCTTCGGTAGAACCTGCTCAAACTTGCTACACAGTACAATTATTAGGTTATGATAACATAACCATCGAATACAGGGCAAGTCCAGTGTCAAATACGTGTGGGCGGGGCTAATATGTGGGACGTGTGCGCTGAAATGGGATGATTCCGAAAAGAGAAAAAGGTCACCTTCTGGCAGAATTCTTCCCACTTCTAAAGCTTATGCTGGTATTTAGCAAGTATACTACTGTCCTGATGTTGGACATCAAGAAAAATGGGGTAACTACGAGTGCTACGGCCAAAAAAGTGGTTTTCCGGTGTTTCTTGGCCTAAATTGGCAATTGTGAGTATGCTATGTTTGGCCCCTCCCCCGAGTGAAACCGGCCGATAGAACTTGATAAAATTTTGTCTCCGTACACTAGATATCCTACGGAACAAAGTACAATCGTTTGTAGCCACGTTTCAAACAAAAAAATTTGGACCCGAGGGGTAGGAGCCACCTTAAAGGGGAAGTATACCCTAAAATCAAATTTTCACCAGTTGTAGTCTTCTGGGTGCTGAGTCGAATGGTCTTGGTCCGAGGAAGCTGCGACGCTCCCTTCCTGCTTGAATCCCAATCGAACTCGCGCACTTCCACCGAAACTGGGTGACTGCGCCCTACTAGATGGGGATTTGTATGCAAAATGTCACTAAAAGCGCCATTTCGTTCTTATAAAAGCACGGATGACCGCGATTGGCCCATATGTTGTAGTCTTTTGGACGCTGAGTCGACTGGTTTTGGTCCGAAAAGGCTGCGATGCAGCGTTCCTCCTTTATTCCCAATCGAACATGGTTGAACAAGCGGTCACGTGCTCCTGGGTGCCCAAATCACCTGGTCACCGCGCCAGCAGGCGACAACTTTCACACCAAGGTTCAACTCGAGTTCAACTCGAGTGACAGGACTGCACCCAAAAAAGGTCAAACAGGCTAGTAAGTTGTACCCTGCAGGCACGGTGACCATGGTGACCAGCTGACTGGTGTACGCAGGAGCACGTGACCGCTTGTTCAACCATGTTCGATTGGGACTAAAGCCTAGGAGGAACGCTGCATCGCAGCCTTTTCGGACCAAAACCAGTCGACTCAGCGTCCAAAAGACTACAACATATGGGCCAATCGCGGTCATCCGTGCTTTTATAAGAACGAAATGGCGCTTTTAGTGACATTTTGCATACAAATCCCCATCTAGTAGGGCGCAGTCACCCAGTTTCGGTGGAAGTGCGCGAGTTCGATTGGGATTCAAGCAGGAAGGGAGCGTCGCAGCTTCCTCGGACCAAGACCATTCGACTCAGCACCCAGAAGACTACAACTGGTGAAAATTTGATTTTAGGGTATACTTCCCCTTTAATAGAAACAGAGTGAGACTCTGAGAGGCAGGCAAAACGAGGAAAGCCAAAGGAAGCGTCGCAGCTAAATCGCGCATGCAGGTAGAGAAGAAGCGGCAACACGCACAGACAGAGCGAGCCGACTGGTTGAGCATGTGTGGTATGATCATAATTATGCTGCAGTGCAGTCAGCACGCAATCATCTGCATCAGGTCACGTGACATATTGGCCAGCAGCTAGCTGTAAGGTAGATGGACATTGTGGTGACATACGCATACGGGTGCACTATATTGATGTAGTCTGACTCTCGACTAGTCATACTCATAGGCTAGAGTCAGCAGGGCCGGCAGTGGTCATGGTGTTCCTGCCGCTACAAAAACAGAGCTACTAGTAGTCGAGTCACCATGGTCACCGTGGAACGTCCGCTCTAACCTCGGTAGCTGCGGCGACGGGAGATGTAGCGGCGGCGGGAAATGTAACGGCGACGGGAGATGTAGCGAAGACGGGAGATGTAGCGACGTCGGAAAACGGAGCGACGTCGATAGTAGCGGCGGCGATAGACTGAACGACGGCGGTAGTAGCGGCGGCGGTAGACAGAGCGACGCCAATAGTAGCGGCGACGGTAGATGGAGCGACGTTGGACATAGCGGCGACGGTAGAAAGCGCGGAGGCTGTAGTATCGGCGGCGGTACTGCCGGTAGACAGAGCGGAGCCGGCGGGGGACCAAGGTGCGGATAGAACGGCGCCGTGTGTATCTGATAATTTGCCGTATGGGGCTGCGAAAGAAATTAGACTTATCCGCCTCTGTGGCGGACCTTTTCGAAGCGTCAGCTAGTGCATTCTCGCTCTCGCCGACTGCAGTATCCTGGTCTTCATCGTCGTCATCATCATCCTCTTCGGCATCAGCAGTATAGCTGAGGTCGCTCTTTGCCAATGTGTCGAGGCTTTTACCCAATTCGGCATCATCATTGCTGTCACCTTGGCTGGCATCATCGTCTTCCTCATCCTCATCATCGTCTTCCTCATCCTCATCATCGTCTTCGTCGCTGTCATCTTCTGAGGCTGCCGCTTCAGCCTCATTCGTGTCAGTCTCCTCATCGTCGTCGCTGTCGTTGTCTTCATCAGCCAGCAGGCTTACTAATGCGACATCATCAGCATCTGCGTTGGCTTCGCTATCGTCCTCGCCCGCTTCTCTCGCCTGCACGCTCGCAGCTGTTTTTCAGCTGCAGTGGGAGGGAAACAGAGAAGAGAGAGAAAAAGTCAAAATTGCCAGGCAATACCTTTCTGCAGTCCTGCTCAATGAAATCCGATCGCGTGAGCGTGAGTTGCACCCCGGTCTAGTGTAGGGCTGCACAGGGGTCGGCGTGGCGATGACTCGCTTGGTCGGATTTCACTGAGTAGCTCTGGGCTCGGCTTAGATCAGAATACACTAAACATGTACGTGCATATGGCAGTCACAGCGGTGGTCCGCTCGGCTATCGCTCCTGCATAGGAGGCCTAACAAGGTCGAAACAGCTAGCGGTCCGGAGGTTGACTCGCATAGGCACCCGTGGATGATGCCGGCAGAAAATTGGCAGAATTCAGTACTTTTTCTGATACGTTCAGTGCATGTTTGGTATGTGGATAAAGAAATGGAGCAGAATTCGAGGAATTGCCCGCCATAAGGTTTGTATGGTTCGGCCAATTTCACTGCTTTTCGACCAGAATCTGCCACTTTTTCGAGCATTATCCGCCAGTGCCTAAGATTGAGTGCATGTACTGTACAGTGAAACCTGTCTAAGACGACCACCGCTCAGGGACCTTGAAAACGTGGTCTCTGTTACCAGGTGGTCTCCTTATCCAGGGTCATTTGACTGGAAACCAGTGGAAATAGCATCCCTTGGTCCTGGTTCCAGTTGTCTTCCAGGACAGGTGGTCGCCTTATCCGAGTGGTCGCCTTGACAGGTTTTATTGTAGTTTTAACTACAGAATCTGATATCTAAACATATCCCTATTCTACTGCACAAGGCAGAGCAACAGAGAGCAAAAACCTTCCCGTGACTCCAAGTTTCGTGTTGAAAACACTCCGATCAGTACGCTCTGCCCTTGTTAGGGTATTGAGCACCATTTGCAGGAGGGACCTCAGATACTTTGTATTTTACTACTATTACTAACTAAAGACAGTAAAGTGTGGAACGTTACAACATGCAGTAGGTTGACCGTTCAGTTGAAGCGAGACAAAAAAAGGTTTAGAAAGGAAAAAAGGATATTTCCTCACTCTTAAGCTTTTCATTTTTACTTTTCGGTGCATCAGGTCCCTTGGCAGTCCCCTCATCTCCCAAATCTTTACGACCCGAAATGATGCTACCCACCCTACCTCCCAAACTAGAGGCCAAACATCCAGTAGTCTCTTTCTCCCCCCATTCACGTCCCGCCTCTACAGTCTCTCATTTCTTGGTGCTGACCGCTTTAATGCACTACCCGCTATCATTTGATCTCAGCGTACCTTGCCTGCTTTTCGCGCTAGCTGCTCACAATTTCTCCTTGGGCACCCTGTAAGAAGGCCATAGGCCTGTTGGGTATACCCAAGTAAAATAATAAATACTACTACTACTACTACTACTACTACTCCTACATATGGAAACGAGTTAAAAGAGTAACTCTTCACCACCCCAATACCCGAGTTTCAAAAAAAAGGTTTATGTCCTCATGGTTGAAGAGAGAAACGAAGAGGTTGTGGTGTGGGGCTGGCGTCTCCCCTCGTGCATGTGCAAAACATGGTGTGGAAAGGTGATGGCACCATGGCTCTGTACACGCAGCAAGCAAGCACAGCTATGCGGCAACATTGGTAGTGACGTTCTAACATTACATGATTGTATGGGTGGCGGTCAGTGGTCAATTCTGACTGCTGGCAGTGCTGGCGGAGGCCTTCGGAGACTCTCCAACGTAGTCGTTATCACGCAGTGCGTATCACCGAGATCTCAGGTGGTCATGTGCAAACAGGGTGCAGTGAAAACCTGGCTATAAGACGACCGCTCAAGGGACTTTTAAAATCGTGGTCTCTGTTGTCAGGTGGGCTCCGTATACAGGGTGATGTAGCTAGATATATTATGAACAATGTAGCATCCATTAGCATCCATTGGTCCTAGTTGCAGTGGTAGTCCGGGGCAGGTGGTCGCCTTTACAGCTTTTACTGTGCTTGTCCAGAAATGAACTTTATTGGAGGCAAAACTCCGTTTTGCACAAATCGGGTGCGTCAACTGCTTTCTAAAATAAGGTCCAGGCAGTGGCCTGACAAGCCAGACGGGATGCTACTGCTTTGTCATGGGGCATACTGGGCGAGCTCTCGTGCCCTTACTGCCTTAGGCAAGCGCATGGAGGATGATTACAATGTACAGTGCTGGCAACTTAAATCCGACCCCTGACTAGGCATTGGCGGATAATGCTCGAAAAGGTGGCAGATTCTGCTCGAAAAGCAGTGAAATTGGCAGAACCATACAAACCTTGTGGCCGGCAATTCCTCGAATTCCGCTCAATTTCTTTATCCACATACCAAACATGCATGAAACTTATCAGAAAAAGTACCGAATTCTGCCAATGTTTCTGCCGGCATTATCCGCAAAGGCCTACCCCTGACTAGCCCTTGGCGGATTATGCCGGCATAATCAGGCATAATCCGGCATAATCTTGGGATTTCGTCAAAAAATGATGCTCCGGCATGATATACGGATTCCAACGTGTAAGGTCGGCATAATCTTTCGGTTTAGACAAAAATTATGCTTAGGGGCATAATACAGCTTTGTCAGAAAGCCTGCAGATGTTTTATAAAAATTTAAATACCCCAGTTACGACTCCTTGTCATAGCCCTTGGCGGATTATGCCGGCATAATATTTGGCATAATCTTGGGATTTCGTCAAAAAATTATGCTCCGGCATAATATACCGCTTCCAACGTGTAAGGTCGGCACAATCTTTCGGTTTAGACAAAAATTATGCTTAGGGCATGGCCGTGTGTGTATGCGTGGTTTCTCAATCCTCTATGTACAGCGTGAATACATACATGTAGTGGAACCGAGCATAATTCAGCATACATGATGAATTGCTGCTATTATTATGTGAACTCTCATTACTGCGGTATTACCTTCCACATAGTCATTAGTCTAGCATGGCGTCATATATTTGTCTCAATTCAGTGTTTTCCGAAGAATAAAAAAAATAAAATAATAATAATTCAGCATAATTTGTTGGCATAATTGTGGCATAATCAAAAGCATAATTTGACGATCGGCCGAGCATAGTCCGCCAATGGCTACCCCTGACTGGTGCGCTCACATCGCAAAGTTTAAGATCCAACACGGGATTGTAAAACCACGGAATAGAGACCGCTAGAATGTGAACGCGCCGCTAAGGGGTCGGATTTCAGTTGCCAGCGCTGTAGCAGCAAGACGGCTCAGGGGCTGCAGACTACTTGGCGAGGCAGACACGCTCTTTTCTAATTGGAACATACCCCGACTAGAGGAATAGAGCAAGATTGTTTGTTTGCTTGTTTATTTTATTTTACTTCACCAAGTGAACAGGCATTTCTACCTTCTCACCAGGTCCGGAGACCTAGTTCCGACGAAATGATGAAGAGATCGCGGGCTATAGCGAGCTGCCCCTTCATGCTATGCATTGCAGGCACTTGGTGATAATCACAATTATTCAAAGTCGAGCAAGGTCTGTCCATGCCACTTTCACTTACATGTACTTTGAGAACAGGTTTATTCACAACACCAATCGCGTGAAACCATGAAGTAAGGACCAAAGTAAAAAGACAACCCAAATTCGCGTTCGCTTCCTACTACAGTGCCGGAACTGAAATCCGACCCCTGAGCGATGCGTTCACATTCTAGCGGTCTCTATTTCGTAGATTTACGATCCCGTGTTGGGTCTTTGCGATGTGAGCGCACCGCTCAGGCCTCAGGGGTCGGATTTCAAGTTGCCAGCACCGTGGTGCCTACCTAGTATACGTAACGGTGCCTAGAGCAACCCCATAGACACGGTGGAGTTGGGGTGGGCAGGCACCCACCCCTTGGGGGATACTTCGGGCGGAACAATTACCAGTAGCAGAATTTGGCACTTGTTATGGTACGGTTCATGCATGTATGGCGTATGGGTAACGAAATGGAGCAGAATTCAATGAAGTGCTTGCCATAAGGTTTGTATGGTTCTGCCAATTTCGCAGCTCTTCGAGCAGAATCTGCCAATTTTGCGAGCATTATCCCGGCCAAGGGCTAGCTTTCGCACTGTACAGGTCGCTGTCAGCTCAGAGGAACTGTTCGCCGCACACGTGCAATGATGTACCTTTGGTCTAAGAATTCAATGGTTTGGCGTCAGGGCTCAAACACCCTGGTGTACAATTGTAGGACTGTACAACTTTGCAACAGTTACTCAGTCAGGCTAACTTTCTTACCTTTGGCCTGATCGCTGTTGACCACTGTAGCACCTCTGCACAGTGGCTGGAAGGCGAGAGCTGCAACGAGCAGCAAGGCCGCCAGGCGAAACATCTTCATTGCGTTGTCGCTGATTCAACGACCACGGCCGAGACTGCGAGAGTACGCGGGATGCTCACACCTTTTTCGTCTTTCTCTCTCTCGGACAGAGCGATAATAGATCCGCCGCTCCTGTTGACAATGTGTGCACTGTTCGGTCTTCGTCTTCGTCGCTGTTCAGGGCTCTGGTGTTTGCTGGTTGGCCGGTATTCCGGAGGTGCGATGCCCGAGAGCTAAGACAGCAGTCTACAATGTACGTGTGCATGTATGTATGTATGTGTTATGATAGACCTGTAGTCCATCATCCGTCCCGTTACGATACAAAACACGTGCACTGGTACATGGTATGGATAGCTAGCTTTGCACAGCAAAACACACACACAGCGCCTCTTAGCTTAGCAGTCCTGGGAACTGCATGGATATGTACACCGTCATGTACTGTGTGGGCATGTCCCGCCGATTCCGCATTCCTACCGTCTGTGCCTGGCGAGTGCGACACATCCGGTGGTTGGACCGTGGAAGCTCGGCGACATCGCCAAGTCAAGGTCTCGTACTAGCACAGCAGTGTCGTGTCGCGAGTTTGACAGGCAGCAGCAGCCTGTGGGCATTCTGGTGTAGTGACGGTTCTGACGGCTCTGACCTGGAGGTGGAGCTGTCATTCTGTTCTCATTCTGAGTGCCGTGCCACCAGATGTCTCTGGTTGCAAACTAGTTACTTTAATTCACGCGAACGGATTGCATTGAGCAGCACTTTGCATGTACAGGCAGTTCGGTTTTCTCACCGGTTTTCTTTCCTTTCTAGTGCAGAGTTGTTTGTGACAAGTGAAATCCGGACGGGGCCAAGCATGGGAGAGAGAGGCGGAGAGACTGTGGGACTATGACGGAGACAGTGGTGGAAACAGTCACAGAGGCAGCCTCGGAGACTGAGACACAGAGAGAGAGAGAGAGAGAGACTGCATCATTGAAATGGCATGTTTCTGTTTGTTATTGTGGTGTCATTCCGCTCTCGATCTCTCGTCTTGCTACATGTACATGGACATGGCATGGAGAGGTGTATGAGCGCCGAATGAAGAGCCCACTACTTTATATCGGAATCCCATGACCCAGCTACACTGTAGCTACTAGTACAGACACAAAATTTACATTGCACAATGTCATGCAATTGTACAGCGATGATGAAGAGGATATTGTATTCACCGTGAAATGCATAGAGCCCATAAGTGGGATCATTTCCAAGTCCACCCATAGTTTGGGGATTTCAGGGGTTGTCGGCCGCTGGGCGGTTCATTACTGAATCAATGGCCAATTGAGTCATCTTTCCAAGATTCCTTTTGAGTCTCTCTCCCCTCTCCCGGGGAGACCCACGTGACCAGTTTTGGCAGTGAGCAACAAGTACCAATAAGTACACGTGTGTGCGTGTGTGTGTGGGTGTATGTGTGTGTGGATGTATGTGTGTGTGTGTGTGTGTGTGTGTGCGTGTGCGTGTGTGTGTGTGTGTGTGCGTGTGTGTGTGTGTGTGTGTGTGTGTGTGTGTGTGCGCGCGCTCGTGTGTGTGTGTGCGGCAGAAATCGACGAGAATCGCTACCGCGGGCGCACGACCTGGTACCCGTTTGGCGCGACGTACACGTTCGGCGGCCAGGCCATAGCTCAGTCGATGATGGCCGCTGGGCTGTCCCTGGTCAGTGAGCACCGGGACAGGATCATCAACTCAGTGCACACGTACTTTGTACGGCACGGCACACACGACCAGGACATCATGTACGAGGTAGGTCACCCCCCCCCCCCCAACCCCCATGTGGGTCGTTGCGTGTTTGTGGATTGGCAGGGTGGCGAAGTGATTTTGGCGGGTCTTGTGGATTGCCCGATGACCAAGTGAGTTTTGTGGATTGGCCGGGTGACCAAGTGAGTTTTGTTGGTTTTGTGGACTGGCCGGATGACTAAGTGTCAGTTTGGTGGGTTTTGTGGATTGGCCAGGGTGACAAAGTGAGTTTTGTGGGTTTTGCGGATTGCCCGGGATGACCAAGTGAATTTGGTAGGCTGTTGTGGGTTGACCTGGTAACCAAGTGAGTTAAATGGGAGCAACGTGTGAAGCTGCATGCGTGTATGAAGGGCAGCACGCCGACTTCCTCGACACAAGTTTAGGCTCTACACGGTGCGGTGCATTCCATTTCTGTCTGTTTGTACTCAAACCTATTATTGGGGGAAACCACAAATTGTGATACGAAATGCCAAAGCCAAGTAAATAATTACCAAAATCCAGTATATTAAAAACCGATACAAATATGTACTATTAAAAATCACTTGCCAACCCACAACAAGATGCAGGCTATTATTAGATGCGAGATGCCACTAACGCCGACCAGCCTACAAACCATTTATGTCTGTTTGTTTGTGTGTGTGTTGTTCACAATGCCCACAGGTCGACGGTGTTCGAGATGGAAAGAACTACAGTACGCTGCGCGTGGACGCCTCTCAGAACGGCCGCATCTTCTGCACGTCCATAATCTCGTTCCATCGTCATGACGCCAGCAGCCCCATGGAGCACCAGGATGAGATGCCCGCGGACATGCCGCAACCGGACGAGCTGCACGAAATCACTCACCTGCGCAAAAAGCGAGGCTCGCGCGGGCGCGTGTGTGTGTGTGTGTGTGTTTGCAGGGGTGTCGGGCAAGGATGTCTACTGGGAGTCGGGTTAGGGTAATTCTCTGCGAGTAGAGCGTGTGTTGCGAGAAGGAGCCACTGACGTGTGTGTGTGTGTGTGTGTGTGTGTGTCTTTCTTCTCTTTCTCATTCTCCTGGGTGGTTACCAACAGCCAGTGTATGCCGGAGTATGTGGTGTGTGTGTGTAAAAAAATATGAAAAAAATGAAAAATAGGGATTCACTGGCCAGAAAAAGCCATTTTAATCAGCTGTGTGGTGAATACCAGGCTAAAAATAGTGGCGGTCAATTCATCAGCCTTGCAAGCTGTTGAATAGTGTAATCCCAGCACAAGTTGCTATGTCTAACATAGCTGTTCGCTATCATTGCTTCTGCGATGGGCAGGTCTGAGGTCTGAGGTGTGTGTGTGTGTGTGTGTGTGTGTGTGTGTGTGTGTGTGTGTGTGTGTGTGTGTGTATGTGTGCATGCGTGTGTTGGGGCGGATCCAGGGGGGGGGGGGGGGGTTCGAACAAACCTCCCTGATTTTGTCCGACCATAGTTCAGGTGTGACCACCAGGTTGTCATCATTTTGTAAATCATGGTCATTGTGGGAAGGGTGGGAAAAAATTGAACCACCTTCGAAAAATCCTGGATCCGCCCCTGGTGTGTGTGTGTGTGTGTGTGTGTGTGTGTGTGTGTGTGTGTGTGTGTGTGTGTGTGTGTGTGTGTGTGTGTGTGTGTGTGTGTATGTGTGTGTGTGTGTGTGTGTGTGTGTGTGTGTGTGTGTGTGTGTGTGTGTGTGTGTGTGTGTGTGTGTGTGTGTGTGTGTGTGTGTGTGTGTGTGTGTGTGTGTGTGTGTGTGTGTGTGTGTGTGTGTGTGTGTGTGTGTGTGTGTGTGTGTGTGTGTGTGTAAAAAAAAAAAATGGAAAAATGAAAAATAGGGATTCACTGGCCAGAAAAAGTCACTTCAATCAGCTGTGTGGTGGATACCAGGCTAAAAATAGTGGCGGTCAATTCATCAGCCTTGCAAGCTGTTGAATGGTGTAATCCCAGCACAAGTTGCTATGTCTAACATAGCTGTTCGCTATCATCGCTTCCGCGATGGGCAGGTCTGAGGTCTGAGGTGTGTGTGTGTGTGTGTGTGTGTGTGTGTGTGTGTGTGTGCCTCTCTCACTCACTCACTCTCTCTTGTCTTGTGATATGAATAGACTTCACATTAGTTTGGAGTTGAGAGGAGGGCATGCACATCGAAACCACGCCTTGTCAACGACCCGTTCTTTCTCAGTTTTAACGACCACACTCAGCAAAAGAACAAAACAACAACGAAGCACAACGACACACCAACGCTGATGTGGCATCGCAAATCCCGTACCGACGTGCACGCAGGCACTGGGTTGCAACGGAAAAAAGACGCGCTGCAAGCGTGCCAAGCAGCGAGTGAGTACAGAACGCGTACTAATGCCAGTCACTAGTCATGGCAACGGAAGATAAAATTATGGAGATCGACCCGCGCATGGTTCGATCGAGAGCAGAGTACGAAAAAAGCACACATTCAAAGTTCAAACTGTGCAACAGAAGCAGAAGAGGAAAACGAAAATGAACACTTGTCGTGAAGTGAAGTGCTTCTGTCCAAGGGTGCTTGCACCCGACGGGGTGACAGCGCCCCTAGTCAGACAATACAAGGCAAACGAAATAGAAATTAGCTGAGTCACAGCGCGGGACTCCGAAACGAAAACCGGTGAGTATGTAAATATTAATTGTTTCGTACCTGCTGTACAACGTAACAATTCGTAACGTAATTTCAAACTAGCACTCGTAGAATTGTAGTGCGAATGTGCCACTCGATTATAGTAACAACGACAAAGAGATACTCTTCTAAACATTTCTCTCCCTTCTCACTGTGCCGAAATTCACAGTGACCAAAAAATTCGAAATTGATTATTGTTCTGAAATAGGCAAACAAGGAGCTACTCACAGAACAGCTTACAAAGACGCACGATTGGGCGGGTGTAGGTCTTGTCGCCCACCTTGACCTTCACAACTCGCACGTGTCCGTCTGGACCAGGGTGCACTTCGGTGACGCGACCCATTGGCCAAGTGCCCCGTGGGTTGTCTTGGGATGTCACTAGAACGATGTCGTCGACCTTGAGGTCTGTCTCGGCCGTCCTCGACTTGAGTCGCCAATTCAGCTCTGGCACGACTTCCTGCATCCATCTCCGCCAAAAGTGCAGCACGAGTTCTTGCACTACACGCCAGCGTTGCCGAGGGTTGAACTCGCTCTCGTCCACTCCTGCAGGTGCGAACCGAGTACCGATTTGGCCATACATGAAATGATTGGGCGTTAGCGGAGTTGGGTCACGACCATCTGCCGACACGTAGGACAGTGGCCGTGAGTTCATGAGCGCCTCCGCGCCGACGATAGCAGACAATAGCTCCTCGTCTGTGACCTCCGCGTTCTTCAGAATCGCCGAGATAGCACGCTTTGCCGATTTTACTAACGCCTCATGCACTCCGCCGAAATGTGGTGCTGCTGGAGGGTTGAAACGCCAGCTAGTCTGCTGATCCGCTGTCTGCCGCTGAATCGCCTCTGCATCAAGCTGCTTGACTAGCTGAGCAAGCTCATTGGTGGCGCCGACGAAATTCACGCCATTGTCGGAGATGACGTCGATCGGTACTCCCCGTCGATTGGTGAAGCGTACGTACGCCTGCAGGAACGAGTCCGTTGTCAACGCGTATGACAGCTCGAGATGCACTGCTCTCGTCTGCAAGCAGGTGAACAAGCACAGGTACCGCTTGTGTTGTGTCTTGCCGCGACCCTGCTTCGTCATAAGCGGTCCGGCATAGTCTACAGAGACTCGGCGAATGCGCGTAGCGGCAGGCTAACTCGGACCTTAGGTAGTGGCGCCATCACCTGCATTGCCGGCTTCGTACGGTTCCGGGCGCACCTCGCACACTTGGCTTCCCAAGCTCGCACCTCTTCGCGGCCAGCGACGATCCAGTAGCGCGACGAGAGTTTGGCTAGCGTATGGCTGACACCGAACGCGTGACATCCTCGTTCGTGGCATGCCTTGACAATCAGCTGTGTCACATGATCCCCTCGTGGTAGGACGATCGGATTGCGTTGTTCTGCAGTCAAGAAGTCTGCATGCTGTAGTCGACCTCCGACGCGTAGAAGGCCAGCGTCGTCAATCATTGGCTTGAGCGAGACCAGCTTGCTGGTTGCAGGGATCGGCTTGCCTGCCTTAACTGCAGCATACTCTGGTAGCGACTGTTGCTGCGCTCGCTTGATGTAGAACTCCTCAGAGTCTCGGATCGCTGGTGGCGATAATTCGTCAAACTCTCGTTGTGCGGGTGGTACTGAGCAATTCGTAGCGAATCGCACAAACCAAGCATGAACACGGCACATTCGTACCCAGTCGGAGTAGCGGCTTGGCTCTAGACGATTCAGCTCGCTGTGGCATTGGTCGACGGTCACCGCAGTCAGCTCGATGGACTCGTCCGTCGGTTGATTGACTTTCTTCAACTCCAGAGTTGACGGACGGGGCTTCAATTCTGGCTGAACTGGCCATTCACTTTCAGCGGCACCCAAGAAGCCGGGACCGTTCCACCATAAACTGCTTCCCGCCAACTCTTGCACTGGCATTCCTCGAGAGACCAGGTCGGCTGGATTGAGCGCGGTGGGCACGTACCGCCACTGGGTAGGATTGGTTTGCCGTTGAATCTCGCCCACTCGACTAGCCACAAACTGCTTGAAGGTGCGGCTGTAGTTGGTGATCCAGTGCAGAACGTTGCTGCTGTCCGACCATAGCGCCGTTGCTCGGGGGTCGAGGTTCAGTGACTCGGCGGATGATGTGGCGAGCGTTGCTCCGGTTGTCGCCGCCATTAGCTCAAGCCGCGGAACGCTGACAGCAGTCACTGGTGCCACACGGACCTTGCTTGCGACAAACCGTGCTGTCGGTTCTCCAGTGTCATAGTGACTGACCAGATACGCGACTGCTCCGTATGCGACCTCGGACGCATCTGAGAACACGTGAAGTGGCTGCTGATTGCTGTGCGTCCCGTGGCCGTCAGGCAGCGTGGTACATGTACTGTTGATAGCTCCGTCACCTGCTCAAGCCAGCCGAGAACCTTCTTGACGATTGCTGGGGGCAGTTGCTCATCCCATGCTGTTCCACAAAGCCACATCTCTTGCAGCAGGACCTTTGCTTGCACGAGGTACGGTGCGAGGAGTCCAAGTGGATCATACAAACTTGCTGTTGCACTGAGAAATGCGCGCTTCGTAGGATTTGAGCCGATCTCCGACAGCTGCAGCTGGAACGTAAACTGGTCCTCCTTGGCAAGCCAGAGGACTCCCAGTGTCTTGACATTCGGCAGCTCTCCCTTCGTGAGGTTGATCTCCTCAGCGCGATCCTCCTCCGGGATGGTCTGCAGTATCGTCGTGGAGTTGCTCTGCCATTTTCGCGGGTGCATACTGGCTTTGTGCCACAACGCCGACAGCTGCCTTACGAGCTCAACGCCTTCCTCATCGCTTCGAACAGAGTCCATGGAGTCATCCATGTACGTTGATTCAAGGACCGTTTCCGCTGCACGAGGATAGGTGTCGGCGTGCTGATGAGCATTGTGTCTAGCCGCGTACTGCGCTAGGAAAGGCACCGAAGACCACTCGATTGAACTCGTATGTGGCCGGTTCCTGCTCGTTATCCCGCCACAGAAAGCGATGGAAGGGCCTGTCCTCCGGAGCCAGGGATATCTGGAGATACATCTCCTGGATGTCGCAGATGATGGCGACCTTGTTCTGCCGTAAGCGCAGGAGTATCTTCGGTAGCGATTGCTGCAGCTTGGGACCAGCACTGATAACATCGTTCAGCGCTACACCATTGCTGATGTCAGCTGCGTCGAAAACCACACGTGTCTTCGTGGTGGCCTTATCTTCACGGATGATGGCGAAGTGTGGAAGGTACCATTCGTTTACAGAACCTCCACACTCGTTGTCAGGCACTCGTCGAATGTACCCGTTGGCTAGGTACTTGCGGATGACATCGCTGTACGCTGTTGCTGTCTGGACGTTCGGATTTCCAGGGTATGCCAACGCAGTAGCGGCCGTCCGTCACCTTCAACGACGCTGCAACTTTCTGCTCTGCCGCCTTGTCGTCGCGTGACATGAATCTCGTAGTGCTGCTGTTCACTTCTTCGATTTCCCACAGGCGCTTCAAGCTGCTCTGTAGGTCACCGTCGCTGAACATTGTGAAGCAGCAGCTCGCCGCTGGGTGTGCTGGTTGTACTTGGCCGATGCAAGTCCAACCTAATGCCGTCCGACGCGCCACGGGCTCATGGCTGTTACCCGAGCGCTCTTCATACGCCATGTGAAGCTCCGGATAGTCGGCACCGATAAGCACGTCAATGTGGCGTTTCGACGGTAGCGGCGGAAACTCAACGTTGGCTAGATGTGCGTACTGCTTTCCCAGGTGGTGCCAGTCTACAACTTCCATGTTGCCTGTTGGCTGCTCGATTGTGCACACATGGAGAGTCGTCGACGTGGCTCCGTCAACACTTCGCAGAGTGCACGATACTGGGACAGTGTGAATGGTCTCTTGCTGTCCATTCGGCTTGCTGATGGTCAGCGACATGCTTGATCCAACCAGGCCGAGTTCTGCCATAACATTGCTCGCTATGTACGAGCGCGTGCTGGCGTCGTCCAGCAGCGCGTTAACAGTTAGCGACCGCTTGCCGTTGGATAGCTGAACGGGAACTGTCCGAATCGACGTCACCGTCCGTACTCTATTCTCCTCTCCCTTCGTGCTGTTTCCGAGGGAGACAGCACTGAAGTTCTCCGGCTGCATGGCTCCAGTCTCTCCGGAGGCGTGGGTTGACGACGCTGGAGGCGGTTGACGGGGCTCACTGTGCAGCAGGCGATAGTGATGCTGCGTGCACCCGTTGATACCGCACTCCCGGTCCCGTGGGCAATCCTTGCCGCTATGTCCAGTCGCAAGGCATCTATAGCATGACTTGCTTCGCTTTGCTGCTGCCCAGCGCTGGCTTACAGTTTGTTTCTCAAACTCTGGGCAACGCCAGATCGGGTGCCCGCCGCCATTGCAGCATTGGCATGCAGGGCGCGAAATAACGGTCGGACATCGGACAATGTCCGACCGTTTACGGTCAATTTCCGGATGTTTTGTACACACCCGGACAAAGTGTCCACGCGCTTTTTTGCAAAGTACAAAAAAGAAAGGCACGTCAATCCTTTGTCTCATAGTACTAGTCATTAGTGATGTCGTCTGGCAAGAGTAAGCCAAGCACCGCTGATGCGGGTGCTCCTCTTGGAAAGAAGCCCAGAGGATTCAAGACGACCACTTGTGACAAGTGGGTCGCCGAGTATGATGGCGAGGTTTCAACTTCTGTTTGGCTGAGCTATGAGCGCAGTGACCCCAGTCCCTCAGATCGTAGCGTTGTCGAAAATTTGAAGTGTAAGATGTGTTCCCGTTTAGTTGATAAAATTCGCAGCAGAAAGAATTTTTCTGACTCCTTCGTCGTTGGCTCAAGGAACCTGAAAACGTCAGCCTTCAAAGATCATGCTGCTTCTGAAATGCATCGCCGTGCCATGGCATTGTTTGGCAAGGAGCAGTCAAGCGGAAACCCAATAGAGTATGCGCCAATCGCTCGAGCCTTGTGCAAACTTGACGACGCAGCAGCAGCCAAAGCTTGCAGTGGTAAAACAGTAACTACAACAATTTTAGTAATGCTCTTTTCACGTCGTGATAACATTTCGATGGTATTAATCTACACTGAACATTGTGTGATTTGATGTGAAAATTTGAATGTCCGGACATGTCCGGCCATTTTTGCAACTGGCAGGACATTGTGTCAGACCTCATTTTAATCCTTAGCGCATGCCCTGGGCATGTGGACCTTGCGGTCGGCACATTGCCAGCGGTGTTTGTAGCTGTTACGAACGTGGTCGTGCGCGGTTGCACAGCGTCGTGAGCAGTTGCCGTCCGAGTCGGCTGATTTCGACTTGTCCCGCTGGTTGACAATTGGCTTCTGACGTGATGCTGCTGGCTGATGCCTTCGATAGTTTCCGTGGCGGCAGCAAGAACTTCTGTCTCGGCATTCAGCCACTCCAGCAGCACCTCAACCGATTCGTCCTTTTGGTGGTGTACTATCCAGCGGCGATACTGGGCCAACAAGTTCACCGGCAGCTTCTGCTGGATCCGCTGGTAGAGAATGCCGGTACCTAGCTCGGTGTGCATACCGGCATCCTTTAACGTCACCACTGCCATGTCGAGCACATCGGTAAAGCGCTCCAGGTCCTGGGCTCTACCGGATCGAATAGGTGGAGATCGTTCCAGCTCTTCCATCCTAACCGCAAGGCGCCGGCGACTCCCACCGAAGCGTCGCTCCAGCCGCCGCAGAGCAGCATCGTATGCTGCTGCCGAGTAGCCGAGACTCTCGATGGCATCCAGTGCCTCACCCGCCACGTACTGTCGGAGCTGCAGCAGCTTGAATTCAGCAGAGAGCGGCTGCTGGTCCACACAAACGCTGAAAGCAGATTTCCAGCGCTCGTATTTTCGCTTCTCTCCGGTGAACACGGCAATTTCGATCCGCTTCAACTTGCTGGCGATGTTGATCTGTGCAGCTGCCGCTGGAGCAGTCCGTGGCGCAGGTCGAGCTGCGGTGCCTCCGACATATGTCGGAACTGGGGCGAATACTGAGGTCCGGGGTGCTTGCATGCCAGCGCTGGGTCTCGCACCGTACTGTGACGCTCCAGTAGAGATGGTGTGCGACGGTCCAGTAGACACAGGTGAGTTGTACATGACTGCACTATTGCTCGCACTCCACTGCGGTTGCTGTTGTTGGTACATGTATGCCTGCTGCGGCCTAGCACTATTGTTGCCATACGTTGCATACATCATACTAGGTGTTTGATCAGCAGGATCGTGGATCAGGAAGGCAGAGCCTTCTTCCTGATTTATAGCAGGAGCGTTGCTGCCCGTGGTCATAGTTGCAAATGACGCTGGCAGCACTGAACTACGTGGCTGGTACTCTGCGGCTGCTGCAGATAAAGCAGTGCATGCATTGCTGTTGATCATATCCGTTTGCGGTGGCGCGTGTGCTGACGCGGTTGCCATGGCAATGGTCGGGAAGGGTTCGGCAGGTACCCCCACACGCTGACCACTGAACATTACAACACGACTGTCTGGCTCTACTTTCACCCGTTCTCCATAGTCTGCAGCCCTGGGCAACATAACCCGCGCATCGTGCTGGCGACCAAGAAACGGTGCATCTTGGAGCGCCGCACGCAGATCTAGAATTTCTCTGCTTTCCTCTCGTACTGACGCCAGTAAAGGCGTTGCCCCTCTCAGTGGCGATTGCTTGGGACTGGGAGTCTGCCTGGTCGACCGCTGCCAGGCTCGCTCTGCTGCTCCTGATGAGCACACTCCTGGCCAATTCCATGGCATCGGAATACTGGCCTTCCAGCTGCTTGTACTGCTTCTGGAGACCAGCATGTCTCCTAGAGTCAGTGTCCACCACCGCTTCCATGTACTCCATGATGACCTTCTTGGTCTCGTCATACACTGTCGTCAAGTGGCTTCTCCATGCCTTTACGTCATCCTGGTTCGGCACCTCATTCGTTGACTCCACTGTCAAATTTCTCCTCGTATTTGTGAAATCCGTTTTCAGTTCTCGCTTTTTCCGTGCGAGGTCTTCTAGTTTTACCTCCATGATGGCTCCGTGAAAACCATCCTCTGCTACCAATAGTTTGGAGTTGACAGGAGGGCATGCACATCGAAACCACGCCTTGTCAACGACCCGTTCTTTCTCAGTTTTAACGACCACACTCAGCAAAAGAACAAAACAACAACGAAGCACAACGACACACCAACGCTGATGTGGCATCGCAAATCCCGTACCGACGTGCACGCACTCACGCAGGCACTGGGTTGCAACGGAAAAAAGACGCTCTGCAAGCGTGCCAAGCAGCGAGTGAGTACAGAACGCGTACTAATGCCAGTCACTAGTCATGGCAACGGAAGATAAAATTATGGAGATCGACCCGCGCATGGTTCGATCGAGAGCAGAGTACGAAAAAAGCACACATTCAAAGTTCAAACTGTGCAACAGAAGCAGAAGAGGAAAACGAAAATGAACACTT
The DNA here is from genome assembly GCF_964019385.1 of Sycon ciliatum. NCBI lineage: Eukaryota > Metazoa > Porifera > Calcarea > Leucosolenida > Sycettidae > Sycon > Sycon ciliatum. The sequence goes on along the minus strand of NC_088654.1, from coordinate 7,579,630 downwards.
GTCGTGAAGTGAAGTGCTTCTAAGTTCTGTCCAAGGGTGCTTGCACCCGACGGGGTGACAGCGCCCCTAGTCAGACAATACAGGGCAAACGAAATAGAAATTAGCTGAGTCACAGCGCGGGACTCCGAAACGAAAACCGGTGAGTATGTAAATATTTTAAAGATAGTAATGTGTATTGGAACTATGCTAGCCAAACATTACGTAATGATTATGGTAGAGAAGTACGTGTAGTAGGTATTACAATGTGTGCCAGAGTATGGTGAATCAGTGTTCGTGATGATGAGGAAAATATGACGTGTACATGCAAACAAAATGATGATAATATCATCATTTTGTTTGCATTATCATGATACGAGAACGTCAGAGACGCTACACTATGACTCGTATTGCGTAGCTGCAGGCACCTTAAATTAATAAAACTACAGTTCTGTTTGGTGAAATCCAGCCCAAAGTGTGCATGTTGGGCTCCACGGTCCTGGGCACCTTGGCAGGGGTACGGACGCTGCTGGACGCACACATAATTATACCGACACAGTGGTGTAGTGGGAACCGGTCCAGGGCGCCAGCTGTATACCATGGGGTTGCATTTCACCTGGCCCAACTGTAGACCATGAGTGCTTGCGTGACAACCCTGCGAGTGCATTACGAGTGCACTGCGAGTGCGAGCATGACCCGCGGATCGTACTTGCTGTGCCAACTGCGTGCGCGATCCGCTCGCTTGCCCACACTACAATGTGAGAGTGCCCTGTGAGTACATTACGAGTAGATCTACCCTGCGAGGACATTGCGAGTGCAGTACGAGTGCACTGCGAGTGTGTGCAGAACCCCCGCATAGCACTTGCTGTGCCAGCTGCTACGACAGCACGCTTGCTTGCCTACGCACTGCGCCCATGCTATGTTGCCTGTCAGTGAACGCACAAACACAGCTGGCGTGCGATTCCCCCCGCCCTCATCCTGGCTCGCTAACTCTTACTTGAAGATCACGCAATAAAAAATGCTACTACTGATCTTGCTGCAACGTTTCTACTGGCTGGTCCAGACGTGTTGCATTGCGGTATGATTCATTGAACATTTTTTTTTCAATTTGAATAATTTCTTGTTGGTAGTTCTTGGACTGCAGAACATACACTATTGAGCTCTAGCTTCACTTTGTTTTTCTCATTACTAGTATTACAGAACCTTTATGTAACTGTTGCCAGGAATCCGGAGAATGTTTTACCGGTGAAAGAACTGTTTTGTGTGGCGAGGAATGTGCCGGTTGCAGGCAGTCATGTCGTGATTCTATGGCTGCAGCTGCACTGGCCAAACGTGCCGCCACCATTAAAAGTATAAAATTCTGCACTGCAACTTTTTGGACATTTCACGATTTTCTACATTTCAGCAGCGAATTGTTTTCAGCACGGAGTTGATACCAGTACATCACCAAAGCCGATGTGAACATTTTCAGCGGCGTTTTAATTTCGGCGTTTTGGCTCGGTGCCGAATATACCGGTGGCCGGAATTAAATAGCTGCCGGAGTTTTGCACGTGTGTATTAACAGTATGCAGGGTAGCTAACTCGACTGCATGTACTGTATCGGACCTGGAATTCCAGTCGATTGACCGGGGACAGCGCCCTCAGTGCGTACAGAACGCTGCGTGCAGTGCTCATGTTGATCCGATGCGACCAGAGCGCTGCGGTGCACAAATGCATGTGTGTGCTGCTTATCCTCGGCTGCATGGCCAGCGCCCTGGGGCCGCTAGATGTGCGACCGGATTTCCATGTCCACGACAGTACATGTGTATTGTACAGCCCGCTGCACTCTTGCCCAACCTGGCCGCATCCTTGCCATGGTTGTGGTGGCGATGCTGTGCAAACACCATACATGTTACTATTGTATGAGCCATTCAGCCAAGTGTACAGTATCAGTGTGCGGGTGAGTGAAGAAAGTAAGTCAAGTTTAGTGTCCGTTCCCAAAGGAAACACACGACGGCAGCTAACACCCGGCAAACCCTGCGGTGGAGCACTGTAGTTAAAACCGGGAAACGTTTTCACCGGTTTGAAGCACCTCTGCCCCTCCCCCCCCCCCCCAACCTTTCATCTCCAACCATGTACCGGCACTACTTCCCAGCAGTGTATGGCTGGCAATCTTGTGAACTCGGCTCCACCACTGGCACTGCATGAGCATACATGTACATGTAACAATTCTCGCTGTTGTAATTATTATTATTGAAAAGTAGTAAGTTCTCAATTTCGTCAATTTTTCTAGGAGATATTGGGGAAATGAAGTGGGAAATATGGTGGCAGCTGCTCGCGGCAGATTCCTTCTCAGCTACGTTAGCGATCGAGCACTGTAAAAAAGAAAGGGAAGGATCAGGAGTATGAAAGCTGTGTAAATATACTGATGTAGAACATGCTATCAGTGGCTACATGATACCGGTTCATGCCGGCGTAGTTGGGGATACAGAAGAACACTATCGGTATCACTTTGTTTACGTCCCCATAGCGACATGTCGTCATGCACCATGGTTACGCTCATTCATCAACGAGACGGTACGAAATAGAAACAGAGTGAGACTCTGAGAGGCAGGCAAAACGAGGAAAGCCAATAGAAGCGTCGCAGATAAATCGCGCATGCAGGTAGAGAAGAAGCGGCAACACGCACACCGTTCCTGGGCAGACAGAGCGAGCCGACTGGTTGAGCATGTGTGGTATGATCATAATTATGCTGCAGTGCAGCCAGCACGGAATCATCTGCATCAGGTCACGTGACATGTTGGCCAGCAGCTAGCTGTAAGATAGATGGACATTTTGGTGACATACGCATACGGGTGCACTATATTGATCTAGTCTGACTCTCGTCTAGTCCTAGGCTAGAGTCAGCAGGGCCGGCAGTGGTCATGGTGTTCCTGCCGCTACAAAAACAGAGCTACTAGTAGTCGAGTCACCGTGGAAGCCACGCACGTCCGCTCTAACCTCTGTAGCTGCGGCGACGGGAGATGTAGCGGCGGCGCGAAATGTAACGGCGACGGGAAATGTAACGGCGACGGGAGATGTAGCGACGACGGGAGATGTAGCGACGTCGATAGTAGCGGCGGCGATAGACAGAACGACGTCGATAGTAGCGACGGCGATAGACAGAACGACGGCGGTAGTGGCGGCGGCGGTAGACAGAACGACGGCGGTAGTAGCGGCGACGGTAGACGGAGCGGCGGCGGTAGTAGCGGCGACGGTAGACGGAGCGGCGGCGGTAGTAACGGCGGCGGTAGATAGAGCGGCGGCGTGAGTATCTGCCAATGAAATTAGACTTATCCGCCTCTGTGGCGGACATTTTCGAAGCGTCAGCTAGTGCATTCTTGCTCTCGCCGACTGCAGTATCCTGGTCTTCATCATCCTCATCGTCATCCTCTTCGGCATCAGCAGTATAGCTGAGGTCGCTCTTTGCCAATGTGTCGAGGCTTTTACCCAATTCGGCATCATCACTGCTGTCACCTTGGCTGGCATCATCGTCTTCCTCATCCTCATCATCGTCTTCGTCGCTGTCATCTTCTGAGGCTTCCGCTTCAGCCTCGTCGGTGTCAGTCTCCTCATCTTCGTCGCTGTCGTTGTCTTCATCAGCCAGCAGGCTTACCAGTGCGACCTCATCAGCATCTGCGTTGGCTTTGCTATCCTCCTCGCCCGCTTCCCTCGTCTGCACGCTCGCAGCTGTTTTTTCAGCTGCAGTAGGAGGGAAACAAAGGAGAGAGAGAAAATGTCAAAATTACCAGGCAATACCTTTCTGCAGTCCTGCTCAATGAAATCCGATCACTTGAGCGTGAGGAGCACCCCGGTCTAGTGTAGGGCTGCACGTGGCGTTGACTCGCTGGGTCGGATTTCACTGAGTATAGCTCTGGGCCTGGCTTAGATCAGAATACACTATACATGATTGTCATTGGTTAGATTGACAGCATGAAACAAAGTTGAGGACACTGTGTTCGGAAACAGTGACCTTACTACAACCTTCCGCGGTTGGCAGAGCCCCGGTCCCTGCGGACCATTTGAACCATATGGGTGTCGCACCAGGTTCTGACCCTCATTATGCTAGGGGGGGGGGGGGGGTAGGAGACTACTCCTGACGTCCGTCTTGTATTCTTCGCTCTCTTCTTTATGTCGTCCTGGTGGTCATGCGGTCACTGAAACCTCAACTTGTATAAAAACTTCTTTTCTTCCAACTTCTGCCCATGGCGTCCTTCTCTCAGCTCGTCAGCTGCCAACAGTTTTTTGTCATCACCATGACACTGTCGCGAGAAGGTGCTCTCTGTAGACGGGGTTGGTGATGTCCCGACGTGGCCAGGGGTAGGCCTTCACCACGTCGGAACACCCCGGCTACACGTTGGTCACGTCAACTACTTATGTTTGTAAATCACTTCGTTGTTAATCTTGCTGTGTAGGTTTTGTTTAAAAAAACTTGAGCAAATTGCAAGTGTGTCTTCTTTTACACAACAAGATCAACAAGGAAGTGATTTACATACATAAGTAGTTGACGTGACCAACGTGTAGCCGGAGTGTTCCGACGTGGTGAAGGCCTACCCATGGCCACGTCGGGACATCACCAACCAGTGAAACCTCGTTAAGAAGAACACTGATACGACAAACTTTCGCTTTAGAAGAACTAGTATTCATAACTGTATTGGATAGATAACAGTGTATTCACTGGATACAAAATAACGATAAGAAGAACTCCCGTTATTGCAAACAAATACCACCGGTCCCTTGGTGTTCGTCCTAAAGAGGTTTGACTGTTCTGTTTTTTAACCAGTGTTTGGTTATTTAATACCATGATTGCACATGCACGTGTATACAGTAAGATCGGGCGCCGAAGAACACCTTGCCGAAGAACACCCAGGCTGGAAAACCGGCTAAATTTAAGAACAGTCCAGGCTAGAATTATCAGATTTAAGAACACTTTTAAAATTTGGAACATTGTACATGTATGGGAGGTGAGTACATGTCATGTACACGTGTAAACAGTAACTGCTACATGTACAGTCATTCCCATTTACGACACCCACTAGTTTAGAAGTACTACATTGCACTACATCATAGTACATGTACATGACAAACGTCATGACGTCACTCGACTCGCCGCGCGCGTGTGAATAAGAACGGTCTGGCTAGAATCAAAAATTTAAGAACTTTCCTAGGCTGCGCTCGAGCCCCTGCGTTCTTCGGCGCCCGATCTTACTGTATGACATTCACAGCGGTGGTCCACTCGGCTACAGCTCTTGCATAGGAGGCCTAACAAGGTCGAAACAGCTGCGGTCCGGAGATTGAGCACAGTGAAACCTGTCTAGGACGACCGCTCAAGGGACCTTGAAAACGTGGTCTCTGTTTCCAGGTGGTCGTATCCAGGGTCATTCGACTGGAAATAGCATCCCTTACTCCTAGTTCCAGTGGTTTTCCAGGACAGGCGGTCGCCTTATCCGAGTGGTCGCCTTGACAGGTTTCACTGTAGTGTTAAATACAGATATTTAAACATATCTGTATTCTACTATTCTATAAAGCACTCGCAGACTCCATTGTAGCCACTCACACATTACAGGGTACCTCACTTCAAACTCTCCAACTACGCGTACGGTCTCGTCGCGGCACACGTTCACGTGAACGTGTGCAGCGAAGTTGGAGAGTTGGAAGTTTACCCTGTAATGTGTTCTACTACACAAGGCAGAACAACAGAGAGCAACAACTTTCCCGTGACTCCGAGTTTCGTGTTGAAAACACTCCGATCAGCACGCTCTGCTCTGCCCTTGTTAGGGTATCGAGCACTATATATGTACATGTATGCAGGAAGGACCTCAGACACTTTGTATTTTACTACTAACTAAAGACAGTAGAGTGTGGAACGTTACAACACGCAGTGTGTTGACCGTTCAGTTGAAGCGAGAGTACATTAACAAACAAAAAAGGTTTATGTCCTCAGGGTTGAAGAGAGAAACGAAGAGGTTACAGTCATGTGGTGTGGGGCTGGCGTCTCCCCTCGTGCATGTGCATAACATGGTGCGGAAAGGTGATGGCAGCATTGCTCTGTACACGCAGCAAGCAAGCACAGCTATGCAGCAACCGCGGTAGTGACGTTCTAACGTCGTTACATGTATGGGTGGCAGTCATTGGTCAATTCTGACTGCTGGCAGTGCAGGCGGAGGCCTTCGGAGACTCTCCAACATACTAGTAGCTAGTCTCAGGTGCTCCGGTCAAACAGGGTGGAGTGAAACATGGCTAATGGTGTATCATCTGTATCATGCCCGTCATGATTGTCTGTGTTATGGTTGACTTCACTCTTTAGTACTGGCTTTTCGTACAGTACCTATTGAGGTCTAGAGACATACTGTCTAGCCTTCCTCTAGTGCGCTTATTGATACACCATCCAGCTGTCCAGCGGCTCTCCTTCCCCCGCTCTCTATCTGCTATACTCTTCTTCATACTCTGTATGTTGGTGTCTTCTTTACAATAAAATCAGTTTTAAAAGTGACTGGCGAGTTCGAGACCACAACAGCTAAGTTCAAGGGACGTTCAAGGGACGTTCAAGGGACGTTTAAAAAATTCAACTTTAAATCATGGTCTATGTTATCAGGTGGTCTCCGTGTCCGGGGTCATGTAGCTGGAGATACATGTACATTATGTAGCATTCATTGGTCCTAGTTGCAGTAGTAGTCCGGGGCAGGTGGTCGCCTAATCCGAGTGGTCGCCTTTACAGGTTTTACTGCCAATGCGCACTGTACCTACTGCACTTGACCAGAAATGAACTTTATTGAAAACTTTGAAGGCAAAGCTCTGTTTTGCACAAATCGGGTGCGTCAACTGTTTTCTAAAGTAAGGTCCAGGCAGTGGCCTGACAAGCCAGACGAGATGCTACTGCTTTGTCATGGCCCTGGGTCATGCTGGGCGAGCTCTCGTGCCCTTAGGCAAGCGCACGGAAGATGATTACAACTTACAAGTACATTGTAGCAGCAAGACAGCTCAGGGGCTGCGGACTACTTGGTGAGACAGACATGCTCTTTTCTAAGTGGAACATGCACAGCAAGACAGCTCAGGGGCTGCGGACTACTTGGTGAGACAGACATGCTCTCTTTTCTAAGTTGAACATGCACAGCAAGACAGCTCAGGGGCTGCGGACTACTTGGTGAGACAGACATGCTCTCTTTTCTAAGTGGAACATGCACCGGCTGGAGGGATAGTGCCGAAAGGCGGGCTCACCACCCCATGTGTGGCAACTAACTTCCCCATGTCTAGCCCCCAAGACGATGTGAATACTATAGTAGTCATACTGGTCGACGTTGAAAAATAGTAGTAGTAGTAGCGCAAGATCTCGGGCTAGCGAGCTGCCTGTTTACATTGACGACGCTATGCACTACAGGCACGTGGTGATAATCACTATTGATAATTCAAAGTCAAGCAAGGTCTGTCCATGCAACTTTCACTTACAAGTACCTACCAACCGGTGCTTACAGCAACCACGTAGACACGGTGGAGTTTGGGTGGGCAGGCAGCCCCTGGGGGATAATTCGGGCGGACAATTACTAGCAGAATTTGGTACTTGTTACTTGTTATGGTACGATTCATGCATGTATGGCGTGTGGGTAAAGAAATGGAGCAGAATTCAAGGAAGTGCCTGCATAAGGTTTGTATGGTTCTGCCAATTTCGCAGCTCTTCGAGCAGAATCTGCCACTTTTGCGAGCATTATCCCGGCCAAGGGCTAGCTTTCGCACTGTACAGGTCGCTCTCCGCTCAGAGGAACTGTTCGCCGCACACGTGCAATGATGTACCTTTGGTCTAAGAATTCAATGGTTTGGCGTCAGAGCTCAAAACACCCTGGTGTACAACTGTAGGACTGTACAACCAACTCAGTCAGGATAACTTTCTTACCTTTGGCCTGATCGCTGTTGACCACTGTAGCACCTCTGCACAGTGGCTGGAAGGCGAGAGCTGCAACGAGCAGCAAGGCCGCCAGGCGAAACATCTTCATAGCGTCGTCGCTGATTCAACGACCACGGCCGAGAGTACGCGGGATGCTCACACCTTTTTCGTCTTTCTCTCTCGGACAGAGCGATAGGAGATCCGCCGCTCCTGTTGACAATGTGTGCACTGTTCGGTCTGAGTCTTCGTCGCTGTTCAGGGTTCTGGTGTTTGCTGGTTGGCCGGTATTCCGTAGGTGCGATGCCCGAGAGCTAAGACAGCAATCTACGATATAGGTGTGCACGATTGTACTGAAGTATGTATGTATGTATGTATGTATGTATGTATGTATGTATGTATGTATGTATGTATGTATGTATGATAGACCTGTTGTCCATCATCCGTCCCGTTACAATACAAAACACGTGCACTGGTATGGATGGATAGCTAGCTTTGCACAGCAAAACACACACAGCGCCTCTTAGCTTAGCAGTCCTGGCTGGGAACTGCATGGATACGAGGGCATGTCCCGCCGATTCCGCATTCCTACCGTCTGTGCCTGGCGAGTGCGACACATGTGGGGGCTGGACTGAAAGCTCGGCGAAATAGCCAAGCTGAGGTCTCCTACTAGTACTAGAACAGCAGTGTATGTCGCGTGTTTGACAGGCAGCAGCAGCCTGTGGGCATTCTGGTGTAGTGACGGTTCTGACGGCTCTGACGTGGAGGTGGAGCTGTCATTCTGTTCTCATTCTGGGTGCGGTGCCACCAGATGTCTCTGGTTGCAAACTTTAATTCACGGGAACGGATTGCATTGAGCAGCACTTTGCATGTACAGGCAGTTCGGTTTTCTCACAGGTTTTCTTTCCTTTCTAGTGCAGAGTTGGTTGTGGCAGGTGAAATCCGGACGGGGCCAAGCATGGGAGAGAGAGGCGGAGAGACTGTGGGACTATGACGGAGACAGTGGCGGAGACAGTCACAGAGGCAGCCTTGGAGACAGAGAGAGAGAGAGAGAGAGAGAGAGAGAGACTGCATCATTGGAATGGCTTGTTTCTGTTTGTTATTGTGGTATCATTCCGCTCTCGATCTCTCGTCTTGCTACAGGTACATGGACATGGCATGGAGAGGTGTATGAGCGCCGAATGAAGAGCTCACTACTTTATATCGGAATCCCATGGCCCAGCTACACTGTAGCTACTACTACAGACACACAGTTTACATTGCACAATGTCATGCAATTGTACAGCGATGATGTAGAGGGTATTGCATTCACCGTGGAATGCATAATAGTGTACTTGCATGCGGTGCATGTACAGTACTGGCAACTGAAATCCGACCACTGAGCGGTGGCCTCACATTCTAGCGGTCTCTATTTCGTAGTTTTACTATCCCGTGTTGGGTCTTTGCGATGTGAGCGCACCGCTCAGGGGTCGGATTTCAGTTGCGAGTGCTATACAATAGCAGAACGCACGTACAGAGCCGTGGACCATTACGTAAATACTTATATGACTATTTTAAATAGCGAACCAAAAATGGCAATTATTATTATTTTTTAAATATTTTAGGTTTGTGTGGCTGTCATCCTGCCAAGTCACCTGCTCAGGCAACAGCTAGGTATGACGCACGCACCTGCCTGCGACGTGGGGCAAACAAACAGAACAGACTTCGTCGCTGCTCAATGCAATCCGACCACGTGACCCATGTACACCGTGGTGGTAGCCTAGCACTTGTCGGATAAGGAGAGAGAGAGAGAGAGAGAGAGAGAAAAATGGGTATACATACAGGGACAGAGAGAGAGATAGACAGGCAGACATTCAGAGAAATAGAGCTCTCGTTGTTTGTATCCTCCGGCAATAGCATCATTGCCTTTGCAAAGTAGGGCCTGCATATGTATACCTGTGCTTCCATAACCCCACAGCTTCCGTACGTGAATTAGGGGCCGCACACACACACACACACACACACACACACACACACACACACACACACACACACACACACACACACACACACACACACACACACACACACAACACACACACACACACACATGGACGAACAGAGAGATGACTGTAGGGACAAACATACCGACTCGTTTTCTCATTTAAAAAAAATATTCAATGTAATGTTCTATGGTTGGTTCCTAAGCGCACCGGTCGTTTACTTATCCGATGTGCATAGGATATCAGGGTGCATGGGGGCTGGCCAAATTAATTTTTTTAAATTAATTCAAGCGTTGCAGGACAGATAATAGGATGAAACTATGGCAACGCTGAATGCCTCAGAATCGTTCTAGAGGGAGTCAGCTGGCGTCTGCTATATGATGAAGAGCACATAATAAATCGAGAATAGGGCCGCCGGGCGGCAGCGGTGAGGAGGAAAACTCTAGGCAACGAAAAATCATACACAAGGCACACTTCTTGGTGCCGCTTAAAAAAATAACCTGAGCAGCGTCGGTTCATCTAGACTAAAGGAAAAAACTTTAAGTTCCATGATAGACATGTCTATCCATCAAAATTCTGTGTTTGCATTTGCGCGTACATGTAATATGTTTGCGCGCAGATGCGCGCATGTGTGTGTGTGCGTGTGTGTGTGTGTGTGTGTGTGTGATTGTACATGTGTGTGTGTGTGTGTGTGTGTGTGTGTGTGTGTGTGTGTGCATGTGTGTGTGCGTGCGTGTGTGAGAGTGCGCATGGGGTCTAAAATAGGTAATGTCTATTGCTTACCAGTCGATTTGGAACGGGCCTGGCATTGGTGATAGTCACATAATTATTATTTGTTGTTTTGGAAACCGTTTCAATTGGGTAGTAACAAATCCGTACTTGTACGTGTGGTGTACGGAATCACAGATCTGCTCAGACGGAAAATATAAAACCAAAATAGGACATGACTGTGAGCTTGCCTACAAGTGCAAGAAAAGCTAGCCAATCCAGGTTGGTTGCTTTAGGATCTGCTGGCATTGCCCAAAGGCAGCCGACGCGTAAGCCGTGTGATTGCTCTCGCTCGCGCCGCAGACTGCGGTGCAAAGAATTGACTCGCTGAGCCGAGAGTCCATCTGAACGATATTCACACAGCGGTAGAGCAGTCGTGCCTGGCCTGGCAGCGGAAAGGACTTTGCGCAGGCATCCAGCATGGTTTTCACACGGCAACGGCATGCATCGTATGGCATGTAGTGAGTGGTTGCGAATGATGGCGTGTATTGAGCGTCCTCCATTGCTTGCTTTCTTGCCTCATGGGCTTCTCGGACTAGGTTCTTCACAATAAGCCTAAAGCCTGCACAATCAGCTGGCACTAGGGCAGAGCTGAATTCGGCTGCGTCAAATAGGCCTAACTGCTGAGATGACTCTGGGCACATGCTCATCTCGTCACACAGCACAGACATGGTGGCCCTGATCCCCGATAGCCTCATCGTGCCATTCTCCACAGGAAGCTGGGCAAGTTTTGCGCGATTGGAGAGGATAAAGTTCTGACATCTGACCAGGCGCATCAGAGGCTTGCCAAACAATTTGGAACACAGGTCAGCAGTGCACTTGACTAGCACAGCGTCGTCCAACTGCTTCCCGAGAAATCCTGTGGCCAGTTGTAAGCAGTTGAACTCAGATGAGTTCTCTCGCCGAGTGAGCACCAACCAGGCAGTGATAAGCTTGCACAAGCCGCAGCTGGATGAGAAGTCCTCAGCATCTCCCGGGTACGTACGGACGGTGGGGGGAACAGTTCTCGGGGGCTGCACGACCCGTCGTCTTGATCGAACCGGTTGTCTTCTCACTGGCTGTCGCCTCTTCGGCGGAAAACGCACAGGCCGCCTTGCAGCTCTGGCTTCTGGCCTTCTACTCGTCACAGGTAATGATGTGACAGCAGTGGCACTGGTTGTAGGTTTCTGCGTCCAAGATCGAATCCCAACAGGTGGCGGCTGCTGCAGTCCTAACGCGTACAAAAATAAAACAGCTGAGAATACCAACAGAAGACTTCCAAGAACGATGAGGCAGTGATGCAACTCAAGCCAAGCCAAGCCAAGCCACCGGATTCCAATAATCCGCGCAGCCCTTCTGAATCTCATTCGAGAAAAGCCCCCTCTCACGCAGGTAAGCCTGTGTTTTCTGTGTATATCGCAGCTGCAAATCGATACCGGGAGAAAGAAGGCCGACCTTATGTTAATGTCTACCATCAAGAGTATACTCTTGCTACCATGTACACTGTACCAACTGAGGCTCGAGGGCCGGCGAACCTCCAGCTACATTCTCTTATGCACACTGAAACAGGAAATAGACTCGCAATGCAATTATTATCCGTTTTCAGAATCACATCATAATCATAGACCTTATCAGTAGTAGACCTCTACGAAGTTCTGTACCATGACCGCAGGTGTGTACAGACCCAGTTGGGTGTTCATTGTGTGCTATATATAGCTAGCGCTATGCATGTGCATTTGTCCAAGTAATTATTAGTTTAGTGCAATCGCTTTTCAGCTTCTTCACTTTGGTTAGAACAAATGACTAGGTAGCTAGATCTTTGCCAGAATTGGTTTTCGTGTAGAATGCCTTCAGGGCCCATTTCTTAGTGGAAATAGCAGAACACACTATAGGGTCCTGCACATTCTACACCCAACCGGGTCTACAGGATTCTGCGAAATTCCGCAGGATTTCTTGCATCTGTACTGTACGATTACAACGTGCATAAGGCTTATTACACTGCACTGTAGTGGTACAATGCTTCCATAATTTTCAGCTTGCGCCAATTTTGGTCCTCCCCAGACACGAAGGGTCAAATTGTGACCCCAGTGTCAGGCCTGATGACCTTATTTGCCACCGACAGGGCATGGGCCCATGGGGCGGGGTCACAGTACTGGTAGCAGTAAGTATTAGTTTCTTAGCTGTATATAGTAGGTTCCTGCACGAGTACCAGCGAGTAGGTCTACGAGGGCAGTACCGCGGAATCCAGCCCGCGCCGCGATAGCGGCAATAACAAGGGCTGGATGAACCGCGCGCGCGGTACTGGCCGAGTACGAGTGACTGGAACGTGTTTCCCGTGTGCACCCAAGCCAAAGAGCATTAATGCACCCAAGCCAAATAAAGAGATACATGACATACACACCTGCATTGTGTTTTGTGATTGTTTTCTGGTACAGACAGTAGTAGTACATACGTAGTGCTTTTCTTTCTCGTGGTGACCATTGACATTGTCGACTTGGCATCGGGCATTCTGACTGTTCTGTTCCTACGGATTTTTCCCAGGGCTTGATCGGAAACCTCGGCAAATAATTGCGCGGGTCCTGCAGGTTGCTGAGCATTGCGCGCTTTGGTTGAGGCTCATCAGGGCCATCCGGCTCGTCAAGATCTCCTTCGCGAGCGACTCCGCAATAAAAGTTTCAGTCTCTTCCTCAACTTTTTGGAGGAGCTCGGTCACATCGCCAATACCGTTCAACAAAGGGGCTTCTTTTCTCACAGTTCCAGACCAAATGTTGGAGCGCCATGATGACAGTTGTAGTTGCAAACAGTCGCTCTTTTGCTTTAGTTATTAATTTTATTAGTCAGCTCTTTTTTTTGATACGAACTTAGAAGCTGCGACTTCGGCGGTAATAGTCATGCAGTTGATTGTTCCAACTACTTGTAGGAACACACGCTTCTTGCCGAACTTGACACTTGACTGACAATCAACTTCATGACTATTACCGCCGAAGTCGCAACTTCTAAGTTCGTATTGTTGTCCCTCACGCGGACGTGCGACTACAAATGTAGTTGTTGGAGGTGACAGCGTTGCGAATAGCTATACTAGCTCTCAACGTCTGTTTAGCACAACTCCACGAGCGACTCTGACTCACGCTGCTACCTGGAGCTTCAAGAGGTGCTTGTCGCGCTGGAAACAAAACGTCTCCCTGGTGATGGTTTGGCCTGGAGAGCAGTATTATAAGTGGTGCTTTTCAGGCACAATCTTCCTCAGCCTACTGGAGCTCAACTGATGAGGGGTGAATTCCCCGAAACACTGTGTATTGAGCAGGGAGTGGTGCTTTCTTGCAGGTTTGCCGAGTGGAAGGTGCGACGTGCTCCTCGTGTGCTCCGGATGGCTGTCGTGAGTCAGTCAAGTGTCAAGTTCGGCAAGAAGCGTGTGTTCCTAGTTGGAACAATCAACTTCTTTTTTTGATCTTGTTGTTTTGCCACTTAGTCGCTCATTCCGCGCAATCCGGTGCCTTATATTTTTATGAAACATGCAGCAAGTACTAGTAACCAATGAACGACCATGAAGTAGAGAGTCAGTGCAGTGGCTACTGCCCGTCGTCAAGTGGCGACGTGCAGTGGAATCGGTTCCTGCCCGTCATTAATTGACGACGGGCAGTGGAATCCGTTCCTGCCCGTCGTCACTTGGCGACGGGCAGTGGATCCAGTACCATCACCTTTGAGCAGGCAGGACCGCGCTTTCCAGCCCGCGCTGTTTGATCTGTCATTGGTCCACTCCAAGGCGACAATCACGTGACATACGGGAACTACAAGTACATGACTGACATTATTGCTGACTGTATAGCTAGCTAGCTTGCCATAGGTGTTGTACATAGGCCTGGACGGATAATGTTAGCTATTTTGCGGGATAATGCTAATGGCAATGCCAGAAAACACACGAAAGGCGGTCAGCCTTTGGGTCATCCTAATAAAGTTGTTATTATTAACAACTGGATCATAGTGCTACTTATAATGCTGCTGTGTATCCGGTGTCGGCTGGGCTTTGCGCTGATTCGCTTGGCCATTGCGTGCCTCAGAGGTCACCGCGGTCGCTCTCACACTGTAGCATCGACAGGCTCCGCATCGCTGATGGTCTCCGGGTGCTGCCTGCCTGGCTAACCTTGGACATCCTGCTAGGCCTTGGTGGATAAATGCTCGAGAATTTGATGGGTTCTGCTTTTCAATATGCTTGCATTCTGCTCCAAAATAACACTGATAATGCTTGAAATCTGCTTCGGAAAAATGGAAATAGTGGCATAGATTGCTAATAATGACTACAGCGAAACCTCGTTAAGAAGAACACTGATAAGACAAACTTTCACTTAAGAAGAACTAGAATTCCAAGCGCTATTGGATTCATCACTGTGTATTCACTGGGTAAGACATATCGATAAGAAGAACTCCCGTTATTGCGAACAAATACCACCGGTCCCTTGGTGTTCGTCCTAAAGAGGTTCGACTGTAATGTTCCAGATTGGTAACAGCATGCAATCATTGTATTTTGCAGCATAAGTCATGTTCTACGAAACAGGAAAATACAAGAAGCACAGAATTATTATTAGTCAGCAGGCAAAGGCGCGGTAGAACTAGTCGCGAGGGCATTGTGAATTCTCACGAAAATCCCTTATTATTATTATTATTATGAAAAGAAGGACAAAATGTTACGAGTTATGACTAACTGTCCACCAACGTAACCAGATCTTATACAGTCAGCGAGTGCGACAAAGTCTTACTAGTTTAGTCATCATCCAGTAACTTTCGGCATTCTTTGTTGTCGTGATGCGTAGCTCGTGCTTTTCTTCGTTGCGCTTTCCTTCCCCTCTTGGACCTTTCCGAACCTGAGCCTTCCAAGTTGGAAGGTTGTTGGTTTGCGCCTTGGAGAAGTGTTGGAGATAGGTGTCAGGTCGCCGAATGTCTCAGTACTCCTTGTCAGTTCTGTGCCATTTTGTCGCACTCGCTGACTGTATAAGATCTGGTTACGTTGGGGGACAGTTAGTCATAACTCGTAACATTTTGTCCTTCTTCTTTTCATAATTATTTAATTGGCTCACCATCCGAGTTATATTATTATTTTTATTATTATTATTATTATTATTATTACGAAGTAGTGGTTGCGACTTCGGCGATGATTTGTAAGAAATGGTTTGCTCCCCACACCGGAGCTCGCGCTATTCCGCCGCGGAATAGCGCGAGCTCCGGTGTGGGGAGCAAACCATTTCTTCTTCTTATTATTATTATTACTAAACTCGGATGGAGAGCCAAGGATTAAAATTAAAAAAGAGGACCAAAAGTTTACAAGTTATCCGTTTTATCCAACACTAACGGGTACAAGCAGAATACTGTTCAGTCAAAAATATGCAGCAATTAGCACAAAAACTGACTGATGAGAACCTAACATTCAACGACCTGATGCTTAGGTGCATCACGTCTAGAATGCGCAAGCCAGCAGCCTTCCAACTTGCTGCTTGCTGGTTTGCGCATTCTAGACGTGATGTAGCTAAGCATCAGGTCGTTGAATGTTAGGATCTCATCAGTCAGTTTTTGTGCTAATTTTGCACATTTTTGACTGAACAGTAGTCTGCTCATAACCGTTATTGGTGGACAAAACTTGTTACTTGTCCGAAACGAGTTTTAGCTCGTGGTAGAGTGACAGATGAAGATACCTGAGAGCGAGTGCAGGAATTGGTACGAGTAGAAGTAGAACAAAGGCGAAAGCAATCAGTAAGGAGAGTAGTAGTTAACTGATTCAGGACACGAAACACTAAAATATAGAGTTTGAACTGATAGCGCACAGACAAAGGGAGAATGTGATGACGTGCATTAATAAGGGATACGTCAGAAAACGAGGCATACTGAACACAATGCGTAGAGCTCTATTACTAAGACGGACTAGACGATCATGAAGAGTGACTGACAAGCAATGAGCAAATGAGTTACCATACTCAAGTACTGTCTGAATTGAACAAATAATATACAATGCAATATGCATGCTTTGCAGTTACCGTCATGTGATCTCGGACCTTTCTGAACGTGGCTAACTTACTTCCAACTTTCCGCTCCAATTGCCTAACGTGCTCTCCGGAGGAGAGATGTTCGTCGAGTACAATGCCAAGGTATCGAATGTGCGCACAATGGCTAATTGTGACCTCGCCCAGTTGTAGAGCGACGCTAGCCAAGGGACTTGCACTTTGACCGGAACACGACAAACTCGGCCAATAAAATGATGGCGAAGGCTTAGCCTAGAAGTGGCTATGGAAGAACATAGTAAAGGCTATGGAAGCATGTAGTAAGAGGATAGGATACTAATAACTGCGAGTAAACGGGGGGAGAGAGGGAGAGAGAGAGAGAGAGAGAGAATACGATGTATTTGTGATACTAGGTGAGGATTACTGAACTGAGTGCTCCTCGACTCGGATCTGTCATGGACGCCCCATGTTGATCGCTGCACCGCTCGACTGGCCCAGAGGATCGGAGCACTATGGAGGTTGCGTCGCTGCTTGACTCATCAGAGCCGAGTTCTCTACTTTAAAGCTATCATCATGTCTGACCTGATGTACGGATCC
Organism: Sycon ciliatum; assembly: GCF_964019385.1. Taxonomy (NCBI): domain Eukaryota; kingdom Metazoa; phylum Porifera; class Calcarea; order Leucosolenida; family Sycettidae; genus Sycon; species Sycon ciliatum. The sequence continues at coordinate 7,562,447 of NC_088654.1, read as the reverse complement.
AATGCGTTTTCCCCGCTTCTTACTGCCAACCAATTGGATCGGCTACAAGTCATGCAGAATCGGGCGGCAAGGGCGGTTTTCGGACTCTCGCATCACACCTCCGCGCGTACCCTCCTGCTGCAATTGGACACCTACAGAGTATCCGAGATATTCAGGCAGAAGTTCATCGTTCTGGTCTGGAGGTCTCGGAATGGGCACGCAAGTTCTGATCTGCAAGCCCTCCTAGTCCCTTCGTCAGCTGGCCCAACTAGGTTGCACTCCACCATGGGTCTGCGCCAACCGCCAGCTTCCACCAGGTTCGGCAAGGGTTGCCTCGCGTTCCGGGGCGCCCAGCTGTGGAACACCTTACCCAGTGACATACGTGCCATCTCCACGCTCCGCCAGTTCCGCGCCAGCATGATCCCGCACACCCTTAGTACCTAGAGTACCAAACGTCCTGTTTGATGATCAGCTGGCTTAGTTTTTCTCCACCTCTATCCTAATTACATCAGTCCCCAATTTCATTTATTACTGCTTTCTATCTGCATTCGCCACCTTTTCATTGGGCAGATCTGCCCGTTTGGTTTGCGAATTGAAATAAACACAACAACAACAACAAACAAAACTGCACGGGGAAGGAGAGCAGAGCGATCAGCAGTGACTCGAAACTACTCCCTACAGGCGTATGGTACACATGCATGCTTAAACTCAGGTAGCTGGGTAATTATACGGACCTCACCATGGAGAGCGTTCCACAGCAGAGCACCAGCAACAGAAAATCTCCACTGACCGCAGCGCCTACCGTTTGCCTGGCTTAGTAGGCCATTTGACTGCTGATGACGGGTAGGGGTGCCTTGTGCCGGGTCAGAAGCTGGGCGAGCACAGGGCTGGTGAGGGCGTGTATGAACTGTCAGAATAATGGTGATCAATACTTTCTGCCCGTATATCTCGCTGACACGGTACGGGGAGTGAGTAGTGAGCAGCTGTCCGGGGCGGGTTGCCATCGATACAGCGAATGGCTCTGTTTTGCGCGGTTTGCAGCCATTTCAGTTTGACCCTCTCGCATTGCGGCTGAAAAGCAGCAGGAGCCATAAAGCAGGTCGGGCGTTATGCCCGCCTTCACATACACCTGACGAGAGCGTCTTGATAGGCTTCGGCGTGCGCGCCACGGGGCGCAAATTTTCTTGGCAACCTTGCTGACCACATAGTTTACATGGTTGTCCCAATCTAGGCGATTGTCAAGGTGCTGCATGGCACATTCATGTAACCGTGGTTCTCCACCTTCTTGTGACGTTATCTTCAGTTGAGCTTATCTTACACATTTTATGTATACCGGTAGTATTTTTCTTCACCACAAGACTTCAGTTTATTGACACAAGAATTCAGTTTATTGACACAAGACTTCAGTTTATTGACACAAGAATTCAGTTTATTGACACAAGAATTCAGTTTACTGACACAAGAATTCAGTTTAGTGACACAAGAATTCAGTTTATTGACACAAGAATTCAGTTTATTGACACAAGAATTCAGTTTATTGACACAAGAATTCAGTTTATTGACACAAGAATTCAGTTTATTGACACAAGAATTCTTGCTTATTTTGCCCATAAAAGAGGCTTTTGATCGCTCAGGGGTCGGATTTCAGTTTCCAGCAGTGTATGTATGTTGTACGTGTCCCTGGACGGTAGTCTGAAACACAATTAGATATGTACGGCCAGGGCAGGTATCGTTGATTCAGGCCCTCGAGCGTAGCCCTCGGGCTACGCTCGAGGGCTTTAAAAATCAACGATACCTGCCCTGACATCCACTAGAATGTAATTTCAATGTGGGAACATGGTTTCTTGGCATTATAACGCGACTGATACTGCTCTCTTTGAATACCGGGAGAAACATGTACATGTACATGTACACCTACATTTTTTTTACTACAAAGCACTGGCCAGCAACATAAAAGGGGAGGTAGACAAAAGTGGACAAGCGAACACTGACAACACAGAGGAGCGTGGCATGCGTGCCGATGAGGTAGGTCAACCTCCCCCGACCTAGTGGTCTCGGGTTCAACAGTTAGTCTACGCATCAGGAAGGGGAAATGGACAGAGAAAGGGAGAATGAGCATGAGGAGCTTCCCAGGAGAGGAAGAGTGAGAGAGAGAGAGAGACAGAAAATGATAATAATAGAGACAACCGGTTATTCTCAGTGCTGGTGGACTTCAGTGGCCCATAGCCAATTGGTCTGGCGGAGGTGATGGTGGGCCCGGAAGGAGAGAGTACTGTCAAAATTAATAACACTCCTAGCAGCTTGAGCTGAGGGCTCTCAGGCACCTGCATGCCATCAAATGTGAGCTGTGGGACATCCAGGGATGGTCTGTGGCGGTCAAGGAGTATTGCCGGAGATTTTGATGGCTCGAACTTTATCTTCCATTGGGCACCCCAAGTCTGCAGGCGGAGGCGACATGCACATGTTGTTCGTGTACTTCAGTACATGATGTACACAATTCGTATGCTCGTGCACAGAAGCTCAGGTAGCTCTATACATGTACATAATAATGAGATCCATATATGGTCGCATGGTGCAGACCTCTAACTAAAGACCACCTTATTTATTTATTTATTTATTTATATCAACATCTCCTGGCCCGTCCGAAGACTGCCAATAAACATGAGAGGTCACCTGCTACTAAAGACCGCTTTTGCTGGCACCACCAAGGGGTGGTCGTTAGTCACAGGTTTTTACTGTATTCTAAAGGAAATCGCGCAGCTCAGAAAGAACTACAGCATGTATACTAGATCTAGAAGCAAGACTATGAACAGACGCGCGCACAACACACTCGCACACACACACACACACACAGACGCGCGAGCACACATACACAGAACGTTTAGAGACTGGGGTATAGTACGAGCGCTCAGTAGTACTAGTTTGGGCACCCTGTAAGAAGACCTTAGGGTCTGTTGGGAATGCCCAAGCAAAATAATAAAATACAATACTCAGCACAAGTACAATACTGGTGGCGACCGGTCTTTAGTCACCATTAAAATAAGACCAACGGTTAAAAAGTTATAGAAAAGAAAAAGGACCAAGGAACTACAAGCTACGCTACAATGTACACTAGTAATTAATACTATTATTAAACTCGGGTGGAGAGCCAAGGATGTGCTAGAGCTGTTAGCCAGTTAGCTGTAGAACGTCAGTACCGTCGGTCAGTGTCGTGCAATGTTATCGCATGAGCTGATTGTTCAGTAACTGGTGGTATTAGTGGATAATATAGCATAACTTGTAGCTCCTTGGTCCTCTTTTCTTCGTGTAAACTGGACATTATAGCGTAGCTTGTAGTTCCTTGGCACTTTTTCTTTTCTACTTCAAGTATAAATTCATCCTTGGCTCTCCATCCGAGTCCATTTAAAAGTTTATTGAATGAAACCGTTGCTCATTAAGGTCGTGCAAATAGAAGTCATGCATGGGCAACAATAGTAGAGTTAGGAGTGGGGAGTGGGAATGGCAAAGGGTTCTCCAAGAACTCGGCCATGAAGTAGAGCAGGCCTTCGTAGTTCTCCTGGCCTGTTGGTATGATTTGGCTTGCCGGCAGAATGAAGCCGTAGCGTCCGGTGTCGCGCAGCTCGATGGTGTAACCAGCGCAGCGATAACCACCATTGCCTGCAGGAAAGAACACGTAAGAATTGCACGTGACAATTGGAAAATGTAAGAAAGTCAGAAAGGACACATGGGTTGTGAGTTATGAGCAACAAGATAAAAAGCAGTCCGAAGGTGCGATACCGAGCACCAAACTGACAAAATACTGAGGCATGCAATGACACATTTTGTAACCCATACGTCCTTTCTGATTTGTTTTTACATTTTACTCTTGGCTCAGGGTCCGAATTCAATTTTGATAATTGGAACGTATTAGTTAGTCGAGAGTGCTGGAACGGGGAAAATCTGAAGACAAGATTGTCAATGTGTCACCACCAGGACCCGAACCAGAGTCTTCCGCTCTAGGCCAACGATTCCGAGAGGCGGGCCCGCATACCTGTATGGCAGCTTGCCCATGTCTCACCCTCAAGGACTAAGTATACAGTCCAGCCATACTGGTCGAAATGAATACTAAAGGCCAGCGATGCTCCAATCACTGATTTATGACAATCAGAGCAGAACAATTATTCTGCAAACATGCACGTATTCAAGTTGTCGGGGACAACAATGCTTTAGAACAGGCAGTCCGAACGACTCACAACATAACGCATGCTAACCACGATGGAGAACCATGGTTCGAAGTTGGCTGGCATGTGCTATTCGGAGATCCTTCTTTTTTTGTATTCTCCCAAAGAAAAGATAGACAAGGAAAGAGAGAGAGAGAGAGATGATGGAGAGAGAGTGAGAAAGAGACAGACAGACAGACAAACAGAGAGAAAGACAAAGACAGAGAGACAGAGAAAGAGATAGAGAGACAGTGACAGAGACAGAAACAGAGCGACACAGAGATAGAGCTAGAGAGACAGAGATAGAGAGACAGAGATAGAGCGAGACGGAGGGAGCGAGAGAGACGGAGACAGATACACACACAGACAGAGAGAGATACATAGAGAGAGAGGGAGGGAGAAAGAGGGTGATGCAGAGAAATTGAAAGATCGGGACAGAGGCTTGGAATAAGAGAGATGAAATAGAGAAATTCTGACTTCTACTTACTCTGGCTGGCATCGTCGGAGAAATACCAGTCGCTGCTTGTCCCCACAGTCGGGTAGAGGTCCATTCCGGGCTGGGACACATAGCGTTGGTTGTGTACCGATCGGATCACGGCCTGCATTTGATCGCCCACAGCCTTCAGCTGCTGCTCGTGCGGTGGCGGATCCAGTGTGAATCCCCAGGGGCGCAGGATCAGTTGTGAGTATGAGTGATAGTCAATGCCGCCAACGATTCTCGGGTTAGCGCGGAAAAAGTTCGCCAAGTGCAAGAGTTCAGGTTCTGATTCCGCCGCCGTGCCGTGGTAGGTCTCTGAGCAAGGGTTCCCGGAGCTGCCGCCGCCGGGCTCAGCCCAGCGGATGTTGAAGTTACGGTTTAGGTCCACGCCGCGGCATGCACTGTTGGTGTTGACGCGTCTGTTCTTGCGCCACAGCCGATCGTTTGACCAGGTGTACGCGTAGCCGTCGGGGTTAACGAACGGGATGAAGATCACCTCGGACGCCTCGAGCAACGCGCGCACTCGACTATCCTGCTCATAATTGCGCACGAGCTGATCGGCCATGAAAGCGCACGTGGAGCTGCTGACCCACTCCCGGGCATGGATCTGACACGTCATGAGAAACCGGGGCACGTTCTGGGGATTTGCCGCCGCGGTAATGCGCACTGCGGGCATGGGGCGCAGCTCAATGGACTCACCAATGCTAGGTTCCATGGTGACAAGACTCGGATACTCTGCAGCCAGACTGGTATAGAAGCCGATAATCTCGTCATAGGTATGATAGTCTTCGAAGAACTCCTGTCGCATAGCGCTGCTGCCCAGACGCCGGCCGCGAAGGCTGGCCTCTAGCGGTTCTAGCCAGGCATTCACATCACTGATCGTCTCCTGGCAGTCCTTGTTTGAGCTCAGCGCTACGCCCGCCTGCGCAGTCAGTGTCCTGACCTCCAACAGTCTGCCATCGGCGGAGCGCCGCCACACATCCAGGTCGGGATCGAGCAGCAGCTGGCGCACCTCCTCCGTGCTGTTCACGCGGCAAGCCAAGACCTTCTGACCGGTATAGGTGACGGTTCGATTGTAGCGTGCGGATGCAGTGGGCATCCACGCCGAGGCCAACACTACTAGTACTAGTACAACCAGAGCCAGGAATCCTGTTCTACCCTCCATTCTAACGGCCAAAATACGCCACTTACAACAAGGAATGGTGTGTCCTGAAGACCCCAGCGATGCAGACCTTGGACTGCCTGCTCTCTTTCACAAACGGGCCCGAGTCTGCACTAGCTCCAGCAAAATGAATCAATACTGTATCAGGTTAGGCACGGACGCCTATAATCCCATTTCACTCAATCCTAACACACAATGATAGCTCAACATTATTTATAAGGTTGACAGGCATGCAAGGATAGGATCTGGTGCGTGGCTCCAGTTCAGCTGGTATGGCCGCACCCCGTCACCTGGGCTGGATCTCAAGTGACTGCAAGCGTTGTATCTTCCTATATGTAAGAGGATGCAGTGCTATAATTATACTGTGTACTGTACTATGGTACATCTCGCATTCTGACTTGCGTGATGATCACGTGTGCTGCACACGTGATCATCATGCATTCTCTCACAGTTATAACCAGGGAGTCGTAAAATACCAGTATTTTACGACTCCCTGGTTATAACATAAGATTAAGAAAATTTGTGCAGCAGTACACGTTTGCACGGGTGCTGCACATGTTTTTCATGCGTTCTCTCGTGGTCGCGTGTAGCAGCACACACGTACACGTGTACAGTAACAATTGCATCCTCCTTTAATCCACTATAATTTAATTCTTTAATTAATAAAAGCCAGCATAGCTGGACTGAGTACGTCGTCTCAAATTAACTGGGGTGGGACATGGGGAAGTTGCTATACAGAGGTACAACACCAATAGCATCAACAAAAACAGAAGCAGCAGCAGCAGCAACAACAACAACAACAACAACAACAACAACAACAACAACAACAACAGCTCAATCTGCTCCTGCAGCGCTCACCCTCTCCCATACTTGTAAAGTTCAAAGTGATGTAAATCACTTTCCAACTGTTTAACCCACAATCCCACCTTCTCATAAATTAATCTCTTATTGGCGATGGTTCCACCGTGAGAATAAAGAATTCAAAAACAACAACTTCTCTTATTGGCCCCAGGCCATTGTGAGAATAAAACATTTCAAACAACAACAACAACAATAAAAGACCATAATGGAAAGCAAAAGGGGCGCACACGTACATGTAGGTGCGAAGCGAGCTGTGTAGTGCACTTGACTCTCTCCCAACAAATAGTCTTGAGATCGACGTTCACATCACACCCCAAAAGACCTGAAGATTCCTCAGGGGCTATAGCGCCTGACTCTAGTCTAAGTCTAGAAGAGTTGGGGACATATCACGTGGGCACCATATCAAGTCACTGATTCAAATGTTCGGCACTGTAGGTTAAACAGTCATGTACATGTACAGTACAATCATGGTATGATTGTATTAGATTCACCTTGTATTGTACGTGTAATATCTCTCCCAAAACACGCTTCAGGTCCTGTTCGAGACGGAAAGGAGAAAGGACTGGGATTGTGAATCTACGGTATTCCCACTTTCCTAACCAGCAAGCAAGGGTAATTATTGTTCTGTACAGTCCGCGCGCTGGAGGTCGTCAGCATGGCAAGTCTCCAAGGAGCTGCTTCATTCAAACCGAGATACACGTACATCGAACGGCCGTACGTTATGCACACGCTGGTTGTGGTGTCAGTGTTGATTCTCGCTCCGTGCAGCCTTGGACTATCCTCGCTGTGTGATCTGAGCGATGCAGACCTACGCCTGGGTGGCTGGAAGGTGGTTGTGGACGAGAACTTCGCCGGCGGAGAGCTGAATGCGTCGCTCTGGACTGGCCGCTACTCAAACTACACGGCGGGCCACGAGAACGAGGCGCAGAGCTACGTCCCAGGCAACGCACGGATACAGGACGGAAAGCTTGTGATCTCGACCAAAAAGGAGAAGTTCCTGAACAAGAACTACACTTCGGCCTGGATCGACACGTCCGGTAAGTTCGAGGCGCTCTACGGCCGGTTCTGCGTCCGCGCCAACCTGCCGGGCAAGCAGCCCGGTTTCTGGCCGGCCCACTGGCTGATGCCGGGCCGAGGGCACGAGAAGTTGTGCTGGCCCGGGCCCGGCGAGGTGGACATCATGGAAATGATCAACGGAGACGGCGTTGTGCATGGTTCGCTGCACTACAACGCAATGTTCCCAGAGACGCATCAGTGCTCGTCCCCGCACATGTCGACTACAGGTGTTCTGCCGTATCTCAGCCTCGACCAGTACAACACCACGTTTCACGAGTATGCCATCGAGTGGAGCTCCGAGTCGCTCACGTACTACGTGGACGGTGTCAAGTACGTCTCGACATATCCCAACGACCGGGACAAGGACGGCGTTCCGCAGGTGCCTATGTACATCATAATCAACTCGGCCCTGGGGGGAGGTTGGGCAGGTCCACCCAACCAGGACACGCATTTCCCGATCCTTCATACCGTCGACTACGTGCGGGTTCTCCAGTCCAGTGGGGAGGGAAAATCCCGAGCGCACTTCACGGGCACTACCGGTGTAGATGAGCAAGCATTCGCACCCTTCACTCAACGCCAGGCAGATGTGCTTCATGACCGCGCAGCAAAGAGAGCCCAATAACACCAGTGGCCAAGACACGAGCCAAAACAAAATTTAAAAGGGCTAATGAGAGACTTACCACTTGTATCCATTATCATCCATTCATTCCTAAAGAACCTTCTTTGCGTGAACCTTTGGTATTGTTTCAGACGCTTGTACTAGCACCAGTATTATGGATGATGTGTATGTGTGTGTACCTGCTGGGGTAGATGTGGGTGTGTGGGTGGGGGGGGGGGGGGGGGGGCTGGTAAATGGCTAGCGCATGCATTGGCCGTCCAAAAGGAGATTACGGATTTGATTCCCAGTTTGAGATAAGCATGTTCTCACTCTCAGAAGATCAATCTTGGTTCGGGTACCTGTGTCCGTTGGGAAAGCAACGGCGACAAGGGAGATGAGAGGAGCATCGCCCTCCTGTTGCCACTGTTGATTAAACATCCAGGTCCAACAGCTTCAGAGCTATTTGTGACCGACACAGAAAAGAACCTTTTGCCTCTTCGGTCAGAGTGGCCCATGGGATACTGAAAGGATGAAGTTTAACCTTTAACACAATAAACAAACAAAGCCTTCCTTCTGCTTTCGTCGCCTCCTGACAGTATACTGACAGTACGGGAATCAGTCAAGCACTCATTTCCCACGTGACCGTCTTTTTATGTGGTCTTCTACCCTCACCTCCCTTTCTCCTCTTCTTGGATCCATATAATTTTTTTTCTCCTCTTCTCCCCTCACCTCCCTTTCTCCTCTTCTCCCCCCCCCCCCCTCCCTTTCTCCTCTCCCCCGTCACTCACTCGTGCATGCTACAGTGTTGACAACTGAAATCCGACCCCTGAGCGGTACTCTCACATCGCAAAGACCCAACACAGTGTTGTAACACTACGAGATAGAGACGGCTAGAATGTGAACGCACCGCTCAGTGGTCGGATTTCAGTTCCCAGCACTGTACATTACATTACCCGCTCTGCCTCTGGAAGTCTGGATCCAGTTGATTGATTGATTGATTTTATTTACTTCGCAAGTTCAAACGGGTTCCTGGCCCAGTTATATGAAAGCGAAGGATATATAGAATTTGCCAAAATCCTAATGAGCAACAGCATAGGCAATATTATCATAGAAGTGAAGTACTATGCGAGCGAGAATACTGAGAAGAAAAGGAACATGTCAAAACCTGACGAAACACAACCTATTCCAGGCATACATAAGGAAGGCAGGCTAGCTTAAAATCTTGCCATCTGGATACGGTGCGCACCTCTCTAGGCAAACTGTTCCACAGCAATGCTCCTGCGGTGGCGAATCTCGTTTCAAGGAAAGAGTTCAAGGAACTCTCAGAATTTACATGTACCGGTACATGTACATGTACCTGGTTACGTGTTAGTACGACAAGTATCATTGTTGTCCCAAAGACGAACAAAACTCGTATAAAGTACTTCAGTAAGCAGGCATTCTCCGTGTCTTATAGCCTCTTTTAAGGGCAAAATAAACACAATGAGTATTTTTCCCAACTGTTCCACAAAACGTCAACACAAAGGTCTAGAAAGATCATCATTGTTGTTCCAAAGACGAACAAAACTCGTATAAAGTACGAGTACTGTCATGTAAATCCGTAAGCACGCATTCTCCGTGTACATGTGCCAGTAAACGTACTGGCAACTGCGGACCAGGGTGAAGTGCTGTACCCGGTGAATGGCCGGTTACTTGCGCCATGCTGCGGACTGAGCTTTCCCCAGCTGCGAATGATCGGATTTGTACACGCCGTCCACGTGGTCAGACTGTAGGATACCGCCACGCGTGGCTAGCAAAGAAAAGAATACGAAGTCGGAAAGAAAAGGAAAAGAAGCAAGTATGGACTGAGCGTACGGCGTGGGACCGATCATGCACATTGCCATTGGATTAATACTGGAGCGTATTATTATTATTATTATTATTATTATTATTATTATTATTATTATTATGAAATGACCCAAAGGCAATGTGCCTATCGAGGGGTTCATTTAATTGAAAGAATAGTAGATGTAGATGTATGTACAAAGAGAAGTAGGGATTGATGAGGAGAGAAATGGGGAAAATCAACTGCAAGGTGGCGGAATTCCGTTGATTGCATAAGCATAGTCAGCTGTAAATTTCCTGAGGGCAGCTTTGAACTTATAGTATGGAAGACAACTCATCCAAGCTGCAGTTACATGTATGCACAATGACTTTTTAAGTGTCTATGCGTCCACCGCCCTTACATTTACATCTACGGTCTGAAGGACCCTTCAAATATGGCCAACTGGTGCAGTACTGTAGTCTATATGACTGTAATGCATGCATGTGAGCGACGTCACGATGAGTTGCTTGGCATGCACCGCGCCGGCACATGCGGCACCGATCACTCAGTCCAGATTACTACTACAGTGCTGGCAACTGAAATCCTACCCCTCCTAGCGGTGCACTAGCCGAGTTAGCGATTCGTACGAGACGCTAGGGGGTCGGATTTCAGTTGCCAGCACTGTACATCAGTGCATGTACACGGTGTTGTTGGTCACGTGGCCAGGGAAAGTGAAGGATTTTTACCCAAAAATGGTCTATTCGCTGTCCAGCCTATAGCCTAGCCGGGAGTTACATGTACGGTGTGCATACCGCGGTACCGGTAAAGGGCGAAGGGCACATTCGCTACCATGACTTGTGGGGTTGCTTTCGCTGTAAACAAGTGCATGGTTCGGAATGTTGAGTCTGCCCAGTGCTACTCCGTGGGCAACCCGGCAAAGCTTTCCTCGCAGCGACATGCCTTTAAAGCACTTCAAACGCGTGAGCTTTCAATAATATGCGTACGTGTGTAAAAGGGCCTCTTTGCTGACTTTACCAGTCCCGTGAAGGGAAACTTCAATGGAGCTGTGCACTTTGCGCAGAGCCAATTGTTACTTTGAACTGATCCCTGGACGCCTTAGTTTCGGTGGTCGCCAGGTGCCGAACAAAACCGTAAAAACCATACAGTTGTAGAAACTCGGGGTTTTCAAGCATTGGTGACGTATCGGCTACAGCTGCAGCGTGTAGGACATATAGATGGAACATGCTTCCACCTGGATGTCGTCAAGCTAAGCCCCTTTCTGCATTTGTCACAAGCACTAAGTCATTCCTAGGGTTCCCAGTAAAAAGGCAACGCCTGTTGGGAGTTCCCTAGTAAACATAATAAATTCTACTACTACTAAAAAGTCAAAGCCTCTTGTACGGGCAAAGCATTATAATATTATGACACAAAATCTCAGTACAAAAAATGAACGAAACGCCAAGAATCTGAAGAATAAGACTCAATCCAATTCTTTGTTGCCATAACGGGAACTAAAACCCAACACAAATCTGAGAAGATGGCAGTTGGCGGTCTCGCTGCAACAAAATCACCAAACGTAAGCACAAACAATGTTGAAACATGGTTGCAGGAGACAAACTACAAGTAAGCAAGCAACGCATACAAAGAAACAATCAGACAATTATAACACATTTTAATACCGTGTAGGCCACTGAATTCTACTACTACTATTACTAGGTACGTGTAGCATTGTAGGTACCTTTATTAGTGCATCTTTCCTTTCCGAACTCACTTTGCACACTTTCTCTTTCGACAAACTACAATGCTCATTGTACATGTTGCCCTATCAACAATTTGATAATAAAATGAATAATAATAGTATGCAGAAATAGGAGATTCCCCGATAGGCGTTAGCCTTTGGATTATCCTGAAATATAGAGTGTTATTAGTGATGTAGAAACGAAAAGTACAGTCATATGGATACGAGTTAAGAGTACCTGTTCATTACTGTAATTACATGTATACAGTTAGAAAGTGCAACAAAGTTAACCTTGAACCTGCCGAGTTGGAAGGCTGTTGTGTGTTGAAGCTACATTGTAGGTGTCAGGTCGTGGAGTGTCTCAGTGCTCTGTCAGTTTTGTACCTAGTTGTTGCACTTTCTGACTGTATAATATAGTATCTAGTGACAGTGGCGGACAGTTACCGTATATTCTCTATTATAAGCGCTGTGCTTATATTTTTTCAACCCCCCTCTACCCCGTGCTTATATTGGAGACCGTGCTTATATTTTTCAACCAATACAATCCATTCAGAGCAAGAAGAAATACATGCTAGATATCATGCATGCAGCATTGATTTCCACCAAGACCGTGCTAATAATAGAGACTGTGCTTATAATGTTTCGAAAGGTGCTCACAGTGTGCTAGTATTAGAGACTGTGCTAGTAATGGAGACATATACGGTACTCTTAATTCGTATTGTAATAATAATAATAATTTGAAACTCGGATGTTGAGCCAATAACATGTATCTAGTATGGCATTGAGTTGGCAGGAAGCGCCATGCGGGTGATTCTCACAGTGTGGCTCGCGCTCACAGACTGTGTCGGACATCGGCATCACCGGCAATACTGACTTTGCAATACAAAATAACTCCGCGTCACAAGGCATTCAAACAAATGCTTTTTTTCTTCTAACTAATCATCATGTCAATCAACACGATTGCTGTTACACAGTGTACACATACATGGATAGCCCTGAATTCGTGAATTGCACAGAAGCACATACCCGGAGAAATGACGAACATTTGCTTGACTTCCCACAGTGACCGGCCCGTGGGAAAGTCAGACTCTATTTGTGGCTACCGCTGGGAAGCCGGAGACTCAGATGAAATATCCTCTGTCATAAACAACGTGCTGGCTGCCTACTACTAGACTAATGGCAAAGATCGAGGAATGACCCGCACTGGCAAGACAACACAGCTTGCGCCTTGCTGCCGATTGTTGCCGAGTGCCCGCAGCTAGTGAACGCAATGGCGTTGTTTACGGATCACTCAGTTCGTTTCTCTGGCTGGCTGTGCGACATTCCGGTCCGGCAAAAGGCCATGCATCTGAGCTTCCTTGCGACCGCTTGCGACGAGGCGAGAAGGCCTATAAAACGTCCGATCTAACGTGAAGGGAGTTCATCACTCAGCTGACTACTTGCCATCGAATATCCAGTTCTAGCCCCGAGGTATTGCCAAAGAGTTCTTTCAAGCTTACGACAACTTCAAGTAAGTGTTAGGTGTAAGTAGATAAATTACTACCTGTAATAGTGCTCTTGTGCTTTGAGTGAACGGAGTTTGACTTTGGCCTCCTCACTGGCTATTAATTAAGGTGATTAATACAATAATGCTGACTGGTTGAAGTGATAGAAGAAGCAAGTGACCGCAAGAGGAAAGGAAAACCGAAGTGGCTCGCGTGGGTCTGTGGCTAGTGATGCTGGCTGTCCATAAACAGTTTATTAAAACATTTTTATTTGAGCAAAATAACTAAATCACCTTTGCGCTCTGCCGCTGCGATTCGCACAGCATTTAAAAGAAGTTCCTTACTAGGGAACCGTAAGAACTGTACGTATTTTACTTTAACTGAGAAAAGGCACAGTTTGCATGACCCTGTGTTTTCTTAGCCGCCATTAACAGTACCGGTATGTGTTCTGCACTGTTCGATTCTTGATTCTAGGATGAAGGCTGCGGTGGTGCTTTTGGCCTTCTTGCTGGCCGGTACGTTCATTCTGAACGCACACAGCGCAGCTGTTCCGGACGCAGAGGTGAGTCTTGTAGTTAGGGCTTTTCCAGAGGAGCATTTTTCCCAAGGCGAAATAGAGTGGGTATATCGAGGGAGGTGGGGGGGGGGGGGGGGGGGGGTAATAGAGACATTCACGTTTCTCTCCTCCCCAAGTCCTGCCTGTGGTTGTACACACTAATACTGCCCTTTCAATCAAACGAACCCCTAGCATTAGTAGCACGATAGGCATACTGCCTTTGGGTCATTCTCATAGTAGTAATAAAGAACAAGTTTGCATTTTCAACGCTACATCGTATTCAAAGGATGGTCATTTACATCTACCTGCATGTGTTCCACTGTATGTATGCAGGCGAGTCTTAGCGAGGTCTTTGGCGATGACGTCACACAGGACGCAGACGCCGACCGAGAGGATGCTCTGGAGGCCGACGATGACAATGACGATGACTTGGCATTAGATGAGGACATGGACGGATACGAGGATGAAGGCACGGATGATGATGATAGCAGCAGTAGTAGTAGTAGTAGTAGCAGTAGTGATGAAGATGAGGTGGCTGACGATGATGAGTTCGACTACGACGAGAACAACCTGGAAATGGAATCCAACGGTGCAGTGGAGGCGTTCAATATCAACGAGGAGCAGGACGAGAACGAATACTTCTCGGGCAAGCACGCAAGAAATGGCGGTCGCGGCAAAAGGCTCCGTCACTACAAATCCTATCATGGACATGGTCACGGACATGGTCACGGACACGGTCACGGTGATGTCGGATACCATACACACTACCCGAGCTATCCAAGCTACCCCGTACGCACACGAATCTTCCCTGCTGGCTCAAGTTCCAGCGGCAGCAGCAGCGGCAGCAGCAGCGGCAGCAGCAGCGGCAGCAGCAGTGGCAGCAGCAGCGGTGGCCGCCGAAACCGAAACAGGCGCAATCGCAAGTCGCGCAAGGGTCGCAAGTCTCACGGAGGTCGCAAGCATAACCGTGGTCGCAAGTACAACCGCGGTCACAAGTCGCACGGAGGTCGCAAGTATAACCGCGGTCGCAAGTTCCGACGAGGTGGTGGATCATCATCTTAATTCAGATGTTGCAAATGCATTGATTGCTGGTCTGTGTTTATCCTCTGTCATGTGCCGACACGTACAGAGGCACGTTTGTGATCAGAATCATCACATTATGAGATAATCGCAACCTCTATCCCCTCCCCAAACTACCAGAAGTTCAATTATAAAAGAGCGATGTATTTCACTTTAGAAGTTAAAAAGATGCTATGATCTATCATTTCATATTACCTCCCTCCTTCTTCCCTAGCCTTCCCCCCCCCCCCCCACACCGCCAACTCACACACACCCGCACACAGAATAGTCTGCACGATGCACGTTTTCAATTCCCCTAATCTGGCCTGCCAATTTATTGCAACAAAATTTCATGCTCGATTTCGGAGGAGTGCTGTACGTATTTGGATGCTATGGAACAACGAAACATTATCGATCCGAGGAAATTTTCTGGCGGGAGCGAGCTGCAAGTAGGCACCGCGTACCGGTGGATGATGCCGGCATAATTTTTGGCATAATTTGGTGGTTGAAATTTGGAGCATAATTTTGCATCCTTTCGGAGGTAGGAGCATAACTAGTTGCGCTCACTGAAATCCGACCCAAAGTGCAAAGCTGGCGCCCTCAACTGGCACGGCCCCTGACGCCCTGGAAGTGGCCCGAATGCGGCTGGACGTACACATGTACACGTACAATGATGTAATCGCAACTGGTCCAGGGCGCCAGCTTTGCACTTGGGGTCGGATTTCAGTGAGCATAACTATTAAATTATGTACATGATTGTGCCACAGTTCTAGGACTGTAGACATGTAATTTTGGGTGCATCAAAAGTTCGGTGCCAGGTACCTGCCAGGGTTCAGGTGGGATGTAGAATTACGGTAGGTGACAAGCTTTCCTTCACTTGCAGTGCATAACTCTAGTGCCTTTTGGGTGTAATTTAATATTTAGGTGCCTGTCTTCTCTACCAAAATCACCGAAATTAAAGTGACACCGAAAATGACATGTTATACAGTATGTAGGCTACACAATTGTGTAGGTCTACAATACACCTGATCTGTGCAGATGGCCTGGGTTCGGAGGTCGTGCAGATAGTGTTCTCTATGGAAAGCAGGGTAGACATAATGGCAATAATTATTGTATGCTCGAACTCGTCTTCTTCAAAGTTCTTTGTCACACTGATGCAGTACCTTGCAGCAGAAGATGCGAGTGAATCAGCTTTTATCAGGTATCCCGGGGCGGACGAGATAGTGACGGGCAGTCCGCAAAACTGTGTATACATGTACATTATGCATGATGTGAAGTCATGACCTCTGGATTTTAGCAGCCATGACTCGACTGTGCAGGCTATGGACATTGCTCTAATAATTAAAAAATTGAGGTATGCATGAAGTAGTTGGTGTTCGGTCATGATTGAAGGAGAGGTGGAGCTACGGGAGAGATGATCTGATAATTCGCAGGGTAAGGTTGACATCCGTTGGACCAGTATGACGATTACGAAGGCAGTTGAACATGATGATTTTCAAAGGTAACTCAAACTTATTTGGCAATGAAAACAAAAGACGTCAATTAATGAATAGAAGAAGCAATGTTTTCTCATTTCCTTGTTGATCTATAGCATGCATGGACACCTTGTTACGGGGACACTCGATGTATTTTGTTGTACTTATGGCCACTTGTAAGTACGAAAAACGCTCAATTTCCCGAACTTTGAGGCTCCATAAGTACAACAAAGTGAATATGTATCCCCGTGTGCCAAAGCATAGTACGAGGATTTTGTGGGTATAAGGCCTTGGTCACACCAAACAAGCCGTTTCCAGCTTGTGCTGAACGTGGCTTGTGCTGAATGAAGCGGTAGGTCACATCGATCCATGAAATTCGCTGATTTTTTGCGTGCTGTAGAGGTTTTGTCTTCACACTCATTTTTTGAATTCGATTTTTCTGTTGAACATGTACGTGGCAATTAGCAGAGTTTTGGTACTGTACTGGGAGAGGAGTTTCATTGCCACATTGGAACCAGGGTGCTTGTTTGAAAGATTGAGGGAGGTTTGAGCTTGTAGTGCAGCCATGGATCCTGAAACCAGACTCCGTGCCGTTGTCTGCATCTTGCTCTGCACCGATATCATGGTGCGCATGCCTCTATCGCACAATAGTCTCCCTTGTCTGACGCTGCCGAACCAAATCGTGCAGAATGGTCAAACCACAATCTTTCGTGTCGTCTTTGTGAAAATATATCGATCTCTATAATTATTATTCTATGGACGGGCACTGTGCAAACATGTAGCTTATGACCTACACAAAGTGAAAGTCAACCTCGTGAATATAGCCACGACAAGGTTGTGCGGCCGTGGCATGTGAACCTAGGTGTAGGTGTATGATGAATTTGGAGTTGCAGTTGGTCACGTTGCATGAGGAGATTGCACTTCCTTTAAGAATTATCCATCCTCTGCCTAGACGTGTGTATGTGGAGACCGGTAGAAGTTGGTAGAGGTACGGGATTTCCGGTAAGATCAAGGAGTTGCTCACAACTTCATAGAGAAGAATATATTTCACGTACATATCGTGAAAACCTACACAATCCGGTAAAACAGCGTTCATGCACTTACCTCTATCGGTAGAATGACTCTACTCTACTAAAAACGAACTCAACCTTAACCATGACCTGAATTAGGACGCGAGGATACCATAACGATCGAAAGAAGGCAAACGGACCACTCGACTGCGTGCCATCTCTTATCAAAAGTACGCGATCTTAGACACTGGAATTCGAAGAATTAGCTACACATTTTCGCTTTTCGGTCTTAGCAGGAGAATAAGGACATTGGTGTGAATGTATATGCGTCTGAGCAAATAGCAGCCCCAGAGGTTATACATGTGTCCTCTGCTCATAGAGAACTGAAGCGAATGAAGCAAGCAAAATTGTGTTCCATCCACTGGACGAAAAGCTCTCCAATACATACTGGCAATAAGAATGGACAAGAAAGCTGCTGCACAAACATTGCACTTAATACCAAGTACGGATGCACGACAATTGTCTGTACGGCTAGCTAAGCAGTATCCGAGCTCTGTAGGGGCTCAGGATACAGATCATTGCTGTTACTATGCCCATTCTTTTCTATCGTATAACGTGTATCATGCTTGTCCGTGTAATTGTGCTTGCCTGCAACAGGAGCGCTGTCCTCACTTTCATCACTGCCAGCATCTCCTTCTGGAGGTGCATGTCACGCGAGTATAGATAGTGGGAGAAAGAGAGAGAGAGAGAAATATTGGATGATAAAGCATCTAATGCTTTGCATTAGTGGAAAACACCCTTCGGCACGTGATCGGGAGACGACATACATATACTGAAGTATGTGTTTTTACTGGAAACCACGCACCCAATTGGTTAAAAAAAAGGAAGAAATGACAAAAACAACGCACTAACAATACCTTTAAAGTTAATAAATGGTGCTGGAAAGGTGTGGCGATGGGGCACTGGAAGCCAATGGTCTTGGCATCCTCGCCTACTTCACGCATCGGGAAAAAAAATGAGGGCAAGTTTATTGAAAACAGGGGCATACATGTACAGTGTACATGGCTGGTTCTGCTGGTAATCCGGTGAGTGATGATCACACTGGATCACTGGAACACTGGATCCCTGGATCCCTGGATCCCTGGATCACTGGAACACTGGATCCCTGGATCACTGGATCCCTGGATCACTGGATCCCTGGATCCCTGAATCACTGGCCTTGGGTAGTGTCCAGGGAAGATGACACCATACTTGCGTTCTGGCAAATCTTCCTGGCCAGACGCAAGCGGCACGAAGATGGAAGTGAGCAATCCTCGATCGGAGCTGGTACTCCGGGGTCGATCGCACCTTGGACGTTCGGACCTGCGCTGATTATGGACTCCAGATCCCAGTCGGCGCCGGAGCCGGAACTGGGTGTGTAAATCGGCTCGGGTGGAGTCGGTGGCGCCCATGCCAGGCCCGGGAGCGCCTGTGATGGCGTTCGCATAAAGTCGCAGGCGAAGAGGGACATGTCTCCATAGCTACCGTTGTCAGGGTTACCACCACCAAGAGCGTTTGTAGACGACATTGGGATGATTGACACCCCATTGTGAGCTTCCTTGTTGTGACTCAGCATATCAATTCCGTTCAAGCTCATCGGCGAGTCAGCAATGTATTCTGCAGTGATGGCGTCCGAAGGCCAGCTGGTAGCGGAGAGGGGAATTCCCGGATTTCCGCCCGACTCCCAAAAGGACGGAATGCGACCGGAGACGTCGCCCTCGTGCCGGGGAACGTCGTGTCCGAGTCTGAAGTCGCTGGTTCTGGAGCTGGACATAGGTACTGTGACGCTGGTCAAGCCCTGCTGGTCTCCGATGGTGTTGCTGCTGGCGGCATTGGCGGCCATGCTGCTGCTGCTGCTGCTGCTGCTTCTTCGGCTGGTGCTGTTGCTAGTCATGGCGGTGTACGCTGGCATGTGATCCGCAAAAACTGGAGGGCCTAATGTTGGTCCTGCGCATACAATGTACAATGTAAAGCAAGAGAAGGTATGTAAAGAACTACATGTATGAATACTTGTACATTTCAAGGAGATTGAAGGTTGTGGCATTCTACCAGCAATGCTCTCCAGGATCTCCTAGCGCCTGCAGAGGGATGTGGGGGGGGAAAGCGGGCGCTCAGGACATAATGCCTCTCAAACAGGTCAGAAGTGCTCGGGGACAGCGGAGGAAGAGGGAGGCGGGAGGGGGCTCAGGACCACTACACACACAATGGTTTCTTCGGGCTTTCCCGAAAAAAAAAGGAGTAAATTATAATGTCCGTTCCGGAAGGGAACTCACGACGGCCGCTAACACCCGGTAAACCCTAAAGCACAAGGGGTACATGGATGCAGCTAATCGGATTTCTCGGCACTTCTGCCAGTAGTTGTGAGACTTATCCACTCAGCCCCACCGTTAGGCGCTGCATCTGCCGCTAGGATTTACCGTGCTTTCCATTTTTTTTGTCCACAAAATCGTGAGTCACCATGCCCGCCGGGTAGAGGTTTCTGAGATTTAACCTGCAATGTGTTACTATGGTGAGTTCACCATAGGCACTTGCCAGTTCCGTTACTACTAGTGTGTGTTTTTCACAATACGGTCAGTTCAACGAATAGGGAATACGCCTTGGCTGGTACTGGTCGAAAAATTGGCACATTTTACTCGAAATGCAGTGAAATTCAGAAAACCCCATGTACATGGATGGCAGAATACTGAAAAACCGTGTTGGCATCGACTCTCTGCCGGAAGTTACATGTAAGTGGCGAAAAGAATAACACTGAGTTATTTACGGATGTCAAGGATGATGGCACCGGAATCTATTATGAACTTTCTGGCAAGTGACATCGATCAGCCAAATCTACAATCAAATAAGTCATGGTCTTAGCGACAAGTTATTGGATTAGCCTGATGGTGTGCATGTGACACGCAACGCATCACCCATGAATACTGGGCATCATCATTATGTACAATGTACAATAGTAAAATTTCGCTCCTGCTCTTGTAGCAGATGAGCGCTCTCGTGTGGGATAGTGCCTTTGCTGCTTGCGTTATGCAGAACTCACTGACTTGTCAGTTTGAGCACTCTGGCAAGGTACGTTCGGGCCGGGTTTAAATCTGGCTTTGGAAAATTTATTTTTCATTGCTATGCCCGTTTGGCCTTGCGAAGTAAAATAAAAATCAACAACAACAGCATATCAGGTTCGGCCTCATTATCTCTGTGCTGCGCTGATGAATCCGCAAAGGACGAAACAGTTCTGTCTGCAGGTTGTGTACATTTCAAACTTTATAGATTAAAAAAAAAAGTAAAAAGTAAATTATCGTGTCCGTTCCCGAAGGGAACTAACGACGGCCGCTAACACCCGATAAATCCTAGAGGCAGATGCAGCGCCTAACGGTGGGGGTGAGTGGATAAGTCTCACAACCACTGGCACAAGTGCCGAAAACGACCCCATTAGCTGCATCCAACATTAAGTCTATTTTAAAGTGTTCCTGAACTCAAAACTTTGATGTTGAACGGTCACTGCTTGGATGACGACTACGCCATAGCTTAGTAGTAGAGTATCACTGGCTGCAGGCGAGGGTCCCTGGTTCAAACGATTGAATACAATCTCGGAGTTGCACTCACAGAGGATAATACCATTGGTCTCTGTTGTTTTGCTGGTGTGCAGCACGCTGTGTCCTACCTGACGCTTGGTCTAAGAGCAACACTTGCAGTCGCAGCAGGGACCCAAACCATACTGTACATGTATCTACTTCAGTACATACTGGTCGTGTTCACCAAACACTCCAACAACTAATGGCATGCACTAAAATCGAAGTGTCCGTACTACTAGTATTCAAGTAGAAGGTGCTCTTCAAAACGTGGCTTGTAACAAGCACAGATGAAGTATCCACTTGACGTCTATATCCACGGTGTAGTGCAGGTAGGAACGCTGTGACCTGCTGCCAAAACACTCAAAACATGTTGGGAATGGCAGCAGAGTGACTGTGAGTGACAATACAGGTGACACCGAACGTGAATGAGGTACATGTACTGTGCCTATTTCAACGCAGTGTAACATTGCCGCTGGCCACGCAACGTAGTTTTTATTTTTATTTTGCAAAACCAATTCGGTGGAGCGACATAGTACATGACTAATTCGTTTTAAAGCTGCAGTGGAATCATGTTCCTTGCCAAGTTCCATCCGAACAAATCCAATACTAAAGTTGCTTGATGGTACGCGGCGGGGAGTACAAATGAGTCGCAATCGAGCCAACTCCCAGCTGTGCTATCTTGAATGCGTCACACGCTATGCTACCTGATGTACCATCCCGCCAAGTCTGATACCACCAGCAGCTATGCATGGATCAGGCGTCATACGTGAAAATGATGAGGGTGGTGGTGGTGGTTGAGGTGGAGGTGGTGGTGGAGGTGGTAGTGATGGTGAGAAGGAGATTTCTGTGCTACCTTGGAGATTTGCGGTATACGGGCAGGTGTGTATTTCCAGCCACTTGCCCAGTCATGTCTTCAGTGAAGGGCGTGAAAAAAACATGAGCAATACGACTCTTCATCAATGTAAATTTTACATATTGTTGCTCATAACTCTCTCTCTCTCTCTTTCTCTCTCTCTCTCTCTCTCTCTCTCTCTCTCTCTCTCTCTCTCTCTCTCTCTCTCTCTCTCTCTCTCTCTCTCTCTCTCTCTCTCTCTCTCTCTCTCTCACACACACACACACACACACACACACACACACACACACACACACACACACACACACACACACACACACACACACACACACACACACACACACACACAATGTAGTGAATGAAGTTCATCCTGTACGCCCAATAAGTCATTCATTATTACTTTGACAGATCATGATGATTCTAGCACACATAGATGCTAGTCTGGGACAATTCGTCTTGGCTAGGCATCGCTGCTCAGTGAACAGGTTGAGTGACCAGTACATTCTTGCAAGTGCTGCTTCACATGACAGTAATGCCAATGATGACTCATTTACTGCTGCTGCAGCGAACTATTGTCATCTGGCTGTGGACGTCTGTCACCATTTCTGTCTCATCCGTCATCGTTCTGGCCATTTCCCTCTAGTACGAACTTATTCTCTAACTGCAATCCGGTAACTATTCTAGCTCCAAAATCATTGAATGGTTTCGCCGTGCCGTGGCTCTTTCTGAAGGCTCCCCACATCTGATCCCAGTCGAATTTGCTACCCCAGCACAAAGCTTGAGGTCCCAATGGCCCAGTTGCGAATGCGTCAGTGTATAGTCTTGTACAGTATTTGTGTCCGTCCAGCAACATTCGCACTCTTTCCCGTTCCTCTTTTCTTTTCATTCCTCTCCGCTGTTTCCTATTTCCCCCTGTTCTCTCTATCTTCAGTGCGCGGGCTTGGCAATAAAGCCGAGACGGGTCTGTCTGCTGAGCGTGCTTGCATCCTACTGGCACAGCCACCATGGCTCATGGTGGGCCCCTACCATTACCTTTGTTTAGTTTTATGTCACTGCTCCTTCCTGTTTCCTGTCAAATTCTTCCTTGGTAGGGTTGTGTTCAATGTAAAAAACATCCCGGGGAGGGGGGGCGGGATGATGAATGTTAACAAGTTTGTACTTCATCATGTCGGACTTCACCTTGCACAGTTGTAGCTTATTATCATGTACAATCAAGGACATGAAATGTTACAGGGATTTCAGGCGAGAGGAATTTTCCAGTGTAATCTCGAGATCATGAATAGAGGAGGTGTCTGGCCCCAACATATCATTATTTGACAAGACTCAACAAACTTGGAAATCGGCATTCTGACGCAGAGTAAAATAGCAAACTAATAGATGGAACGTCAGTTGACCAGTTCCTCCTTGTACATAACCTCTAGATGGTGCAGTAAATGCTCTTCACGGAACGAACTGGGAGTGGTGAAGATTTTTTTAATGTATTAGTTTTCATCGATTCTCCACAGGCCTAAGCCTAAATCCAGGGAGTCTCCGAGTTACGGTCACTCTCTGACGCGTCTGTGACAACTTTATACAGGTGTCTAGAGTTGCCTGTGGCAAGCTATCAAATTCTGACCTGGAATGTCGTGAAGCTTCCCTCCTACAAACTAAAAGTAACGTGAATAGTATCGGATATTATCAAGATGGCGACGTGATGCGGGTAAACTTCAGGCCGTGGAATATTCCGACTCCGTATCACATCAGTCAGTGTTGCACTCATGTTCTGACTCACCAGTATCCTGGCATACTTGTAAGTGTAGGACAAACAAGGCATGTTAACTATGAGTCCTCTCTCTTTTTTTAAAATGCATTTGAAAGCTGAGTTTCCCGGATAAAGCGATGCACAGTGTGTAATTGACTTATTGAAAAACCCATAGCTCTGTGAAAGATAAAGATTTCGGACCTAGGTTTTAACAGAGTGATGCGCTGGGACACAGCAATGTCATGGTATAGATAACTAAAAAAATGCTCAAAAGTCCATAAGCCCCCTTTTGGACCTAGAGGCTCAATTAATTAACAACAAAGTTGGTAATTTTAAAGTCACGTGTTTTGGGGAATTATCAGACAACATCGCTGACCCTCAGAGACATAACAGCACAGGAAAGGGATGTTGTGTTTCGTTGTAATCAGCGCTCCACAAGCAACAGGCCAGGCAAAGGGCAATAATCTAGAGATCACGCACTACAGCACTACTATTGTAGACTACCCTGTTTCGGAATACATGTACAGTAAACCCTGTGACTAACGACCACCCCTAGAGGCCAGCGAAAGCGGTCTTTAATGGCAGGTGGTCCTTAGTTAGAGGTTTGCACCGCCCAACCATGTATGAATGTGAGACCGTCCGTGAATGGCGAAATGGTCTTTAGAACCAGGCTGGCCGCTAGTCACGGTGGTCTTTAGTTACAGGTTTTCTGCATGGCAGTGTATACCAAGACATGTACATGTACATGTATATGCACGTCATGCATACATGCAAGTCTATTGCTATGCTTTTTGTAGAACAGATGTGTAGCATAATAAACTGCCCAATTGATTTGCGCTCTATAAACTACCATTGCTTTATGATTCCATGGCACGGAATGCATGTGACTACAGCTATCCTACAAGTACAGAGAGAGGGAGGGGGGGGGGGGGATACTGTGATGGGAATAATGTTCCTGATCTCTTCTCGAGTGCATGTTGTCTTGCATTTTAATCCATTGTGTTAATTGTTACCCCTAGAAGAGGCTTGGAATCTGCTTTGCTAGCAGTAACGGACGATGCATTAAACACTGCCCTGTACAGCCATGCACTACAAAACCATAGTATTCCCGATTTCATCTAGACATCATGCACGTGACGACCAGACGATTTACAGCACAGCTGCATGTGCGGGCACAATAATCATGCAATAATCTAGAACATCAGTCCTAGCTCGATATTACGAACTAGAATTATACTGACCAGCACAGAAACGCAGCGGACGAATAATACATGAGAGGAATTAACAGCACAGATAATAATTATTCGCTTACATCACTTGTAAACACTTCCATTCAATTATAATGCATGAATCATTCTTAAAATTAAGCTAGCCCCTTTTAATAGTCCTTTTATTTAATGAAAAAGTTTTATTGATACTACAAGTACACATAACTAAGGACTTAGCACCTACCACAATATGCAGCATCAGCAGGTGAAACTCCCAATCTCCCCTGCGAGACCTCCAACAGCTCAGCTAGAGAACTGGTAGTGGTTTGGACGATCGCGTCTGCTGCTGCTGGCTCATCTGCCATGGCCCCTGCGCGCACGTCATGTTCAAGTGGCTGCCATGAATACATTCCAGCCGCGTGCACTGTATTGTCACTGCCTGACTCAGACTGGAGTGTTGGTAGGATCTCAGATGACAGTCGCTGCTGCCTTGGGCACGTGCTCCGAGAACGCGATTTACGGCCAGGCGGAGGTCGAGGCTCTGTTCTCAGGCTGGTCACGGTCCCAGCATCAGGGTGGCTATTCGATTTGTGGCGGCTGGCATCTTTGCGACTCAGAGATGGATGCTTGCGTTCCCGTCTACGTCTCGACCTGGAGTGTAGCTCTCTCTTCTTGGCAAACGAGTAGAGTTCCTGCAATTTGACTGGGTCGCTCAGCACGAGACCCAGAAACCTTTGTGACACGTTCGCATGGCCAAGCCCTCGCCCAGTGGTGACAGTAGTAATGTGTTGATGGACATCAGCCGATGTGTTCTCTGCTAGTGGCACATTCCCGTCAAAATCAGTACTCATTCGTGCGAGTGATGGAAGCTGAGTTTGCATGATTGTTCTTTTATCACGTCAGCCACAAATGCCAGTAATGGAGGATTCTTCTCAAAGAAATGAGAATGCCTTGAATGACGCACCTTTCGTGTTGCTTTCCCCCACCGAACGAGACTTGATGTTGGGAGTGGAGTTTGGCAATATCAGCGAAATAATTCACCAATATTGTGTGGTAGAGCGTTCTCACAGTCACGGTTGGATTAATCTGTCACCGGGAGTTACAATTTCACTCAGTACTCACTTTACAGAGGTATCTATCCCCTGCAGCACGTTTCCTGTCCGGAATGGGTAGATCTGGGCCAAAGTTCGGAGAGGTTGAAGCGAAGCAGCCTGGACAAGGGTAGCTCGCGACGTATCGACATTCGTTTAGACAAGGCAGTCGGACTTCGGCTATGGAAATGCTCCGTACCTGTCATGGAGGTAGCTGATGATGGTGAGATCACCGGTACTAAGCACTCTCTACTTGAAAGCAAACACAACGGACGCGAGCCGTCGTTTTGGAAAACAATCTCCAACTGCTGTGTCTACTCTTCTGGCAAAGCGATCACTTCTGGCCTTGTCTTTGAGCAGAGGAGAGTGCGTCACCTTGAACAGGAGAAACTGCTGGTACAAATATATTCCGAGCACATGTACATAATGTAATTGCCGTGCCTTGGATCAAAGTACCACGTGCAGGCATCTTTGTATGAACAGTTGGCACGTGCGCATTGCGGAGAATTGCCTCTCAAGACTCAAGCTACTGAAAATAGACCCAAGCTCTCTTTTTTTGTCTCCCAACGGATTGCCTCCTACATTGTACATACATGTACTAGTAAGAAGTGGACGGAGTGAGCTTGACCCGGCTGTACACCATATGCGTGGCACAGCTAGACAAGGCACGTGAACGCGGAATTACGGCCAATTCATGATACATGTAATAGTACCTCATACAAGGCTGGCCCCATGCCCAGTACAGTGTGACAACATGCAAGTGTCAGTTTTGCTCTACTCCAGAGTGCCACTGGCCGGACTTGGAAACATCTGATAGCGCCTCCAGCCCATAACGTTCCTCTCGCACACCCCACTGCAAGAATGCGCAAGCGAAGGAGATGCAGCTCGGGAGTCGTGTGAACGACTTTTCAATCTGCATTGTTGCGCTACACGGCATACATGTACATGTACGTGGAGACATAGCCAGCGCAAATTGTATTACTGATGTATTGTACGAAAGGCGGAAAGAATGGTTAGTCAGGTGTTATGACATCATCGTCTAATTGCCAGAACAAGGCAAGTAGTTATTAAATTTAGTTGAGTGACTTGTGTTTCCTTCGGCTTGGAGAAAACTACGCATACCGTCACATTCTGCTGTCATATCAGATAGGAGCGTCACACGCTTACATGTACATGTACATGTAAGTACATGAACATGAACCTCACTTGGAAAACTATTACATGTATTATGTACTTGTACATGGCACATGTGACATAATGTTTTCTCCATTGACATCGTTTTACTGACACACTTCTATCCGTCATGGAAGATTCTAGACTGCAGAGAATCGACTGGCGAGAGAGGCATAATTATTCGGAAATTAGTTCCATCTTCGGATAATCATTACTAGGACATGAGCAAAGTTCATTTTGTCGGGAGAAATGGACCTTGCCAAGAATGTGTCAGTCGGGCGTCGAGTTGTCACGATCTTGCGACGCGCAGCACTGCGTGACCTGTCGATCATTTTCCAGTACTGGCTAGTTGTTGTCTTCTCTACCTTGTCTTGTTGACAGACAACGTCTGAAACAGATGGAAGGGTGGGGGGGGGGGGGGGGGAGAGAGGTTTAACCGTACCCACTGCGCACAGACTAAAGAAATACTAGCCCATCATTATACGCTGCATGTTCTGTGAAAATATAGTCAGCAATGATGGTTTTCTGCTCTACAACGGCCGGTGTCTAGCATACATGTACATGATTGTACACTTACATGTCCTTAGTTGTCTGATGATTGCTTTGGACATGAAACTCAGCGTTACAACCAACCTGAACGTCCTCCGCTGAGTCCGCTATGTACATGTACATGTGTCTGTACATGTCCCGGTACATGTACTCGTACATGTACCGTATTCTGGATCTACATGTACATGCACATTATACTACGACATTCAAACACTAAGACTGAAGGGGTTTTAATGTCCAACAGGCGCCCCAGACGTAGTGTATTTCCATAGCTTGTTGTTTGAACGACGCACTTCACTCTAGAAATTCACAGCCAGTATCGTACTCCGGGTACAAACAATTTCGGCCAAAAGCAAGAAGATGACCGCGTGGTTGAGGCGTATGAATTTGTTTGCCCCCTCCCCTCTCCCACACATACACACAGAAACAAGTCATAGAGTATTAGAAACAAGTCATAGAGTATTTAGACTTGTTTGGTCAGGGGGGGGGGGGGGGATTGGAAAATGTAGGATAATGTAGGCTCTTACCAAATTGGAACTGACTTCTAGCTTGCACGCTAGCTAGCTACACGTTTACCAGCGCTGCGCTACGAGCCGTTTCGTTTTCTGCCAAGGAGCGTGTCCTATTCGCGAATGACAAGAGTTGTCAATGGATGTTTGCTTGACATGCGACCAGTCGTGTGAGGAGTTTGACATGCTATGACAATCAGACTATGGAGTTGTCGTCGTCGGAGTTCGGAGATCAAATTACAAGGTCATCGAGAGTTGCAAGCTCAGAGAACGCTCCGGGGATCATGTCACTCAATGGTATGAAGAAAGCAAAGTCTGGGGGTCATCCGGAAGGCAGGAGCGCTGTGCTGTAGTTCCAATTCCAGGAATTCGACGCAATGGCCAATGATGCCTTATTAGAGCTGCACTGTAGTTCAAGTCATATACATGTACACGATCATGCCTATACTAATCTGATGGCTGCTGTAGTTGTGGTAGCCAAGATCATGGTGCCATCTCGCTGTCAAAGAGTTTAAGGCTGTGTTTCTTTTTCACTAAACAATACCTTTGATTCCAGTTCCAGTTGGACTGTAACTTCAGACTGTCCCTACAGTTAATCCCAGGACACGATCCGCCGGCACATTGTATGTTGCCCACGTCGGAAAAGCCCCGAAATAAAGAACCAAACAGTCTTCTCCCAACGGCTCTCAAAACTCCCCAGAGCTCACATCAAATTTGGCATTCTCGTTGACATTCGCTGTGCGATAATGATGTGACTGGCTGGTGAGTGTAGTAATCATCCGCTCCGTGGCGACTGAACAGGTCGTGGCTAATGTCTCCGCCAGAAGATCCCGAACCTCGTTACTTCCGAGGGTGGGAAATCCTCCACGAATACAACAAAACTGGTGCTCCGCAGAAACCTCTTGTCCGTAAACATGTACATGTACAATGTCTGTAGAACGCCTGGTGTATTCTCCAGCCACCAACCGTAACACGAAGCAACGGCTTCCTGAAAATCCCTCCACGACAGACCAAACCCATGCATCATGATGAAAGAAAACAGTTAAAACCACATCAAATACAAGTACAGAAGAAATCATACGGAAACGAGTTATGGAGCAACTATCCACGACTGTAACAAGATAATAAGCAGTCAGAGAGTGCGATAAACAGGGCACAAATCTAACAGGCTACTGAGACATTCAACAACCTGAGACCTAGCTCTTACACATCTCCAATTTTGCCAGTTTTGTGCCCTGTATATCTCGATTTCTGACGGCTTATCATCTTGTTTTAGTCGTGGATTGTTGCTTCATAACTCATTTCTATGCGAAATCTACAGGTACTTGTATCTAGACTAAAGAGTGGACGAAGCAGTTCTGTCCGCAGATTGTGTAGACTGAAGAGTGTAAAGTGCCCCTCACACTCTCCTTCAGAAGTCGAGCGCCTTCTCATCACCCACTACAAATCTGTGTTGTGGTTTCTGGGGCCTTCATGTGGCTACATGTACATAATTATATATCTCGCAAGCAGCCTGAGGAAATCAAACGGTCAGTGTGATTTGTACGTATACTAGTAGTCTCTATCGGCCAATTGCCATCCACAACTGCCGCGCTCCGCCAATGATGGGTAACACACGTTGCTCATCCAATCGCATCACGGTCTTTGCAGTTGAAGCCATGTCAATGCCTCTCCTGTTTTTCTATGCGGACAAACCCTTTAGATGGAGTGCATGTGCTGTGTTCCTAAATCATTGAGCTGCTGCGTATTAAATAGACGCTAGCGTTTTTAGTTTTTTTGGCCCTCTAGCTCGTGTGAAAAAAGATCTCACTTTCGCTCTAGCCACAACTATGGCATAACAGCCCCCCCCCCCCCACACACACCACCACCCCACGCACACACTACATTGTCACATAGCACAGCTCAACCATTCGCTACCCTGTTATAGAGCACTCCTGCACGCTTGGTCTCGCGAATCCAAATAAAATCAATCAATCAAACGAGACTTTGTGTTTCGTACTTGTGCGCACAGAAGTAGAGATGACAGGCTTTCTTTCCATCGTACGTGAACAGGTAGTCCTACTCATCTGACACAGTGGGCCGTTTTCATGTTTGAGTCGGTGCCAGAGCATGGATTGTCTTTTTTTAAATTAAGCATTACCAAATCAGGCCGCTTACCTACTTCTTCTTTGCTCCCCTTTCCACTGTTTCAAGTGTAGTAAAACCTGTAACTAAAGACCACCGTGTCTAGCGACCAGCCTGGTACTGCAGTAAAACCTGTAACTAAAGACCACCGTGTCTAGCGACCAGCCTGGTACTACAGTAAAACCTGTAACTAAAGACCACCGTGTCTAGCAACCAGCCTGGTACTACAGTAAAACCTGTAACTAAAGACCACCGTGTCTAGCGACCAGCCTGGTACTGCAGTAAAACCTGTAACTAAAGACCACCGTGTCTAGCGACCAGCCTGGTACTGCAGTAAAACCTGTGACTAAAGACCACCGTGACTAGCGACCAGCCTGGTATTACAGACCACTTCGCCAGGCACGAACGGTCTCACATTATGGTTGTGCGGTGCAAACCTCTAACTCAAGACCATCTGTCACTAAAGACCGCTTTCTCTGGTCCCAAGGGGTGGTCGCTTAAACCAGGTTTTCATTGTATTGAGTTTCGGAGAGAAATGATCCATAGCCAGTTGGCCAAATTTCCTGATCTTGATGGCCCAGGTGATGAGCCAAGGACATATTAATTGAAAACATGGAAAACAGTGGGGCACAAGTTATGTGCATGTACGTCTGACTGTTCAAGATGCTGGTCTAGTTTGTGAATTATGACGCATAACTTGTGCCCCACTGGTTCCCTCTTTGCTATGAATAGTTCAAGAACCAATGCATAATCGCTCTATACCGCTGTCATTTCACACCCAATTCGACCCAACTTCAAAGGAGCGAGGGCTCTGTCAGTTTTTATTTTTTTTATTTTTATGAAAGTGCACAAACATGTATGCCTACATAGAATGGAAGAGAGCAACATTAACAACATCAAGACATAGGGGACTACAAAGGGCGTGTATGTGCTATTGAGCTGTGCCGGTGAGGTGAAGCCTGTAGGCGCTCAGTTTGGTAGCGGGGTTGCTGGGCAGTGTCACGTGATGCAATGTATCAACTACTTAGTATGTGACTTTGTGCTGACTTCATTTTGTTATTGTGTATTGAAACATCTCACGACTCATTGTAAACACCGGTCAATGTGAAGAGAATAGGACTGGTGATAGCCAACCACGGCGATACGGATAAACAGGGGGTTAGGAGGGGAATGAGAAGAGTAGCCACAGCAACAGTAACTCTGTGGCGAAAAGAGGATGTCAGTAGCCAGTTATCAAAGAGCAACAGAGATGTAAAGGAGATGTGGATAATGAGCCGTAAATGTACATGACTGTATGTATAAGGGGTTACATGGACCTTGAAAAGGCTGAGAGAGATCAGATCCTTAATTTAACTCAATAAGTACATGTACATGATTCGTCTCATGCCAAAACTTCCGTAGCCTCTTCGGACCTCAAGTGGCCTATTGAAAAGCATCGAGCCTGTATTGTCGAGTCAGGATTCGATTATTCATGTACATGTACATGTACATCATTCCCACAATGCAACATCGAGCTGGCCTTTTCGGAAATACACCGATGCTCCTATTCTATCCAGGGCTCGGAGGAACAGGGACGGAAAAAGGTGGCAGGAGATCACACGGATGCCTTTGGCTTTGGACACAGTGACGGGGAAGCAATTCACTCTCTATTCCAGTTGTATTATTTGGTTTACATTACAGCATACATGTACACACACACCATACATACTGCAGAATTTAAGATTCGTTGCTTACAACCCTACAGGTGAAGCTTAGCACTACACTGTACGATCACCTTGGCCGAAGCGTAAAAAATCACCCGATGGCGATGCTCATCCGACTACATGTACATGTACACGTACGTTCGAAAGCTTCTCATGTTCTTTCCTGTGTACACCGTTTGTTGCACCTCGGGACATGAGCAACAGAAAATCTCCCCCCTTTTTCTATAGCGTGTTTCAACTATTTTCAAATATCACGGACCTCTCTTCCTACATGTACATGTACATGTACATGTACATGTACGTTGCCACCTTCGCTTGTCCTTTCTATCACACTATCCAACATCGGGCCTATGTTTAAATGTAGCTACTGTAGACTGAAAAATACTATTGGCATTCTGTGTGGATAGCTAGTATAGCTATCCACACTTGTCGTACATTTACATGTTTTTTTTAGTTTGTTTTTTAGATGTATGTTACCATTTTCATTTTTTCCCTCTATTATCATCAGGGCTGGCTATCGCTCGCATCAGCTCAAAATTAGCTACAGTACTGCCACGTCATTGTGGATAAATAAATAAACAAACCCAACGACCTCATGCATTCCGGGAGAATCTGGGGAAAAACTCGACTCAGTGTACCCGCACCGGTTCCGTCTTGTAGTCCCCAGACTTCCCATTGTTGTGTTGTCCTGTTACGTCCTTTCCGTTTCAGGAAGAAAAAGCTGATGACCTTTGTTCCCCTTCACGAATGATGACTGCTTGTGCCACACATGACTTACAATAATTTACAGTGAAACCTGGTTTAAGCGACCAACCCGAGGTGCAAGCAAAAGCGGTCGTTAAAGCCAGGTGGTCTTTAGAACCAAATACGGATCCCACAGTATCTGTGTAGAACTGTCCGTGCATGGAAAACGGTCGTTCTAGGTGGTCGCTAAAACCAGAGGTCGTTTACACCAGGTTTTACTGCATAATCACGGATACCGGTACAGTCATCCCGCCGGTAGCCTCTTGTGTCATTGCACAGAGTAGAGTGTGGATGTGAACGAACCCACGTGCTGTGCTCATGCTGTAGATATTATCAACATCGTACTAGCTAGTGTCTATCTTGACCAAGGCAACATCAGTTTGATTCGTACGTTTTATCTGCTAAGAAGTATTCAGAGCTCAAGAAGGAATGGGGAAAGGAAGGCAAACTAACTACTCTACGCTATTATAAAAACTACCAAGGAACTACCGATAGTAGTGACTAGGCAATGTTGGAATAATTCCCAACACACCTTTGGAATCCTGCTAAAATATCTGTTCTGACGGGCTACACAGCTACTGTGCACTCTTATGCAAGAATAGCGAGGAGGATTCGGGATGGTGGTAGGGGTATGTATTTCGTATTCAGACGTGTTGGCTGCGTTGGGGGTACACGTACACATGTACTTTCTCCGTTAACAAAAACTTCGTGATGGATTTTGATGGATATGAAAACGCTTAGAACAGGTCAAGAGCAGTTTGTATCGACTGCAAATCACTGGACGAAGGTGATTCAGCCAATGTACAGCCTCTTGACAAGAGAAACTGTTGGCGGAATGAGCAGAGAGTTCAGTTTGCGTCGCTTTCGCTCGATTCATGTGACCTGCGTCGCTGTCGTCATCTGCTGCACGCGAGTCGTCATCTGCTGTACGCGAGTAGTCATCTCTCTCGAATTCGTTGTTCAGCTCGTTTCAGCCTTGTCTCGGCTTCTTTGATCACACTCCGCTTGATGTTGCCGTCGTTCAAGTAAGTTTGCTTTCAAGCTGCGTGATCCGCCGCGATGGCGATTACTCGTTTCCACCAGGGAGTCGTGAAAAATATTTTACGACTCCCTGGTTTCATCTTTGCTCTCCAGAACTCCGCGAAACGAGGAGTAAAGGCACAGCCAAACTGATTCCATTTTCTCTAATGGATACCAGCACTGAACGGCAGCGGCTAGCAAGTCCAGTCGACTTTCCTTAGCCACGGACTGCAGACTTCTGAAAGAATGCATGGTCATCAGCATTCGAATCTGGGCTTTGCGCAGGTTGAACAAGAACCTGAGTTCAGAATTATTTTCATTGAGCTGTGCGATCGGAGCAGCTCCTTGTTCACTCGCTCATTGTGTGGGCTCGCTGCTCCGTTTTATCGCTCTCTATCACTCTTCAACGTACTCAGTACTAAAGTGGTAGAGAGGCCAAGCAGCGCAATATCCCCTCGGAGAAGTGGTATTTCAGTTTCGCTCGCCATGACCGTCATCACCTATGTTTCCACAGCGCAACCATCGATTCCGGTTGGCTTGTTGTGAAAGGTCGCTTTCCTTGCATCGTACCTCTGTCATGGCATGCCAGGGAAGGCCAAGAAAGTGATTGCGACTCATTTCACGGCAGTTTGTGCCCAAATCAGCCCCTCAAAATTCCATCACGAAGTTTTTGTTAACGGAGGAAGTACATGTATGAGGATTTCTAGGATTATTGTTCTGTGATAATCTGTGTAAGAGCAGCTGAAACGTGCATGGAAAGTATTCGAACTCATCATGCTTCTTTACATCCATCGTCGGGTATGCATACATGTACATGTATACATACCATCTGGACTGCTCTGCTCTTTGAATTGTCGCCATTGCCACGGCGGTGCATCGTACACGTACATTTATGTTTCCTGGACGGTCATAACAATAGATAGATGCGAAACGAAATCCCAGTCAAATGCCCTTTGTGACTTAGAGTCCTTGCACTTTCGCAGACAAGTATCAGCTCTTGTTACTCTATACTCTTGTTACTCTACTTATACATAATTATATCTCCAGAACACCTCCAACATTTTCACCTTTCACTGTCTTCAAGTCCAAGAAGACCAAACAAACTTAACATCAATTATCACGGTGTGCGTTTTTCTTCCCTCTTTTCCAACAAAACAGCAATGCTATGGAATTGCCTACCGCCTTTTCTTACCTCTATAACCAGCCCCCCCCCCCCCCGAATTCAAGCATTCTCTCTATCAGCATTTTCGCCGATATATTCATTACACTGACGGTATCCCAACTCCTTAATTACCAGATTTTGTATGCCTCGATCTATTTCCTTAGCCTATCCTCAATTAACTGCTCCCTCTACATAAAGTTGTGATTTCATTCTTCTTGCAGGAGATCCCCTCGACAGGCCCAAAGCCTTTGGGAAATGGTTAAGTATAATAAAATACAAAAAAACAAGGAAGAGTGTTTCATCATGATGACGGTCCGCTAGCGCGGTGACCCGTTTCCATGGCGATAATAATCATCGCATAGATTAGTACGGTTAGTGTTTATTCGTATCACGTGATGAGCGACGGATGGACGATCTCCGATTGCTACCACGGCTGCTCCTACCTCCGCTGCTACGTCCGTTGCTGCGTCGGCTGCTATTGCGGCTGCGTCGGCGGCTACATGTTACTGTGTCGGCAGCTGCGTCGATTGCTTTGGCTGCTGTTGCTTCGGCGGCTAGCGCTTCTTCGCTTTTCCCCACGACTTCTACCATAGTAGGTGCTCCTGGCAACTCTACCCGTTTCCAGATCGTCAGAAGCACTAGCATCAAACAATACGACGTTATTACTGTCTGCCGTATACCCAGGCTCGATATCCTCCGTGCTCAACTCTTCCGCCTCGTCATCTTCATCCTCGTCAAACTCTACGTCATCCTCATCATCGTCCATGACGTCATCATCCTCGTCCATGTCCTCGTGGTCATCATCGTCCACGTTGTCGATGGTATCGTCATCTTCGTCACCAAGAATCTCGTCCAGTATCGCATCTATCTCATTAGCATCCAATTCCTTGACGGCTTCACTCTTACTGAACTGAACACCATCCTGGTTGATCAATAGTGAACAACAGTCACACACGTAAACGTATCCACAGTGAGTGTAATTGGGGACATGGTAAGAATAGAGAGGTTAAGATGCACTTTGTTTCCGACGTAACGCGCAATTTCACGTCAAATTTGGCGTAAAACTCCAAATTTCGACGCGAGCTGCAGGTCACTCATAATTATTGTTTTTCGACGCACGAGCCAAATAACGCGAGCTAAACTTTAGCGTCACGTCGGAAATAACGAGCATCTTAAACTCTCTAATGTCAGCCTTCATATCCTACCTTCAGTGAAGCTACCTGAAAGCGATACTCTCCCTTCTGACTTCCATTCACGACAATATCTTTCCAAGATAACGTTTCCACTTTCCAGGCCTATGAAGAATTTCGACACACATGTACTGTATACTTAACTTCTATTTAAAATTTGAACTCGGATGGTGAGCCAATCATGGATAAAGAGGGAGGACAAAGTATTTGTTTGTATTTTTTTGAATTCGCAACTTCAAACGGGCAAGAACCCAATCACATAAGAGCGAATGTTAGCCCTTGGCGGATTATGCCGGCATAATATTTGGCATAATCTTGGGATTTCGTCAAAACATTATGCTCCGCATAATATACGGATTCCAACGTGTAAGGTCGGCATAATCTTTCGGTTTAGACCAAATTATGCTTAGGGCATGGCCGTGTGTGTATGCGTGGTAATCCTCTATGTACAGCGTGAATACATAGTGGAACCGAGCATAATTCAGCATATTTGTTGGCATAATTGTGGCATAATCAAAAGCATAATTTGACGATTGGCCGAGCATAGTCCGCCAATGGCTAGGGAATGTGATGGCGTCTCAGTGCTCCCTGTCAGTTGTGTGCTTTGTCGCAGTAGGTGACTGTGAATCTAACTATAATTATTATGATCTGGTTACCTTGGTGGACAGCTGGGCAGTTAGTCACAGCTCATAACATACAGGTATTGTCCTTCGTCTCTACCGGAGGGTGCACCCAGTGTGCTGACAGTAGGCATATGCGGATAATGCCGGCAGAAAAATTGGCAGAATTCGGTACTTTTTCTGGTACGTTTCATGCATGTTTGGTATGTGGATAAAGAAATGGAGCAGAATTCGAGGAATTGCCCGCCATAAGGTTTGTATGGTTCTGCCAATTTCACTGCTTTTCGAGCAGAATCTTCCACCTTTTCGAGCATTATCCCCCAATGCCTAGCTGACAGTGCTCAACACCGCGGCGGCAGAGCGTAATACACAGAATAACAAGAGCAATCAAGGCTAGTTAGTAGCTACTCAAAGGTTCATGCTTTCGCAATCATCATACAACATGAGGATGCTACTGGCCATGCCGATAGATATGCCAGGAGATGTATTGGTGGGTGTTGTAGCGCTGTGTGGAAAGCTGTGTTTGAATTTGGGGGCTTTTTTATTTTATTTTTTTAGAGAAACCACGAACCTCGAGAACAGAATACTGCATGATAGAGGTGGTTGCAGACGCAACTGTGGTGGTGAAACTGGAGCATCTCCGCCGACCTGAGGTCTCAGCTTCAGCGACACTTCAGAGCACAAAAAAAAGACAAAAAGGCTGTATAGGTTTCAGGGCTAGCGGTGGCATTTTAGTGTCCTTTCTCTTTATATTCCAAAGCAAACCTTTGGTTTCTCCGTGACTGAATGGTGTTCGGATCAAGTGGTATGACATTTGAATGTTCTTCTAGGTAAATGTTTTCTAACTTTCCCTGCCCAATCCAATCCAACCAACCAACCAACTCTTCGCTTCTAACTTGAGCTTGAGGGGTTTTCACATCACCTACCTCAGCAACATCCTGCGGAGACACATCCAGAGGAATGGAGTGGACGAATGTACCCGCCACCAGGCACAGGGCTAGAGCGAAAGAAGCCTTCATCTTGACGAAGAAGAGAGAGGGAGGGAGAGAGGAGGGAGAGGGCGAGAGAGCTGCACAAACTAAAATTTGCTTCTTAGATCGGTTGCTACGTTCTCTCTGGGAGTCTGAGCTGCGGATGATGGATTCGGTCCACACATAACACGCTTTCATACATTTTTACTGCGCAAACGGAGTCTCACGTTATTAAAGGTGATTCCTTGATTTTAATTCCTGAGTGCTTTGTCCCATCACATCCAGCGGCTTTCCTCGCGCCTCCCTTTTTCGCAGACTCCGGTGCAACAGAGCAAGTAACTCTGGCCCTTAGGCATGTCCGATGATAGGCACACGTAAATGTGCATGTATGTTTGCACCTGTTTGTGCGGGCGCGCGCGTGTATGTGCGTGTGTGTGTGTGTGTGTGTGTTTTGTGCCCGTGCAGGGGTTTTGCGAGACGGGTCCCGCTACGGTTGCATGCTCAGTCAGCGCAAGCTAACGTCTTAGTTTTCCGATTTTATCCCGGTCCACAAGTTCCATTCTGCATGTACAATGTAGTACGGGTCACGAGGAGATAGTGCCGTCCGGTCAGTTTTTGTTTCGTGTTCGCGTAACTTCCCCTCTTTGATTACCTCCGATAACATGAGCCTCCCAAGTTGGGTGGTCGTTGTTTCGCGTTCTTGAAGCAAGCCGTGGCGGTTCTGTGCCGTGGTTCTTCGTCCTTCGTCATCATCTTGTCATTGCTAACATTCTTACTTCAGAAGTAGTCCGTGGTGATGTTTACAAGCAGCTTCTTTTCGTCTTGTGTGCGCTCACCCTCCCTTAATTAACTGATAACCTTCCAAGTTGGAAGGCTGTAGGTTTGCACATTACAAGACATGGTACAGCTTAGCATCAGGTTGTTGAATGTCAGTATCCCATCAGTCAGTGTTGTGCTAATCGTTGCACGCTCTGGCTCACCAGCATCATTCTTATAGAATGTCTTTGTGTTGCTCGAAAACCGGATAACTTCTACACCTGGGGTGGTCCTCTTTTTAAAATTTTTTAATCCGTGGCTATCCATCCGAGTCTGATGTACATGCGGAGTGATTGCATATCTATCTATGCCGCAAAATGAAGGATACCAATTGAAGGCATGGGAGGAGCACACGCACACACGAATGCACCATGCTGTGTGACCTCATTCAAGCTCACACAAATACAGTAAAATCTGTAACTAAAGACAACCGTGACTAGCTACCAGCCTGGTACTACCGACCACTTCGCCAGGCACGGACGGTCTCGCATTCATTATAATGGATGTGCGGTGCAAACCTCTAACTAAGGACCAACTGCCTCTAGGGACCGCTTTCTCTGGCCCCAAAGGGGTGGTCGTTAGTCACAGGTTTTTACTGTATACAAAATCCGGGTTTGCAGTTGAGATAGACTAAGGGGGATGCATGCATATCACGTGTACATGTACCCTAGGTGTTCATGCACACGCACATATTCGCCGTCACGCCAATAGTCATGGTTTCAAACGCACGCACACATTCTCCCTCACGCCCATATTCGTAGTTTCGAACGCATGCACATATTCGCCCCCTAGTACAATGTCAATATAATAAAGACGCACGCATGTTGTTGTTGAGTTTCATTTGCATGCCCAGTGTATACTAACTTCAAGTACATACTTACACAATCACGAACGACCACCAGCACATTCCTTGCCATTGTTGTCGATATTGCGGACGTCACACTTTTAAAGGTCCGTGCAGAGCTCGCAGTTAGCGAGCGGCCTTCTGAAGTCTTCCGCCGACTGAGATCGGGCCATAAGCACACATAAGAACATCAGTAATCTGTCCTTTTGTTGTTTTTAAGGACTGTGCCATAGAAGGTAAGAACAGGGTGGCACAGTAGACGTCTGGACCAGTTTTACACATACATGCTGCCAAATTTGAGTGGCAGGCCGGTAGAGCCCCAGAGCGGCAGAGGCCCAGTGCAATGCTGGGTGTCCATACCCATTTTTGCTGTGTGCCCGGTCTGGACAGAGGCACCAGAACACCTCGCGTAGAGCTCAGCGTCGTCACCATGAATCATGACCACTCAGTTCAAGCTTAGTTAGCAGTAAGTATCCAATATTGACTGAGTACGAGGTCAATATTGGAAATAAAGCCCAGTAAAAGACCGAAGCGAAGCCGAGGTCTTTTACGAGGTTTTATTTCCTATCCTGACCAAGTACGAAGTCTATATCACGACAAACAGTCTGTATTCCTAATTCCAACGATAACCTCATGAATCCCGGTTTTATGATTGCACAACCGTTGCACCATCACCTACTCATACAGTGACCATGCTGCACTAGGCACCGTTCAACTACGCAACCCATAAGCAGTCAAATATAAGCAGTCAATATAGCCCAAGGGAGTGAAATATGCAGGAATATTTGACTGCTTAGGTATAGTGAAAATCAATGGGAGTCAATACAGAGAGAGAGAGTGATAGCGACTGTTACGGTGCACGCAAAGCAGAATGATGCAACATTCACACTGCACGAGGTGTTGTGTAGTGACACTTCGTAGTAGGTCAGTACGTCGCCGAGGAATGTGGCAAGAATTGAATTTGCGTCAATGAAATGCGACTTGGTGATACAATCGTGTCATGTACAATGTACAGTGCTGGCAACTGAAATCCGACCCCTGAGCGGTGGTGCGCTCACATCGCAAAGACCCAACACAGTATAGTAAAACTACGAAAATAATAAAGACCGCTAGAATGTGAACGCATCGCTCAGGGGTCGGATTTTAGTTGCCAGCACTGTAGTTCGCAGTTCATAATGCATGCGACAATGTTAACATAATGTACATGTACATGACTGTATATCATTCGGTCAAGTTCAGTCTACAGTACAAATTAATTATGATATTTCGTTCAAGTCGACATCTACAAACGAAACTGGAGGCAGTACTCTGAATGCAACCCCACCGACCAGACACTAGGGTTCGTATCTGATTGTGCGAATCGCCCGTTTAGTACTGCATTAGCCTGTCTTTGTCATTTGGCTTTACACAAGATGTGCTGATGGCATATTGATTCATGCATAGTGTAGAGCCGGTGCAATGACGTCAGTCCAGATTGTTATGGTGCTGAGATACTCCAAGAAAGAATATTATGAATTTCCGATAGCGAACGTCACCGAACTTGAACCCTTTGCCGATTGAACTCTACTCGATCTGCGGATAGACCTGTTTCGTATTTTGTGGACTCATCAGCGCATCACAGAGAAAATGAGGCCGAACCTGATAGGAATGAAAAATATATTTCCAAAGCCAGATTGAAACCAGGCCCGAACGTACATGTACCTTGTCAGAGTGCTCAAACTGAAAAGTCAGTGAGCTCTGCATAATACAAACAGCAAAGGGCCTACTCCACATGAGAGTGCTTCAACTGAACTCTATGTATGTTGAGAATTGTACACTCAAATATGTTTTGCCTTACATTGGACGTAACATTGGTTTCTCTGAGACAATTTTCATCATCTTGGGCATCCGGGAAAGCCCCTGATGAGAATCACCTTCTCTGGAGAAGAGGTTACTGCGCACGAGAGTCTAGTCGTACTTCAATTTGTAGCATTATACTCCTTGAATAGAGACACAATGTATCCCTATAGACTATTTGTCTTCCTACAGAGTATACTATGAAATTCTAGAATAGCTGCACAAGAAAAGTACAAGACGTTAAATGTAGCAATGCGCCAGGCAGGTGGTGAGGCTCTGCATTTCAGTGCGGCAATCTCAGTGCTCGCCACATTGCTCCGCGGCGTACCGACCGACCACAACAAGTCACTGCACAAAACCTCACGCAGTGTTCTTATAATCTGGGGCTACGGACCACCATTACGGAACAGGAATCAAATTAATCACAAGTCGATCCTCGGACCACAAGTGAAAAAACCCATGTTGTGTGATAAGTCGCGTTGAGACCTTTTTAAACATTCGGCTAGTATGGCTGTACTGTGCTTGGATTATGCAGGGGGAGGGGGGAGGGGTTGCCCCACAGAGGGGTGCGACTCTGATTCCGGGTCCCTGGGCCAGCTACTGCAGCATCAATCTTGACCAGTGAAATTTAGGTTGATGGAATTTTTTATTGTTTATACTTTGAAGTAATGTAACTACACAGGGAAGACGTTGGGAAAAGAGAGGTTACCTACAACAAGTCTAGCTATTCAGAGAACTACACTACCGGTGTAAACTACCAGGCACAAATACTCAATAGTAAGTAGGAGATGTTAAAATCGAGCTTACAATTGGTATCCTGATATCGCCTTTGTGGTGAAGCGCAAACAAAATAAACTGTGATGCTCCGTATAGAAGAAAGAATGGGGGAGTGGATTCGGGAGCGTGGGAAAGGTGAAACATATCATACTACGAGAGTCATAACTAATGTGTGATGTGATGTAAATGTATTGTGCTTAAAGGCTTATGTTATGATTGTGGTAATCTGCGAAGACTCAGCAGCAGTCAAATGCATGGTACGTATAGGAACTCAGAGTACGTCTTCACATCCCTTGTCCGGTATACATGCCAGCTCGACTGCTCTGGTGTTTGTTACTCCGCCATTGCTACAGTGATGCATCGTAGGTCACTTGGACGATCATTACAATGAAGAGTGCTCCATGGTGATGGCCGTCCGCTACCATAGTTACCCGTTGCCATGGCTAGAGAATCTAGTACCCTTAGTGTTTGTTACGTGACGAGCGACGGTTACCAGATCTCCGATTGCTACGTCGGCGGCTACGACGGCTGCTG
The DNA here is from genome assembly GCF_964019385.1 of Sycon ciliatum. Classification (NCBI taxonomy): domain Eukaryota; kingdom Metazoa; phylum Porifera; class Calcarea; order Leucosolenida; family Sycettidae; genus Sycon; species Sycon ciliatum. The sequence continues at coordinate 7,519,918 of NC_088654.1, read as the reverse complement.
CTTCCGCTGCTGCTTCCACTGCTGCTTCCACTGCTGCGTCGGCTGCTGCGTCGGCTGCTGCGTCGGCTGCTGTTGCGGCTGCTGTTGCGGCTGCTGTTGCGGCTGCTGTTGCGGCTGCTGCGTCGGCTGCTGCGGCGACTGCTGCCGCGTGGGCTGCTGCCGCTGCGGATTCGGTTGCTGCTGCGTCGACGGCTAGCAGTTACGCGGTTTCTCTCGCGACTTCCTCCATCGTCGGAGCTAGAGTCACCGCCATCCCTTTCATTACTGTCAGAGGCGCTAGAGTGCACCTCGATATCATCACCTTTACCCTTGTACCAACTCTCGTTGTCTTCAGTTTCCAGCTCATAGGTCTCGTCAATGGCATCTTCATCTTCGTCATCAAACAGCTCATCTGCCACCATGTCTTCGCCATTGAGAGCCTCCCGTTCCTCGGCCACACCTCGCTCACTGATCTCGACAGCATCCTGGTTAATCTAATGCAAACAACAAATCAAACAGCGCATCTCCCTTTATGTACCAGCCATCTAATGTATGTAAGGGGCTATCGCAGCCAAAGAAGCAACCATGGTATGAATTCTAGACGACTTTTGTATATGCAAGTTGTGTTTTCCTGACTCCATATGTATCACTATACCCAGGTATGCATGGATATTGGTACAGCATGCAGTAGTATATGAAAGCCATAGGTGGAATACCAAAGATATGCGCCAATTGTGCATATTTCTGACCAACCAGGGTATCACAAAAAAATAGACTGAGAATTAGCTTGTGCTCATGTACTGGGAACATAGGGACAAAAAAAACCTCATAAGCGTTGTCTCAGTGCATGAAGAGCAACAACATACCAGGGATATGGTCATATTGTCACACATTTGAGGTAACACAATTGGTTCAAAATTGCAAATTTTGAATTCTTGTGTCAGATTCGAAATCTATATTTTTCTTCATCTACTCACATCCAGCGTAAGGTAAGTGAAAGAGAGGATAAGAAGCAGTCGCTGGCTGGTGAATTACGCCTGCCTTGACGATTTTAGGCCATCGCTGCCCTCCCTCTCGCTCCTGTTTTGAGAGCGAATACTGCGATGGGATCAGCGATACAAATTTTCAATTTCGAGTCGCATTCAGCGATGATATCGCCACAGCCGATCTCTCCAATCGTCCACCACGTCTAGAAGACGTCGACATGACCTAGAACAAGCTACATCTTCGCTACAAGCAGAGAAACTGAGCGAGAACACGATCGAAACAGCGACAATTATTTGCGCTGAAAAGCATACTTTTGAACGCGTTCGTTCTCCATACTTTCAAATGGCAACCTACCCATATCATACATCAAAATTTTCAGTGGGATCTCAGCTGTCAAGCGCAAAAAACCGCGGCTCGATCGGAGCTACGGCGGCGGGGAACGGCGCGCTTGATTGGAGTGCAGCGAACCGTACCATATGGTACGGTTCGAGATGGGGCTGGTACACAAAGGGTTAAAGGGGAAGTATACCCTAAAATCAAATTTTCACCAGTTGTAGTCTTCTGGGTGCTGAGTCGAATGGTCTTGGTCCGAGGAAGCTGCGACGCTCCCTTCCTACTTGAATCCCAATCGAACTCGCGCACTTCCACCGAAACTGGGTGACTGCGCCCTACGAGATGGGGATTTGTATGCAAAATGTCACTAAAAGCGCCATTTCGTTCTTATAAAAGCACGGATCACCGCGATTGGCCCATATGTTGTAGTCTTTTGGACGCTGAGTCGACTGGTTTTGGTCCGAAAAGGCTGCGATGCAGCGTTCCTCCTTTATTCCCAATCGAACATGGTTGAACAAGCGGTCACGTGCTCCTGCGTACACCAGTCAGCTGGTCACCGTGCCTGCAGGGTACAACTTACTAGCCTGTTTGACCTTTTTTGGGTACAGTCCTGTCACTCGAGTTGAACCCGAGTTGAACCTTGGTGTGAAAGTTGTCGCCTGCTGGCGCGGTGACCAGGTGATTTGGGCACCCAGGAGCACGTGACCGCTTGTTCAACCATGTTCGATTGGGAATAAAGGAGGAACGCTGCATCGCAGTCTTTTCGGACCAAAACCAGTCGACTCGGCGTCCAAAAGACTACAACATATGGGCCAATCGCGGTCATCCGTGCTTTTATAAGAACGAAATGGCGCTTTTAGTGACATTTTGCATACAAATCCCCATCTCGTAGGGCGCAGTCACCCAGTTTCGGTGGAAGTGCGCGAGTTCGATTGGGATTCAAGTAGGAAGGGAGCGTCGCAGCTTCCTCGGACCAAGACCATTCGACTCAGCACCCAGAAGACTACAACTGGTGAAAATTTGATTTTAGGGTATACTTCCCCTTTAATCTCGACCTTTAGCAACCATCTATTCAATGAAGGTATCGTTTCATTGAATAAGAAAATGTATACACATGGACATGTATCTCAAACTCTTGCAAATAAAATCTTTAGACTATCCGTGACCGAACATGTCAATGTCAACAGGTGTGACCTTAGTAATTGCATCTTCTGATTTCCCCGCTCCCCACCCCTCTCCAATTACCTCAGACACATCCTGCGAAGACAAGTCCAAAGGACTGGAGTGGACACATGTACCCACAAACAGGCACAAGGCCAGAACGAAAGCAACCTTCATCTTGACGAAAAGAGAGACAGAGAGCTGTACCAAGTACCTTTTGAAAGACTCAGCTGTAGAATGATGGTTTTTGTCTACAAAAATCGCGCCTTTATACATTTTGCTGCACACGTTGAGAGTCGTGTTACTTTAGATCAAACCTTGATTTTTACTTCATGAAGGTGTGGCCAATCGAGTACAGCGGCTTTCCCCAAGGCTCCCTTTCTCGCAGACTCCGGTGCAACAGAGCAAGTAACTCTGGACCTTAGGCATGCCCGATGATGGGTACACGTAAATGTACATGTTTATTTGCACCTGTTTGCGCCCAAGCGCGTGTGCGTGTGTGTGTGTGTGTGTGCATTGTGCGCGTGCAGGAGTTTTGCGAGACGGGTCCCGCTACCGTTGCACTCTCAGGCAGCGCAAGCTAATTTCTTAGTTTTTCGATTTTGTCCCCCACAAGTTCCATTCTGCACGTACATGTAGTACTGTACGAGGAGATAGTGCCGTCCAGTCAGTTTTGTTTCGTGTTCGCGTAACTTCCCCTCTTTGATTACCTCCGATAACATGAGCCTTCGAAGTTGGGTGGTCGTTGTTTCGCGTTCTTGAAGCCAGCCGTGGCGGTTCTGTGCTGTGGTTCTTCGTCCTTCGTTATCATCTTGTCATAGCTAACATTCTTAGTCCGTTGTGATGTTTAGCTTCTTTTCGTCTTGTGTGCGCTCAACCTCCCTTAAGTTAACTGAGAACCTTCCAAGTTGGAAGGCTGTTGGTTGGCGCATTCCAAGACGTGATGCAGCTAAGCATCCGGTCGTTGAATGTCAGTACATGTATACCACATGAGTCAGTGTTGTGCCTATCGTTGACCGTTCTGACCTACCAGTATCATTCTTATAAAATGTGTAACTGTTGGACGAAACACGCAGAACTTGTAAACTTCCTCACGCCCATATTCCTGGTTTCGGACGCATGCACATATTCGCCCCCTAGCACAATGTCATTATAATAAAGGCGCACGCATGTTGTTGTTGAGTTTCATTTGCATGCCCAGTGTATACTAACTTCAAGTACATACTTACACAATCACGAACGACCACCAGCACATTCCTTGCCATTGTTGTCGATATTGCAGACGTCACACTTGAAGGTCCGTAGAGAGCTCGCAGTTCACGAGCGGGCTTCTTTAAAAGTCTTCCGCCGACTGAAATCGGGCCATACGAGCACATAAGAACATCTCCAATCTGTTCTTTTGTTGTTTTAAAAGGACCGTAGCATGGAAGGTAGGAACAGGGTGGCACAGTACAGTCAACTTCGCTAATAACGACTGCGGATATAACGACAGTCTGGACCAGTGGCCTACATTGTACATGCTGCCAAATTTGAGTGGCAGGCCGGTAGAGCCCCAGACGTCCAGTGCAATGCTGGGCGTCTATACCCATTTTTGCTGTGCGCCCGGTCTGTACAGAGGCACCAGAACACCTCGCGTAGAGCTCAGCGTTGTCACCATGATCAGTCAGGTCATGATCAGTTAGAAGTAACGTAGCACACACAGCAGAATGATGCAACATTCACACTGCATGAGGTGTTATTTAGTGACACTTTGTAGTGGGTCAGTACGTCGCGGAGCAATGTAGCAAGAACCGAATTTGCGTCACTGAAATGCGACTTGGAGATAAAATCGTGTACACTGTACAATGTTGTGCAATGTAGTTCGTAGTTCATTATACTCCATGTGTTAACATGAACATTGGCCTCTGCATGTACATGGATATCAGTCGGTCGCGTTAAGTCTACGGCACAAATTACAGAGACAGTATGCATAGGTTCTGCGAAAGTGCTCATTACCTGATTTAGGCAGAGCGGCGTACACAAAGGCACACAATGAAAACCTTGGGCTCGTTGTCTGGTGATTGGTTCAGCCATGAAACTCTGAGTCACAACGGAATTTGCCCAAGGTTTTCATTGTGTGCCTTTGCGTACAGGACCAATAATTATATTCAAGTCGACATCTACATCTGCAAAAGACACTGGAGGCAGTACTCTGAATGCCCCCCCCCCCCCCACCGACCAGACACTAGGGTTCGTATCTGGCTGTGAAAATCGCCCGTTTGATGCAGCATTAGCCTGTCTTTGTCATTTGTCTTTACACAAGATGTGCTGATGGCACACTTCTTCATGCGCAGTGTAGAGCCAGTGTAATGACGTTAGTCCAGATTGTTATGGTGCTAAGATACTCAAAGAAAGCAGGTGAATTTCTGATAACGACTGTCACCGAACTTGAACCCTTTGCCGGCTGATTTCTATGTAGAATTGTACACTGAAATGTTATACCCTGAATTGGACGCAACTTTGCTTTCCCTTAGACGATTTTCATCATCTTGGGCATCCGGAAAAGCCCCTGATGAGAATCACCTTCTCTGGAGAAGAGTTTACTGCGTACGAGAGTCTAGTCGTACTTCAATTAGTACCGTATTACACTCTTTGAATAGAGATACAATGGGCGCTTTCGATTACACGTTTACACAATTCTGGAACTGGTTTTTTAATTCTGGAATGACCAGAATGAGCGGATTCCAGCCTTGTAAACGAACGACTGGAATCCACAACGCATTTTATTCATGTCATGTCACAAACGAAATTGATGAATCGCAAAAAGAGATCACGTACACCCTTGCGATCGATCGCGCGCACGTGGACCTAGCATCGCGCACACGCCGGCCAGGGAGGCTCTTCGCGCGCTTGAGTCATGACCAAACCGGTAACACACCGACAGTGCAATTCTGGCGCCAGAATTAGAGAAATTCCGCCTTCTCTTCAGAATTGATGGATTCGACGGAATTGGATAAAATCAATTCTAACGACGGAATTTGTGACTTTTTGTGTAATCGAACTGTGCATCAACAATAACTAATTCTAGAATTGACCGAAATGCGTGTAATCGAAAGCGCCCAATGTATCCCTATAGACTATTGTTCTCGCTACAGAGTGTCCTATGAAATTCTAGAACAGCTGCACAAGAAAGTACAAGACGTTACATGTAGCAATGCGCCAGGCAGGTGGTGAGGCTTTGCATTTCAGTGCGGCACTCTCAGTGCTCGCCACATTGCTCCGCGACGTACCGACCGACCACAACAAGTCACTGCACAAAACCTCACGCAGTATTCTTATCATCTGGGGCTACGGACCACCATCACGGAACAGGAAACAACTTAATCACAAGTCGATCCTCGGACCACATGTGAAAACCTGTGTGGAAACACAACCCCATGTTGTGTGATTACTCGCGTTGAGAACTTTTCAAACATTCGGCTAGTATAGCTGTACTGTGCTTGGGTTATGCAAGGGGGGGGGGAGGTTGCCCCACAGTGGGGTGTGACCCTGATTCCGGGTCCCTGGGCCAGCTACAGCAGCATCAATCTTGACCAGTGAAATTAAGGTTGATGGAATCTTATTTTATTGTTTATACTTTGAAGTAATGTAACTACAAAGGGAAGAAGTGGGGGGGAGGGGGGGGGGAGAGAGGTAATCTACAAGAAGTCTAGCTATTCAGAGAACTACACTACCGGTGTTAACTACCAGGCACAAATACTTAATAGTGAGCAGGTTATGTTAGAATCAAGCATACAATTGGTATCCTGATATCGCCTCTATGGTGAAGCGCAAACAAAATAAACTGTGATGCTCCGTATAGAAGAAAGAATGGGGGAGTAGATTCGGGAGCGTAGGAAAGGTGATGCATGTCCTACTACGAGAGTCATGACTAATGTGTGGTGTGATGTAAATGTATTGTGCTTATAGGCTTATGATTGTTATGATTGTGGTAATCTGCGAAGACTCAGCAGCAGTCAAATGCATGGTAAGTATAGGAACTCATTATACTGCTTCACTTCCCTCGTCGGGTATACATGCCAGCTCGACTGCTCTGGTGTCTGATACTCCGCCATTGCTACAGTGATGCATCGTAGGTCACTTGGACGATCATTACAATGATGAGTGCTCCATGGTGATGGCCGTCCGCTACCATAGTTACCCGTTGCCATGGCGAGATAATCTACTAGTAGTAGCCTTAGTGCTTGTTACGGGATGAGCGACGGTTACCAGATCTCCGATTGCTACGTCGGCTGCTACGACGGCTGCTGCTTCCGCTGCTGCTTCCGCTGCTGCGTCGGCTGCTGCGTCGGCTGCTGCCTCGGCTGCTGCCTCGGCTGCTGCGTCGGCTGCTGCGTCGGCTGCTGTTGCGGCTGCTGCGTCGGCTGCTGCGGCGACTGCTGCCGCGTGGGCTGCTGCTGCTGCGGATTCGGTTGCTGCTGCGTCGACGGCTAGCAGTTATGCGGTTTCTCTCGCGACTTCCGCCATCGTCGGAGCTTGAGTCACCGCCATCCCTTTCATTACTGTCAGAGGCGCTAGATTGCACCTCGATATCATCACCTCTACCCTTGTACCAACTCTCGTTGTCTTCAGTTTCCAGCTCATAGGTCTCGTCAATGGCATCTTCATCTTCGTCATCAAACAGCTCATCTGCCACCATGTCTTCGTCATTGAGAGCCTCCCGTTCCTCAGCCACACCTCGCTCATTGATCTGGACAGCATCCTGGTTAATCTAATGCAAACAACAAGTCAAACAACGTATCTCTTAATCTTGACCTTTAGCAACCATCTATTCAATGAAGGTATTGTTTCATTGAACAAGAAAATGTATACTAGTACACACGTACATGTATCTCAAAATCTTGCAAATAAAATCTTTAGACTATCCGCGACCGAACATGTCAACGACAACAGGTGTGACATTAGTAATTGCATCTTCTGATTTCCCCGCTCCCCACCCCTCTCAATTACCTCAGCAACATCCTGCGAAGACAAGTCCAAAGGACTGGAGTGGACACATGCACCCACCAATAGGCACAAGGCCAGAACGAAAGCAACTTTCATCTTGACGAAAAGAGAGAGAGAGAGAGCTGTACAAAGTAAACGCTGCTTTCTTAGGTCAACTCCTTTGTTCTTTTTGAAAGACTCAGCTGTAGAATGATGGTTTTTGTCTACACAAATCACGCTTTTTATACATTTACTGCACACGTTGAGAGTCGTGTTACTTAAGATCGAACCTTGATTTTTACTTCATGAAGGTGTGGCCCATCGAGTACAGCGGCTTTCCCCAAGGCTCCCTTTCTCGCAGACTCCGGTGCAACAGAGCAAGCAACTCTGGACCTTAGGCATGTCCGATGGCCGGTACATTGGACATGGACAGTCAGTCCTGTATATGTGTATGTCTGTACCGATTTGCGCTGCGCGCGCGTGTGCGCGTGTATGTGTGCTAGCGTGCGTGTCACTGCTTTGTTCACGTGCAAGAGACTTGTGAGACGGGTCCCGCAGACTCCCGCTAAGGTCACATGCTCTGTCAGGGCAAGCCGTTTTAAAGTTGTTTTTGTTCAAGATACATGCGAAGCCATTACTGTGTATTCTGTGCCCATTTCTGCTGTCCATGTCGGTGTGTGTGTATGAGATACATGCGAAGCCATTACTGTGTATTCTGTGCCCATTTCTGCTGTCAATGTCGGTGTGTGTGTATGAGATACATGCGAAGCCATTACTGTGTATTCTGTGACCATTTCTGCTGTCCATGTCGGTGTGTGTGTGTATGAGATACATGCGAAGCCATCACTGTGTATCTGTACACATTTCTGCTGCGCCCCAGCTCCCGGCCTAGCAAGAGCTAGCAGAAGAGCACGCAGAGTGCAACATTGTCACCATGAGCAGTCAGTTCCTGGCTAGGTAGCACACTGCAGTACTTTACATTTAGGTTTTTTGTTACAACATCTCAAGACTCGGTGGAAACACCGGCCAATGTTAAGACAGTGGCCAACCACGGCGACAAATAACAGTAAGGGAGCTGTACCCTATGCAACATTCGCCCTGCATGAGGTGTGGTGCAGCAACACTTCGTCGTCCGTCGGTACGTCGCCGAGCAATGTAGCAACAGTCAAAGGTGTGGGAACTGAAATGCAACTAGGATGTAAAATACGAACATTATACTTTGTACTTGGCAGTCACGGTCAATACACCTCTCGTACCTGACGTGCTGGTGGCATTTTTCTTCGTGTAAAGCTAGTACAATGACGTCAGTTTGAAATGCTATGGCGGTATGATTCCCCAAGAAAACCGGCGAATATCCAATGTCGAACGTCAGCGACCTTTAAGAAATGAGGACTCTCAGTCTTGCATCTCTATTTTGTACCGGTAGTAATAGTTCAATCGACAACAAAGCACAGAAGATACAATTACATGCACATCAAAAATACAATCTGCCGACAGAACGGCTTGGTCCTTTGGGGACTTATAAGCGCAGCACAGAGAGAATGAGGTGAAACCTTCGTACTACTAACTAGGATGAACTCATCTGCTTCACTACCTCTTTCTCTCTCTCTCTCTCTCTCTTTCTCTCTCTCTCTCTCTCTCTCTCTCTCCCTCTCTCTCTCTCTCTCTCTCTCTCTCTCTCTCTCTCTCTCTCACACTCACTCCCTTCTTTCCGGTTGCCGTGCTTATGATTTTTGTTTCCCTGCTGCCGTGCTCATATTAGTTATCTAACTTATCTTCTTCTCTGTTCTGTTTGTCAACTTATTTTTATATATTTTTTCTTTTCTCTTATCATCAGTGGGACCATTGTCATTAGGTTTAGGCCTGTCTTGGAACTCCACTCTAAATAAAGCCAAACAACAACAACAACAAACCGGATGGTAATGGAAAGATTTTCCAACAGCCAGATTTAAACCAGGCCCGAACGTACCTAGCGAGAGTGCTAAAACTGGGCTTTGTCAATTAACTGTGGATCGCAGCACGGCTGGAAAAATCCTGCTGCTTCCAGCTCCGCACAACGCTAAAAGCAAAGGAACCAACCACCCCACGTGCTCGGCTGCCGCAAGAGCAGGAAAGACATACCAGGTGCGGCGTGGAAGACACAACATCAGCAAAGGAGGATACTTGTATTCTAATAATTTGGATTATTTCTTTCCTGATCGGCTATGGCCTATGGACCATTGTGAAAATTGAGAAAAATAATTGTTATTATCGCCTTCTTAGTATTTGTCCCCACTGATGGCAGTCGTGAGTCAGTCAAGTGTCAAGTTCGGCAGGAAGCGTGTGTTCCTCGTTGGAACAACAAACTTCCAAACATTTTCATCGGCCAATAAAGGGTTGATAAAAAAATTATAGCACAGTATTTACCTTGGCCAGCTCACCATACTGGATTGAAAGCGAAGAATCTGAAATCATGCAGCATGCCTGCTGCAATGGAACGGCCAGACAACTTGAGGGAAATATTTCATGTCAGTGTGTCCAAACCAAAGGCATTCATACACATACCCTGCCCACGGTTGTCCCTGCACAGTAAAACCTGTGACTAACGACCATCCCTTTGGGCCAGAAAAAGCGGTCCGAAGTTTAGTGGCAGGTGGTCCTTTAGTTAGAGGTTTGCACAGAACAACCATTATTATGAATGTGAGACCGTCCGTGCCTGGCAAAGTGGTCTGTAGTACCAGGCTGGTCGCTAGTCACGATGGTCTTTACTCTTTAGCTACAGGTTTTATTGTATCTGTGCTTTATGTAGTGACCATGAGTAGCAGGGCTATTTGTGCGCCAAGGCCAGCGTGATGGTGCATTGTGGGAAAAACGAATGATCCAATATTGACTCTACATAATAATTACAGGCTCGATCCTTTTCAATAGGCCACTTGAGGTTCGAAGAGGCTACGGAAGTTTTGCCCGGAGACGAATCAAGTACTTCTTGAGTAGAAAGTATTCATGTACATGTATATTGTACATATGTACATGAGCACACTAAATCCGCGGATATCCAAATTTTCGGACTTGTTGGATCTCTTCAGCGGAGCTCAGAGTTGCTGGCGGAACCGATCACAAGGAGATCCAGCGAACAATAAAGCATTATATTAAAATGTAAACCAGGTCCAAGCACCAAAGCTCAACTGCGATGAACACAGCGAGCCCTGAACGAGGTCTGCTAGCAGTTTCGAGCAGTTGAATGTCCCAGAAGCAATGTACATTCGTATCCGTGATCCAAACCTGTGCAAACAACAAGATAATGTTACCGCACTTACACCATTCCAGTAATTTTCCACACTCACCACGGTTACCCGTACATCGGCACATTATAAAGTGCTAACTTCCCCGAACATCCTATCGTAGTCTCACCTACATATTTATCACTTACCAGGGTATTGTACTCTTATCATAAAGTATGTGCTACTTTCTTACTTTACCTTCAGTCCATTTCTTACTTGAATCTTTTTTTATTTTTTTTTATCTTAGAATTTTTTTGACAATGCAACACAATTATTGTGGAAAGGTCACAACAATAAGAGACAAGATCAAAAGGAAAGCTTTACAATAATAATAATAATAATAATAAAACGTAGCCTGTAAAATATAAAAAGTCACTGAGTACAGTTCAATTCAATTTCTTACTTGTATCCGTGTTTTTGTCACCCCAGGTGTATAAATCCTATTGCTATTTTTATCTTCAGTTACGAGTTTCCACCGCTAATTGAGACAGGAAAATGTTCTGGAACAATTTATTCGTTGCTCTGATTGTGATGTGAGTGCGCCTATAGTTTTATTCATTGCATTAAGTATTAATGTTATAATTAGACACAAAAGGGACAACGGAGGTTTACAGAATTGTCGCAACTTAGAGTTTCCTGCTCAATGCAATCATCAGGCGACTCCACATTATTATGTTGAGCCCTCTCCGCTGGCAGAAGGAAGTTTTCCTCCTTGTAACACAAAGTTGCAATTACAGCACACAAGCCCACTTTCTCACAGCTGGTGCGCAGTAATGTTTGATAACGTTATTCTCCCCATTTTCTACAGCCTTCTTCCACATACTGGCTTACAGACTTCTTCCACATAGATTGTAATTCACATGTCCACACAGGACAGGCATGTTGGTTTCAACTCCACTCAACCCTTGAATCTACGGGACACATGATGTCGGCCATATTGATTCCGCTGTCCGCGTGCCATGATCATTGTCTGCACAGAGTTATGCACATGGCAAAGATGTGAAAGCCCTCCACGAAACTAACCGGCACCAACACGCAGAAAATACCAGCACCAAGTACCAAACTATGGCGATCCAGAGTATGGCATATTCCTTCCTGCATTCTTTCTGTCTACCTGTCCTTTCAGGACCTCTCGTATGGGGGCGTATCCCGTTTGGTGAGATTGGCATCCAAACGGTGTGGCCCGCAGTATTGTTATAGATTGAAGAGAAAGAGAGGGGAAAGAGGAGGGAGAGAGAGAGAGAGAGAGGACAGCGAGCCAGAGAGAGAGAGGAGGGGGGGAGAGAAAGACACCGATAGAGAGAGAAATAGAGGTAGAGAACGAGATAGAGAGATAGAGAGAGCCGGATATAGAAAAAGAGAAAGAGAGAGAGAGAGAGAGAGAGAGAGAGAGAGAGAGAGAGAGAGAGAGAAGAGAGAGAGAGGGAGATATTAATATTATCTCCCTCTCTTTATATACTCAATCTGCGGACAGCATGCTGTTTCGTTCTTTGTGAACTCATCAGCGCAGTACAGAGGAAATGAGGCCGAACCAGATAGCAATGAAAAAATATACTTGTAAGTAATTTCCAAAGCCAGATTTAAATCAGGCCCGTACGTACCTTGCCAGAGTGCTCAACCTGACAAGTCAGTGAGCTCTGCGTTATGCAAACAGCAAATGCACAACCTCACATGAGAGTGCTCAACTACTGCAAGAGCAGGAGCGATATAATTATATACATGTAATCAATGTTGCAGACAGCCAGACTGTTTTGGCCAATGAGGCCTCATCAGTGCAACTCCGAGCTTAAAATAGGATTGAACTGTCAGCCATGACTACGAGAACCACAGACACTAGGACAGCTCGATGTACTAGCGCTGAGAATGCTCAAACTACCAGAAGTAGAGGGCAAAGCATAATTTAGCTAACCAGGGCAAGTGCGTCCTATTGAGAGTCCTCCACAAGATCGAAATCATAATTATAATAATCATATATACTCAGTAAGACTATGCCTGCAGCTGCAGAAAAAGTGCTCAAAATCCAATTTCTTGGGGGAAGCAATGACACAGTCATGTCAACAAACAATGGATCATTCGTAGTGTTTTGTTACTGTGAGTTTCATGCACAGTGTGCAATCATCAGGCAAACAATTATTCAATGCAGACTGGTCACAGCATAATGGGAATTTAAGGTGGATACAGGCGGAAACAAGTGTAAGGCTTAGGGGGACCCCTTGTGTGTAATCTATGGGCCAACTTGCTGGTTGGGGATTGTGTGAAGCTGAGCGCTAGATGACTATAGCATAGTCGGGGCAATGTGTGCAATTTGTCAAGGCGCTAGCTGTTGGATGCCTGTACTACAGCAGAGCCAATTGATTGCGACGAGTTAGAGGGGGAAATGTGTGCAATTTGTCAAGACGCTAGCTGTTGGATGCCTGTACTACAGCAGAGCCAATTGATTGCGATGAGTTAGTGGAGACAATTTGTGCAATTTGTCAAGGCGCTAGCTGTTGGATGCCTGAACTACAGCAGAGTCAATTAACCTAAGGGGGCAGCCCACCCATAAATTTCATATGGCATTCAATTGACCGTAATTTTGGTGTATGTTGTTGTTGTTGATTTTTATTTTGCTTCGCAAGGCCAAACGGGCAATGGTGCCCAATTCTATGGAAGCGAATTTCAAAAGGGAGAGAGCTACGGGAGAGAGAGAGAGAGAGAGAGAGAGAGAGAGAGAGAGGGGGGGAGGGAGGGAGGGAGATGATAAGCAATTTTGTAGCGTCAACAGAGCGATTTTGCAGTGTCAATAGAGCGATTTTGAAGCGTCAACAGAGGGAACACAAAGAGTTCATAAGCGCACAAGCACGCAGAGAAGAGTAAATGACGTGGTGTGTGGACGGGAAAAGTCAGACAGAGCATTCATTGCAAGGTGTAGGGGATGGAGGCAAGCTTAAATTGCTGGGCAGCCTTGATCTCCCTTACACTCCTTGGGAGAGCGTTCCAGGCCAAGGCTGCCTGAAAGGCCAGGCGAGATCTGCCGGCTTCTGACTGTGCCGAGGGGACAGTGAGGCCCCTGGAAACCTGGTGCCGGGTGGTGCTGCCAGCTGATGGTGAGAATAGGTCCTGGAGGACACTGCTGGCTTTCCCATTGACACAGCGCCACACCAGGACGCCTAGTACTGAATCCTACCTGACTTCTTGACACGACTCAAACTTGCCAAAGTCACTAAATCAACGTCAACTACAATAATCAAGCCACATATCTGTAACGTCACGAGGGTGCTGGCAAAAGTCCTGCTGCACGGCGGCGGACGACGCCCGCCGCCGTGCAGCCCAATACGTGGCTAAAAAACGTGATTTTTGGACTGACAGCGCGTAACAAAAAAACTTTCCTTGCAAGGCCACATTTTTGGCCATAACTGTTGAACGGCTGGTCAGATCGAGACAAAATTTCAGAAATTTTGCAGCTATTCATGCTCTTTCAACTGATGTAGCACTCGATATGAATTTAAAAATTCGACTTTTCAGGGATTTAAGACCAATCTGCCCCCTTAATTGCGACGAGTTAGTAGCTGTTATTATTCTTATTATTATTGTAAAAAGGCGACGTGGAGACAATAATCTTTTAAAATAATGCAATGAATATAACTAAATGCGCACTCATATCACAACCATGGGGACGAATAATGTATACCAGAATGTTTTCTTTTCACAATTATCAATGGAATTCGTGACTAAAGAGAATGATGAAACTACAATAGGATTTATACACTTGGAGTGAAACAGCGAGGATACAAGCATAGTAAGAAAAATAGCACAAACCTAGGAACAATTTGCACAGGTAATAAACTATAGGTGCAGTGAGAAATGATAGGAAATTCAGCAAGTGCAGTGTGACAATGGACATGCATGTGCAAGTGTGTGTGAGTGCGAATTTACTGGAATAGCGTAAGTGCGGTGACATTTTCTTTTTGTTTACAAAGATTTGGATCACGAATGCGAATGTAGACTGCTTCTAGAACTTTCAACTGCTTGAAACTACTTGCAGAACGAACAACACTGAACCAAGAATCATCATAACTTTCACGACACACGGGGTTAGACAACAAATGCAATTTTATTGCCAATGTATTCTTCTTCTTCTCACCGCCTCCGCCTTCACTTGGTTTCTGACCGCCACCGTCCTTCACACCATCTGCACCATCATCGTCATCATCGTCATCGTCCTCTTCATCATCGCTGCCACCTTCACCTGTCGTCGGCTCTCCCAGCAACTGACCACCGGGTTCCTCATCGTCACTGCACACGTCGCTTCCACACTCCTCCTCCAGCTGCCGTCGCGTTCTCTTCCTGACCGGTCTTCCCTTGCCATTGCCAAACACCTGACAGTCGTCAACTCTTCCGCTGGCATCATCCATATCCGGAGAGTTTCGATGCATCTTTCAAGTCACCTCTGCAAACCGAGCTGCCGCCAGCCGTTTGCTCCTTCTCAGCTTTGGTGAGTTGCGGTTGTATGCGTCCGGCGTACCGGTACTCGCTGATAATGAAGATAAGACACAGTGTTCGTCTTCGTTTACATTAATGTTTGTTCCCGATTTCTGCGTGCTGTTTCACTCCAAGTGTATAAATCCTATTGTAGTTTCATCATTCTCTTTAGTCACGAATTCCATTGATAATTGTGACAAGAAAACGTTCTGGAATACATTATTCATGCCCATGGTTGTGATATGAGTGCGCATTTAGTTATATTCATTGCTTATTATTATTATTATTATTATTAATAATAATTATTATTATTATTGTAGAAGAGAAAAGGACATATCGATACGAGCTAAGAGTAACTCTCCATCACTGTAACATGATACTATATACAGTCAGAAAGTGCAATACTAGGCACAAAACTGACAGAGTACTGAAACATTCAACGTCCTGACACCTAGCTTCAACACATCTCCGTAGCGCTAACCGACAGCCTTCCAACTTGGAAGGTTCAAGGTTATGGAAAGACCAAAGAGGTGTCAGGACGTTGAATGTTTCAGTACTCTGTCAGTTTTGTGCCTAGTATTGCACTTTCTGACTGTATATAGTATCATGTTACAGTGATGGAGAGTTACTCTTAGCTCGTATCGATATGTCCTTTTCTCTTCTACATTTATTTATGGCTCAACATCCGAGTTTCAAATTATTATTATTATTATTATTGTAAAAGAGAAAAGGACACATGGTTACGAGTTAAGAGTAAGTCTCCATCACTGTAACATGATACTATATACAGTCAGAAAGTGCAATAACTAGGCACAAAACTGACAGAGTACTGAGACATTCGACGTCCTGACACCTAACTTCAACACATCTCCGTAGCGCTAACCGACAGCCTTCCAACTTGGAAGGTTCAAGGTTATGGAAAGACCAAAGAGGGGAAGGCAAGCGCAACGAAAACGAGCAAAAAGCTACAGTCCCAACGGAACAAAGAATGTCGATTGTTACTGGACGATGACGAGACCAGTACGATATTTGACAAAGCGGTCTAACTACAATTCAAAGCAGCAAAGCAGCACACCACCCAACTTGGGTGGGTCATAAATATCAAAGATAAGTAAAGAAGGGGAAGCTTTGCGAAAACGAATTGTACAAGCCGAAAGCCAAACTCCTACAGTACTCCTCACTTTCTGACTGTATATAGTATCATGTTACAGTGATGGAGACTCTTAACTCGTAACCATGTGTCCTTTTCTCTTTTACATTTATTTATGGCTCAACATCCGAGTTCCAAAATATTATTATTATTATTATTATTTTAATAACGAAGGTACGTGTTGGGTCGTAAGTATCCACGCAAACACACATCCAGTCAAAATAAGGCACTTGTCAAAGTATCCGAACGTTTTCGGTCCCTTCTCATCAAGGATTATACAGGGAATGGCTCAAGTTGGAAAGACTAAAGCTTATAGTTTTGTGTCGTGCTGAACTTGATAATTTTCCACCTTGTCACGAGTGTTGTTATCTCATATCTTTACGCTATATAAGTTTTAGTCTTTCCAACTTGAGCCATTCCCTGCATAATCCTTGATGAGAAGGGACCGAAAACGTTCGGATACTTTGACAAGTGCCTTATTTTGACTGGATGTGTGTTTGCGTGGATACTTACGACCCAACACGTACCTTCGTTATTAAAGTATTATCCGCCTCCGACTTCTTGTAAAATTATTATTATTATTATTATTATTATTATTATTATTATTATTATTATTATTATTATTATCAAAAAGCTTACGTGGAGATAAAAATGTAATCAACGCAATAAATAGAGCAAGCTGCGCACTCAGTACAAACACCATTAGCAAAACTTGTTTTCATGAAACAAGCTTCTATATTTACATGGAAACATGTTTTGCTAATGGTGTTTATACTGAGTGCGCAGCTTACTCTATTTATTGCGTTGATCATTATTATTATTATTATTATTATTATTTAAATAACCGACGAGGAGACAACAGTCGTAAAATAGCAATGAAAAATATCAATTGTGCACTCATAATCATGTATAAACAATTAAAATGAAACAATTCCAGAACGTTTTCGTGTGACCATCATCAGTGGAACATCGTCACATAGTAAGAATCACTAAAACAACCAGTTATATAGCTAGAGTAACATGAAAAGAAGCGTGAGAATGCAGCACAGCTAGCGGTTATGCATAACGCGTGTAGTGTGAACCTTTGCAGTGTATCTGAGAATGGTAGCAGTAGATGAATGTGGCAGCTGTGAGTGATTCTTACTATGTGACGATGTTCCACTGATGATGGTCACACGAAAACGTTCTGGAATTGTTTCATTTTAATTGTTTATACATGATTATGAGTGCACAATTGATATTTTTCATTGCTATTATTATTATTATTATTATTATCTTCCCGTTTGTCTCTTTCCCTCAAACTAGTGAAGATTTTATGACTTGGGGCTCCCCGCGTGCTAGAGTGTACGTGAAGTGTGTGGGTACAGTGAGGGCTGCGTCCCACCCGCCTGTGTGGATTCACAGGAAGTGTGAGTTACGAAGTCTGAAGAGAATGTTGAACAGTCTCTGCTGTGTATTGTATTGTATTTATTTAAAAGGATTCTCCAAAAGCAAATGGATGCTTATCACGGAAGTCTCCCACATAAATATCGCAAGAAAAATGGGGAAATGGGGGAGAGGAGAGTGGAAGATGAAGCATGGGATGAAGGGAAACAAGTACCTAAATATCGAGGTATAAAAGCAGGAAAGAAATCGACGAGGGAAGAAATCACCTCTGCAGATAATAGCGGGACATTTAGATGAAAAAACCCAGCAAGGATTAATTTTAAGGAAAAAAAATTCTCAAACGGAAAAGTTCGGAATTCCAGTCAGAGAATATCTATGCTGTGAGTAATGAGCCTTTAGAGCAATGCGAAAATTGACAGAGGACTGAACGCAGCGGATGTGTTCTGGAAGTTTGTTCCATTCCACAGATAAACTGAAGAGAGGGGATTTAAGGAAATGGGCGCCAGAACGAGGTAAAACTATAGAGGACGGGTGACGACAACTAAGGGATACATTGAATTTGAAACGAATTAGCAAAGACGGTGATGACGACTACACCATAGCTCAGTGGTTAGAGCATCGCTAGCTACAAGCGAGGGTCCCTGGTTCGAGTCCTGGTGGTGACAGTCAATTTTTTCTTCAGACTTTTCCCGTTTGTCTCTTTCCCTCAAACTAGTGAAGATTATTATTATTATTATTATTATTATTATCCAAATAATCTACGTGGAGATAAAAGTTTAATAATAGCAATGAAAAGTATGAATGCCGCAGACATCACCACGCAACATGACAAGAACATGTTTTAGCACTTAGGTTATTTTCGTGAGTTTGCACCCCGTGTTCATGAGTTGTTTCTGCACTGTTCATGCCCGTTTGTCACACTTACTCTTTATTTTAGTTCTCACTTTTTGTAAAACTTACCACAAGTTACCCGTCATGTGTCACACTTCTTTGGATTTTTAACCTTTGTTTTTCCCTTGATCTCTTTAGTTCCGTATTTCCACTGATGATCGGAACGTGAAAATCGATTTTGGAAACACACAAAACCAAACCTTGAACAAATTGTCATGTTGCGTGGTGATGTCTGCGGCATTCATACTTTTCATTGCTATTATTAAATTATTATTATCATTATTGTTTTATACAAAAGAGAAAGACCAAGGAACTACAAGTTACGCTATACTGTCCACTAACACCACCAGTTACTAAACAATCAGCTCATGCGATAACATTGCACGACACTGACCGACGGTACTGACGTTCTACAACTAACTGGCTAACAGCTCTAGCACATCTTGGATGCGCACTCAAACAGCCTTCCAATTTGGAAGGTTCTAAGTTATAGAAATAACATAAGGAGGGAAAGGTTTAGCAACTGGTGGTGTTAGTGGACAGTATAGCGTAACTTGTAGTTCCTTGGTCTTTCCCTTTTGTATAAATTAAACCTTGGCTCTCCATCTGAGTCCATTCTTATTATTCTTATTCTTTCGTATTTGCTGTTGGATGCCTGTACTACAGCAGAGCCAATTAGAGAGAGAGAGAGACACACACACACACATTTGATCAGCCAGTGCAGTGCGTCTGTGAAGGTGCCCAACATAATTATGCCTTCGTGGAAGCTCTTTCCGCGTCCTGTAAATTCGAACCACCGTTTAACCAGTCTGAGCAATGATAGCTCAACAACGCACGTGTTCTAACCATGTATGAATCTACACGTCACATGATATCTACGCGTCACATGATATCTACACGTCACATGATATTTACACGTCACATGATATCTACACGTCACATGATATCTACACGCCTACAGGTTTGAGTCAAGCTACAGTACATCACCAGATTACAGTGAAACCTGTCAAGGCGACCACTCGGATAAGGCGACCGCCTGTCGTACAAGACCACTGGAACCAGAATCAAGGGATGCTCTTTCCAGTGAAATGACCCTGAATAAGGAGCCCACCTGGTAACAAAGACCACGTTTCAAAGGTCCCTTGAGCGGTCGTTCTTAGACAGGTTTCACTGTACTTCGAATGTTTATTGTGAATAGTATTATCCAGGCGAGAAGGAATTGGGAAGAGGGAGGTATAATGATTGCTACGAGAGCGGGAAAAGGTAACTAGCGGGCACTAGTCGGAAGCAGACGATGGCGGAACAGCTCTCATGGAACACAACTAACAGTGCCGATAGTGTTGCGGCCGTCCTCGTGCTCGTGCTCGGCTAAACTAAAAACCTGTGTACTGTGTGAAGAGGCGGGCGGGGGTGGCGGGGGTGGCGGGGGAGGGGAGAGCTGGCTCGGCGAGGAAGTGGTGCGTGTAACAGCGCGGGTCATAAATTAATTGTATTGTCATATGAGGATTTATAGGATTATGTTTTGTGATCATCTGTTCAGCAGCAAGAGTCACGTGCGTAGGACGCAAAATGAAACCATAGGGCTGATTACTTAAGTGGGAGAATGCACATACCAGCTTGCCTGCTCTGTTGTTGAAAATTCTGCCATAGGTATAGCCTGAAACTAAATGTATAGCCTGCTGTGCGATCAGTGCAGACTGGTAAAATGTGATCGTGCTATGCAACCATGGCTATGCTTTGGCATGATGAGTGAGTTTAATTTACCCCTTCTTAGAGTAGTACTTGGCACGGCGATTTGCAGATCTACGGGTGTTCTTGCGACCTCCAGTGCGCCTGTTCTTTCGGCTGTTGTTGCGGCTGTTGTTGCGGCTGCTGTTGCGGCTGCTGTTGCGGCTGCTGTTGCGGCTGCTGTTGCGGCTGCTGTTGCGGCTGCCGTTACGGCGGCTATTGCGGTTGCTGCGGCGGCTGCTGCGGCGGCTGCTGCGGCGGCTGCTGCTGCGGCTGCTTCGACGGATGCTGCGTCGGTTGTTGCGTCGGTTGTTTCGGCGGTTTCCCACACGGCGTCCACCATAGTATTTGCTCGTGGGAAGAATCGTGGGTGGGCGTGTGCGGGGGCCTTTACCAGGATGGACAGTGGAGCTAGTCACTGCTGGTTTACTTACTCCACTGTCGTCTGTGGGCTCGACTTCGCCTTCATCAGAGCCTCCACCAACATCGCCAGTATCATCACTGCCCAAGTCTGGTTCTCCGCCTGGTCCACCTTCATCACTGCCCAAGTCTGGTTCTCCGCCTGGTCCACCTTCATCACTGCCAAGACCATCGTCAATGCTGCCGTCAAGTCCACCAGTTCCGTCGCCATCTGAGCCACCAGCAAACACAGTGACGTCACCACCCTTTGGCGTGTACCCAGCCTCGTTATCCTCCATGTCCAGCTCATCGGCCTCGTCATCTTCATCCTCGTCATACTCTACGTCATCCTCATCCTCGTCCTCGTCGACGTCATCCTCATCCTCATCATCGTCCATGACGTCATCCTCATCCTCATCTTCTTCGAAGTTGTCAATGGCATCTTCATCTTCGTCGTTGAGCGCATCCAGCTCAACAGCAGCATCACGCTTAGTGATCTCGACAGCATCCTGGTTTACCTAATGCAAACAGTAGGGAAAGCATCCTGCTTTATCTAATGCAAACAGTAGGGAAACGTGTAACCTTAGTGAAAAGTAAGAATTGATGTGACGTATTGGCGTATGCCTTCATTCAGCTACATGAGGAAAATGTGTGGATTTCTTAACGGTATCATAGAGTTTTAAGTCGCTGCACGAGATTGCACACAAATACCGCCAAGCAGAATCTTTTCCTGAAATTGTACAGGTATGATGCATCACATCTTCCCTAGTGTTTTCCCTGAAACCGCTGAGCCTATTTGGACTTCCATTTTTTATGTAATTGTGTTGATTCTTCACAAAATTAATGTGTTATTTGCCCGTACAAGAGGCTCAAGGAGTTCATTCTTAAAGAAAAATTGGAGTTCCAAAATACACGTGTCATAATCAAGTCTACTACTCGGCACGCTACTGCGAATCGTCGAACAGAACATCCTTTTCGTCTTTCAGGCAACGCATACATATGTAAGTGCGCCGAAATGTTTGTGCAAATTTACACGAATGCCCGGATCCAATTGCGCACATCCTGTTTGCTAGTCAAAAATGGGCCCCATGCCCACAGTGACAGAGAAAGATGGGAAAGAGATAATTAACCCGGCCCTCTTTAAGTGCCTTCAGTGAAATGAAGGCGTAATAGTAGTACAATCATGTAATAGTATTTACATGTAATAGGGGAACCCTACAGACGGTGTCGTCTTATTACAGGGAACCCTATGAGTGATTGACACACTTTTTTCTTCTTTTTTTTACTAGAGCCACGTAAACCCGTCATGTGTGAGCCATGAATAAGGAGAGTGGTGGCGTGGTCTGGGACAAACTCTGAGCGACCTTCAAATTGTGGTCTCCATTACCAAGTGGTCTCCTTATCCAGGGTCAATTGACTGGAAGTAGAGTCCCTTGGTCCTGGTTCCTGTGGTCTTCCAGGACAGGTGGTCGCCTTATCCGAGTGGTCGCATTGACAGGTTTTACTGTATATAGTGAAACCTGCCCCAACCGGATGCCCTAGGTGCAGCGGAAATTGCCCGGATATGGCAGGATTCCGCTTGGTCCAGGGATGTACATGTACGTTCGATCCACCGCACTATGGTGCATGAAAAACTGTCCTGTCAATACAGGATCACGCTTGGTACAGGGTCCGGCATACACTGGTTATACCGTAAAGGACTTAAATCCGGCTTTGGAAAATCTATTTTTCATTGCTATCAGGTTCGGCCTCATTTTCTCTGTGCTGCGCTGACGAGTCCACAAAGGACGAAACAGTTCCGTCCGCAGAGTGAGTAAATAGTTATCTCTACATCTTCTCTTGGTGTTGTCCATCCCACAATACGAAGAATACATGGGTGCCAAACGATCTAAACCAAGCCTCGCAAATAAAAGACTTTATGGCACTACAAAAACCAGTATCGTACACTGAACGCAAAGCTGGCTTTAGCATTCGTTCAAGCCTACCTAACTGGGTTAAGGAAAGGCTAGTAGAAAAACAACCTGAAGCATATAGAAAATCTGGCAACGCTAGGGACTTTACAAAAGTTTCTCCGCAAGTCAGCGGAATATTGTGTCGATTTCGGAACAGAATACCAATTTTAGTGGCAAGTTTGGTGACCATAGAATCAACTTAAGTCCTCCAAGAAAGATCCTGGTCCAAATGTATTCCAAGGTACTTTGCACAAGTAACGTGCTTGAGCTGCACTCCATGACAGTACACTGCAAATTGGTGGTCAGTAATATGTGGCATAGACAGGAAGAGCACTTGTGCCTTCCGGGCATTTATAATTAAATTGCGGTTTGACAGCTAGGTACTACTGGCTGAGACAACTGCAGACAGGGAGTTGCTAAGCGCATTCTTCTGCGTACCGCAAGCATACGATAGAATATCGTCAGCAAATTGAATAACTTTCACACAAAACTCGGAGACAATGGACTGGCTCGAACGAACATAGAGTACAAAAAGCAGCGGACCAAGAACAGAGCCCTGGGGAACGCCACACATGCAGGGGAAGGGAGAGCTACAGTTCTCAGCAATGTGCACTATTTGGCGACGATTGGACAAATAGTCGGCAAACCAAACTAATACTGAACCAGATATGCGAAGCTCAAACAAATCATTAATGAGCACTTGGTGCCTGACCTTGTCAAATGCTTTGGATATATCCACAAGCACAGCACCAGTAATTTGTCCGGCATCGCGAGCGCGAACAAACGTGGATACGATAATTAACTTTGAAGTTTATTATTTTTATAAATCATTGGACTTTTCAGAACTTTACCTCATAATTCTGTCTGTCAAATTTCCATCAATACAAGTTCAACATCACACACGCTTTCTAGCCGCAAACAATTTTGTGATTTAGAGAGCTGCACGTGGATTCTTCATATACATGTACTCATAACTAAACACTAAAAAAAAAATTAAAAAAATAAACATCTTCCCCAACTCATCGTTAGATCTGCATATCACACGGAGGTAGTACGCTCAATGCTGCTGTCGGACTACAGGGTGTTACCATGAAACTCTGACTAACAACAAAAAGCCAGTCTTTCGCTTGTGTAACTCTTGTGCAGATTTACAATGGATGTTGAAGGGACACCGCATCTCGATCGCGGGAAAATGGGGTTCCCGGTATACCCACCGCACTCCATTATTCACCCTAGAGTCTGGGGATATGCAGATTTTGTAGAAAGAACAAAATAAATAATGCAGCAGCCCCCTTCCCCCGCACACACAAGTACAACCAAGAGTACATGAAAACCAGAGTGTGCAGCTTGGGGCTTTTTCTGCTATGGGTGTCTGTCACGGCGGAATTCCGTGATTACATCATATTTGGCGCAGATCTGAGGCGGAAAATGGCGTAGTGCGTACAACTGAGCTGCAGTTGTGCAGAAAGCATGGAAAGAGACCTGCTTGAATCCTGCTTGTACGCACTACAAGTCTACATCACTAAGATGATGTAATCACGGAATTCCGCCGTGACAGCAACCCATCCGAGCTGCTCACTCTGGTTTTCATGTAGACTTGGTACAACGCAGTAGCGTTACATAATGACAGGACTCTCACCTCAGCCACATCCTGTGACGACACGTCCAGGGGAATGGAGCGGACGAACGTACCGGCCAACAGGCACAAGGCCAGAACGAAAGCAACCTTCATCTCGAGGAAAGGACAGAGCTGCACAAAGTAACAGTTGCTTCTTGTTTCAGCTGCTTTGTTTCTCTGACAGAGTGAGCTATCGACGGATGTTTATTGTCAACAACTATCTAGCTTATATACTTGTTTGGCGTTGCATGCTGGTTGCGGCATATGCACATGTACATGTAGGTTTGAAGATGAAAATGGCGATTCACTACGAAGATGTCCGGCCGATTGGGGTAGACGCTTGCCGCAAACCGCTCTTTCTCCCAGACTCCGGTGGAGCAGAGCAATTGGCGATGACTTGCATGCATGTCACACCGTTAGAGTATGACGTTGTACACGCACGCACATACATGTACATGTACATGTATGTGCGTGCGTGTACATAAATGTACATTGTATGTGTGTGCCTGTACATGTACTCATGTAAGTAATGTATGATCATGTACATGTCTGAATAGCTATGGTTCTGCCGGTGTGCTCGTCTGTTAATCGACCGCCTTGTAGAAGACCAGCTGTAATGTGTGTGTGTGTGTGTGTGTGTGTGTGTGTGTGTGTGTGTGTGTGTGTATGTGTGTGTGTGTGTGTATGTGTGTGTGTGTGTGTGTGTGTGTGTGTGTGTGTGTGTGTGTGTGTGTGTGTGTGTGTGTGTGTGTGTGTGTGTGTGTGTGTGTGTGTGTGTGTGCGCGCGGATGACGTTGAACCTCTATACTCAGTAACGAACTTGTTATCTTGATATTGTCACGTCGTGATCTACCTCATGCTGAACTTCAGCAGCCTCCCCGAACACGGTATGGCAGACCTGTCCCGGAGTCTGTGTCCCAATATCCTATGCATACCGAGACCCGCGTTGGCAGCAGGGAGCGTGTAAAGAGAACTGCGCCGACACCCACGCGTGCACGGGCAACTGGTACCCACACTCCACAGCTCGGAGTGAGGATAACAAGAATGCAGTTTACAGGGTTATGGGCCGTTACACGCCCGATTGGTTGAGAGACTCAGCTCCTCTAGCTCTCCCCTGACTCACTTGTGAGGTCTGCATTCGCCGCTGAAGGTGCTTCTGAACATTCAAGTGATGCTAAAACGCGGATCCCGCGAATTTTTATTATAATTATCCGGGACCCCTGGGGTTTGAGGCATACCTTTTGCAGTAGAGAAACTAGGGTACTAAGCGGCGCCTTGAGTGATACCTACACTACAGATCTCTCCGATACACACGGCACAGAGCACAACGCATCATTCGCTGTAGCTCATAGTTTCATGCCCATAGCAGAGGTGTCGGAAGGTATTTTTAGTGTGGCACGGTCAGCCATCTGAAGTACAATTTACTCGTGGGGGAGGGGTGGCTGAGCGGACAATTTTGGAATTTTAGATCCCAGATCAGTGTATATTGTTGATTCACGGGGTATCTGGGGCAAAAAGTGGTACGGCCAATACCGTAGGCGTAGTGAGCGTGCAGTGTGCGACGCCCCTGCACAGGCAATCATCAGACAATCCGATAGACATACGATGATTCCGTTCCACGCTACCGTTCGGGAATCTGCCAGCATACATGGGCATGCTCCAGCAGTGCATTCCCCGGTGCGGGAATTCCCAAGCTACCTCCTGACGGTGTAGCATTGCCATTGTAGTCAAATTGCCGACTGTGGCACGCTATTCTGCGCACGGTTCGCAAATTCGGAGTGGAACTCGTTGCCGTTATACATAGGGGAATCAATGCACGTGTTGCTCATAGACGAAAGAACAGTGTCACTGGCGAACACAGTGGTACGGACTCAGCAGCTGTCCGGTGCAGTGGCGTTTGTATGCAGTTAGTTTGGCTGAGTGGCAGGCCGGCGACGGCCTAGCACTCTGCTGTGAGTCTCTGCGTATTTTCCCAACGCTTCCCCAGAGAGAGCAAGTTGGAATGATAACCTAAGAGGGGAAGGTGAGCGCAACCAAGACTAGCACGAGCTGAGAGTGTCAGCTGCGAAGGATGCTGGCGGATATTATAACTTACTTGAAGTAGAACCTTCCTGGTCGAAGGGCTGTTGGAGTGCGCATCCAAGATGTGCTAGAGCTGTTAGCCAGTTAGTGGTGAACGTCAGTACCGTTGGTCAGTGGCGTGCAATGTTGTCCCACGAGCTGATTGTTTAGTAACCGGTGCCGTGGTGTCAGTGGACATTATAGCGTAATTTGTAGTTCATTGGTCTTTATTCTTTTCTATAAATCTTTACATGTGTTAAGTAGTTTACTTGGACATTCCCAAAAGACGCTAAGGTCTTCTTACTGGGGTATCTATATGAAGGAATGTGTTAAATGAGTCCTGGCGAAATGAATTGGGCATATGATTAGTGCGAATAGATGCGGGAAGCGCATTAAGGCGGTCAGAACAAAGGAATGAAATAGATTTGTATCCAGCTTCAGTTTGCACAATGGGTGAAGAAAGGGAATAATTGACTTGGCCGCGGGTGACTTGCATGCATGTCTCTCAAGCGAATAATTGGCTAAAGGAAATATATACCAAGTATTACATTAGCTGCTAGTGCAAAACTCGCTGTGTTTATCGCAGTTACAAGCCCACCACTAAGACTTTGACGCTTTGAACTGGTTTAGTGGTTTTCATTCATTAGACTTCCTTGCGATCGTTGCTGCCATTATCTGTGAGCTACGCTAAGGAGACCTACAAAATTATACAGAATATCGAAACACGAGATTGAGTACGGTAGAGCGCTGATGATCCGCAACAAGGGGTGCAGGGCTGCTTCCAGGGGAACTACCCTGTTCGGATGAGAAGAATTGTTGGATAAGGGATAATAGAGAGTTTACGTACGCTTCAAGGTTTTTTTTTTCAATTTCGAACGTGAGATGTCACTGCCAAAATGGCGCTCCTCACGTTGCAACGTGAGATTTCAGCGCGACAGAGCGCCAACTCACGGTGACAAAAGCGATTCAGCACACCATTTTTCTCACGTTCGATATTGAACAAACTTGAAGCATAAACTCTCTACTGTAAACTACAGTGCTGGCAACTGAAATCCGACACCCTGAGCGGTGCGCTCACATCGCAAAGACCCAACACGGGATTGTAAAACTACGAAATAGAGACCGCTGGAATGTACATGTACACTCATCGCTCAGGGGGTCGGATTTCAGTTGCCAGCACTGTATTAAAGGGGAAGTCCGGTGAAAAATTTAAATTTCAGGGTCGGTAGAGTTTCGGGCGCTGAGTCGAATGGTGTTGGTCCCACGTGTCTCCGACAAAGCGTTCTCGAGATATTTCCGTTTGAAAAACTGAGTTTCGGGGGCTGCGCCATGACGTCATGCGGCCGCGCCACACCCTCCGCAACGTCATAGCGTGCAGCTAGGTCAAAAGGAGTGCGTGAAAGCAATAGTGTCAGTGCTATTTCAAATGAGTTGGCGAGTCTTGGCGACTGATATTAGGTGGTGCAAGCGACCCCGAAGACCTAACTCCTTGTGAGAGTGAGGATGCAGCCATGGCTGACCTTCATGAGTTTGGTCTGGGGCTGAGAACCTCGGTATTCAGCTGAAGAAATGGCCGCGCGGGCCGGTCAAGAGTGAGCGCTACTGAGTTTCCGACTGATGAAGAAGCAGCAGCTATTGCAGACGAGGCTGATATAATTATCAAATCGCTGGAGAGCAGGGTCGCCAAAATGGAGAAGAGTGATGCGAGTGCTCTAAATGTTGTTCCATACCGATTCGCTTAGACTCCAGTAGCCTGCCACATGGTGATGTTTTGGTGCGAACTTGGCATATTTCGGACTACTGCAGGCTCTTTGAACCGCGGGCACGACTCTTCGCTCGCAACGCTATGGAATCTGAAAGTTCTAGGTCCGGGAGCTGTTCGCTGTTTTGTCACTTGTCACGGTTGTGCACTCATCGCTGTAGCATAAAATAATGAGGCCGGACTGGAGCGGAAAACTAAAATTTTCTTTCTCAAAGCACAACCACCGGCACCGGCAAGGAGAAACGCACGTTCTCAGACTGCATGACTGTACACTGATACGAGTCGAGTGCAGTACATGACAAGTCCGTGTGTTGACTAGTTTTCTGAGTCTGATCTTGTGTCTCGAGTCTTGTTGTAGCTAGCCCCGCACGGCAGTGCGGGCGGGAGTAGTTCCGTGTGTGATGAGTTTGTTGACTGCACTACCTGACTACAGCTAGCATGCACGCAGCGCATTGCTGGAGCCGTAGAGCACTAACGGAAAAAGTCCAACTCGGAAACGGCTAAAATACGGTATAACCTCGAGGTTTACCGAGCTGCAAATCACAGGGTACGTAGTGTTTGTAACACTGAATCGAATGGTCTTGGTCCGAAGAAGCTGCGACAAACGGTTCCCCAATCGAACGCGCTCCGAATATGGCCATTTTGTACACGATTAGATGGTGTGGCTACCTGGCTGCACGCTGTGACGTCATCACCTGGATCTGGGTGATGCGCGCTCAAATTCGCACATGTTCGATTGGGCGTATCTGACGAACCATAGGCCGCAGCCTCCTCGGACAAAGACCATTCGACTCAGCGCCCCGAACTCTACGGACTGTGAAATTTAAATTTTTCACCGGACTTCCCCTTTAACAGCAACGTCAGTACTGTAAGTGTAACAGTTTTCTTCTCCACGCTCTGTGACGTCACTACCGGTACGCGTGTAGTGACCTCGTACATGTACATGCATTTTTGTATACATAAATCATTTTTCGTAAAAATGGCAAGCCGTTTTAAAGTTGTTTTTGTTCAAGATACATGCGAAGCCATTACTGTGTATTCTGTGCCCATTTCTGCTGTCCATGTCGGTGTGTGTGTATGAGATACATGCGAAGCCATTACTGTGTATTCTGTGCCCATTTCTGCTGTCAATGTCGGTGTGTGTGTATGAGATACATGCGAAGCCATTACTGTGTATTCTGTGACCATTTCTGCTGTCCATGTCGGTGTGTGTGTGTATGAGATACATGCGAAGCCATCACTGTGTATCTGTACACATTTCTGCTGCGCCCCAGCTCCCGGCCTAGCAAGAGCTAGCAGAAGAGCACGCAGAGTGCAACATTGTCACCATGAGCAGTCAGTTCCTGGCTAGGTAGCACACTGCAGTACTTTACATTTAGGTTTTTTGTTACAACATCTCAAGACTCGGTGGAAACACCGGCCAATGTTAAGACAGTGGCCAACCACGGCGACAAATAACAGTAAGGGAGCTGTACCCTATGCAACATTCGCCCTGCATGAGGTGTGGTGCAGCAACACTTCGTCGTCCGTCGGTACGTCGCCGAGCAATGTAGCAACAGTCAAAGGTGTGGGAACTGAAATGCAACTAGGATGTAAAATACGAACATTATACTTTGTACTTGGCAGTCACGGTCAATACACCTCTCGTACCTGACGTGCTGGTGGCATTTTTCTTCGTGTAAAGCTAGTACAATGACGTCAGTTTGAAATGCTATGGCGGTATGATTCCCCAAGAAAACCGGCGAATATCCAATGTCGAACGTCAGCGACCTTTAAGAAATGAGGACTCTCAGTCTTGCATCTCTATTTTGTACCGGTAGTAATAGTTCAATCGACAACAAAGCACAGAAGATACAATTACATGCACATCAAAAATACAATCTGCCGACAGAACGGCTTGGTCCTTTGGGGACTTATAAGCGCAGCACAGAGAGAATGAGGTGAAACCTTCGTACTACTAACTAGGATGAACTCATCTGCTTCACTACCTCTTTCTCTCTCTCTCTCTCTCTCTCTCTTTCTCTCTCTCTCTCTCTCTCTCTCCTCTCTCTCTCTCTCTCTCTCTCTCTCTCTCTCTCTCTCTCTCTCTCTCACACTCACTCCCTTCTTTCCGGTTGCCGTGCTTATGATTTTTGTTTCCCTGCTGCCGTGCTCATATTAGTTATCTAACTTATCTTCTTCTCTGTTCTGTTTGTCAACTTATTTTTATATATTTTTTCTTTTCTCTTATCATCAGTGGGACCATTGTCATTAGGTTTAGGCCTGTCTTGGAACTCCACTCTAAATAAAGCCAAACAACAACAACAACAAACCGGATGGTAATGGAAAGATTTGCCAACAGCCAGATTTAAACCAGGCCCGAACGTACCTAACGAGAGTGCTAAAACTGGGCTTTGTCAATTAACTGTGGATCGCAGCACGGCTGGAAAAATCCTGCTGCTTCCAGCTCCGCACAACGCTAAAAGCAAAGGAACCAACCACCCCACGTGCTCGGCTGCCGCAAGAGCAGGAAAGACATACCAGGTGCGGCGTGGAAGACACAACATCAGCAAAGGAGGATACTTGTATTCTAATAATTTGGATTATTTCTTTCCTGATCGGCTATGGCCTATGGACCATTGTGAAAATTGAGAAAAATAATTGTTATTATCGCCTTCTTAGTATTTGTCCCCACTGATGGCAGTCGTGAGTCAGTCAAGTGTCAAGTTCGGCAGGAAGCGTGTGTTCCTCGTTGGAACAACAAACTTCCAAACATTTTCATCGGCCAATAAAGGGTTGATAAAAAAATTATAGCGCAGTATTTACCTTGGCCAGCTCACCATACTGGATTGAAAGCGAAGAATCTGAAATCATGCAGCATGCCTGCTGCAATGGAACGGCCAGACAACTTGAGGGAAATATTTCATGTCAGTGTGTCCAAACCAAAGGCATTCATACACATACCCTGCCCACGGTTGTCCCTGCACAGTAAAACCTGTGACTAACGACCATCCCTTTGGGCCAGAAAAAGCGGTCCGAAGTTTAGTGGCAGGTGGTCCTTTAGTTAGAGGTTTGCACAGAACAACCATTATTATGAATGTGAGACCGTCCGTGCCTGGCAAAGTGGTCTGTAGTACCAGGCTGGTCGCTAGTCACGATGGTCTTTACTCTTTAGCTACAGGTTTTATTGTATCTGTGCTTTATGTAGTGACCATGAGTAGCAGGGCTATTTGTGCGCCAAGGCCAGCGTGATGGTGCATTGTGGGAAAAACGAATGATCCAATATTGACTCTACATAATAATTACAGGCTCGATCCTTTTCAATAGGCCACTTGAGGTTCGAAGAGGCTACGGAAGTTTTGCCCGGAGACGAATCAAGTACTTCTTGAGTAGAAAGTATTCATGTACATGTATATTGTACATATGTACATGAGCACACTAAATCCGCGGATATCCAAATTTTCGGACTTGTTGGATCTCTTCAGCGGAGCTCAGAGTTGCTGGCGGAACCGATCACAAGGAGATCCAGCGAACAATAAAGCATTATATTAAAATGTAAACCAGGTCCAAGCACCAAAGCTCAACTGCGATGAACACAGCGAGCCCTGAACGAGGTCTGCTAGCAGTTTCGAGCAGTTGAATGTCCCAGAAGCAATGTACATTCGTATCCGTGATCCAAACCTGTGCAAACAACAAGATAATGTTACCGCACTTACACCATTCCAGTAATTTTCCACACTCACCACGGTTACCCGTACATCGGCACATTATAAAGTGCTAACTTCCCCGAACATCCTATCGTAGTCTCACCTACATATCTATCACTTACCAGGGTATTGTACTTTTATCATAAAGTATGTGCTACTTTCTTACTTTACCTTCAGTCCATTTCTTACTTGAATCTTTTTTTATTTTTTTTATCTTAGAATTTTTTTGACAATGCAACACAATTATTGTGGAAAGGTCACAACAATAAGAGACAAGATCAAAAGGAAAGCTTTACAATAATAATAATAATAATAATAAAACGTAGCCTGTAAAATATAAAAAGTCACTGAGTACAGTTCAATTCAATTTCTTACTTGTATCCGTGTTTTTGTCACCCCAGGTGTATAAATCCAATCCTATTGCTATTTTTATCTTCAGTTACGAGTTTCCACCGCTAATTGAGACAGGAAAATGTTCTGGAACAATTTATTCGTTGCTCTGATTGTGATGTGAGTGCGCCTATAGTTTTATTCATTGCATTAAGTATTAATGTTATAATTAGACACAAAAGGGACAACGGAGGTTTACAGAATTGTCGCAACTTAGAGTTTCCTGCTCAATGCAATCATCAGGCGACTCCACATTATTATGTTGAGCCCTCTCCGCTGGCAGAAGGAAGTTTTCCTCCTTGTAACACAAAGTTGCAATTACAGCACACAAGCCCACTTTCTCACAGCTGGTGCGCAGTAATGTTTGATAACGTTATTCTCCCCATTTTCTACAGCCTTCTTCCACATACTGGCTTACAGACTTCTTCCACATAGATTGTAATTCACATGTCCACACAGGACAGGCATGTTGGTTTCAACTCCACTCAACCCTTGAATCTACGGGACACATGATGTCGGCCATATTGATTCCGCTGTCCGCGTGCCATGATCATTGTCTGCACAGAGTTATGCACATGGCAAAGATGTGAAAGCCCTCCACGAAACTAACCGGCACCAACACGCAGAAAATACCAGCACCAAGTACCAAACTATGGCGATCCAGAGTATGGCATATTCCTTCCTGCATTCTTTCTGTCTACCTGTCCTTTCAGGACCTCTCGTATGGGGGCGTATCCCGTTTGGTGAGATTGGCATCCAAACGGTGTGGCCCGCAGTATTGTTATAGATTGAAGAGAAAGAGAGGGGAAAGAGGAGGGAGAGAGAGAGAGAGAGAGGACAGCGAGCCAGAGAGAGAGAGGAGGGGGGGGAGAGAAAGACACCGATAGAGAGAGAAATAGAGGTAGAGAACGAGATAGAGAGATAGAGAGAGCCGGATATAGAAAAAGAGAAAAAGAGAGAGAGAGAGAGAGAGAGAGAGAGAGAGAGAGAGAGAGAGAGAGAAAGAGAGAGAGAGGGAGATATTAATATTATCTCCCTCTCTTTATATACTCAATCTGCGGACAGCATGCTGTTTCGTTCTTTGTGAACTCATCAGCGCAGTACAGAGGAAATGAGGCCGAACCAGATAGCAATGAAAAAATATACTTGTAAGTAATTTCCAAAGCCAGATTTAAATCAGGCCCGTACGTACCTTGCCAGAGTGCTCAACCTGACAAGTCAGTGAGCTCTGCGTTATGCAAACAGCAAATGCACAACCTCACATGAGAGTGCTCAACTACTGCAAGAGCAGGAGCGATATAATTATATACATGTAATCAATGTTGCAGACAGCCAGACTGTTTTGGCCAATGAGGCCTCATCAGTGCAACTCCGAGCTTAAAATAGGATTGAACTGTCAGCCATGACTACGAGAACCACAGACACTAGGACAGCTCGATGTACTAGCGCTGAGAATGCTCAAACTACCAGAAGTAGAGGGCAAAGCATAATTTAGCTAACCAGGGCAAGTGCGTCCTATTGAGAGTCCTCCACAAGATCGAAATCATAATTATAATAATCATATATACTCAGTAAGACTATGCCTGCAGCTGCAGAAAAAGTGCTCAAAATCCAATTTCTTGGGGGAAGCAATGACACAGTCATGTCAACAAACAATGGATCATTCGTAGTGTTTTGTTACTGTGAGTTTCATGCACAGTGTGCAATCATCAGGCAAACAATTATTCAATGCAGACTGGTCACAGCATAATGGGAATTTAAGGTGGATACAGGCGGAAACAAGTGTAAGGCTTAGGGGGACCCCTTGTGTGTAATCTATGGGCCAACTTGCTGGTTGGGGATTGTGTGAAGCTGAGCGCTAGATGACTATAGCATAGTCGGGGCAATGTGTGCAATTTGTCAAGGCGCTAGCTGTTGGATGCCTGTACTACAGCAGAGCCAATTGATTGCGACGAGTTAGAGGGGGAAATGTGTGCAATTTGTCAAGACGCTAGCTGTTGGATGCCTGTACTACAGCAGAGCCAATTGATTGCGATGAGTTAGTGGAGACAATTTGTGCAATTTGTCAAGGCGCTAGCTGTTGGATGCCTGAACTACAGCAGAGTCAATTAACCTAAGGGGGCAGCCCACCCATAAATTTCATATGGCATTCAATTGACCGTAATTTTGGTGTATGTTGTTGTTGTTGATTTTTATTTTGCTTCGCAAGGCCAAACGGGCAATGGTGCCCAATTCTATGGAAGCGAATTTCAAAAGGGAGAGAGCTACGGGGAGAGAGAGAGAGAGAGAGAGAGAGAGAGAGAGAGGGGGGGAGGGAGGGAGGGAGATGATAAGCAATTTTGTAGCGTCAACAGAGCGATTTTGCAGTGTCAATAGAGCGATTTTGAAGCGTCAACAGAGGGAACACAAAGAGTTCATAAGCGCACAAGCACGCAGAGAAGAGTAAATGACGTGGTGTGTGGACGGGAAAAGTCAGACAGAGCATTCATTGCAAGGTGTAGGGGATGGAGGCAAGCTTAAATTGCTGGGCAGCCTTGATCTCCCTTACACTCCTTGGGAGAGCGTTCCAGGCCAAGGCTGCCTGAAAGGCCAGGCGAGATCTGCCGGCTTCTGACTGTGCCGAGGGGACAGTGAGGCCCCTGGAAACCTGGTGCCGGGTGGTGCTGCCAGCTGATGGTGAGAATAGGTCCTGGAGGACACTGCTGGCTTTCCCATTGACACAGCGCCACACCAGGACGCCTAGTACTGAATCCTACCTGACTTCTTGACACGACTCAAACTTGCCAAAGTCACTAAATCAACGTCAACTACAATAATCAAGCCACATATCTGTAACGTCACGAGGGTGCTGGCAAAAGTCCTGCTGCACGGCGGCGGACGACGCCCGCCGCCGTGCAGCCCAATACGTGGCTAAAAAACGTGATTTTTGGACTGACAGCGCGTAACAAAAAAACTTTCCTTGCAAGGCCACATTTTTGGCCATAACTGTTGAACGGCTGGTCAGATCGAGACAAAATTTCTGAAATTTTGCAGCTATTCATGCTCTTTCAACTGATGTAGCACTCGATATGAATTTAAAAATTCGACTTTTCAGGGATTTAAGACCAATCTGCCCCCTTAATTGCGACGAGTTAGTAGCTGTTATTATTCTTATTATTATTGTAAAAAGGCGACGTGGAGACAATAATCTTTTAAAATAATGCAATGAATATAACTAAATGCGCACTCATATCACAACCATGGGGACGAATAATGTATACCAGAATGTTTTCTTTTCACAATTATCAATGGAATTCGTGACTAAAGAGAATGATGAAACTACAATAGGATTTATACACTTGGAGTGAAACAGCGAGGATACAAGCATAGTAAGAAAAATAGCACAAACCTAGGAACAATTTGCACAGGTAATAAACTATAGGTGCAGTGAGAAATGATAGGAAATTCAGCAAGTGCAGTGTGACAATGGACATGCATGTGCAAGTGTGTGTGAGTGCGAATTTACTGGAATAGCGTAAGTGCGGTGACATTTTCTTTTTGTTTACAAAGATTTGGATCACGAATGCGAATGTAGACTGCTTCTAGAACTTTCAACTGCTTGAAACTACTTGCAGAACGAACAACACTGAACCAAGAATCATCATAACTTTCACGACACACGGGGTTAGACAACAAAATAATATTATTAATGCAATTTTATTGCCAATGTATTCTTCTTCTTCTCACCGCCTCCGCCTTCACTTGGTTTCTGACCGCCACCGTCCTTCACACCATCTGCACCATCATCGTCATCATCGTCATCGTCCTCTTCATCATCGCTGCCACCTTCACCTGTCGTCGGCTCTCCCAGCAACTGACCACCGGGTTCCTCATCGTCACTGCACACGTCGCTTCCACACTCCTCCTCCAGCTGCCGTCGCGTTCTCTTCCTGACCGGTCTTCCCTTGCCATTGCCAAACACCTGACAGTCGTCAACTCTTCCGCTGGCATCATCCATATCCGGAGAGTTTCGATGCATCTTTCAAGTCACCTCTGCAAACCGAGCTGCCGCCAGCCGTTTGCTCCTTCTCAGCTTTGGTGAGTTGCGGTTGTATGCGTCCGGCGTACCGGTACTCGCTGATAATGAAGATAAGACACAGTGTTCGTCTTCGTTTACATTAATGTTTGTTCCCGATTTCTGCGTGCTGTTTCACTCCAAGTGTATAAATCCTATTGTAGTTTCATCATTCTCTTTAGTCACGAATTCCATTGATAATTGTGACAAGAAAACGTTCTGGAATACATTATTCATGCCCATGGTTGTGATATGAGTGCGCATTTAGTTATATTCATTGCTTATTATTATTATTATTATTATTATTATTATTAATAATAATTATTATTATTATTGTAGAAGAGAAAAGGACATATCGATACGAGCTAAGAGTAACTCTCCATCACTGTAACATGATACTATATACAGTCAGAAAGTGCAATACTAGGCACAAAACTGACAGAGTACTGAAACATTCAACGTCCTGACACCTAGCTTCAACACATCTCCGTAGCGCTAACCGACAGCCTTCCAACTTGGAAGGTTCAAGGTTATGGAAAGACCAAAGAGGTGTCAGGACGTTGAATGTTTCAGTACTCTGTCAGTTTTGTGCCTAGTATTGCACTTTCTGACTGTATATAGTATCATGTTACAGTGATGGAGAGTTACTCTTAGCTCGTATCGATATGTCCTTTTCTCTTCTACATTTATTTATGGCTCAACATCCGAGTTTCAAATTATTATTATTATTATTATTGTAAAAGAGAAAAGGACACATGGTTACGAGTTAAGAGTAAGTCTCCATCACTGTAACATGATACTATATACAGTCAGAAAGTGCAATAACTAGGCACAAAACTGACAGAGTACTGAGACATTCGACGTCCTGACACCTAACTTCAACACATCTCCGTAGCGCTAACCGACAGCCTTCCAACTTGGAAGGTTCAAGGTTATGGAAAGACCAAAGAGGGGAAGGCAAGCGCAACGAAAACGAGCAAAAAGCTACAGTCCCAACGGAACAAAGAATGTCGATTGTTACTGGACGATGACGAGACCAGTACGATATTTGACAAAGCGGTCTAACTACAATTCAAAGCAGCAAAGCAGCACACCACCCAACTTGGGTGGGTCATAAATATCAAAGATAAGTAAAGAAGGGGAAGCTTTGCGAAAACGAATTGTACAAGCCGAAAGCCAAACTCCTACAGTACTCCTCACTTTCTGACTGTATATAGTATCATGTTACAGTGATGGAGACTCTTAACTCGTAACCATGTGTCCTTTTCTCTTTTACATTTATTTATGGCTCAACATCCGAGTTCCAAAATATTATTATTATTATTATTATTTTAATAACGAAGGTACGTGTTGGGTCGTAAGTATCCACGCAAACACACATCCAGTCAAAATAAGGCACTTGTCAAAGTATCCGAACGTTTTCGGTCCCTTCTCATCAAGGATTATACAGGGAATGGCTCAAGTTGGAAAGACTAAAACTTATAGTTTTGTGTCGTGCTGAACTTGATAATTTTCCACCTTGTCACGAGTGTTGTTATCTCATATCTTTACGCTATATAAGTTTTAGTCTTTCCAACTTGAGCCATTCCCTGCATAATCCTTGATGAGAAGGGACCGAAAACGTTCGGATACTTTGACAAGTGCCTTATTTTGACTGGATGTGTGTTTGCGTGGATACTTACGACCCAACACGTACCTTCGTTATTAAAGTATTATCCGCCTCCGACTTCTTGTAAAATTATTATTATTATTATTATTATTATTATCAAAAAGCTTACGTGGAGATAAAAATGTAATCAACGCAATAAATAGAGCAAGCTGCGCACTCAGTACAAACACCATTAGCAAAACTTGTTTTCATGAAACAAGCTTCTATATTTACATGGAAACATGTTTTGCTAATGGTGTTTATACTGAGTGCGCAGCTTACTCTATTTATTGCGTTGATCATTATTATTATTATTATTATTATTATTATTATTATTATTATCTTCCCGTTTGTCTCTTTCCCTCAAACTAGTGAAGATTTTATGACTTGGGGCTCCCCGCGTGCTAGAGTGTACGTGAAGTGTGTGGGTACAGTGAGGGCTGCGTCCCACCCGCCTGTGTGGATTCACAGGAAGTGTGAGTTACGAAGTCTGAAGAGAATGTTGAACAGTCTCTGCTGTGATGACGACTACACCATAGCTCAGTGGTTAGAGCATCGCTAGCTACAAGCGAGGGTCCCTGGTTCGAGTCCTGGTGGTGACAGTCAATTTTTTCTTCAGACTTTTCCCGTTTGTCTCTTTCCCTCAAACTAGTGAAGATTATTATTATTATTATTATTATTATCCAAATAATCTACGTGGAGATAAAAGTTTAATAATAGCAATGAAAAGTATGAATGCCGCAGACATCACCACGCAACATGACAAGAACATGTTTTAGCACTTAGGTTATTTTCGTGAGTTTGCACCCCGTGTTCATGAGTTGTTTCTGCACTGTTCATGCCCGTTTGTCACACTTACTCTTTATTTTAGTTCTCACTTTTTGTAAAACTTACCACAAGTTACCCGTCATGTGTCACACTTCTTTGGATTTTTAACCTTTGTTTTTCCCTTGATCTCTTTAGTTCCGTATTTCCACTGATGATCGGAACGTGAAAATCGATTTTGGAAACACACAAAACCAAACCTTGAACAAATTGTCATGTTGCGTGGTGATGTCTGCGGCATTCATACTTTTCATTGCTATTATTAAATTATTATTATCATTATTGTTTTATACAAAAGAGAAAGACCAAGGAACTACAAGTTACGCTATACTGTCCACTAACACCACCAGTTACTAAACAATCAGCTCATGCGATAACATTGCACGACACTGACCGACGGTACTGACGTTCTACAACTAACTGGCTAACAGCTCTAGCACATCTTGGATGCGCACTCAAACAGCCTTCCAATTTGGAAGGTTCTAAGTTATAGAAATAACATAAGGAGGGAAAGGTTTAGCAACTGGTGGTGTTAGTGGACAGTATAGCGTAACTTGTAGTTCCTTGGTCTTTCCCTTTTGTATAAATTAAACCTTGGCTCTCCATCTGAGTCCATTCTTATTATTCTTATTCTTTCGTATTTGCTGTTGGATGCCTGTACTACAGCAGAGCCAATTAGAGAGAGAGAGAGACACACACACACACATTTGATCAGCCAGTGCAGTGCGTCTGTGAAGGTGCCCAACATAATTATGCCTTCGTGGAAGCTCTTTCCGCGTCCTGTAAATTCGAACCACCGTTTAACCAGTCTGAGCAATGATAGCTCAACAACGCACGTGTTCTAACCATGTATGAATCTACACGTCACATGATATCTACGCGTCACATGATATCTACACGTCACATGATATTTACACCTCACATGATATCTACACGTCACATGATATCTACACGCCTACAGGTTTGAGTCAAGCTACAGTACATCACCAGATTACAGTGAAACCTGTCAAGGCGACCACTCGGATAAGGCGACCGCCTGTCGTACAAGACCACTGGAACCAGAATCAAGGGATGCTCTTTCCAGTGAAATGACCCTGAATAAGGAGCCCACCTGGTAACAAAGACCACGTTTCAAAGGTCCCTTGAGCGGTCGTTCTTAGACAGGTTTCACTGTACTTCGAATGTTTATTGTGAATAGTATTATCCAGGCGAGAAGGAATTGGGAAGAGGGAGGTATAATGATTGCTACGAGAGCGGGAAAAGGTAACTAGCGGGCACTAGTCGGAAGCAGACGATGGCGGAACAGCTCTCATGGAACACAACTAACAGTGCCGATAGTGTTGCGGCCGTCCTCGTGCTCGTGCTCGGCTAAACTAAAAACCTGTGTACTGTGTGAAGAGGCGGGCGGGGGTGGCGGGGGTGGCGGGGGAGGGGAGAGCTGGCTCGGCGAGGAAGTGGTGCGTGTAACAGCGCGGGTCATAAATTAATTGTATTGTCATATGAGGATTTATAGGATTATGTTTTGTGATCATCTGTTCAGCAGCAAGAGTCACGTGCGTAGGACGCAAAATGAAACCATAGGGCTGATTACTTAAGTGGGAGAATGCACATACCAGCTTGCCTGCTCTGTTGTTGAAAATTCTGCCATAGGTATAGCCTGAAACTAAATGTATAGCCTGCTGTGCGATCAGTGCAGACTGGTAAAATGTGATCGTGCTATGCAACCATGGCTATGCTTTGGCATGATGAGTGAGTTTAATTTACCCCTTCTTAGAGTAGTACTTGGCACGGCGATTTGCAGATCTACGGGTGTTCTTGCGACCTCCAGTGCGCCTGTTCTTTCGGCTGTTGTTGCGGCTGTTGTTGCGGCTGCTGTTGCGGCTGCTGTTGCGGCTGCTGTTGCGGCTGCTGTTGCGGCTGCTGTTGCGGCTGCCGTTACGGCGGCTATTGCGGTTGCTGCGGCGGCTGCTGCGGCGGCTGCTGCGGCGGCTGCTGCTGCGGCTGCTTCGACGGATGCTGCGTCGGTTGTTGCGTCGGTTGTTTCGGCGGTTTCCCACACGGCGTCCACCATAGTATTTGCTCGTGGGAAGAATCGTGGGTGGGCGTGTGCGGGGGCCTTTACCAGGATGGACAGTGGAGCTAGTCACTGCTGGTTTACTTACTCCACTGTCGTCTGTGGGCTCGACTTCGCCTTCATCAGAGCCTCCACCAACATCGCCAGTATCATCACTGCCCAAGTCTGGTTCTCCGCCTGGTCCACCTTCATCACTGCCCAAGTCTGGTTCTCCGCCTGGTCCACCTTCATCACTGCCAAGACCATCGTCAATGCTGCCGTCAAGTCCACCAGTTCCGTCGCCATCTGAGCCACCAGCAAACACAGTGACGTCACCACCCTTTGGCGTGTACCCAGCCTCGTTATCCTCCATGTCCAGCTCATCGGCCTCGTCATCTTCATCCTCGTCATACTCTACGTCATCCTCATCCTCGTCCTCGTCGACGTCATCCTCATCCTCATCATCGTCCATGACGTCATCCTCATCCTCATCTTCTTCGAAGTTGTCAATGGCATCTTCATCTTCGTCGTTGAGCGCATCCAGCTCAACAGCAGCATCACGCTTAGTGATCTCGACAGCATCCTGGTTTACCTAATGCAAACAGTAGGGAAAGCATCCTGCTTTATCTAATGCAAACAGTAGGGAAACGTGTAACCTTAGTGAAAAGTAAGAATTGATGTGACGTATTGGCGTATGCCTTCATTCAGCTACATGAGGAAAATGTGTGGATTTCTTAACGGTATCATAGAGTTTTAAGTCGCTGCACGAGATTGCACACAAATACCGCCAAGCAGAATCTTTTCCTGAAATTGTACAGGTATGATGCATCACATCTTCCCTAGTGTTTTCCCTGAAACCGCTGAGCCTATTTGGACTTCCATTTTTTATGTAATTGTGTTGATTCTTCACAAAATTAATGTGTTATTTGCCCGTACAAGAGGCTCAAGGAGTTCATTCTTAAAGAAAAATTGGAGTTCCAAAATACACGTGTCATAATCAAGTCTACTACTCGGCACGCTACTGCGAATCGTCGAACAGAACATCCTTTTCGTCTTTCAGGCAACGCATACATATGTAAGTGCGCCGAAATGTTTGTGCAAATTTACACGAATGCCCGGATCCAATTGCGCACATCCTGTTTGCTAGTCAAAAATGGGCCCCATGCCCACAGTGACAGAGAAAGATGGGAAAGAGATAATTAACCCGGCCCTCTTTAAGTGCCTTCAGTGAAATGAAGGCGTAATAGTAGTACAATCATGTAATAGTATTTACATGTAATAGGGGAACCCTACAGACGGTGTCGTCTTATTACAGGGAACCCTATGAGTGATTGACACACTTTTTTCTTCTTTTTTTTACTAGAGCCACGTAAACCCGTCATGTGTGAGCCATGAATAAGGAGAGTGGTGGCGTGGTCTGGGACAAACTCTGAGCGACCTTCAAATTGTGGTCTCCATTACCAAGTGGTCTCCTTATCCAGGGTCAATTGACTGGAAGTAGAGTCCCTTGGTCCTGGTTC
The DNA here is from genome assembly GCF_964019385.1 of Sycon ciliatum. Taxonomy (NCBI): domain Eukaryota; kingdom Metazoa; phylum Porifera; class Calcarea; order Leucosolenida; family Sycettidae; genus Sycon; species Sycon ciliatum. The sequence continues at coordinate 7,477,649 of NC_088654.1, read as the reverse complement.
CTGTGGTCTTCCAGGACAGGTGGTCGCCTTATCCGAGTGGTCGCATTGACAGGTTTTACTGTATATAGTGAAACCTGCCCCAACCGGATGCCCTAGGTGCAGCGGAAATTGCCCGGATATGGCAGGATTCCGCTTGGTCCAGGGATGTACATGTACGTTCGATCCACCGCACTATGGTGCATGAAAAACTGTCCTGTCAATACAGGATCACGCTTGGTACAGGGTCCGGCATACACTGGTTATACCGTAAAGGACTTAAATCCGGCTTTGGAAAATCTATTTTTCATTGCTATCAGGTTCGGCCTCATTTTCTCTGTGCTGCGCTGACGAGTCCACAAAGGACGAAACAGTTCCGTCCGCAGAGTGAGTAAATAGTTATCTCTACATCTTCTCTTGGTGTTGTCCATCCCACAATACGAAGAATACATGGGTGCCAAACGATCTAAACCAAGCCTCGCAAATAAAAGACTTTATGGCACTACAAAAACCAGTATCGTACACTGAACGCAAAGCTGGCTTTAGCATTCGTTCAAGCCTACCTAACTGGGTTAAGGAAAGGCTAGTAGAAAAACAACCTGAAGCATATAGAAAATCTGGCAACGATAGGGACTTTACAAAAGTTTCTCCGCAAGTCAGCGGAATATTGTGTCGATTTCGGAACAGAATACCAATTTTAGTGGCAAGTTTGGTGACCATAGAATCAACTTAAGTCCTCCAAGAAAGATCCTGGTCCAAATGTATTCCAAGGTACTTTGCACAAGTAACGTGCTTGAGCTGCACTCCATGACAGTACACTGCAAATTGGTGGTCAGTAATATGTGGCATAGACAGGAAGAGCACTTGTGCCTTCCGGGCATTTATAATTAAATTGCGGTTTGACAGCTAGGTACTACTGGCTGAGACAACTGCAGACAGGGAGTTGCTAAGCGCATTCTTCTGCGTACCGCAAGCATACGATAGAATATCGTCAGCAAATTGAATAACTTTCACACAAAACTCGGAGACAATGGACTGGCTCGAACGAACATAGAGTACAAAAAGCAGCGGACCAAGAACAGAGCCCTGGGGAACGCCACACATGCAGGGGAAGGGAGAGCTACAGTTCTCAGCAATGTGCACTATTTGGCGACGATTGGACAAATAGTCGGCAAACCAAACTAATACTGAACCAGATATGCGAAGCTCAAACAAATCATTAATGAGCACTTGGTGCCTGACCTTGTCAAATGCTTTGGATATATCCACAAGCACAGCACCAGTAATTTGTCCGGCATCGCGAGCGCGAACAAACGTGGATACGATAATTAACTTTGAAGTTTATTATTTTTATAAATCATTGGACTTTTCAGAACTTTACCTCATAATTCTGTCTGTCAAATTTCCATCAATACAAGTTCAACATCACACACGCTTTCTAGCCGCAAACAATTTTGTGATTTAGAGAGCTGCACGTGGATTCTTCATATACATGTACTCATAACTAAACACTAAAAAAAAAATTAAAAAAATAAACATCTTCCCCAACTCATCGTTAGATCTGCATATCACACGGAGGTAGTACGCTCAATGCTGCTGTCGGACTACAGGGTGTTACCATGAAACTCTGACTAACAACAAAAAGCCAGTCTTTCGCTTGTGTAACTCTTGTGCAGATTTACAATGGATGTTGAAGGGACACCGCATCTCGATCGCGGGAAAATGGGGTTCCCGGTATACCCACCGCACTCCATTATTCACCCTAGAGTCTGGGGATATGCAGATTTTGTAGAAAGAACAAAATAAATAATGCAGCAGCCCCCTTCCCCCGCACACACAAGTACAACCAAGAGTACATGAAAACCAGAGTGTGCAGCTTGGGGCTTTTTCTGCTATGGGTGTCTGTCACGGCGGAATTCCGTGATTACATCATATTTGGCGCAGATCTGAGGCGGAAAATGGCGTAGTGCGTACAACTGAGCTGCAGTTGTGCAGAAAGCATGGAAAGAGACCTGCTTGAATCCTGCTTGTACGCACTACAAGTCTACATCACTAAGATGATGTAATCACGGAATTCCGCCGTGACAGCAACCCATCCGAGCTGCTCACTCTGGTTTTCATGTAGACTTGGTACAACGCAGTAGCGTTACATAATGACAGGACTCTCACCTCAGCCACATCCTGTGACGACACGTCCAGGGGAATGGAGCGGACGAACGTACCGGCCAACAGGCACAAGGCCAGAACGAAAGCAACCTTCATCTCGAGGAAAGGACAGAGCTGCACAAAGTAACAGTTGCTTCTTGTTTCAGCTGCTTTGTTTCTCTGACAGAGTGAGCTATCGACGGATGTTTATTGTCAACAACTATCTAGCTTATATACTTGTTTGGCGTTGCATGCTGGTTGCGGCATATGCACATGTACATGTAGGTTTGAAGATGAAAATGGCGATTCACTACGAAGATGTCCGGCCGATTGGGGTAGACGCTTGCCGCAAACCGCTCTTTCTCCCAGACTCCGGTGGAGCAGAGCAATTGGCGATGACTTGCATGCATGTCACACCGTTAGAGTATGACGTTGTACACGCACGCACATACATGTACATGTACATGTATGTGCGTGCGTGTACATAAATGTACATTGTATGTGTGTGCCTGTACATGTACTCATGTAAGTAATGTATGATCATGTACATGTCTGAATAGCTATGGTTCTGCCGGTGTGCTCGTCTGTTAATCGACCGCCTTGTAGAAGACCAGCTGTAATGTGTGTGTGTGTGTGTGTGTGTGTGTGTGTGTGTGTGTGTGTGTGTGTGTGTATGTGTGTGTGTGTGTGTATGTGTGTGTGTGTGTGTGTGTGTGTGTGTGTGTGTGTGTGTGTGTGTGTGTGTGTGTGTGTGCGCGCGGATGACGTTGAACCTCTATACTCAGTAACGAACTTGTTATCTTGATATTGTCACGTCGTGATCTACCTCATGCTGAACTTCAGCAGCCTCCCCGAACACGGTATGGCAGACCTGTCCCGGAGTCTGTGTCCCAATATCCTATGCATACCGAGACCCGCGTTGGCAGCAGGGAGCGTGTAAAGAGAACTGCGCCGACACCCACGCGTGCACGGGCAACTGGTACCCACACTCCACAGCTCGGAGTGAGGATAACAAGAATGCAGTTTACAGGGTTATGGGCCGTTACACGCCCGATTGGTTGAGAGACTCAGCTCCTCTAGCTCTCCCCTGACTCACTTGTGAGGTCTGCATTCGCCGCTGAAGGTGCTTCTGAACATTCAAGTGATGCTAAAACGCGGATCCCGCGAATTTTTATTATAATTATCCGGGACCCCTGGGGTTTGAGGCATACCTTTTGCAGTAGAGAAACTAGGGTACTAAGCGGCGCCTTGAGTGATACCTACACTACAGATCTCTCCGATACACACGGCACAGAGCACAACGCATCATTCGCTGTAGCTCATAGTTTCATGCCCATAGCAGAGGTGTCGGAAGGTATTTTTAGTGTGGCACGGTCAGCCATCTGAAGTACAATTTACTCGTGGGGGAGGGGTGGCTGAGCGGACAATTTTGGAATTTTAGATCCCAGATCAGTGTATATTGTTGATTCACGGGGTATCTGGGGCAAAAAGTGGTACGGCCAATACCGTAGGCGTAGTGAGCGTGCAGTGTGCGACGCCCCTGCACAGGCAATCATCAGACAATCCGATAGACATACGATGATTCCGTTCCACGCTACCGTTCGGGAATCTGCCAGCATACATGGGCATGCTCCAGCAGTGCATTCCCCGGTGCGGGAATTCCCAAGCTACCTCCTGACGGTGTAGCATTGCCATTGTAGTCAAATTGCCGACTGTGGCACGCTATTCTGCGCACGGTTCGCAAATTCGGAGTGGAACTCGTTGCCGTTATACATAGGGGAATCAATGCACGTGTTGCTCATAGACGAAAGAACAGTGTCACTGGCGAACACAGTGGTACGGACTCAGCAGCTGTCCGGTGCAGTGGCGTTTGTATGCAGTTAGTTTGGCTGAGTGGCAGGCCGGCGACGGCCTAGCACTCTGCTGTGAGTCTCTGCGTATTTTCCCAACGCTTCCCCAGAGAGAGCAAGTTGGAATGATAACCTAAGAGGGGAAGGTGAGCGCAACCAAGACTAGCACGAGCTGAGAGTGTCAGCTGCGAAGGATGCTGGCGGATATTATAACTTACTTGAAGTAGAACCTTCCTGGTCGAAGGGCTGTTGGAGTGCGCATCCAAGATGTGCTAGAGCTGTTAGCCAGTTAGTGGTGAACGTCAGTACCGTTGGTCAGTGGCGTGCAATGTTGTCCCACGAGCTGATTGTTTAGTAACCGGTGCCGTGGTGTCAGTGGACATTATAGCGTAATTTGTAGTTCCTTGGTCTTTATTCTTTTCTATAAATCTTTACATGTGTTAAGTAGTTTACTTGGACATTCCCAAAAGACGCTAAGGTCTTCTTACTGGGGTATCTATATGAAGGAATGTGTTAAATGAGTCCTGGCGAAATGAATTGGGCATATGATTAGTGCGAATAGATGCGGGAAGCGCATTAAGGCGGTCAGAACAAAGGAATGAAATAGATTTGTATCCAGCTTCAGTTTGCACAATGGGTGAAGAAAGGGAATAATTGACTTGGCCGCGGGTGACTTGCATGCATGTCTCTCAAGCGAATAATTGGCTAAAGGAAATATATACCAAGTATTACATTAGCTGCTAGTGCAAAACTCGCTGTGTTTATCGCAGTTACAAGCCCACCACTAAGACTTTGACGCTTTGAACTGGTTTAGTGGTTTTCATTCATTAGACTTCCTTGCGATCGTTGCTGCCATTATCTGTGAGCTACGCTAAGGAGACCTACAAAATTATACAGAATATCGAAACACGAGATTGAGTACGGTAGAGCGCTGATGATCCGCAACAAGGGGTGCAGGGCTGCTTCCAGGGGAACTACCCTGTTCGGATGAGAAGAATTGTTGGATAAGGGATAATAGAGAGTTTACGTACGCTTCAAGGTTTTTTTTTTCAATTTTAGGGCTCACAGTTGCGTACATTCAACATCAGCGCCATTTTGTTCCACGAGGTGCTGGCGTGATCAGTGAAAACCGTGTTTCAGCCAATCACCGGGCTTGGAATTTTGAATATTTTTTGAATCTTCTATCGATTCGTTCTAAAGATCGACTGGCCGGAGAGCCATGAAATTTTCAGGGAGGATTCCTTGGCTGAAGGACTACAGGATTACCGAACGATTTTTTCAAATCCGTGCTCTGAGTCCCACGAACGGGATTTTGTGGATTTTCGTCCCTCGATGGGACAAACATCTGTGGGAATCGATGACACAAGCTCGGTGAAAACCAAAAATATGGCTCGGTAATCCTCTGGCCAGGTCCCTCAAGAAAATTTTGAGCCATAGATCGTCAAAATCGGAGCAACCATTGTGCAGTTCTTACATTTTGAAGCGCGCAAGGTCAAGAAGAAGACCGTGCGCAAGCTGACATGACAGAAAGCGGCAAATCAAGAAAAAAATAATGATGATGCGCAACCTTGTCACGCATACCACCACAGATTTCCTGTACCCTGCGTGCGGAAAACATCGCTTTGCATTCCAGAAAAGCTCACTTACCTAAAATACGTGTTGGTCACCTCGCAAGGCGATCAGCGCCGTGTTCGAGTGATTTGTTTTGTGCGCTCATTTTGTTCTTCATGGACTCAGCTCTGCAAACGTTCCCGGAAACGCCTTGCAACTACTTTCTGATCGTGGATGGACGGCTTGTTCGTGGCCTGTTTGCCTAGGGTCGTGAGAAGCGCCGCAGATCTTTGCTCAAACTACAAAGATTACGCGACGGCGTGCACAACTCTTGTTCACCTGCCGTTTCGTTCACTGCGCAGTGGAACGAACTCCTTTCCTTAGGGCCTTCCAAATCCATGGTCAGGTGTGGGTAGAGCCGAGTGTGAGCTGGTCATGATTGTGGAGTATCGTCGTGGCAGACTAGTACTCTTCATCAATTTCTTCCCGGGCATTAGTGACCCGAAGCGCTTGTAGGCTTGCGATATTTTTGGGTAGTTCGTCCCTCACTTCACCTTAGCCACAGCTCAGTACCAAGGGTAAGTCACGGAGAACTACCATTGTAATGTTCGATGTCCATCTCCCGAACTACAGAAAAGATCAAGGCCTCCCAAGCTTCTCCATATGCCATCTTCTAGCTACTTGTCGGAAATTTTGTTTGCCGACAGAGCAAGAAAACAGCAGCTCCATCATGCTGCAGCCTGCACGTAGATCAGAGACTACACGCCAGCACAGAACTGCATACAGCTCCGCACGCGAAAGGATCACGTGAACTTGAGTGCCCCAAATCAAAATGGCGCTGATGTCCACTGGCTATCAGCATACGTACTGTGAGCCCTAAATTTCGAACGTGAGATGTCACTGCCAAAATGGCGCTCCTCACGTTGCAACGTGAGATTTCAGCGCGACAGAGCGCCAACTCACGGTGACAAAAGCGATTCAGCACACCATTTTTCTCACGTTCGATATTGAACAAACTTGAAGCATAAACTCTCTACTGTAAACTACAGTGCTGGCAACTGAAATCCGACACCCTGAGCGGTGCGCTCACATCGCAAAGACCCAACACGGGATTGTAAAACTACGAAATAGAGACCGCTGGAATGTACACTCATCGCTCAGGGGGTCGGATTTCAGTTGCCAGCACTGCCAGCAACGTCAGTACTGTAAGTGTAACAGTTTTCTTCTCCACGCTCTGTGACGTCACTACCGGTACGCGTGTAGTGACCTCGTACATGTACATGCATTTTTGTATACATAAATCATTTTTCGTAAAAATGGCCCCTGTATAATATTTTCACGTGAAAGAAATAAACTTTCTCTTTGGCCCCAACTTCGTTGTGGTCTGGTTGGCCATTGTAGCCGTCATGGTTGACGTAAAACACCATAATTGGTGACCCCTGACACTGCGCTGAGTCGGAGTTGCTGTATGGATGGAATGGAGCAGGCCCATCGCGCCTTCGACCTCCGCGGCCCAGATTGAGCAGGCGCCCAAGCCCACGACCTCACCAGCCCACCATCCGCCGATCCACCGATCCGCCGATCAACCGCCACGATCTCCTAGCCCGCAGCCGCCTCTGACAAGATCAAGATCCGTCCTCCTCTGTCACGCGTACGTTTCCCTTGTTCTCTTCTCTACTTTCTTTCTCTGGACTGCCTCTGACACGTTCTTCCACCTCTGTCACGCATGTTTCCTCTTCCCCTTTCCTGCATTTTTCTACCTTGTTTCGGACCTTGTGTCCACGTGTCATACAACGGTATTCCGCATGCAGCGCATATTTTTTCTCTTTGTACAGTCTTTCTCTTTGTACAGTGTATTTTTCTTTCCCGTCTTTCCGCTTTGTACGCTTCGCTCACTCTTTCCTTTCCAAGATCTTTTTTTTTGTTTGTTTTGTTTGTTTGTTTGTTTGGCTTTATTTAAAGTGGAGTTCCAAAACAGGCCTAAACCTAATGACAATGGTCCCACTGATAATAAGAGAAAAGAAAATATAATAATAAGCGGACAAACAGAACCAAGAAGAAGATACAGCTGTAGTTAGATAACTAATATGAGCACGGCAGCAGGGGAAAAAAAGTCACAATCACGGCAACCGGGAAGAAAGGAGTGAGTGAGTGAGTGAGAGAGAGAGAGAGAGAGAGAGAGAGAGAGAGAGAGAGAGAGAGAGAGAGAGAGAGAGAGAGAGAGAGAGAGAGAGAGAGAGAGAGAGAGAGAGAGAGAGAGGTAGTGAAGCAGATGAGTTCATCCTAGTTGACGGTACTGCCTAACAGAAAGGCCAGGCTTAGCGATTTGAAAGTGGAGCGCTTTCTTTCGAGGCGTGCTGTGTCTGGGAGCTGGTTCCACAGGATAGCTCCAGCATGGCTAATGCGCTTAGCTGAGGATGCAGTGGGGGAGACAGGAATGATGAGTAACTTGCTGTTCCCTCCTCGTGTTCGGAGAGAGGGACTACGGGTGAAAAAGCTTGCAAACAGAGTACTTGAAGATTTGTTCAGGCAGCGCCAAATGAATACAAGGATGTGCATGTGGGTGTATATGCTGAGGGTATGGGCATTCATGCGTTCAAGTAAGGGAGCCGTGTGAGTGCGAGGGGCTGCCCTTTTTTTTCCGTTTGGCGTTCTTCAGCAACTGCTCTCGGCTTCATCTCTGGTGGGGGTGTAATGTAGTGACTTCGTACATGCATTTTTGTATACATAAATCATTTTTCGTAAAAATGGCCCCTGTAAATATTTTCACGTGAAAGAAATAAACTTTCTCTTTGGCCCCAACTTCGTTGTGGTCTGGTTGGCCATTGTAGCCGTCATGGTTGACGTAAAACACCATACGCGTGCCACATCGGAGGACCGCGGACTAATGCTGAACCAAAAGAAAACGCAAGCTCTGTTGATTACCCCAAGAGGCCCAGCCCCTGACACAGATAACATTCGAATTCGCTGTGGGAATGCAGCCCTTGCAGTTGTGGAACAAGCGCGGTACCTGGGCGTAATGGTAGATGGGCAGCTCTCCTGGGAGCCTCACGTCAATCACACAATCCAGCAGGTGCGGAAGTCAGTAGGTGCGCTGTGGCGGAGCCGCCGAAGCCTCACCCTGGCGTCAAAGATCCTGTTTTACAGGTCGATGATCCAGGGTAGGTTGTCGTACGCTTCCAACGCCTTTTATCCGTCACTTCAAATTGGCAACATGGAGCCCCTCACACGTCTAACGAAGTGCGCTATCCGCGGCTTCTTCGGTCTGCCACCGTGGTCGCGCACGAGCCCGATCTTTGAACAGCTCCGCCTCACCACCCTGGAGGACATGTTTAACATTAAGCTCCTCATCTTTGTCCGTCGTTGTCTGTTCTCCCGAGCTAGCTCCCTCTTCACCAGCTTCTTCGTGAGAGTTACTGGTGACCGCACTCGGGGAGCAGCACAACACCTCGTTCGAGTACCATTTTGGCCCGGTCCTGCGGGTCGAGCGACCATGCAGTTCATCGGCGCAGTCCTGTGGAACCAGCTCCCGCCTGATCTCCGTTCCGAGCCCAGCCACCTTCAGTTCAGTGCCCTGCTAAAAGCGCATCATGGCTCCGTTTAAATGCTTTTCGGCTAGTGTGTTTCTGTGGTATAGCGGACTGAAGAATAGTAAACGTGTTTTGCAATATATGTATGAAGCTATTTTGTATATAGTATGTTCCCATTCCGTTTTTGCTTTGGTGTAGCCCTGAGGTTGATTGCTTATTTATTTCTACCCTTCCTCTCTCCATACTTCTGTCCCCCCCCCCTCCCCCCCTCTCTCTCTCATTCCTTCTGTCGTCCACATGTATCAAAGGAGGCGAAATCGCCTGTTTGTGGTGCGACGTTAAATAAACTTCTACAACAACAACAACAACAACAACATCTAACACCTTACCATTACACTAACCCTACAGTCCATTCATCGGAAACTGTCCCGCTGGCTTTTGAAAGTCGGATTTGGGCCGAATTGAGGATCAAAAACCCACTTTAAATCTCAAAAATCTGGGTTTTGGATCTGCTTCTCCATACACATTTTGCCATGGCATATCTGTCCTAATTTTGTAAAACCTGGTTGAATTTCTATTTCCCTGTTCTTGGACCTTTCTGGCCTCAAATGTGGCAAGGAGTAATTGCACGGGTCACGCAATGCAGGATGTACTGTTGTTTTCACAATATCTACATGTACATGTACAACTATGTGAGAGAGACACCAAAAAGTTAGGGTGCCAGTTTCCAATGAATGGACTGTAGCAACTTAAGCGGCGCGGAGACAATAACTTTTTAAAATAGGACAATAAGCAGAATCAGCGAAGTGGACATTGCACGTAGTCATGAACAAAAATAAAACCTAGCAACTTCTACGTCAACACGTGCTCTTCTCAGCTACTCGTACGTGCTAAGCTTTCACCTCATCCCGCCTCTCTTGCTGATTGGAGCTGCGTTGTGTCGTGTCGCTCCTATACGTACATGTGCATGTATAATTATACATGTTGTTCACTGATTAGTTTTGTTTGGTTGTCTTGTTCTGAGATTCAATCAACACGGTTACACGGACCGTCGGTCAGTGTCGTGCAATGTTATCGCATGAGCTGATTGTCAGGTCACTGGTGTCTGCCAGTGTTAGTGGTCAGCCCCTGGTTTCAAGAGAAAGATCACTTTGCTGTCTTAGTCTGTTACACCGTCTCTGTCTGATGGTTCTTTCACAGGATTGAAAGAAGCTATGCCAAACTGTCGACGGCCAAGGTACGAAGTAGATTTCAAGCTCAAAGATGTTCCATATCTCCCCAAGAACGAACTTCCTCGCTATGGAGTGCCGGTGTTGTGAATGTGCGCCAAGAGAGCAGTGTGGAGAGGTGGACGGTTAAGATTATTTTCAAGTGGCCGAGTTTGTCGCTACTTCGGAGTTAAGAGGGAAAATAATTGAAATAATTATGCGCTTACACTCCGAGTGGTTGATCAGATGTGTGTGGAGTTTCCGGAGCACATGATTGAAGGCTTCGATAACCTCAAGAAGGCTTCAACAATAGATTTCGCGTGACACGTGAAACCTATGACGTTGACGACAGTTCCGAGTCAGACGATGAAGAAGCAATCTCCAATCACTATTCTGTTAGCAGCGATGAATATGAAGATGTTGAAGATGAGCAGGATGAGGAAGATGATGATGGCTACGGGACCCCATAGGCAGCACATGCATACACATGCGTCATGCACATTTATGACAACCTCATCAAGCCCTACTTGTCTTTGTACATACATGTACATGTACTAGTAGTAGTACTGTTATTTCAATCAAATGAACCCCTCGATAGGCACATTGCCTTTGGGTCATTTAATTTAAAACGGCAATGAATAAAACTAATTGTGCACTCATGACTCATAACCATGTACATGTATAAACAATAATTATTACTAAATGAAAACAAATTCCATAACGTTTTCTCGTGACTATCATCAGTGGAACATCGTCAAAATGGTAAATATCACCAAAACAACCAGTTATATAGCTAGAATATTATTCACAAAATAGCAGCTCGCGGTTACACATAGCGTTAATTACACCAGCAGTGTGATTTTATGCTTTACAATGTAAATGTGAAAATTGTAGCGGTAAATGAATAAGGCAGCTACATGTACATGTATGTCACATGTGTGCGTGTGTGGACAAAAACATTTTCATTTATTGTTATTGTTTTATACATGTACATGGTTATGACTCATGAGTGCACAATTAGTTTTATTCTTTGCCGTTTTACGACTATTGTCTCCTCGTAGGTTATTGAAATAGCAATCGTATCTATTTAAATATTCGACGAGGAGACAATATTTAAATACTTCCGGTCGAGATATAGCCAGACTCAGATAGATATTCTGAACCATGCGCTGAAGTCACGATTTCATTATTGTAGTGTCGCGTTGAACGTAGTGTTGCTCAGCCGGTGTCTGGACAACGCTGTTTGTCCAATTGGTGTCCATCACTTAAACACAATAATAGAAAAGCTGACAGGATCGCTTTTATAAATATTGTTTAATAATGTAGTCCAAATGTCACTTCAGCTCGTCCTACTTATTGCCATATTAAAATTATTGTCTCCTCGTCGAATACTTAAATACTTCAGGTCGAGATATAGCCAGACTCAGATAGATATTCTGAACCATGCGCTGAACACACGATTTCATTATCGTAGTGTCGCGTTGAACGTAGTGTTGCTTAGCCGGTGTCTGGGCAACGCTGTTTGTCCAATTATGTCTGTCACTTTCATTGTCTAATAAAGTAATCCAAATGTCACTTCAGCTCGTCCTACTTATTGCCATAAGTCTATGTTCGCACTACACTGATTGTATCTTGATCTGGCCCCGCCACCACTTCTCGTGCCTATCCGGGATTACAGTGGACTTTTGTATCAAAAATTACGCAAGAGGTACACTAAAGGAAATAAATAGGGCTGTTTTTGTTGTAACTCAGAGTTTTATGGCAAAAACCAATCATCAGACAACATAAGGAGATTAGAAAAAAGCAGATATATGAAGGCAAGCAGAGAATAGTGAGTTACAACAAAAACAGCCCTATTTACTTCCCTTTACAAGTAATTTTGTGTACCTCTTGGGTACTACGCTCTGCCCATTCCGGGCATTTGAGCTCTATTTCAGGTTAAGGCGCACAGGCTCTGTGTATAAAAATTAAAAATAAATAAATAAAAGATCATAGCGTGACTTGTAGCTCCTTGATCCTTTTCTTTGCTATAAACTAATATTTGGCTCTCCAGAGCTCCTCAGTGGAGGATGGCTTGCGCCATCTCTGTCCTATCCCTTGTGCCTGCTCTTTAACATGTCATATCGTACAGGAGTATTTCCGTCCGTCTGGAAATCTGCTGTTATCGTCCCGATCTATAAGAAAGGCCAACGCTCTCAGGCTGGCAACTACAGACCAATCTCTCTCCTTCCCGCTGTGTCAAAGGTCTGTGAACGTATTTTCTTTGAGTCTCTGTACTGCCACGTCACCCCAGCGCTTTCACCATCTCAATCCGGTTTCTGCCGTGGAGACTCCACAACTTTCCAACTAACACGTCTAGTACAAGACATCTACACCCAGCGGAACCTCAGGCGGCATGTTGGCATCGTGTTCTTTGACCTAGCGAAAGCTTTCGACACCGTCTGGCATCGTGGTCTGCTTGCAAAGCTAGAGTCCGTCTTCTTGGTACATGGTCCAGCCCTGCAATGGCTCTCATCCTATCTTTCCTGCCGCCACCAGACTGTCAGAGTATCTACCTCCCTATCAGACCCATTACTAGTCGTGTCTGGGGTACCCCAGGGGTCCATACTTGGGCCGCTCCTATTTCTACTGTACGTTAATGACTTGCCAGCCCTTGTACCAAATGTAAGTCTTTTTGCTGACGACACTGCTCTGATGTGCTCCGACAGCTCGGCAGACAACCTCACGGCCTCCATGCAGTCCGGGGTCAACGCTACAGTAACATGGATGGAAACCTGGAAACTGAAGCCTAACCTCGCCAAAACCGAGGCCATGTTCTTCTCTCCCTCGCCCCCCACTCAGCTTCTGTATTTTCCTGGTCTAAATAGTACACCTATTAAAGTTGTTAACGAGCACAAGCACCTGGGCGTTATTCTCGACCGCCAACTCTCCTGGTCTCCACAAGTCCAGTCTGTGTGCAAGCGTGCGAGTGCGTCCTTAGGTATGCTACAACCCCACTGCCAACACTTGAATGATAACTGCAGAAAATTGTTCTTTAAGTCGTACATTTTGCCTATATTTGACTATTGCGATATAGCTTGGTGCGGGTTGTCTCAGACTTTACTCCACAGACTGGAAGTACATCAACGCTTGCTTCTGAAAATTCTGTTTCGAAAAGACCAAACATTTGCCTCCCTTTGTCTTTATAAACTTGCTTCCACGCACCCTCTTCTTGCCCGACATCAGCAGCATCTTTGTATCCTTGTGCAAAAAATCTTCCTAGCCCAAGTCCCGAAACATATTGCCAAGTACAACTGGTTTGTTACCACTAGACCAACACGCAATGCCTTATCACTGCCCCGAGCTAGTTCCTCTCTGTTTTTGAAATCCCCTTTCTTCTCAGCATACTCCCTTTGGTCTAACCTGCCTACTAGCATTAAGACATGCCAGGATATCAGGAAATTCAAAGTCCAGCTTTCCACACTGTCTCATCCGAAGTGATCCCATGTATTACTAATGTGCCTCCCTTTCTTTTTCTCTCCCTATCTCCTTTCCCTCTCTGACAGCATCTTTCTTTTTCTCCCTTTTAGCTTGCCGTGGTTGGCTATCACCTGACCTCTCATGTTTATTGGCAGTCTTCGGACGGGCCAGGAGATGTTGAATAAATAAATAAATAAACATTGTACATGTATAATTATAACGAATGAATAGCAGAAAAAGGACTCAGTCTACATGTATTTCATAGGGTAAAATGGCTCCCAATTTCTACAAAGAAAAGTGCCATACCCAAAGAAGTTGAAGGGGACAAAAGTTCTGTTAAAGATGATAACAAAACGCACAGTTCTGCTGGGACCTGCATACAGATGGCGCTAGAATTTAGAAAAGCGTGTGAGGCAGACAATCTATAAAAAATCGCATTAACGTTGGCACGCCTACATGTACATGCAGAATGTTGGATTGAAGTTAGTTTTTAAAAGTCCCCATAGTGACGTGACGACGAGGTGAGAGAAACGGAAGGCCAGACGACGCGACAGTCCCCCAGGGAGGCCTCTCTGGAGGTTACCGGCTGACGCGCACCACCACTGGCTACATATGCGGCTACAACTAGAGTAAAACCTGTGACTAACGACCACCCCTTGGGGCCAGATAAAGCGGTCTTTAGTGGCAGGTGGTCCTTGGTTAGAGGTTTGTACCGCACAACCATGTATGAATGTGAGACAGTCCGTGCCTGGCAAAGTGGTCTGTAGTACCAGGCTGGTCGCTAGTCACGGTGGTCTTTAGTTACAGGTTTTACTGTATAACTTTCTTGTCAACAGCGGAGCGTGCGGGCAGTGCAGTGAATGGATGCCCCACGGGCCTCTGGGACTGTGGCGTGGTCCGATTTTCACTTCATTTGGCCTTTCTACTCCCACATGCGACGCGTTTGCTGTGCAGTGAAGCCAACGGATCCTGGGTCGGTGGAGCACATCAGACCCCGTCACCACGTCCACGACTCATGCCTGTGATGCTGCACCGCTGTTTTGCATGTCATGATTGGAAGCTGTGGCCTTAGTAAAAAAATGTATGGACTCAGATGGAGAGCCAAGGTTTAATTTATACAAAGAGAAAGACCAAGGAACTACAAGTTACGCTATACTGGTGGTGTTAGTAGACAGTATAACGTAACTTGTAGTTCCTTGGTCTTTCTCTTGGTATAAAAAAATGTATGACTGTGTATACTACTCTGCACATTTGTTGTTGTTGTTGTATACTGCATTTATTGTCGGAATCAAAACAGGCATACGCCTGATAACAAAGCACCCATTGAGTTGTTGAACACTCTACTTCAAGCTGCGTCGACCACCCTTGTTTGGTACCACAACGCTATGGTCTGATTGGTGCATTTGTGGGGCGAGGTGAAGTAACTGAAGTTCCATGTTGTTTTTTGGTGTTTTTTCTGAATTCAAATAATCATTATGATATCACCGCGTGACGTCAATTCTGTGTGGGTAGAGTTTTTTTGGGGTTTTTTAAGTTCCATGTACATGTATATGTAATAGCAATAAAAAGAACAAACTCTGCAGTCATCGCGACACTACAACGAAGTCATGAAAGTTTACCAGAATTAATTTTCTTGTCACATTCATCAGTGGAAAGTCGTGACTGGTAGAGCCCCAGACGTCCAGTGCAATGCTGGGCGTCTATACCCATTTTTGCTGTGCGCCCGGTCTGTACAGAGGCACCAGAACACCTCGCGTAGAGCTCAGCGTTGTCACCATGATCAGTCAGGTCATGATCAGTTAGAAGTAACGTAGCACACACAGCAGAATGATGCAACATTCACACTGCATGAGGTGTTATTTAGTGACACTTTGTAGTGGGTCAGTACGTCGCGGAGCAATGTAGCAAGAACCGAATTTGCGTCACTGAAATGCGACTTGGAGATAAAATCGTGTACACTGTACAATGTTGTGCAATGTAGTTCGTAGTTCATTATACTCCATGTGTTAACATGAACATTGGCCTCTGCATGTACATGGATATCAGTCGGTCGCGTTAAGTCTACGGCACAAATTACAGAGACAGTATGCATAGGTTCTGCGAAAGTGCTCATTACCTGATTTAGGCAGAGCGGCGTACACAAAGGCACACAATGAAAACCTTGGGCTCGTTGTCTGGTGATTGGTTCAGCCATGAAACTCTGAGTCACAACGGAATTTGCCCAAGGTTTTCATTGTGTGCCTTTGCGTACAGGACCAATAATTATATTCAAGTCGACATCTACATCTGCAAAAGACACTGGAGGCAGTACTCTGAATGCCCCCCCCCCCCCCACCGACCAGACACTAGGGTTCGTATCTGGCTGTGAAAATCGCCCGTTTGATGCAGCATTAGCCTGTCTTTGTCATTTGTCTTTACACAAGATGTGCTGATGGCACACTTCTTCATGCGCAGTGTAGAGCCAGTGTAATGACGTTAGTCCAGATTGTTATGGTGCTAAGATACTCAAAGAAAGCAGGTGAATTTCTGATAACGACTGTCACCGAACTTGAACCCTTTGCCGGCTGATTTCTATGTAGAATTGTACACTGAAATGTTATACCCTGAATTGGACGCAACTTTGCTTTCCCTTAGACGATTTTCATCATCTTGGGCATCCGGAAAAGCCCCTGATGAGAATCACCTTCTCTGGAGAAGAGTTTACTGCGTACGAGAGTCTAGTCGTACTTCAATTAGTACCGTATTACACTCTTTGAATAGAGATACAATGGGCGCTTTCGATTACACGTTTACACAATTCTGGAACTGGTTTTTTAATTCTGGAATGACCAGAATGAGCGGATTCCAGCCTTGTAAACGAACGACTGGAATCCACAACGCATTTTATTCATGTCATGTCACAAACGAAATTGATGAATCGCAAAAAGAGATCACGTACACCCTTGCGATCGATCGCGCGCACGTGGACCTAGCATCGCGCACACGCCGGCCAGGGAGGCTCTTCGCGCGCTTGAGTCATGACCAAACCGGTAACACACCGACAGTGCAATTCTGGCGCCAGAATTAGAGAAATTCCGCCTTCTCTTCAGAATTGATGGATTCGACGGAATTGGATAAAATCAATTCTAACGACGGAATTTGTGACTTTTTGTGTAATCGAACTGTGCATCAACAATAACTAATTCTAGAATTGACCGAAATGCGTGTAATCGAAAGCGCCCAATGTATCCCTATAGACTATTGTTCTCGCTACAGAGTGTCCTATGAAATTCTAGAACAGCTGCACAAGAAAGTACAAGACGTTACATGTAGCAATGCGCCAGGCAGGTGGTGAGGCTTTGCATTTCAGTGCGGCACTCTCAGTGCTCGCCACATTGCTCCGCGACGTACCGACCGACCACAACAAGTCACTGCACAAAACCTCACGCAGTATTCTTATCATCTGGGGCTACGGACCACCATCACGGAACAGGAAACAACTTAATCACAAGTCGATCCTCGGACCACATGTGAAAACCTGTGTGGAAACACAACCCCATGTTGTGTGATTACTCGCGTTGAGAACTTTTCAAACATTCGGCTAGTATAGCTGTACTGTGCTTGGGTTATGCAAGGGGGGGGGGGAGGTTGCCCCACAGTGGGGTGTGACCCTGATTCCGGGTCCCTGGGCCAGCTACAGCAGCATCAATCTTGACCAGTGAAATTAAGGTTGATGGAATCTTATTTTATTGTTTATACTTTGAAGTAATGTAACTACAAAGGGAAGAAGTGGGGGGGAGGGGGGGGGGAGAGAGGTAATCTACAAGAAGTCTAGCTATTCAGAGAACTACACTACCGGTGTTAACTACCAGGCACAAATACTTAATAGTGAGCAGGTTATGTTAGAATCAAGCATACAATTGGTATCCTGATATCGCCTCTATGGTGAAGCGCAAACAAAATAAACTGTGATGCTCCGTATAGAAGAAAGAATGGGGGAGTAGATTCGGGAGCGTAGGAAAGGTGATGCATGTCCTACTACGAGAGTCATGACTAATGTGTGGTGTGATGTAAATGTATTGTGCTTATAGGCTTATGATTGTTATGATTGTGGTAATCTGCGAAGACTCAGCAGCAGTCAAATGCATGGTAAGTATAGGAACTCATTATACTGCTTCACTTCCCTCGTCGGGTATACATGCCAGCTCGACTGCTCTGGTGTCTGATACTCCGCCATTGCTACAGTGATGCATCGTAGGTCACTTGGACGATCATTACAATGATGAGTGCTCCATGGTGATGGCCGTCCGCTACCATAGTTACCCGTTGCCATGGCGAGATAATCTACTAGTAGTAGCCTTAGTGCTTGTTACGGGATGAGCGACGGTTACCAGATCTCCGATTGCTACGTCGGCTGCTACGACGGCTGCTGCTTCCGCTGCTGCTTCCGCTGCTGCGTCGGCTGCTGCGTCGGCTGCTGCCTCGGCTGCTGCCTCGGCTGCTGCGTCGGCTGCTGCGTCGGCTGCTGTTGCGGCTGCTGCGTCGGCTGCTGCGGCGACTGCTGCCGCGTGGGCTGCTGCTGCTGCGGATTCGGTTGCTGCTGCGTCGACGGCTAGCAGTTATGCGGTTTCTCTCGCGACTTCCGCCATCGTCGGAGCTTGAGTCACCGCCATCCCTTTCATTACTGTCAGAGGCGCTAGATTGCACCTCGATATCATCACCTCTACCCTTGTACCAACTCTCGTTGTCTTCAGTTTCCAGCTCATAGGTCTCGTCAATGGCATCTTCATCTTCGTCATCAAACAGCTCATCTGCCACCATGTCTTCGTCATTGAGAGCCTCCCGTTCCTCAGCCACACCTCGCTCATTGATCTGGACAGCATCCTGGTTAATCTAATGCAAACAACAAGTCAAACAACGTATCTCTTAACCCTTTCAGCACGCATCACGTATATGTACGTGATGGTACATGTAACTGGCCCACGGATCACGTATATATACGTGATGCGTACAGTGAAAATGAACGTACTCTCGAGACATCCGTGGTCGACGGATCTTATCCCTACGTGGACCAGTGACGTGCTGGATGAACGTCGACAGTTCTACGATAGTACTGACGGGCGCACGCGCATGTGCGGCTATGTACGCCTACATAGATGTCGCGTGCGAAATTATTTGAACAATAGAAATTTTGACAATTTGCTGTCATGGCGCGGCGTCGATATGGTGCAGACGATCTCGATCATGTCCTCGACCTTGTCGTACTCGACCCTGACAGTGATGTCGAGCCGACATTGTCTGAAGACGACATCGTTCTGTCGGAGGAAGATGGAGATCTGCCTGAAAATCGCGCAGCGTCGCCAGGCGATAGTGAAAATGAATTGGACGACGACGATGTCGTAGGAGACGCCGCGGATGACGATGTAGGTAGCGCCAGCAGCGACAGTGACGGTGAGAACGAGGGGATATCTGCTAAAACGCACGTGGAAGCAGTCGAAGCACTGGCTGAGGGCGACGATGGAAGTGAAGGTCAGTGTGCGTATGGATCTGAAAATAGTACTCATAATTTCAAATTTTCAAATAATTGTACTAAAAATCTTGTCACTCAGCTGATCGCTCAATGATCATGCACGGACATTTTTCCTCATTCACAATGCATGTAAATGTGTATTGTGTTGCAAATGCTTATCGTTGTGAGTTCCAAATTTGAATTATATTTTTAGTATTCATACACATGTACAACTCAATCAGCGGACAGAATTGTACAATGCAAATTATTATAATTATTAGCATTTGTGTGTGACACTGGGAACATCATAGGATTTGTCATGGATATTTTGTTACTGCAGGTATCTGGGTGAAACAGAATGTGGAACCTAATGTGCCGCCATTTACTGGTCAGCCAGGGATCAAGATGCCTCTCCCGGACGATCCAACTCCACTGGACTATGTCAAGCTGTTCTTCACTGCACAATTCTGGGTGATGCTAGTGACGGAGACAAACCGGTTTGCAAGAGCATACATCGACGCTAACGCTGAAACACTGGCCCGGCGCAGCCTCGCCCGCTCGTGGACACCCGTTACCGTAGCCGAAATGAAAGTGTTCCTGGGCTTGTTCTTGAACATGGGCCTTGTTCCTAAGCCCGAGCTTGACCACTATTGGAGCACAGATCCCATCATCGCCACACCGTTCTACAGCCGCACGATGCCGCGCGAGCGCTTCACCTCTATCATGAACTTTCTGCACTTCATGGACAACGCTGAAGAAGATCCCAACGATAAGCTCTCCAAGATACGGCCTCTTCTGACGTTGCTTCAGGAGCGATTCATGAGCGTTTACACTCCCAACGAGTACATTTCAATTGACGAGGAACTGGTGGCGTTCAAGGGAAGGATATCATTCCGCCAGTATATTCCGTCGAAGCGAGCACGCTTCGGGATGAAAATCTATGCGCTCTGCGAAGACAGCGGTTACCTCTTCAATCTGATTGTCTACGTCGGGAAGGACAACGAAACCTTCTGCCCTGAGAAGGTCAAGGAGCTCGGCGTGTCCGGTGCGGTAGTGCACAAGCTCGTTGAGCCGCTTCTCGGGAAGGGGTATAAGCTGTACGTGGACAACTGGTACACGAGTATCCCGATAGCCACCTACCTCAAGGGCAACGCAACGGGAGTGTGCGGTACCATTCGCAAGAACCGGATCGGACTACCGAAGCGTATAGCAAATTTCAAGGGGCTAAAGAAAGGCCACTTTCTGTACCGGAGCGGTGGTGGCATGATGTTTATAAAGTTGCAGGACACGAAGGAGGTGCATTTTCTGTCCACGATGCACAAGGCAAACGTAGAGCCAACTGGCAAGCGAGATCGGCAGCGCCGCCCAGTCCGCAAGCTTCGTCTTGTACAGGACTACAACAAGAAGATGGGTGGAGTTGACAAAAATGATGAGATGCTGTCCTTCTACACCGCTGCACGCAAGTCCCGGAAGTGGTACAAGAAGCTCGCCGTGCATCTGATTGAGCAAGCACTCCTGAACGCGTATATCCTGCACAGGAAGTCAAACCGCATGACGCACTTCGACTTTGTGAAGCGCGCCCTGAAAGCCCTCATCGCCGAAGGCAAGGCGGAGATGGTAGCTCACGCGGAAGCAGCTGCTGCAGCAACTGGTGGAGCCACAGGCACGAAGCGCATGGACAGCCACTTCCTCCGCTACATCCCGGCAACCGAGAAAAAGGCTAATCCGCAGAAACAGTGTGTTGTCTGCTACGGCAAGGGTAACCGGAAGGATGTCCGCACCATGTGCGCTGATTGCCTCGGGAATCCTGGGTACTGCATTCCGTGTTTCGAGGAGTCTCACCGAGGGAAATAGAGCTGTACTCGCTTGTGTCAGGGGTGTTCAGGTCTGGGCACCGCTTGAGGATCGTGGCAGGCTTTATGTAGTTGCTAGCTACCTGCTAGTTCACTGTAGTGGTATTGCAGCGCTCAGCTACTTTGTGTGAGCTGCATTCAATAATTTGTATGAGCTACATTCTATAATTTGTGTGTGTGTGTGTGGGCGCGCACTCGCGCGCGCCCTCGGGTGCGCTTTCATGCATGTGTCCAATAGTGTACATGAGTGTACAGGTGAATGTGAGTGCGAGAATTGCATGGCTGGATAGGTCTGCATGGGTGTGAATATGTGCATGTCTCTGCCGGTGTCTGTTCGGCAAGAACCTGTTGCCTAGCCATTCGTATTGCATTCAGTGTTTCGAGGAGTCTTACCGAGGGAAATAGAGCTGTACTCGCTCGTGTCAGGGGTGTTCATGTCTGGGCACCGCTTGAGGATCGTGGCAGGCTTTATGTAGTTGCTAGCTACCTGCTAGTTCACTGTAGTGGTATTGCAGCGCTCAGCTACTTTGTGTGAGCTGCATTCAATAATTTATGTGAGCTACATTCTATAATTTGTGTGTGTGTGTGGAGGGGGGGGGGGGGGGAGGGGGGGGGGGGGGGCGCACGCGCGCGCGCGTGCGCACGGGTGCGCTTTCATACATGTGTCCAATAGAGTACATGAGTGTACGGGTGAATGTGAATGCGAGAATTGCATGGCTGGATAGATCTGTATGGTTGTGAATATGTGCATGTCTCTGCCGGTGTCTGTTCGGCAAGAACCTGTTGCCTAGCTATTCGTATGCACATTGAATAGTTCCTGACGCCCCTCAGCTGGTTTCAGCAAACATGACCATATTTGGTCATCATCTACTCAAGAACAAAACCGTAATTATGTCAAACCTAGTTCTTACCATCATATCCACCTGGCCATTCTAGTATAAATGAGCTGCATGCTCTGGTACGTTCAACCTGTGTTTATGCGAAAATTCATCAAAAATACGTATATTTTGTACTCGTTTTACTGGCTTCTATTGACCAAATATGGAATTTTGTGTTGGGAATTGTTCTCACTGAAACCTATGCATTCCGCAGAAAAATTTGTGAGTGAATAGGACTACTTTTGGAAAATCACGAAAATCACTGGTTTTGGCTCCGCGGGTCAGTTACACACCCTGGCCGTGCTGAAAGGGTTAATCTTGACCTTTAGCAACCATCTATTCAATGAAGGTATTGTTTCATTGAACAAGAAAATGTATACTAGTACACACGTACATGTATCTCAAAATCTTGCAAATAAAATCTTTAGACTATCCGCGACCGAACATGTCAACGACAACAGGTGTGACATTAGTAATTGCATCTTCTGATTTCCCCGCTCCCCACCCCTCTCAATTACCTCAGCAACATCCTGCGAAGACAAGTCCAAAGGACTGGAGTGGACACATGCACCCACCAATAGGCACAAGGCCAGAACGAAAGCAACTTTCATCTTGACGAAAAGAGAGAGAGAGAGAGCTGTACAAAGTAAACGCTGCTTTCTTAGGTCAACTCCTTTGTTCTTTTTGAAAGACTCAGCTGTAGAATGATGGTTTTTGTCTACACAAATCACGCTTTTTATACATTTACTGCACACGTTGAGAGTCGTGTTACTTAAGATCGAACCTTGATTTTTACTTCATGAAGGTGTGGCCCATCGAGTACAGCGGCTTTCCCCAAGGCTCCCTTTCTCGCAGACTCCGGTGCAACAGAGCAAGCAACTCTGGACCTTAGGCATGTCCGATGGCCGGTACATTGGACATGGACAGTCAGTCCTGTATATGTGTATGTCTGTACCGATTTGCGCTGCGCGCGCGTGTGCGCGTGTATGTGTGCTAGCGTGCGTGTCACTGCTTTGTTCACGTGCAAGAGACTTGTGAGACGGGTCCCGCAGACTCCCGCTAAGGTCACATGCTCTGTCAGGGCAAGCCGTTTTAAAGTTGTTTTTGTTCAAGATACATGCGAAGCCATTACTGTGTATTCTGTGCCCATTTCTGCTGTCCATGTCGGTGTGTGTGTATGAGATACATGCGAAGCCATTACTGTGTATTCTGTGCCCATTTCTGCTGTCAATGTCGGTGTGTGTGTATGAGATACATGCGAAGCCATTACTGTGTATTCTGTGACCATTTCTGCTGTCCATGTCGGTGTGTGTGTGTATGAGATACATGCGAAGCCATCACTGTGTATCTGTACACATTTCTGCTGCGCCCCAGCTCCCGGCCTAGCAAGAGCTAGCAGAAGAGCACGCAGAGTGCAACATTGTCACCATGAGCAGTCAGTTCCTGGCTAGGTAGCACACTGCAGTACTTTACATTTAGGTTTTTTGTTACAACATCTCAAGACTCGGTGGAAACACCGGCCAATGTTAAGACAGTGGCCAACCACGGCGACAAATAACAGTAAGGGAGCTGTACCCTATGCAACATTCGCCCTGCATGAGGTGTGGTGCAGCAACACTTCGTCGTCCGTCGGTACGTCGCCGAGCAATGTAGCAACAGTCAAAGGTGTGGGAACTGAAATGCAACTAGGATGTAAAATACGAACATTATACTTTGTACTTGGCAGTCACGGTCAATACACCTCTCGTACCTGACGTGCTGGTGGCATTTTTCTTCGTGTAAAGCTAGTACAATGACGTCAGTTTGAAATGCTATGGCGGTATGATTCCCCAAGAAAACCGGCGAATATCCAATGTCGAACGTCAGCGACCTTTAAGAAATGAGGACTCTCAGTCTTGCATCTCTATTTTGTACCGGTAGTAATAGTTCAATCGACAACAAAGCACAGAAGATACAATTACATGCACATCAAAAATACAATCTGCCGACAGAACGGCTTGGTCCTTTGGGGACTTATAAGCGCAGCACAGAGAGAATGAGGTGAAACCTTCGTACTACTAACTAGGATGAACTCATCTGCTTCACTACCTCTTTCTCTCTCTCTCTCTCTCTCTCTCTCTTTCTCTCTCTCTCTCTCTCTCTCTCTCTCTCCCTCTCTCTCTCTCTCTCTCTCTCTCTCTCTCTCTCTCTCTCTCACACTCACTCCCTTCTTTCCGGTTGCCGTGCTTATGATTTTTGTTTCCCTGCTGCCGTGCTCATATTAGTTATCTAACTTATCTTCTTCTCTGTTCTGTTTGTCAACTTATTTTTATATATTTTTTCTTTTCTCTTATCATCAGTGGGACCATTGTCATTAGGTTTAGGCCTGTCTTGGAACTCCACTCTAAATAAAGCCAAACAACAACAACAACAAACCGGATGGTAATGGAAAGATTTGCCAACAGCCAGATTTAAACCAGGCCCGAACGTACCTAGCGAGAGTGCTAAAACTGGGCTTTGTCAATTAACTGTGGATCGCAGCACGGCTGGAAAAATCCTGCTGCTTCCAGCTCCGCACAACGCTAAAAGCAAAGGAACCAACCACCCCACGTGCTCGGCTGCCGCAAGAGCAGGAAAGACATACCAGGTGCGGCGTGGAAGACACAACATCAGCAAAGGAGGATACTTGTATTCTAATAATTTGGATTATTTCTTTCCTGATCGGCTATGGCCTATGGACCATTGTGAAAATTGAGAAAAATAATTGTTATTATCGCCTTCTTAGTATTTGTCCCCACTGATGGCAGTCGTGAGTCAGTCAAGTGTCAAGTTCGGCAGGAAGCGTGTGTTCCTCGTTGGAACAACAAACTTCCAAACATTTTCATCGGCCAATAAAGGGTTGATAAAAAAATTATAGCACAGTATTTACCTTGGCCAGCTCACCATACTGGATTGAAAGCGAAGAATCTGAAATCATGCAGCATGCCTGCTGCAATGGAACGGCCAGACAACTTGAGGGAAATATTTCATGTCAGTGTGTCCAAACCAAAGGCATTCATACACATACCCTGCCCACGGTTGTCCCTGCACAGTAAAACCTGTGACTAACGACCATCCCTTTGGGCCAGAAAAAGCGGTCCGAAGTTTAGTGGCAGGTGGTCCTTTAGTTAGAGGTTTGCACAGAACAACCATTATTATGAATGTGAGACCGTCCGTGCCTGGCAAAGTGGTCTGTAGTACCAGGCTGGTCGCTAGTCACGATGGTCTTTACTCTTTAGCTACAGGTTTTATTGTATCTGTGCTTTATGTAGTGACCATGAGTAGCAGGGCTATTTGTGCGCCAAGGCCAGCGTGATGGTGCATTGTGGGAAAAACGAATGATCCAATATTGACTCTACATAATAATTACAGGCTCGATCCTTTTCAATAGGCCACTTGAGGTTCGAAGAGGCTACGGAAGTTTTGCCCGGAGACGAATCAAGTACTTCTTGAGTAGAAAGTATTCATGTACATGTATATTGTACATATGTACATGAGCACACTAAATCCGCGGATATCCAAATTTTCGGACTTGTTGGATCTCTTCAGCGGAGCTCAGAGTTGCTGGCGGAACCGATCACAAGGAGATCCAGCGAACAATAAAGCATTATATTAAAATGTAAACCAGGTCCAAGCACCAAAGCTCAACTGCGATGAACACAGCGAGCCCTGAACGAGGTCTGCTAGCAGTTTCGAGCAGTTGAATGTCCCAGAAGCAATGTACATTCGTATCCGTGATCCAAACCTGTGCAAACAACAAGATAATGTTACCGCACTTACACCATTCCAGTAATTTTCCACACTCACCACGGTTACCCGTACATCGGCACATTATAAAGTGCTAACTTCCCCGAACATCCTATCGTAGTCTCACCTACATATTTATCACTTACCAGGGTATTGTACTTTTATCATAAAGTATGTGCTACTTTCTTACTTTACCTTCAGTCCATTTCTTACTTGAATCTTTTTTTATTTTTTTTATCTTAGAATTTTTTTGACAATGCAACACAATTATTGTGGAAAGGTCACAACAATAAGAGACAAGATCAAAAGGAAAGCTTTACAATAATAATAATAATAATAATAAAACGTAGCCTGTAAAATATAAAAAGTCACTGAGTACAGTTCAATTCAATTTCTTACTTGTATCCGTGTTTTTGTCACCCCAGGTGTATAAATCCTATTGCTATTTTTATCTTCAGTTACGAGTTTCCACCGCTAATTGAGACAGGAAAATGTTCTGGAACAATTTATTCGTTGCTCTGATTGTGATGTGAGTGCGCCTATAGTTTTATTCATTGCATTAAGTATTAATGTTATAATTAGACACAAAAGGGACAACGGAGGTTTACAGAATTGTCGCAACTTAGAGTTTCCTGCTCAATGCAATCATCAGGCGACTCCACATTATTATGTTGAGCCCTCTCCGCTGGCAGAAGGAAGTTTTCCTCCTTGTAACACAAAGTTGCAATTACAGCACACAAGCCCACTTTCTCACAGCTGGTGCGCAGTAATGTTTGATAACGTTATTCTCCCCATTTTCTACAGCCTTCTTCCACATACTGGCTTACAGACTTCTTCCACATAGATTGTAATTCACATGTCCACACAGGACAGGCATGTTGGTTTCAACTCCACTCAACCCTTGAATCTACGGGACACATGATGTCGGCCATATTGATTCCGCTGTCCGCGTGCCATGATCATTGTCTGCACAGAGTTATGCACATGGCAAAGATGTGAAAGCCCTCCACGAAACTAACCGGCACCAACACGCAGAAAATACCAGCACCAAGTACCAAACTATGGCGATCCAGAGTATGGCATATTCCTTCCTGCATTCTTTCTGTCTACCTGTCCTTTCAGGACCTCTCGTATGGGGGCGTATCCCGTTTGGTGAGATTGGCATCCAAACGGTGTGGCCCGCAGTATTGTTATAGATTGAAGAGAAAGAGAGGGGAAAGAGGAGGGAGAGAGAGAGAGAGAGAGGACAGCGAGCCAGAGAGAGAGAGGAGGGGGGGAGAGAAAGACACCGATAGAGAGAGAAATAGAGGTAGAGAACGAGATAGAGAGATAGAGAGAGCCGGATATAGAAAAAGAGAAAAAGAGAGAGAGAGAGAGAGAGAGAGAGAGAGAGAGAGAAAGAGAGAGAGAGGGAGATATTAATATTATCTCCCTCTCTTTATATACTCAATCTGCGGACAGCATGCTGTTTCGTTCTTTGTGAACTCATCAGCGCAGTACAGAGGAAATGAGGCCGAACCAGATAGCAATGAAAAAATATACTTGTAAGTAATTTCCAAAGCCAGATTTAAATCAGGCCCGTACGTACCTTGCCAGAGTGCTCAACCTGACAAGTCAGTGAGCTCTGCGTTATGCAAACAGCAAATGCACAACCTCACATGAGAGTGCTCAACTACTGCAAGAGCAGGAGCGATATAATTATATACATGTAATCAATGTTGCAGACAGCCAGACTGTTTTGGCCAATGAGGCCTCATCAGTGCAACTCCGAGCTTAAAATAGGATTGAACTGTCAGCCATGACTACGAGAACCACAGACACTAGGACAGCTCGATGTACTAGCGCTGAGAATGCTCAAACTACCAGAAGTAGAGGGCAAAGCATAATTTAGCTAACCAGGGCAAGTGCGTCCTATTGAGAGTCCTCCACAAGATCGAAATCATAATTATAATAATCATATATACTCAGTAAGACTATGCCTGCAGCTGCAGAAAAAGTGCTCAAAATCCAATTTCTTGGGGGAAGCAATGACACAGTCATGTCAACAAACAATGGATCATTCGTAGTGTTTTGTTACTGTGAGTTTCATGCACAGTGTGCAATCATCAGGCAAACAATTATTCAATGCAGACTGGTCACAGCATAATGGGAATTTAAGGTGGATACAGGCGGAAACAAGTGTAAGGCTTAGGGGGACCCCTTGTGTGTAATCTATGGGCCAACTTGCTGGTTGGGGATTGTGTGAAGCTGAGCGCTAGATGACTATAGCATAGTCGGGGCAATGTGTGCAATTTGTCAAGGCGCTAGCTGTTGGATGCCTGTACTACAGCAGAGCCAATTGATTGCGACGAGTTAGAGGGGGAAATGTGTGCAATTTGTCAAGACGCTAGCTGTTGGATGCCTGTACTACAGCAGAGCCAATTGATTGCGATGAGTTAGTGGAGACAATTTGTGCAATTTGTCAAGGCGCTAGCTGTTGGATGCCTGAACTACAGCAGAGTCAATTAACCTAAGGGGGCAGCCCACCCATAAATTTCATATGGCATTCAATTGACCGTAATTTTGGTGTATGTTGTTGTTGTTGATTTTTATTTTGCTTCGCAAGGCCAAACGGGCAATGGTGCCCAATTCTATGGAAGCGAATTTCAAAAGGGAGAGAGCTACGGGGAGAGAGAGAGAGAGAGAGAGAGAGAGAGAGAGAGAGAGGGGGGGAGGGAGGGAGGGAGATGATAAGCAATTTTGTAGCGTCAACAGAGCGATTTTGCAGTGTCAATAGAGCGATTTTGAAGCGTCAACAGAGGGAACACAAAGAGTTCATAAGCGCACAAGCACGCAGAGAAGAGTAAATGACGTGGTGTGTGGACGGGAAAAGTCAGACAGAGCATTCATTGCAAGGTGTAGGGGATGGAGGCAAGCTTAAATTGCTGGGCAGCCTTGATCTCCCTTACACTCCTTGGGAGAGCGTTCCAGGCCAAGGCTGCCTGAAAGGCCAGGCGAGATCTGCCGGCTTCTGACTGTGCCGAGGGGACAGTGAGGCCCCTGGAAACCTGGTGCCGGGTGGTGCTGCCAGCTGATGGTGAGAATAGGTCCTGGAGGACACTGCTGGCTTTCCCATTGACACAGCGCCACACCAGGACGCCTAGTACTGAATCCTACCTGACTTCTTGACACGACTCAAACTTGCCAAAGTCACTAAATCAACGTCAACTACAATAATCAAGCCACATATCTGTAACGTCACGAGGGTGCTGGCAAAAGTCCTGCTGCACGGCGGCGGACGACGCCCGCCGCCGTGCAGCCCAATACGTGGCTAAAAAACGTGATTTTTGGACTGACAGCGCGTAACAAAAAAACTTTCCTTGCAAGGCCACATTTTTGGCCATAACTGTTGAACGGCTGGTCAGATCGAGACAAAATTTCAGAAATTTTGCAGCTATTCATGCTCTTTCAACTGATGTAGCACTCGATATGAATTTAAAAATTCGACTTTTCAGGGATTTAAGACCAATCTGCCCCCTTAATTGCGACGAGTTAGTAGCTGTTATTATTCTTATTATTATTGTAAAAAGGCGACGTGGAGACAATAATCTTTTAAAATAATGCAATGAATATAACTAAATGCGCACTCATATCACAACCATGGGGACGAATAATGTATACCAGAATGTTTTCTTTTCACAATTATCAATGGAATTCGTGACTAAAGAGAATGATGAAACTACAATAGGATTTATACACTTGGAGTGAAACAGCGAGGATACAAGCATAGTAAGAAAAATAGCACAAACCTAGGAACAATTTGCACAGGTAATAAACTATAGGTGCAGTGAGAAATGATAGGAAATTCAGCAAGTGCAGTGTGACAATGGACATGCATGTGCAAGTGTGTGTGAGTGCGAATTTACTGGAATAGCGTAAGTGCGGTGACATTTTCTTTTTGTTTACAAAGATTTGGATCACGAATGCGAATGTAGACTGCTTCTAGAACTTTCAACTGCTTGAAACTACTTGCAGAACGAACAACACTGAACCAAGAATCATCATAACTTTCACGACACACGGGGTTAGACAACAAATGCAATTTTATTGCCAATGTATTCTTCTTCTTCTCACCGCCTCCGCCTTCACTTGGTTTCTGACCGCCACCGTCCTTCACACCATCTGCACCATCATCGTCATCATCGTCATCGTCCTCTTCATCATCGCTGCCACCTTCACCTGTCGTCGGCTCTCCCAGCAACTGACCACCGGGTTCCTCATCGTCACTGCACACGTCGCTTCCACACTCCTCCTCCAGCTGCCGTCGCGTTCTCTTCCTGACCGGTCTTCCCTTGCCATTGCCAAACACCTGACAGTCGTCAACTCTTCCGCTGGCATCATCCATATCCGGAGAGTTTCGATGCATCTTTCAAGTCACCTCTGCAAACCGAGCTGCCGCCAGCCGTTTGCTCCTTCTCAGCTTTGGTGAGTTGCGGTTGTATGCGTCCGGCGTACCGGTACTCGCTGATAATGAAGATAAGACACAGTGTTCGTCTTCGTTTACATTAATGTTTGTTCCCGATTTCTGCGTGCTGTTTCACTCCAAGTGTATAAATCCTATTGTAGTTTCATCATTCTCTTTAGTCACGAATTCCATTGATAATTGTGACAAGAAAACGTTCTGGAATACATTATTCATGCCCATGGTTGTGATATGAGTGCGCATTTAGTTATATTCATTGCTTATTATTATTATTATTATTATTAATAATAATAATTATTATTATTATGTAGAAGAGAAAAGGACATATCGATACGAGCTAAGAGTAACTCTCCATCACTGTAACATGATACTATATACAGTCAGAAAGTGCAATACTAGGCACAAAACTGACAGAGTACTGAAACATTCAACGTCCTGACACCTAGCTTCAACACATCTCCGTAGCGCTAACCGACAGCCTTCCAACTTGGAAGGTTCAAGGTTATGGAAAGACCAAAGAGGTGTCAGGACGTTGAATGTTTCAGTACTCTGTCAGTTTTGTGCCTAGTATTGCACTTTCTGACTGTATATAGTATCATGTTACAGTGATGGAGAGTTACTCTTAGCTCGTATCGATATGTCCTTTTCTCTTCTACATTTATTTATGGCTCAACATCCGAGTTTCAAATTATTATTATTATTATTATTGTAAAAGAGAAAAGGACACATGGTTACGAGTTAAGAGTAAGTCTCCATCACTGTAACATGATACTATATACAGTCAGAAAGTGCAATAACTAGGCACAAAACTGACAGAGTACTGAGACATTCGACGTCCTGACACCTAACTTCAACACATCTCCGTAGCGCTAACCGACAGCCTTCCAACTTGGAAGGTTCAAGGTTATGGAAAGACCAAAGAGGGGAAGGCAAGCGCAACGAAAACGAGCAAAAAGCTACAGTCCCAACGGAACAAAGAATGTCGATTGTTACTGGACGATGACGAGACCAGTACGATATTTGACAAAGCGGTCTAACTACAATTCAAAGCAGCAAAGCAGCACACCACCCAACTTGGGTGGGTCATAAATATCAAAGATAAGTAAAGAAGGGGAAGCTTTGCGAAAACGAATTGTACAAGCCGAAAGCCAAACTCCTACAGTACTCCTCACTTTCTGACTGTATATAGTATCATGTTACAGTGATGGAGACTCTTAACTCGTAACCATGTGTCCTTTTCTCTTTTACATTTATTTATGGCTCAACATCCGAGTTCCAAAATATTATTATTATTATTATTATTTTAATAACGAAGGTACGTGTTGGGTCGTAAGTATCCACGCAAACACACATCCAGTCAAAATAAGGCACTTGTCAAAGTATCCGAACGTTTTCGGTCCCTTCTCATCAAGGATTATACAGGGAATGGCTCAAGTTGGAAAGACTAAAACTTATAGTTTTGTGTCGTGCTGAACTTGATAATTTTCCACCTTGTCACGAGTGTTGTTATCTCATATCTTTACGCTATATAAGTTTTAGTCTTTCCAACTTGAGCCATTCCCTGCATAATCCTTGATGAGAAGGGACCGAAAACGTTCGGATACTTTGACAAGTGCCTTATTTTGACTGGATGTGTGTTTGCGTGGATACTTACGACCCAACACGTACCTTCGTTATTAAAGTATTATCCGCCTCCGACTTCTTGTAAAATTATTATTATTATTATTATTATTATTATTATTATTATCAAAAAGCTTACGTGGAGATAAAAATGTAATCAACGCAATAAATAGAGCAAGCTGCGCACTCAGTACAAACACCATTAGCAAAACTTGTTTTCATGAAACAAGCTTCTATATTTACATGGAAACATGTTTTGCTAATGGTGTTTATACTGAGTGCGCAGCTTACTCTATTTATTGCGTTGATCATTATTATTATTATTATTATTATTATTATTATTATTATTATTATTATTATCTTCCCGTTTGTCTCTTTCCCTCAAACTAGTGAAGATTTTATGACTTGGGGCTCCCCGCGTGCTAGAGTGTACGTGAAGTGTGTGGGTACAGTGAGGGCTGCGTCCCACCCGCCTGTGTGGATTCACAGGAAGTGTGAGTTACGAAGTCTGAAGAGAATGTTGAACAGTCTCTGCTGTGATGACGACTACACCATAGCTCAGTGGTTAGAGCATCGCTAGCTACAAGCGAGGGTCCCTGG
This sequence comes from Sycon ciliatum, assembly GCF_964019385.1. Lineage (NCBI taxonomy): Eukaryota > Metazoa > Porifera > Calcarea > Leucosolenida > Sycettidae > Sycon > Sycon ciliatum. The sequence goes on along the minus strand of NC_088654.1, from coordinate 7,445,264 downwards.
TTCGAGTCCTGGTGGTGACAGTCAATTTTTTCTTCAGACTTTTCCCGTTTGTCTCTTTCCCTCAAACTAGTGAAGATTATTATTATTATTATTATTATTATCCAAATAATCTACGTGGAGATAAAAGTTTAATAATAGCAATGAAAAGTATGAATGCCGCAGACATCACCACGCAACATGACAAGAACATGTTTTAGCACTTAGGTTATTTTCGTGAGTTTGCACCCCGTGTTCATGAGTTGTTTCTGCACTGTTCATGCCCGTTTGTCACACTTACTCTTTATTTTAGTTCTCACTTTTTGTAAAACTTACCACAAGTTACCCGTCATGTGTCACACTTCTTTGGATTTTTAACCTTTGTTTTTCCCTTGATCTCTTTAGTTCCGTATTTCCACTGATGATCGGAACGTGAAAATCGATTTTGGAAACACACAAAACCAAACCTTGAACAAATTGTCATGTTGCGTGGTGATGTCTGCGGCATTCATACTTTTCATTGCTATTATTAAATTATTATTATCATTATTGTTTTATACAAAAGAGAAAGACCAAGGAACTACAAGTTACGCTATACTGTCCACTAACACCACCAGTTACTAAACAATCAGCTCATGCGATAACATTGCACGACACTGACCGACGGTACTGACGTTCTACAACTAACTGGCTAACAGCTCTAGCACATCTTGGATGCGCACTCAAACAGCCTTCCAATTTGGAAGGTTCTAAGTTATAGAAATAACATAAGGAGGGAAAGGTTTAGCAACTGGTGGTGTTAGTGGACAGTATAGCGTAACTTGTAGTTCCTTGGTCTTTCCCTTTTGTATAAATTAAACCTTGGCTCTCCATCTGAGTCCATTCTTATTATTCTTATTCTTTCGTATTTGCTGTTGGATGCCTGTACTACAGCAGAGCCAATTAGAGAGAGAGAGAGACACACACACACACATTTGATCAGCCAGTGCAGTGCGTCTGTGAAGGTGCCCAACATAATTATGCCTTCGTGGAAGCTCTTTCCGCGTCCTGTAAATTCGAACCACCGTTTAACCAGTCTGAGCAATGATAGCTCAACAACGCACGTGTTCTAACCATGTATGAATCTACACGTCACATGATATCTACGCGTCACATGATATCTACACGTCACATGATATTTACACGTCACATGATATCTACACGTCACATGATATCTACACGCCTACAGGTTTGAGTCAAGCTACAGTACATCACCAGATTACAGTGAAACCTGTCAAGGCGACCACTCGGATAAGGCGACCGCCTGTCGTACAAGACCACTGGAACCAGAATCAAGGGATGCTCTTTCCAGTGAAATGACCCTGAATAAGGAGCCCACCTGGTAACAAAGACCACGTTTCAAAGGTCCCTTGAGCGGTCGTTCTTAGACAGGTTTCACTGTACTTCGAATGTTTATTGTGAATAGTATTATCCAGGCGAGAAGGAATTGGGAAGAGGGAGGTATAATGATTGCTACGAGAGCGGGAAAAGGTAACTAGCGGGCACTAGTCGGAAGCAGACGATGGCGGAACAGCTCTCATGGAACACAACTAACAGTGCCGATAGTGTTGCGGCCGTCCTCGTGCTCGTGCTCGGCTAAACTAAAAACCTGTGTACTGTGTGAAGAGGCGGGCGGGGGTGGCGGGGGTGGCGGGGGAGGGGAGAGCTGGCTCGGCGAGGAAGTGGTGCGTGTAACAGCGCGGGTCATAAATTAATTGTATTGTCATATGAGGATTTATAGGATTATGTTTTGTGATCATCTGTTCAGCAGCAAGAGTCACGTGCGTAGGACGCAAAATGAAACCATAGGGCTGATTACTTAAGTGGGAGAATGCACATACCAGCTTGCCTGCTCTGTTGTTGAAAATTCTGCCATAGGTATAGCCTGAAACTAAATGTATAGCCTGCTGTGCGATCAGTGCAGACTGGTAAAATGTGATCGTGCTATGCAACCATGGCTATGCTTTGGCATGATGAGTGAGTTTAATTTACCCCTTCTTAGAGTAGTACTTGGCACGGCGATTTGCAGATCTACGGGTGTTCTTGCGACCTCCAGTGCGCCTGTTCTTTCGGCTGTTGTTGCGGCTGTTGTTGCGGCTGCTGTTGCGGCTGCTGTTGCGGCTGCTGTTGCGGCTGCTGTTGCGGCTGCTGTTGCGGCTGCCGTTACGGCGGCTATTGCGGTTGCTGCGGCGGCTGCTGCGGCGGCTGCTGCGGCGGCTGCTGCTGCGGCTGCTTCGACGGATGCTGCGTCGGTTGTTGCGTCGGTTGTTTCGGCGGTTTCCCACACGGCGTCCACCATAGTATTTGCTCGTGGGAAGAATCGTGGGTGGGCGTGTGCGGGGGCCTTTACCAGGATGGACAGTGGAGCTAGTCACTGCTGGTTTACTTACTCCACTGTCGTCTGTGGGCTCGACTTCGCCTTCATCAGAGCCTCCACCAACATCGCCAGTATCATCACTGCCCAAGTCTGGTTCTCCGCCTGGTCCACCTTCATCACTGCCCAAGTCTGGTTCTCCGCCTGGTCCACCTTCATCACTGCCAAGACCATCGTCAATGCTGCCGTCAAGTCCACCAGTTCCGTCGCCATCTGAGCCACCAGCAAACACAGTGACGTCACCACCCTTTGGCGTGTACCCAGCCTCGTTATCCTCCATGTCCAGCTCATCGGCCTCGTCATCTTCATCCTCGTCATACTCTACGTCATCCTCATCCTCGTCCTCGTCGACGTCATCCTCATCCTCATCATCGTCCATGACGTCATCCTCATCCTCATCTTCTTCGAAGTTGTCAATGGCATCTTCATCTTCGTCGTTGAGCGCATCCAGCTCAACAGCAGCATCACGCTTAGTGATCTCGACAGCATCCTGGTTTACCTAATGCAAACAGTAGGGAAAGCATCCTGCTTTATCTAATGCAAACAGTAGGGAAACGTGTAACCTTAGTGAAAAGTAAGAATTGATGTGACGTATTGGCGTATGCCTTCATTCAGCTACATGAGGAAAATGTGTGGATTTCTTAACGGTATCATAGAGTTTTAAGTCGCTGCACGAGATTGCACACAAATACCGCCAAGCAGAATCTTTTCCTGAAATTGTACAGGTATGATGCATCACATCTTCCCTAGTGTTTTCCCTGAAACCGCTGAGCCTATTTGGACTTCCATTTTTTATGTAATTGTGTTGATTCTTCACAAAATTAATGTGTTATTTGCCCGTACAAGAGGCTCAAGGAGTTCATTCTTAAAGAAAAATTGGAGTTCCAAAATACACGTGTCATAATCAAGTCTACTACTCGGCACGCTACTGCGAATCGTCGAACAGAACATCCTTTTCGTCTTTCAGGCAACGCATACATATGTAAGTGCGCCGAAATGTTTGTGCAAATTTACACGAATGCCCGGATCCAATTGCGCACATCCTGTTTGCTAGTCAAAAATGGGCCCCATGCCCACAGTGACAGAGAAAGATGGGAAAGAGATAATTAACCCGGCCCTCTTTAAGTGCCTTCAGTGAAATGAAGGCGTAATAGTAGTACAATCATGTAATAGTATTTACATGTAATAGGGGAACCCTACAGACGGTGTCGTCTTATTACAGGGAACCCTATGAGTGATTGACACACTTTTTTCTTCTTTTTTTTACTAGAGCCACGTAAACCCGTCATGTGTGAGCCATGAATAAGGAGAGTGGTGGCGTGGTCTGGGACAAACTCTGAGCGACCTTCAAATTGTGGTCTCCATTACCAAGTGGTCTCCTTATCCAGGGTCAATTGACTGGAAGTAGAGTCCCTTGGTCCTGGTTCCTGTGGTCTTCCAGGACAGGTGGTCGCCTTATCCGAGTGGTCGCATTGACAGGTTTTACTGTATATAGTGAAACCTGCCCCAACCGGATGCCCTAGGTGCAGCGGAAATTGCCCGGATATGGCAGGATTCCGCTTGGTCCAGGGATGTACATGTACGTTCGATCCACCGCACTATGGTGCATGAAAAACTGTCCTGTCAATACAGGATCACGCTTGGTACAGGGTCCGGCATACACTGGTTATACCGTAAAGGACTTAAATCCGGCTTTGGAAAATCTATTTTTCATTGCTATCAGGTTCGGCCTCATTTTCTCTGTGCTGCGCTGACGAGTCCACAAAGGACGAAACAGTTCCGTCCGCAGAGTGAGTAAATAGTTATCTCTACATCTTCTCTTGGTGTTGTCCATCCCACAATACGAAGAATACATGGGTGCCAAACGATCTAAACCAAGCCTCGCAAATAAAAGACTTTATGGCACTACAAAAACCAGTATCGTACACTGAACGCAAAGCTGGCTTTAGCATTCGTTCAAGCCTACCTAACTGGGTTAAGGAAAGGCTAGTAGAAAAACAACCTGAAGCATATAGAAAATCTGGCAACGCTAGGGACTTTACAAAAGTTTCTCCGCAAGTCAGCGGAATATTGTGTCGATTTCGGAACAGAATACCAATTTTAGTGGCAAGTTTGGTGACCATAGAATCAACTTAAGTCCTCCAAGAAAGATCCTGGTCCAAATGTATTCCAAGGTACTTTGCACAAGTAACGTGCTTGAGCTGCACTCCATGACAGTACACTGCAAATTGGTGGTCAGTAATATGTGGCATAGACAGGAAGAGCACTTGTGCCTTCCGGGCATTTATAATTAAATTGCGGTTTGACAGCTAGGTACTACTGGCTGAGACAACTGCAGACAGGGAGTTGCTAAGCGCATTCTTCTGCGTACCGCAAGCATACGATAGAATATCGTCAGCAAATTGAATAACTTTCACACAAAACTCGGAGACAACGGACTGGCTCGAACGAACATAGAGTACAAAAAGCAGCGGACCAAGAACAGAGCCCTGGGGAACGCCACACATGCAGGGGAAGGGAGAGCTACAGTTCTCAGCAATGTGCACTATTTGGCGACGATTGGACAAATAGTCGGCAAACCAAACTAATACTGAACCAGATATGCGAAGCTCAAACAAATCATTAATGAGCACTTGGTGCCTGACCTTGTCAAATGCTTTGGATATATCCACAAGCACAGCACCAGTAATTTGTCCGGCATCGCGAGCGCGAACAAACGTGGATACGATAATTAACTTTGAAGTTTATTATTTTTATAAATCATTGGACTTTTCAGAACTTTACCTCATAATTCTGTCTGTCAAATTTCCATCAATACAAGTTCAACATCACACACGCTTTCTAGCCGCAAACAATTTTGTGATTTAGAGAGCTGCACGTGGATTCTTCATATACATGTACTCATAACTAAACACTAAAAAAAAAATTAAAAAAATAAACATCTTCCCCAACTCATCGTTAGATCTGCATATCACACGGAGGTAGTACGCTCAATGCTGCTGTCGGACTACAGGGTGTTACCATGAAACTCTGACTAACAACAAAAAGCCAGTCTTTCGCTTGTGTAACTCTTGTGCAGATTTACAATGGATGTTGAAGGGACACCGCATCTCGATCGCGGGAAAATGGGGTTCCCGGTATACCCACCGCACTCCATTATTCACCCTAGAGTCTGGGGATATGCAGATTTTGTAGAAAGAACAAAATAAATAATGCAGCAGCCCCCTTCCCCCGCACACACAAGTACAACCAAGAGTACATGAAAACCAGAGTGTGCAGCTTGGGGCTTTTTCTGCTATGGGTGTCTGTCACGGCGGAATTCCGTGATTACATCATATTTGGCGCAGATCTGAGGCGGAAAATGGCGTAGTGCGTACAACTGAGCTGCAGTTGTGCAGAAAGCATGGAAAGAGACCTGCTTGAATCCTGCTTGTACGCACTACAAGTCTACATCACTAAGATGATGTAATCACGGAATTCCGCCGTGACAGCAACCCATCCGAGCTGCTCACTCTGGTTTTCATGTAGACTTGGTACAACGCAGTAGCGTTACATAATGACAGGACTCTCACCTCAGCCACATCCTGTGACGACACGTCCAGGGGAATGGAGCGGACGAACGTACCGGCCAACAGGCACAAGGCCAGAACGAAAGCAACCTTCATCTCGAGGAAAGGACAGAGCTGCACAAAGTAACAGTTGCTTCTTGTTTCAGCTGCTTTGTTTCTCTGACAGAGTGAGCTATCGACGGATGTTTATTGTCAACAACTATCTAGCTTATATACTTGTTTGGCGTTGCATGCTGGTTGCGGCATATGCACATGTACATGTAGGTTTGAAGATGAAAATGGCGATTCACTACGAAGATGTCCGGCCGATTGGGGTAGACGCTTGCCGCAAACCGCTCTTTCTCCCAGACTCCGGTGGAGCAGAGCAATTGGCGATGACTTGCATGCATGTCACACCGTTAGAGTATGACGTTGTACACGCACGCACATACATGTACATGTACATGTATGTGCGTGCGTGTACATAAATGTACATTGTATGTGTGTGCCTGTACATGTACTCATGTAAGTAATGTATGATCATGTACATGTCTGAATAGCTATGGTTCTGCCGGTGTGCTCGTCTGTTAATCGACCGCCTTGTAGAAGACCAGCTGTAATGTGTGTGTGTGTGTGTGTGTGTGTGTGTGTGTGTATGTGTGTATGTGTCTACTTGCCAGACGGAACGAGTTGTACTCCCGATGGATCAAGACTGGCCAGTCCAACAATCCAGTACTGGTAGAATTCCGGAGGGCTCGAGGAGAGGCCCGCGCCGCTGTGCGAAGGGCGAAAAATGACTGGTTCGTGGCCAAGGCAGCGGAGTTGGAACAGTCACGTTTCAGCTCAGCCCACGTATGGTCTTGTATTCACGATATGCAGGCCGCACGGCAAGGCTTGCGCAGTAAGGCAACTGTGCCTATACGTGATCTGAACAACAACATATGCAAGTCTCGAGCAGAGCAGGGTACGCAGTGGCGACGGCACTTTGCCAACATACTTAATGTCGCGTCCGTGTTTGACCCAGAGGAGATTGATCAGCTAGAGGCCAGGGATCCAGTCCCAGAGCTCGATGACCTGCCAACTGCTGAGGAGCTACAGCGAGCTATAAGCAAACTACGCAATGGAAAGGCGGCCGGTGAGTCAGGCATCCTACCGGAGATGATCAAGTACAGTGGCCAGAGGTTCAGTGAGTCTCTGTTGGAACTCCTCCATCGCGTCTGGAATGATGGCACAGTACCGCAGGAATGGGTCGACTGTAATCTTATACCCATTCCCAAGAAAGGCGACCTGAGTCGCTGCGATAATTGGCGAGGCATTTCCCTCTTGGATGTTGCCGGTAAAGTACTTGCCCGCATTGTGCAGACTCGCTTGCAATCTATGGCTGAGTCCTTCTTACCAGACACTCAGTGTGGTTTTCGACGAGGGCGATCCTGTACGGATATGATATTTGTGGTCCGCCAGATGGTGGAGAAGGCATTTGAACATCGAGGGAAAGCTTTCCTCCTGTTCATCGACCTCCGCAAGGCTTATGACTCTGTCAGTCGGGATTGCCTGTGGCGCGTACTGGAGAAAGCTGGTGTTCCTCCCCGTCTCCTATCCATTGTTCAGTCCTTCCACACCTCTATGCAGGCTACAATTTGCGTTGATGGTGATAGACTCGATCCATTTGCTGTGAGGAATGGCCTCCGTCAAGGTTGCTCCATGGCTCCCACATTATTTAACATCTTCATGTGGGCAGTCTTCCAACGGTGGTATGCCCGCGTCGCAGATATCCCCGGAGCTGGTGTTCCGATTCATACTAATGCAAGGCAACGTCTGTTCTTCCGACGACACCGCACAGACACTAGACGTTCCATCCTTGACTGCCAATTTGCAGATGACTCTGCCCTGATGGCCACGCGTCGGGAGGCAATAGAGACTTGCCTAACGGCATTTGTTGAGGTGGCAGGTGCATTCGGTCTCAAAGTTAACCTAGAGAAAACCAAGCTCATGGTCACCGGTCATCATGTTACTGAAGAGGATGTGCGCCCGCTGATGTTGAATGGCCATGCGGTGGAGGTGGTCTCTGAGTTTCGCTACCTCGGAACTAATATCCACGCTGATGGCCGCTGCTCCCGGGATATCGAGTCCAGGATAGCTGCTGCATCACGTGCCTTTGGCGTTCTGAGTCGCCCAGTGTTTCGGGATAACAATCTAACGCTGGCCACCAAGCGAACAGTGTTTGAGGCGTGTGTGCTGAGCTTGCTGCTGTATGCGTCTGAGTGCTGGGTACCACTCCAAGCCGATATTGCCAAGCTGTCATCTTTTTACATGAGATGCCTCCGCACCATCATGGGTGTGTCACGCTCTGACGTCTGGGACTTCCGCATCAGCAACACCACCATCCTGGAGCAGTGGAATGATGCCAGACCCCTGCCCATCAAGGACCGGATTGTGCAACGCCGTTTGGAATGGTTTGGCCACGTTATGCGCATGGATATGGAACGGACACCCCGGGTTGTTCTGTTCGGCTGCCGACCGGAGACCCGACCTGCATGCGGCCCACGAAAGCGCTGGCGAGACGCTCTGAGTCCGGATCTACAGCGATGTGACGTACAGGACTCTTGGCCAGAAGATACCCAGTCACGACCAGGGTGGAGGAACATCTACCGTGAGCTGGAACCAGCTTCGTCACCAGTGCGTAATGTGCAATGTCTTGTCTGCCGACGCGTATTTAGCAGGCCTTCGGACAAGCGCCGTCACAAGTGCTTGGATGAAAGGGCCAAGCCCATAGCAGAGCAGCGCGGTGCAGTGCAATGTCCCCAATGTCAACGGTGGCTACGCAGCCGTGGTGGGCTATCGCGGCATAAATGCACACCCCATGATCCTCAGCCCCGTGAAGACCGTCCCCAAGCTATTGCAAGGGACTGTTGCGCAGCTCACTGCCCCACATGTGACCGCTGTTTCGCCAGACCGTCTGACAGATCACGACACAAATGCCACCGTAGTACGCATCGCCCGACTGCAGCAACACGATTGACATTTGAATGGTCCTGCCCCGACTGTGGCCGCCGTTTTCGCCGCGGGAGCGACCTCACCCGACACGGATGCCAGCGGCCTCCCTCCTCCCCGGTTCTCTCTTAAGGAGAGCCACGTGGCCCTTGTGGCAGTGCTGAACAGGAACAGGAACAGGTGTGTGTGTGTGTGTGTATGTGAGTGTGTGTGTGTGTGTGTGTGTGTGTGTGTGTGTGTGTGTGTGTGTGTGTGTGTGTGTGTGTGTGTGTGTGTGTGTGCGCGCGGATGACGTTGAACCTCTATACTCAGTAACGAACTTGTTATCTTGATATTGTCACGTCGTGATCTACCTCATGCTGAACTTCAGCAGCCTCCCCGAACACGGTATGGCAGACCTGTCCCGGAGTCTGTGTCCCAATATCCTATGCATACCGAGACCCGCGTTGGCAGCAGGGAGCGTGTAAAGAGAACTGCGCCGACACCCACGCGTGCACGGGCAACTGGTACCCACACTCCACAGCTCGGAGTGAGGATAACAAGAATGCAGTTTACAGGGTTATGGGCCGTTACACGCCCGATTGGTTGAGAGACTCAGCTCCTCTAGCTCTCCCCTGACTCACTTGTGAGGTCTGCATTCGCCGCTGAAGGTGCTTCTGAACATTCAAGTGATGCTAAAACGCGGATCCCGCGAATTTTTATTATAATTATCCGGGACCCCTGGGGTTTGAGGCATACCTTTTGCAGTAGAGAAACTAGGGTACTAAGCGGCGCCTTGAGTGATACCTACACTACAGATCTCTCCGATACACACGGCACAGAGCACAACGCATCATTCGCTGTAGCTCATAGTTTCATGCCCATAGCAGAGGTGTCGGAAGGTATTTTTAGTGTGGCACGGTCAGCCATCTGAAGTACAATTTACTCGTGGGGGAGGGGTGGCTGAGCGGACAATTTTGGAATTTTAGATCCCAGATCAGTGTATATTGTTGATTCACGGGGTATCTGGGGCAAAAAGTGGTACGGCCAATACCGTAGGCGTAGTGAGCGTGCAGTGTGCGACGCCCCTGCACAGGCAATCATCAGACAATCCGATAGACATACGATGATTCCGTTCCACGCTACCGTTCGGGAATCTGCCAGCATACATGGGCATGCTCCAGCAGTGCATTCCCCGGTGCGGGAATTCCCAAGCTACCTCCTGACGGTGTAGCATTGCCATTGTAGTCAAATTGCCGACTGTGGCACGCTATTCTGCGCACGGTTCGCAAATTCGGAGTGGAACTCGTTGCCGTTATACATAGGGGAATCAATGCACGTGTTGCTCATAGACGAAAGAACAGTGTCACTGGCGAACACAGTGGTACGGACTCAGCAGCTGTCCGGTGCAGTGGCGTTTGTATGCAGTTAGTTTGGCTGAGTGGCAGGCCGGCGACGGCCTAGCACTCTGCTGTGAGTCTCTGCGTATTTTCCCAACGCTTCCCCAGAGAGAGCAAGTTGGAATGATAACCTAAGAGGGGAAGGTGAGCGCAACCAAGACTAGCACGAGCTGAGAGTGTCAGCTGCGAAGGATGCTGGCGGATATTATAACTTACTTGAAGTAGAACCTTCCTGGTCGAAGGGCTGTTGGAGTGCGCATCCAAGATGTGCTAGAGCTGTTAGCCAGTTAGTGGTGAACGTCAGTACCGTTGGTCAGTGGCGTGCAATGTTGTCCCACGAGCTGATTGTTTAGTAACCGGTGCCGTGGTGTCAGTGGACATTATAGCGTAATTTGTAGTTCCTTGGTCTTTATTCTTTTCTATAAATCTTTACATGTGTTAAGTAGTTTACTTGGACATTCCCAAAAGACGCTAAGGTCTTCTTACTGGGGTATCTATATGAAGGAATGTGTTAAATGAGTCCTGGCGAAATGAATTGGGCATATGATTAGTGCGAATAGATGCGGGAAGCGCATTAAGGCGGTCAGAACAAAGGAATGAAATAGATTTGTATCCAGCTTCAGTTTGCACAATGGGTGAAGAAAGGGAATAATTGACTTGGCCGCGGGTGACTTGCATGCATGTCTCTCAAGCGAATAATTGGCTAAAGGAAATATATACCAAGTATTACATTAGCTGCTAGTGCAAAACTCGCTGTGTTTATCGCAGTTACAAGCCCACCACTAAGACTTTGACGCTTTGAACTGGTTTAGTGGTTTTCATTCATTAGACTTCCTTGCGATCGTTGCTGCCATTATCTGTGAGCTACGCTAAGGAGACCTACAAAATTATACAGAATATCGAAACACGAGATTGAGTACGGTAGAGCGCTGATGATCCGCAACAAGGGGTGCAGGGCTGCTTCCAGGGGAACTACCCTGTTCGGATGAGAAGAATTGTTGGATAAGGGATAATAGAGAGTTTACGTACGCTTCAAGGTTTTTTTTTTCAATTTCGAACGTGAGATGTCACTGCCAAAATGGCGCTCCTCACGTTGCAACGTGAGATTTCAGCGCGACAGAGCGCCAACTCACGGTGACAAAAGCGATTCAGCACACCATTTTTCTCACGTTCGATATTGAACAAACTTGAAGCATAAACTCTCTACTGTAAACTACAGTGCTGGCAACTGAAATCCGACACCCTGAGCGGTGCGCTCACATCGCAAAGACCCAACACGGGATTGTAAAACTACGAAATAGAGACCGCTGGAATGTACACTCATCGCTCAGGGGGTCGGATTTCAGTTGCCAGCACTGCCAGCAACGTCAGTACTGTAAGTGTAACAGTTTTCTTCTCCACGCTCTGTGACGTCACTACCGGTACGCGTGTAGTGACCTCGTACATGTACATGCATTTTTGTATACATAAATCATTTTTCGTAAAAATGGCCCCTGTATAATATTTTCACGTGAAAGAAATAAACTTTCTCTTTGGCCCCAACTTCGTTGTGGTCTGGTTGGCCATTGTAGCCGTCATGGTTGACGTAAAACACCATAATTGGTGACCCCTGACACTGCGCTGAGTCGGAGTTGCTGTATGGATGGAATGGAGCAGGCCCATCGCGCCTTCGACCTCCGCGGCCCAGATTGAGCAGGCGCCCAAGCCCACGACCTCACCAGCCCACCATCCGCCGATCCACCGATCCGCCGATCAACCGCCACGATCTCCTAGCCCGCAGCCGCCTCTGACAAGATCAAGATCCGTCCTCCTCTGTCACGCGTACGTTTCCCTTGTTCTCTTCTCTACTTTCTTTCTCTGGACTGCCTCTGACACGTTCTTCCACCTCTGTCACGCATGTTTCCTCTTCCCCTTTCCTGCATTTTTCTACCTTGTTTCGGACCTTGTGTCCACGTGTCATACAACGGTATTCCGCATGCAGCGCATATTTTTTCTCTTTGTACAGTCTTTCTCTTTGTACAGTGTATTTTTCTTTCCCGTCTTTCCGCTTTGTACGCTTCGCTCACTCTTTCCTTTCCAAGATCTTTTTTTCCGTTTGGCGTTCTTCAGCAACTGCTCTCGGCTTCATCTCTGGTGGGGGTGTAATGTAGTGACTTCGTACATGCATTTTTGTATACATAAATCATTTTTCGTAAAAATGGCCCCTGTAAATATTTTCACGTGAAAGAAATAAACTTTCTCTTTGGCCCCAACTTCGTTGTGGTCTGGTTGGCCATTGTAGCCGTCATGGTTGACGTAAAACACCATACGCGTGCCACATCGGAGGACCGCGGACTAATGCTGAACCAAAAGAAAACGCAAGCTCTGTTGATTACCCCAAGAGGCCCAGCCCCTGACACAGATAACATTCGAATTCGCTGTGGGAATGCAGCCCTTGCAGTTGTGGAACAAGCGCGGTACCTGGGCGTAATGGTAGATGGGCAGCTCTCCTGGGAGCCTCACGTCAATCACACAATCCAGCAGGTGCGGAAGTCAGTAGGTGCGCTGTGGCGGAGCCGCCGAAGCCTCACCCTGGCGTCAAAGATCCTGTTTTACAGGTCGATGATCCAGGGTAGGTTGTCGTACGCTTCCAACGCCTTTTATCCGTCACTTCAAATTGGCAACATGGAGCCCCTCACACGTCTAACGAAGTGCGCTATCCGCGGCTTCTTCGGTCTGCCACCGTGGTCGCGCACGAGCCCGATCTTTGAACAGCTCCGCCTCACCACCCTGGAGGACATGTTTAACATTAAGCTCCTCATCTTTGTCCGTCGTTGTCTGTTCTCCCGAGCTAGCTCCCTCTTCACCAGCTTCTTCGTGAGAGTTACTGGTGACCGCACTCGGGGAGCAGCACAACACCTCGTTCGAGTACCATTTTGGCCCGGTCCTGCGGGTCGAGCGACCATGCAGTTCATCGGCGCAGTCCTGTGGAACCAGCTCCCGCCTGATCTCCGTTCCGAGCCCAGCCACCTTCAGTTCAGTGCCCTGCTAAAAGCGCATCATGGCTCCGTTTAAATGCTTTTCGGCTAGTGTGTTTCTGTGGTATAGCGGACTGAAGAATAGTAAACGTGTTTTGCAATATATGTATGAAGCTATTTTGTATATAGTATGTTCCCATTCCGTTTTTGCTTTGGTGTAGCCCTGAGGTTGATTGCTTATTTATTTCTACCCTTCCTCTCTCCATACTTCTGTCCCCCCCCCTCCCCCCCTCTCTCTCTCATTCCTTCTGTCGTCCACATGTATCAAAGGAGGCGAAATCGCCTGTTTGTGGTGCGACGTTAAATAAACTTCTACAACAACAACAACAACAACAACATCTAACACCTTACCATTACACTAACCCTACAGTCCATTCATCGGAAACTGTCCCGCTGGCTTTTGAAAGTCGGATTTGGGCCGAATTGAGGATCAAAAACCCACTTTAAATCTCAAAAATCTGGGTTTTGGATCTGCTTCTCCATACACATTTTGCCATGGCATATCTGTCCTAATTTTGTAAAACCTGGTTGAATTTCTATTTCCCTGTTCTTGGACCTTTCTGGCCTCAAATGTGGCAAGGAGTAATTGCACGGGTCACGCAATGCAGGATGTACTGTTGTTTTCACAATATCTACATGTACATGTACAACTATGTGAGAGAGACACCAAAAAGTTAGGGTGTCAGTTTCCAATGAATGGACTGTAGCAACTTAAGCGGCGCGGAGACAATAACTTTTTAAAATAGGACAATAAGCAGAATCAGCGAAGTGGACATTGCACGTAGTCATGAACAAAAATAAAACCTAGCAACTTCTACGTCAACACGTGCTCTTCTCAGCTACTCGTACGTGCTAAGCTTTCACCTCATCCCGCCTCTCTTGCTGATTGGAGCTGCGTTGTGTCGTGTCGCTCCTATACGTACATGTGCATGTATAATTATACATGTTGTTCACTGATTAGTTTTGTTTGGTTGTCTTGTTCTGAGATTCAATCAACACGGTTACACGGACCGTCGGTCAGTGTCGTGCAATGTTATCGCATGAGCTGATTGTCAGGTCACTGGTGTCTGCCAGTGTTAGTGGTCAGCCCCTGGTTTCAAGAGAAAGATCACTTTGCTGTCTTAGTCTGTTACACCGTCTCTGTCTGATGGTTCTTTCACAGGATTGAAAGAAGCTATGCCAAACTGTCGACGGCCAAGGTACGAAGTAGATTTCAAGCTCAAAGATGTTCCATATCTCCCCAAGAACGAACTTCCTCGCTATGGAGTGCCGGTGTTGTGAATGTGCGCCAAGAGAGCAGTGTGGAGAGGTGGACGGTTAAGATTATTTTCAAGTGGCCGAGTTTGTCGCTACTTCGGAGTTAAGAGGGAAAATAATTGAAATAATTATGCGCTTACACTCCGAGTGGTTGATCAGATGTGTGTGGAGTTTCCGGAGCACATGATTGAAGGCTTCGATAACCTCAAGAAGGCTTCAACAATAGATTTCGCGTGACACGTGAAACCTATGACGTTGACGACAGTTCCGAGTCAGACGATGAAGAAGCAATCTCCAATCACTATTCTGTTAGCAGCGATGAATATGAAGATGTTGAAGATGAGCAGGATGAGGAAGATGATGATGGCTACGGGACCCCATAGGCAGCACATGCATACACATGCGTCATGCACATTTATGACAACCTCATCAAGCCCTACTTGTCTTTGTACATACATGTACATGTACTAGTAGTAGTACTGTTATTTCAATCAAATGAACCCCTCGATAGGCACATTGCCTTTGGGTCATTTAATTTAAAACGGCAATGAATAAAACTAATTGTGCACTCATGACTCATAACCATGTACATGTATAAACAATAATTATTACTAAATGAAAACAAATTCCATAACGTTTTCTCGTGACTATCATCAGTGGAACATCGTCAAAATGGTAAATATCACCAAAACAACCAGTTATATAGCTAGAATATTATTCACAAAATAGCAGCTCGCGGTTACACATAGCGTTAATTACACCAGCAGTGTGATTTTATGCTTTACAATGTAAATGTGAAAATTGTAGCGGTAAATGAATAAGGCAGCTACATGTACATGTATGTCACATGTGTGCGTGTGTGGACAAAAACATTTTCATTTATTGTTATTGTTTTATACATGTACATGGTTATGACTCATGAGTGCACAATTAGTTTTATTCTTTGCCGTTTTACGACTATTGTCTCCTCGTAGGTTATTGAAATAGCAATCGTATCTATTTAAATATTCGACGAGGAGACAATATTTAAATACTTCCGGTCGAGATATAGCCAGACTCAGATAGATATTCTGAACCATGCGCTGAAGTCACGATTTCATTATTGTAGTGTCGCGTTGAACGTAGTGTTGCTCAGCCGGTGTCTGGACAACGCTGTTTGTCCAATTGGTGTCCATCACTTAAACACAATAATAGAAAAGCTGACAGGATCGCTTTTATAAATATTGTTTAATAATGTAGTCCAAATGTCACTTCAGCTCGTCCTACTTATTGCCATATTAAAATTATTGTCTCCTCGTCGAATACTTAAATACTTCAGGTCGAGATATAGCCAGACTCAGATAGATATTCTGAACCATGCGCTGAACACACGATTTCATTATCGTAGTGTCGCGTTGAACGTAGTGTTGCTTAGCCGGTGTCTGGGCAACGCTGTTTGTCCAATTATGTCTGTCACTTTCATTGTCTAATAAAGTAATCCAAATGTCACTTCAGCTCGTCCTACTTATTGCCATAAGTCTATGTTCGCACTACACTGATTGTATCTTGATCTGGCCCCGCCACCACTTCTCGTGCCTATCCGGGATTACAGTGGACTTTTGTATCAAAAATTACGCAAGAGGTACACTAAAGGAAATAAATAGGGCTGTTTTTGTTGTAACTCAGAGTTTTATGGCAAAAACCAATCATCAGACAACATAAGGAGATTAGAAAAAAGCAGATATATGAAGGCAAGCAGAGAATAGTGAGTTACAACAAAAACAGCCCTATTTACTTCCCTTTACAAGTAATTTTGTGTACCTCTTGGGTACTACGCTCTGCCCATTCCGGGCATTTGAGCTCTATTTCAGGTTAAGGCGCACAGGCTCTGTGTATAAAAATTAAAAATAAATAAATAAAAGATCATAGCGTGACTTGTAGCTCCTTGATCCTTTTCTTTGCTATAAACTAATATTTGGCTCTCCAGAGCTCCTCAGTGGAGGATGGCTTGCGCCATCTCTGTCCTATCCCTTGTGCCTGCTCTTTAACATGTCATATCGTACAGGAGTATTTCCGTCCGTCTGGAAATCTGCTGTTATCGTCCCGATCTATAAGAAAGGCCAACGCTCTCAGGCTGGCAACTACAGACCAATCTCTCTCCTTCCCGCTGTGTCAAAGGTCTGTGAACGTATTTTCTTTGAGTCTCTGTACTGCCACGTCACCCCAGCGCTTTCACCATCTCAATCCGGTTTCTGCCGTGGAGACTCCACAACTTTCCAACTAACACGTCTAGTACAAGACATCTACACCCAGCGGAACCTCAGGCGGCATGTTGGCATCGTGTTCTTTGACCTAGCGAAAGCTTTCGACACCGTCTGGCATCGTGGTCTGCTTGCAAAGCTAGAGTCCGTCTTCTTGGTACATGGTCCAGCCCTGCAATGGCTCTCATCCTATCTTTCCTGCCGCCACCAGACTGTCAGAGTATCTACCTCCCTATCAGACCCATTACTAGTCGTGTCTGGGGTACCCCAGGGGTCCATACTTGGGCCGCTCCTATTTCTACTGTACGTTAATGACTTGCCAGCCCTTGTACCAAATGTAAGTCTTTTTGCTGACGACACTGCTCTGATGTGCTCCGACAGCTCGGCAGACAACCTCACGGCCTCCATGCAGTCCGGGGTCAACGCTACAGTAACATGGATGGAAACCTGGAAACTGAAGCCTAACCTCGCCAAAACCGAGGCCATGTTCTTCTCTCCCTCGCCCCCCACTCAGCTTCTGTATTTTCCTGGTCTAAATAGTACACCTATTAAAGTTGTTAACGAGCACAAGCACCTGGGCGTTATTCTCGACCGCCAACTCTCCTGGTCTCCACAAGTCCAGTCTGTGTGCAAGCGTGCGAGTGCGTCCTTAGGTATGCTACAACCCCACTGCCAACACTTGAATGATAACTGCAGAAAATTGTTCTTTAAGTCGTACATTTTGCCTATATTTGACTATTGCGATATAGCTTGGTGCGGGTTGTCTCAGACTTTACTCCACAGACTGGAAGTACATCAACGCTTGCTTCTGAAAATTCTGTTTCGAAAAGACCAAACATTTGCCTCCCTTTGTCTTTATAAACTTGCTTCCACGCACCCTCTTCTTGCCCGACATCAGCAGCATCTTTGTATCCTTGTGCAAAAAATCTTCCTAGCCCAAGTCCCGAAACATATTGCCAAGTACAACTGGTTTGTTACCACTAGACCAACACGCAATGCCTTATCACTGCCCCGAGCTAGTTCCTCTCTGTTTTTGAAATCCCCTTTCTTCTCAGCATACTCCCTTTGGTCTAACCTGCCTACTAGCATTAAGACATGCCAGGATATCAGGAAATTCAAAGTCCAGCTTTCCACACTGTCTCATCCGAAGTGATCCCATGTATTACTAATGTGCCTCCCTTTCTTTTTCTCTCCCTATCTCCTTTCCCTCTCTGACAGCATCTTTCTTTTTCTCCCTTTTAGCTTGCCGTGGTTGGCTATCACCTGACCTCTCATGTTTATTGGCAGTCTTCGGACGGGCCAGGAGATGTTGAATAAATAAATAAATAAACATTGTACATGTATAATTATAACGAATGAATAGCAGAAAAAGGACTCAGTCTACATGTATTTCATAGGGTAAAATGGCTCCCAATTTCTACAAAGAAAAGTGCCATACCCAAAGAAGTTGAAGGGGACAAAAGTTCTGTTAAAGATGATAACAAAACGCACAGTTCTGCTGGGACCTGCATACAGATGGCGCTAGAATTTAGAAAAGCGTGTGAGGCAGACAATCTATAAAAAATCGCATTAACGTTGGCACGCCTACATGTACATGCAGAATGTTGGATTGAAGTTAGTTTTTAAAAGTCCCCATAGTGACGTGACGACGAGGTGAGAGAAACGGAAGGCCAGACGACGCGACAGTCCCCCAGGGAGGCCTCTCTGGAGGTTACCGGCTGACGCGCACCACCACTGGCTACATATGCGGCTACAACTAGAGTAAAACCTGTGACTAACGACCACCCCTTGGGGCCAGATAAAGCGGTCTTTAGTGGCAGGTGGTCCTTGGTTAGAGGTTTGTACCGCACAACCATGTATGAATGTGAGACAGTCCGTGCCTGGCAAAGTGGTCTGTAGTACCAGGCTGGTCGCTAGTCACGGTGGTCTTTAGTTACAGGTTTTACTGTATAACTTTCTTGTCAACAGCGGAGCGTGCGGGCAGTGCAGTGAATGGATGCCCCACGGGCCTCTGGGACTGTGGCGTGGTCCGATTTTCACTTCATTTGGCCTTTCTACTCCCACATGCGACGCGTTTGCTGTGCAGTGAAGCCAACGGATCCTGGGTCGGTGGAGCACATCAGACCCCGTCACCACGTCCACGACTCATGCCTGTGATGCTGCACCGCTGTTTTGCATGTCATGATTGGAAGCTGTGGCCTTAGTAAAAAAATGTATGGACTCAGATGGAGAGCCAAGGTTTAATTTATACAAAGAGAAAGACCAAGGAACTACAAGTTACGCTATACTGGTGGTGTTAGTAGACAGTATAGCGTAACTTGTAGTTCCTTGGTCTTTCTCTTGGTATAAAAAAATGTATGACTGTGTATACTACTCTGCACATTTGTTGTTGTTGTTGTATACTGCATTTATTGTCGGAATCAAAACAGGCATACGCCTGATAACAAAGCACCCATTGAGTTGTTGAACACTCTACTTCAAGCTGCGTCGACCACCCTTGTTTGGTACCACAACGCTATGGTCTGATTGGTGCATTTGTGGGGCGAGGTGAAGTAACTGAAGTTCCATGTTGTTTTTTGGTGTTTTTTCTGAATTCAAATAATAATTATGATATCACCGCGTGACGTCAATTCTGTGTGGGTAGAGTTTTTTTGGGGTTTTTTAAGTTCCATGTACATGTATATGTAATAGCAATAAAAAGAACAAACTCTGCAGTCATCGCGACACTACAACGAAGTCATGAAAGTTTACCAGAATTAATTTTCTTGTCACATTCATCAGTGGAAAGTCGTGACTGGTAGAGCCCCAGACGTCCAGTGCAATGCTGGGCGTCTATACCCATTTTTGCTGTGCGCCCGGTCTGTACAGAGGCACCAGAACACCTCGCGTAGAGCTCAGCGTTGTCACCATGATCAGTCAGGTCATGATCAGTTAGAAGTAACGTAGCACACACAGCAGAATGATGCAACATTCACACTGCATGAGGTGTTATTTAGTGACACTTTGTAGTGGGTCAGTACGTCGCGGAGCAATGTAGCAAGAACCGAATTTGCGTCACTGAAATGCGACTTGGAGATAAAATCGTGTACACTGTACAATGTTGTGCAATGTAGTTCGTAGTTCATTATACTCCATGTGTTAACATGAACATTGGCCTCTGCATGTACATGGATATCAGTCGGTCGCGTTAAGTCTACGGCACAAATTACAGAGACAGTATGCATAGGTTCTGCGAAAGTGCTCATTACCTGATTTAGGCAGAGCGGCGTACACAAAGGCACACAATGAAAACCTTGGGCTCGTTGTCTGGTGATTGGTTCAGCCATGAAACTCTGAGTCACAACGGAATTTGCCCAAGGTTTTCATTGTGTGCCTTTGCGTACAGGACCAATAATTATATTCAAGTCGACATCTACATCTGCAAAAGACACTGGAGGCAGTACTCTGAATGCCCCCCCCCCCCCCCACCGACCAGACACTAGGGTTCGTATCTGGCTGTGAAAATCGCCCGTTTGATGCAGCATTAGCCTGTCTTTGTCATTTGTCTTTACACAAGATGTGCTGATGGCACACTTCTTCATGCGCAGTGTAGAGCCAGTGTAATGACGTTAGTCCAGATTGTTATGGTGCTAAGATACTCAAAGAAAGCAGGTGAATTTCTGATAACGACTGTCACCGAACTTGAACCCTTTGCCGGCTGATTTCTATGTAGAATTGTACACTGAAATGTTATACCCTGAATTGGACGCAACTTTGCTTTCCCTTAGACGATTTTCATCATCTTGGGCATCCGGAAAAGCCCCTGATGAGAATCACCTTCTCTGGAGAAGAGTTTACTGCGTACGAGAGTCTAGTCGTACTTCAATTAGTACCGTATTACACTCTTTGAATAGAGATACAATGGGCGCTTTCGATTACACGTTTACACAATTCTGGAACTGGTTTTTTAATTCTGGAATGACCAGAATGAGCGGATTCCAGCCTTGTAAACGAACGACTGGAATCCACAACGCATTTTATTCATGTCATGTCACAAACGAAATTGATGAATCGCAAAAAGAGATCACGTACACCCTTGCGATCGATCGCGCGCACATGGACCTAGCATCGCGCACACGCCGGCCAGGGAGGCTCTTCGCGCGCTTGAGTCATGACCAAACCGGTAACACACCGACAGTGCAATTCTGGCGCCAGAATTAGAGAAATTCCGCCTTCTCTTCAGAATTGATGGATTCGACGGAATTGGATAAAATCAATTCTAACGACGGAATTTGTGACTTTTTGTGTAATCGAACTGTGCATCAACAATAACTAATTCTAGAATTGACCGAAATGCGTGTAATCGAAAGCGCCCAATGTATCCCTATAGACTATTGTTCTCGCTACAGAGTGTCCTATGAAATTCTAGAACAGCTGCACAAGAAAGTACAAGACGTTACATGTAGCAATGCGCCAGGCAGGTGGTGAGGCTTTGCATTTCAGTGCGGCACTCTCAGTGCTCGCCACATTGCTCCGCGACGTACCGACCGACCACAACAAGTCACTGCACAAAACCTCACGCAGTATTCTTATCATCTGGGGCTACGGACCACCATCACGGAACAGGAAACAACTTAATCACAAGTCGATCCTCGGACCACATGTGAAAACCTGTGTGGAAACACAACCCCATGTTGTGTGATTACTCGCGTTGAGAACTTTTCAAACATTCGGCTAGTATAGCTGTACTGTGCTTGGGTTATGCAAGGGGGGGGGGAGGTTGCCCCACAGTGGGGTGTGACCCTGATTCCGGGTCCCTGGGCCAGCTACAGCAGCATCAATCTTGACCAGTGAAATTAAGGTTGATGGAATCTTATTTTATTGTTTATACTTTGAAGTAATGTAACTACAAAGGGAAGAAGTGGGGGGGAGGGGGGGGGGGAGAGAGGTAATCTACAAGAAGTCTAGCTATTCAGAGAACTACACTACCGGTGTTAACTACCAGGCACAAATACTTAATAGTGAGCAGGTTATGTTAGAATCAAGCATACAATTGGTATCCTGATATCGCCTCTATGGTGAAGCGCAAACAAAATAAACTGTGATGCTCCGTATAGAAGAAAGAATGGGGGAGTAGATTCGGGAGCGTAGGAAAGGTGATGCATGTCCTACTACGAGAGTCATGACTAATGTGTGGTGTGATGTAAATGTATTGTGCTTATAGGCTTATGATTGTTATGATTGTGGTAATCTGCGAAGACTCAGCAGCAGTCAAATGCATGGTAAGTATAGGAACTCATTATACTGCTTCACTTCCCTCGTCGGGTATACATGCCAGCTCGACTGCTCTGGTGTCTGATACTCCGCCATTGCTACAGTGATGCATCGTAGGTCACTTGGACGATCATTACAATGATGAGTGCTCCATGGTGATGGCCGTCCGCTACCATAGTTACCCGTTGCCATGGCGAGATAATCTACTAGTAGTAGCCTTAGTGCTTGTTACGGGATGAGCGACGGTTACCAGATCTCCGATTGCTACGTCGGCTGCTACGACGGCTGCTGCTTCCGCTGCTGCTTCCGCTGCTGCGTCGGCTGCTGCGTCGGCTGCTGCCTCGGCTGCTGCCTCGGCTGCTGCGTCGGCTGCTGCGTCGGCTGCTGTTGCGGCTGCTGCGTCGGCTGCTGCGGCGACTGCTGCCGCGTGGGCTGCTGCTGCTGCGGATTCGGTTGCTGCTGCGTCGACGGCTAGCAGTTATGCGGTTTCTCTCGCGACTTCCGCCATCGTCGGAGCTTGAGTCACCGCCATCCCTTTCATTACTGTCAGAGGCGCTAGATTGCACCTCGATATCATCACCTCTACCCTTGTACCAACTCTCGTTGTCTTCAGTTTCCAGCTCATAGGTCTCGTCAATGGCATCTTCATCTTCGTCATCAAACAGCTCATCTGCCACCATGTCTTCGTCATTGAGAGCCTCCCGTTCCTCAGCCACACCTCGCTCATTGATCTGGACAGCATCCTGGTTAATCTAATGCAAACAACAAGTCAAACAACGTATCTCTTAATCTTGACCTTTAGCAACCATCTATTCAATGAAGGTATTGTTTCATTGAACAAGAAAATGTATACTAGTACACACGTACATGTATCTCAAAATCTTGCAAATAAAATCTTTAGACTATCCGCGACCGAACATGTCAACGACAACAGGTGTGACATTAGTAATTGCATCTTCTGATTTCCCCGCTCCCCACCCCTCTCAATTACCTCAGCAACATCCTGCGAAGACAAGTCCAAAGGACTGGAGTGGACACATGCACCCACCAATAGGCACAAGGCCAGAACGAAAGCAACTTTCATCTTGACGAAAAGAGAGAGAGAGAGAGCTGTACAAAGTAAACGCTGCTTTCTTAGGTCAACTCCTTTGTTCTTTTTGAAAGACTCAGCTGTAGAATGATGGTTTTTGTCTACACAAATCACGCTTTTTATACATTTACTGCACACGTTGAGAGTCGTGTTACTTAAGATCGAACCTTGATTTTTACTTCATGAAGGTGTGGCCCATCGAGTACAGCGGCTTTCCCCAAGGCTCCCTTTCTCGCAGACTCCGGTGCAACAGAGCAAGCAACTCTGGACCTTAGGCATGTCCGATGGCCGGTACATTGGACATGGACAGTCAGTCCTGTATATGTGTATGTCTGTACCGATTTGCGCTGCGCGCGCGTGTGCGCGTGTATGTGTGCTAGCGTGCGTGTCACTGCTTTGTGCACGTGCAAGAGACTTGTGAGACGGGTCCCGCAGACTCCCGCTAAGGTCACATGCTCTGTCAGGGCAAGCCGTTTTAAAGTTGTTTTTGTTCAAGATACATGCGAAGCCATTACTGTGTATTCTGTGCCCATTTCTGCTGTCCATGTCGGTGTGTGTGTATGAGATACATGCGAAGCCATTACTGTGTATTCTGTGCCCATTTCTGCTGTCAATGTCGGTGTGTGTGTATGAGATACATGCGAAGCCATTACTGTGTATTCTGTGACCATTTCTGCTGTCCATGTCGGTGTGTGTGTGTATGAGATACATGCGAAGCCATCACTGTGTATCTGTACACATTTCTGCTGCGCCCCAGCTCCCGGCCTAGCAAGAGAGCTAGCAGAAGAGCACGCAGAGTGCAACATTGTCACCATGAGCAGTCAGTTCCTGGCTAGGTAGCACACTGCAGTACTTTACATTTAGGTTTTTTGTTACAACATCTCAAGACTCGGTGGAAACACCGGCCAATGTTAAGACAGTGGCCAACCACGGCGACAAATAACAGTAAGGGAGCTGTACCCTATGCAACATTCGCCCTGCATGAGGTGTGGTGCAGCAACACTTCGTCGTCCGTCGGTACGTCGCCGAGCAATGTAGCAACAGTCAAAGGTGTGGGAACTGAAATGCAACTAGGATGTAAAATACGAACATTATACTTTGTACTTGGCAGTCACGGTCAATACACCTCTCGTACCTGACGTGCTGGTGGCATTTTTCTTCGTGTAAAGCTAGTACAATGACGTCAGTTTGAAATGCTATGGCGGTATGATTCCCCAAGAAAACCGGCGAATATCCAATGTCGAACGTCAGCGACCTTTAAGAAATGAGGACTCTCAGTCTTGCATCTCTATTTTGTACCGGTAGTAATAGTTCAATCGACAACAAAGCACAGAAGATACAATTACATGCACATCAAAAATACAATCTGCCGACAGAACGGCTTGGTCCTTTGGGGACTTATAAGCGCAGCACAGAGAGAATGAGGTGAAACCTTCGTACTACTAACTAGGATGAACTCATCTGCTTCACTACCTCTTTCTCTCTCTCTCTCTCTCTCTCTCTCTTTCTCTCTCTCTCTCTCTCTCTCTCTCTCTCTCTCTCTCTCTCTCTCTCTCTCTCTCTCTCTCTCTCTCTCACACTCACTCCCTTCTTTCCGGTTGCCGTGCTTATGATTTTTGTTTCCCTGCTGCCGTGCTCATATTAGTTATCTAACTTATCTTCTTCTCTGTTCTGTTTGTCAACTTATTTTTATATATTTTTTCTTTTCTCTTATCATCAGTGGGACCATTGTCATTAGGTTTAGGCCTGTCTTGGAACTCCACTCTAAATAAAGCCAAACAACAACAACAACAAACCGGATGGTAATGGAAAGATTTTCCAACAGCCAGATTTAAACCAGGCCCGAACGTACCTAGCGAGAGTGCTAAAACTGGGCTTTGTCAATTAACTGTGGATCGCAGCACGGCTGGAAAAATCCTGCTGCTTCCAGCTCCGCACAACGCTAAAAGCAAAGGAACCAACCACCCCACGTGCTCGGCTGCCGCAAGAGCAGGAAAGACATACCAGGTGCGGCGTGGAAGACACAACATCAGCAAAGGAGGATACTTGTATTCTAATAATTTGGATTATTTCTTTCCTGATCGGCTATGGCCTATGGACCATTGTGAAAATTGAGAAAAATAATTGTTATTATCGCCTTCTTAGTATTTGTCCCCACTGATGGCAGTCGTGAGTCAGTCAAGTGTCAAGTTCGGCAGGAAGCGTGTGTTCCTCGTTGGAACAACAAACTTCCAAACATTTTCATCGGCCAATAAAGGGTTGATAAAAAAATTATAGCACAGTATTTACCTTGGCCAGCTCACCATACTGGATTGAAAGCGAAGAATCTGAAATCATGCAGCATGCCTGCTGCAATGGAACGGCCAGACAACTTGAGGGAAATATTTCATGTCAGTGTGTCCAAACCAAAGGCATTCATACACATACCCTGCCCACGGTTGTCCCTGCACAGTAAAACCTGTGACTAACGACCATCCCTTTGGGCCAGAAAAAGCGGTCCGAAGTTTAGTGGCAGGTGGTCCTTTAGTTAGAGGTTTGCACAGAACAACCATTATTATGAATGTGAGACCGTCCGTGCCTGGCAAAGTGGTCTGTAGTACCAGGCTGGTCGCTAGTCACGATGGTCTTTACTCTTTAGCTACAGGTTTTATTGTATCTGTGCTTTATGTAGTGACCATGAGTAGCAGGGCTATTTGTGCGCCAAGGCCAGCGTGATGGTGCATTGTGGGAAAAACGAATGATCCAATATTGACTCTACATAATAATTACAGGCTCGATCCTTTTCAATAGGCCACTTGAGGTTCGAAGAGGCTACGGAAGTTTTGCCCGGAGACGAATCAAGTACTTCTTGAGTAGAAAGTATTCATGTACATGTATATTGTACATATGTACATGAGCACACTAAATCCGCGGATATCCAAATTTTCGGACTTGTTGGATCTCTTCAGCGGAGCTCAGAGTTGCTGGCGGAACCGATCACAAGGAGATCCAGCGAACAATAAAGCATTATATTAAAATGTAAACCAGGTCCAAGCACCAAAGCTCAACTGCGATGAACACAGCGAGCCCTGAACGAGGTCTGCTAGCAGTTTCGAGCAGTTGAATGTCCCAGAAGCAATGTACATTCGTATCCGTGATCCAAACCTGTGCAAACAACAAGATAATGTTACCGCACTTACACCATTCCAGTAATTTTCCACACTCACCACGGTTACCCGTACATCGGCACATTATAAAGTGCTAACTTCCCCGAACATCCTATCGTAGTCTCACCTACATATTTATCACTCACCAGGGTATTGTACTCTTATCATAAAGTATGTGCTACTTTCTTACTTTACCTTCAGTCCATTTCTTACTTGAATCTTTTTTTATTTTTTTTTATCTTAGAATTTTTTTGACAATGCAACACAATTATTGTGGAAAGGTCACAACAATAAGAGACAAGATCAAAAGGAAAGCTTTACAATAATAATAATAATAATAATAAAACGTAGCCTGTAAAATATAAAAAGTCACTGAGTACAGTTCAATTCAATTTCTTACTTGTATCCGTGTTTTTGTCACCCCAGGTGTATAAATCCTATTGCTATTTTTATCTTCAGTTACGAGTTTCCACCGCTAATTGAGACAGGAAAATGTTCTGGAACAATTTATTCGTTGCTCTGATTGTGATGTGAGTGCGCCTATAGTTTTATTCATTGCATTAAGTATTAATGTTATAATTAGACACAAAAGGGACAACGGAGGTTTACAGAATTGTCGCAACTTAGAGTTTCCTGCTCAATGCAATCATCAGGCGACTCCACATTATTATGTTGAGCCCTCTCCGCTGGCAGAAGGAAGTTTTCCTCCTTGTAACACAAAGTTGCAATTACAGCACACAAGCCCACTTTCTCACAGCTGGTGCGCAGTAATGTTTGATAACGTTATTCTCCCCATTTTCTACAGCCTTCTTCCACATACTGGCTTACAGACTTCTTCCACATAGATTGTAATTCACATGTCCACACAGGACAGGCATGTTGGTTTCAACTCCACTCAACCCTTGAATCTACGGGACACATGATGTCGGCCATATTGATTCCGCTGTCCGCGTGCCATGATCATTGTCTGCACAGAGTTATGCACATGGCAAAGATGTGAAAGCCCTCCACGAAACTAACCGGCACCAACACGCAGAAAATACCAGCACCAAGTACCAAACTATGGCGATCCAGAGTATGGCATATTCCTTCCTGCATTCTTTCTGTCTACCTGTCCTTTCAGGACCTCTCGTATGGGGGCGTATCCCGTTTGGTGAGATTGGCATCCAAACGGTGTGGCCCGCAGTATTGTTATAGATTGAAGAGAAAGAGAGGGGAAAGAGGAGGGAGAGAGAGAGAGAGAGAGGACAGCGAGCCAGAGAGAGAGAGGAGGGGGGGAGAGAAAGACACCGATAGAGAGAGAAATAGAGGTAGAGAACGAGATAGAGAGATAGAGAGAGCCGGATATAGAAAAAGAGAAAAAGAGAGAGAGAGAGAGAGAGAGAGAGAGAGAGAGAGAAGAGAGAGAGAGAGGGAGATATTAATATTATCTCCCTCTCTTTATATACTCAATCTGCGGACAGCATGCTGTTTCGTTCTTTGTGAACTCATCAGCGCAGTACAGAGGAAATGAGGCCGAACCAGATAGCAATGAAAAAATATACTTGTAAGTAATTTCCAAAGCCAGATTTAAATCAGGCCCGTACGTACCTTGCCAGAGTGCTCAACCTGACAAGTCAGTGAGCTCTGCGTTATGCAAACAGCAAATGCACAACCTCACATGAGAGTGCTCAACTACTGCAAGAGCAGGAGCGATATAATTATATACATGTAATCAATGTTGCAGACAGCCAGACTGTTTTGGCCAATGAGGCCTCATCAGTGCAACTCCGAGCTTAAAATAGGATTGAACTGTCAGCCATGACTACGAGAACCACAGACACTAGGACAGCTCGATGTACTAGCGCTGAGAATGCTCAAACTACCAGAAGTAGAGGGCAAAGCATAATTTAGCTAACCAGGGCAAGTGCGTCCTATTGAGAGTCCTCCACAAGATCGAAATCATAATTATAATAATCATATATACTCAGTAAGACTATGCCTGCAGCTGCAGAAAAAGTGCTCAAAATCCAATTTCTTGGGGGAAGCAATGACACAGTCATGTCAACAAACAATGGATCATTCGTAGTGTTTTGTTACTGTGAGTTTCATGCACAGTGTGCAATCATCAGGCAAACAATTATTCAATGCAGACTGGTCACAGCATAATGGGAATTTAAGGTGGATACAGGCGGAAACAAGTGTAAGGCTTAGGGGGACCCCTTGTGTGTAATCTATGGGCCAACTTGCTGGTTGGGGATTGTGTGAAGCTGAGCGCTAGATGACTATAGCATAGTCGGGGCAATGTGTGCAATTTGTCAAGGCGCTAGCTGTTGGATGCCTGTACTACAGCAGAGCCAATTGATTGCGACGAGTTAGAGGGGGAAATGTGTGCAATTTGTCAAGACGCTAGCTGTTGGATGCCTGTACTACAGCAGAGCCAATTGATTGCGATGAGTTAGTGGAGACAATTTGTGCAATTTGTCAAGGCGCTAGCTGTTGGATGCCTGAACTACAGCAGAGTCAATTAACCTAAGGGGGCAGCCCACCCATAAATTTCATATGGCATTCAATTGACCGTAATTTTGGTGTATGTTGTTGTTGTTGATTTTTATTTTGCTTCGCAAGGCCAAACGGGCAATGGTGCCCAATTCTATGGAAGCGAATTTCAAAAGGGAGAGAGCTACGGGGAGAGAGAGAGAGAGAGAGAGAGAGAGAGAGAGAGAGAGAGAGAGGGAGGGAGGGAGGGAGATGATAAGCAATTTTGTAGCGTCAACAGAGCGATTTTGCAGTGTCAATAGAGCGATTTTGAAGCGTCAACAGAGGGAACACAAAGAGTTCATAAGCGCACAAGCACGCAGAGAAGAGTAAATGACGTGGTGTGTGGACGGGAAAAGTCAGACAGAGCATTCATTGCAAGGTGTAGGGGATGGAGGCAAGCTTAAATTGCTGGGCAGCCTTGATCTCCCTTACACTCCTTGGGAGAGCGTTCCAGGCCAAGGCTGCCTGAAAGGCCAGGCGAGATCTGCCGGCTTCTGACTGTGCCGAGGGGACAGTGAGGCCCCTGGAAACCTGGTGCCGGGTGGTGCTGCCAGCTGATGGTGAGAATAGGTCCTGGAGGACACTGCTGGCTTTCCCATTGACACAGCGCCACACCAGGACGCCTAGTACTGAATCCTACCTGACTTCTTGACACGACTCAAACTTGCCAAAGTCACTAAATCAACGTCAACTACAATAATCAAGCCACATATCTGTAACGTCACGAGGGTGCTGGCAAAAGTCCTGCTGCACGGCGGCGGACGACGCCCGCCGCCGTGCAGCCCAATACGTGGCTAAAAAACGTGATTTTTGGACTGACAGCGCGTAACAAAAAAACTTTCCTTGCAAGGCCACATTTTTGGCCATAACTGTTGAACGGCTGGTCAGATCGAGACAAAATTTCAGAAATTTTGCAGCTATTCATGCTCTTTCAACTGATGTAGCACTCGATATGAATTTAAAAATTCGACTTTTCAGGGATTTAAGACCAATCTGCCCCCTTAATTGCGACGAGTTAGTAGCTGTTATTATTCTTATTATTATTGTAAAAAGGCGACGTGGAGACAATAATCTTTTAAAATAATGCAATGAATATAACTAAATGCGCACTCATATCACAACCATGGGGACGAATAATGTATACCAGAATGTTTTCTTTTCACAATTATCAATGGAATTCGTGACTAAAGAGAATGATGAAACTACAATAGGATTTATACACTTGGAGTGAAACAGCGAGGATACAAGCATAGTAAGAAAAATAGCACAAACCTAGGAACAATTTGCACAGGTAATAAACTATAGGTGCAGTGAGAAATGATAGGAAATTCAGCAAGTGCAGTGTGACAATGGACATGCATGTGCAAGTGTGTGTGAGTGCGAATTTACTGGAATAGCGTAAGTGCGGTGACATTTTCTTTTTGTTTACAAAGATTTGGATCACGAATGCGAATGTAGACTGCTTCTAGAACTTTCAACTGCTTGAAACTACTTGCAGAACGAACAACACTGAACCAAGAATCATCATAACTTTCACGACACACGGGGTTAGACAACAAATGCAATTTTATTGCCAATGTATTCTTCTTCTTCTCACCGCCTCCGCCTTCACTTGGTTTCTGACCGCCACCGTCCTTCACACCATCTGCACCATCATCGTCATCATCGTCATCGTCCTCTTCATCATCGCTGCCACCTTCACCTGTCGTCGGCTCTCCCAGCAACTGACCACCGGGTTCCTCATCGTCACTGCACACGTCGCTTCCACACTCCTCCTCCAGCTGCCGTCGCGTTCTCTTCCTGACCGGTCTTCCCTTGCCATTGCCAAACACCTGACAGTCGTCAACTCTTCCGCTGGCATCATCCATATCCGGAGAGTTTCGATGCATCTTTCAAGTCACCTCTGCAAACCGAGCTGCCGCCAGCCGTTTGCTCCTTCTCAGCTTTGGTGAGTTGCGGTTGTATGCGTCCGGCGTACCGGTACTCGCTGATAATGAAGATAAGACACAGTGTTCGTCTTCGTTTACATTAATGTTTGTTCCCGATTTCTGCGTGCTGTTTCACTCCAAGTGTATAAATCCTATTGTAGTTTCATCATTCTCTTTAGTCACGAATTCCATTGATAATTGTGACAAGAAAACGTTCTGGAATACATTATTCATGCCCATGGTTGTGATATGAGTGCGCATTTAGTTATATTCATTGCTTATTATTATTATTATTATTATTATTATTATTAATAATAATTATTATTATTATTGTAGAAGAGAAAAGGACATATCGATACGAGCTAAGAGTAACTCTCCATCACTGTAACATGATACTATATACAGTCAGAAAGTGCAATACTAGGCACAAAACTGACAGAGTACTGAAACATTCAACGTCCTGACACCTAGCTTCAACACATCTCCGTAGCGCTAACCGACAGCCTTCCAACTTGGAAGGTTCAAGGTTATGGAAAGACCAAAGAGGTGTCAGGACGTTGAATGTTTCAGTACTCTGTCAGTTTTGTGCCTAGTATTGCACTTTCTGACTGTATATAGTATCATGTTACAGTGATGGAGAGTTACTCTTAGCTCGTATCGATATGTCCTTTTCTCTTCTACATTTATTTATGGCTCAACATCCGAGTTTCAAATTATTATTATTATTATTATTGTAAAAGAGAAAAGGACACATGGTTACGAGTTAAGAGTAAGTCTCCATCACTGTAACATGATACTATATACAGTCAGAAAGTGCAATAACTAGGCACAAAACTGACAGAGTACTGAGACATTCGACGTCCTGACACCTAACTTCAACACATCTCCGTAGCGCTAACCGACAGCCTTCCAACTTGGAAGGTTCAAGGTTATGGAAAGACCAAAGAGGGGAAGGCAAGCGCAACGAAAACGAGCAAAAAGCTACAGTCCCAACGGAACAAAGAATGTCGATTGTTACTGGACGATGACGAGACCAGTACGATATTTGACAAAGCGGTCTAACTACAATTCAAAGCAGCAAAGCAGCACACCACCCAACTTGGGTGGGTCATAAATATCAAAGATAAGTAAAGAAGGGGAAGCTTTGCGAAAACGAATTGTACAAGCCGAAAGCCAAACTCCTACAGTACTCCTCACTTTCTGACTGTATATAGTATCATGTTACAGTGATGGAGACTCTTAACTCGTAACCATGTGTCCTTTTCTCTTTTACATTTATTTATGGCTCAACATCCGAGTTCCAAAATATTATTATTATTATTATTATTTTAATAACGAAGGTACGTGTTGGGTCGTAAGTATCCACGCAAACACACATCCAGTCAAAATAAGGCACTTGTCAAAGTATCCGAACGTTTTCGGTCCCTTCTCATCAAGGATTATACAGGGAATGGCTCAAGTTGGAAAGACTAAAACTTATAGTTTTGTGTCGTGCTGAACTTGATAATTTTCCACCTTGTCACGAGTGTTGTTATCTCATATCTTTACGCTATATAAGTTTTAGTCTTTCCAACTTGAGCCATTCCCTGCATAATCCTTGATGAGAAGGGACCGAAAACGTTCGGATACTTTGACAAGTGCCTTATTTTGACTGGATGTGTGTTTGCGTGGATACTTACGACCCAACACGTACCTTCGTTATTAAAGTATTATCCGCCTCCGACTTCTTGTAAAATTATTATTATTATTATTATTATTATTATTATCAAAAAGCTTACGTGGAGATAAAAATGTAATCAACGCAATAAATAGAGCAAGCTGCGCACTCAGTACAAATGTAACAGTTTTCCCCTGTTCTCTATAACTTTACACTCCCTCGCACCTCATGCGTCTTACGCCTGTCTATTAGCACCTTCATTGGCGCCATTGCCACATGTATACTATCACATTTTGCATATAACTGGTCGAGGCGCGCTCAACCAGGCCTCTTACTTTTCAAGTTTGATTAAACCTGTTACACTGGTAGCAGAGGATGGTTCCTACTCTGCTTTTGGCAGGTGTTCTGGTCGCTCTGCTTACGCTCCTCGTACTCGTCGTTCGGCTGATAAACGATATCAAGACCGCTCAGCGCGTTAGCCAAGGAAACCGAACGATACATCCGAACTCGGAACCGTGGGAGCCAACACCCCGCCTTACGAAAGAGCCGCCTGTGTTTGGAGGAGATTCCGCTACATTCAAAGAATGGACGTTTGCAATGGACATGGCCCTACGGTCGTTGGCGCTCCCAAATGCGGCACAGAGGGTCGACTACGCGGCAGGATTTTTGACTGGAAACGCTCGTCTTTGGTTGATAGCGGCATTGGAAGCTAACCAAGTGTTTTCCGACTGGCCTGCTCTGAAAGCGACACTTGGCGATGTGTACGGACCACGGCACAACGAGGAAACATCGCGTATGGGACTAATTTCCGCAGCGCAGCGCGGGTCGCTGGACGCATACATTGCTGCTTTCACTCGCCTCAGCCTGCAAGTGCCGGAAATCGACCACCACACCAGAGCGCTGCTGTTCGTCAGGGGTCTAGTGCCGCACATCCAGCGACAGGTCATGCGTGAGCATCCACGTACCCTGGAGCAAGCTGTCATGGCAGCAAACACCGTGGAGCAGTCATCAGGGCCACCGGCGTCGGGGCCACCAGCCAGTAGAGAGTCGCGTTCCGTGCCCAGCTTCCGTGGTCAGACTCAGGGCCTCCGCAAGCTGACGGACCAAGAGCGTGTCCAACTGCGAGCAATGGGACACTGCTTTGCTTGCAGGAAGCCAGGCCACCTCGCTAAAGACTGTACTGAGGGTGGACAGCGCTACCCAAACGCTGGTCGCCAGTAAGAAAGGGGGTGCGCTTACTGGCGACGACCCAAGCACCCACGCCGGTACCAGTCGCTAACCGGTTCGGAGCTCTGGAGGTTGAAGACGTTGCTCTCCAGGAACCTACGGAGCCGGAGACACCCATAGCTGTAGGAAATTGTCCCGTTGCAGAAAGGTGTCATGTCAGCAACGTCAGCGTCGGCAATGAACCTGAACACGACCTACTGCGCATACAGGGAAAGATCGGCGGTCGCCGTGCAGTGATGCTGATAGATTCCGGTTCGACGCATGACTTCATTGCAGACAGTTTTGTTCGAAAGCATCATCTTGACACGGATGCAAGCTCAGCAGTGCTGAGCGTAACATTGGCGGACGGCTCGACCAGCGAGGTCCCGCAGATTTCCACACGCACGCTAAGGGTGACAGTCGGGGGCTTCAGTGAGGAACAGCACTTTACTGTGTACCCCCTGACTCGCTACGACGCTATTCTTGGCAAGCCGTGGCTTACAAGGAACAACCCCAGCATCAACTTCCGTACGAACGAAGTTCAGTTGGGCGGATATCTCGATGGATTTTATCATGGGTTTGCCTAGGACCGACACAGGTCATGATGCTATATATGTATTTGTAGACCGCTTGACAAAGTGTGTACATTTAGCACCTACTTCCTCTACTATTGACGCTAAAGGAAGTGCTGATCTGTATATTCAACATGTATTTCGACTTCATGGTTTGAGTTCTAGTATTGTATGTGATCGTGATCCAAGATTTACGGCAGCATTTTTTCAGGAATTGTTTGATCGCTTAGGAACGAAACTAGCATTTAGTACTGCCAATCACCCTCAGACAGATGGCCTAACTGAACGAGTAAATAGAATAGTAGAGGATGTGCTGAGGGCTTTTGTAAATCATAAACAAGATAACTGGGATATGCTCCTACCTCTCTGTGAGTTTTCTATCAACAGCGCTACTCAATCATCTACAGGAAACACACCGTTCTTCTTAAATTACGGTCTAAATCCCAGAGCACCACCCGACTTCCTCAACCCTATTCAGGGAGGCAGAGATTCAGCTGATTGGTTGCAAGCAAGACAAGACGCGGTCAAGATCTCACAAGATGCGCTAGTGGCAGCTCAAGCTCGTCAGGCCTTCTATGCAGATCGGACAAGGGTCGAGGGAAAGCTGAAGGTGGGAGATTTGGTAATGGTCTACCGGGATTTCCTCCTGACTCCTGAAGCTCGGGACCGACCATCCCACAAATTACGCCCCAAGTGGTTTGGCCCCTTTCCTATAACCCATGTGGTCGGCCCGAATGCCTACAAGCTCAAGTTGCCTCATACCAGCCGCTGTCACCCGGTATTTAATGTGTCGGCACTCCGTGCCTACGAGAAGAACGCTATTCCTAATAGGAGACAGCCTACGCCTCCGCCTATCACGGACCTTGATGGTCATGCCCGCTATGTGGTGGAGAACATTCTCAGTCACCGCCGCCGGCAGAATCAGCTTCAGTACCTAGTCAAGTGGCAAGGCTACTCTGATGCCACTTGGGAGCCTGAACATTATTTGTTGGATGAATCTGGTAATGACATTGTTCCACTTCAGAAGTACAAAACCTTGGCTTCTGCCCGCTGAGTTTTGCAGTTGAACTTCTAGTTTCACCTTACACATTTGTTGAGCTTATTACACTTTATTTGCATGGAGTTTCAGTCGTCTTATTGTGTTACTTCAGTGCGAAGCCTTTTTCGTCTCGCACGTGTTTGCGCTTATTGTACTCTATTCCACTTGAGCATTTGGGTTATAAGCTCCTTCCTCTCCATAGGAGGGGGATGATGTAACAGTTTTCCCCTGTTCTCTATAACTTTACACTCCCTCGCACCTCATGCGTCTTACGCCTGTCTATTAGCACCTTCATTGGCGCCATTGCCACATGTATACTATCACATTTTGCATATAACTGGTCGAGGCGCGCTCAACCAGGCCTCTTACTTTTCAAGTTTGATTAAACCTGTTACAACAAACACCATTAGCAAAACTTGTTTTCATGAAACAAGCTTCTATATTTACATGGAAACATGTTTTGCTAATGGTGTTTATACTGAGTGCGCAGCTTACTCTATTTATTGCGTTGATCATTATTATTATTATTATTATTATTATTATTATTATTATTATCTTCCCGTTTGTCTCTTTCCCTCAAACTAGTGAAGATTTTATGACTTGGGGCTCCCCGCGTGCTAGAGTGTACGTGAAGTGTGTGGGTACAGTGAGGGCTGCGTCCCACCCGCCTGTGTGGATTCACAGGAAGTGTGAGTTACGAAGTCTGAAGAGAATGTTGAACAGTCTCTGCTGTGATGACGACTACACCATAGCTCAGTGGTTAGAGCATCGCTAGCTACAAGCGAGGGTCCCTGGTTCGAGTCCTGGTGGTGACAGTCAATTTTTTCTTCAGACTTTTCCCGTTTGTCTCTTTCCCTCAAACTAGTGAAGATTATTATTATTATTATTATTATTATCCAAATAATCTACGTGGAGATAAAAGTTTAATAATAGCAATGAAAAGTATGAATGCCGCAGACATCACCACGCAACATGACAAGAACATGTTTTAGCACTTAGGTTATTTTCGTGAGTTTGCACCCCGTGTTCATGAGTTGTTTCTGCACTGTTCATGCCCGTTTGTCACACTTACTCTTTATTTTAGTTCTCACTTTTTGTAAAACTTACCACAAGTTACCCGTCATGTGTCACACTTCTTTGGATTTTTAACCTTTGTTTTTCCCTTGATCTCTTTAGTTCCGTATTTCCACTGATGATCGGAACGTGAAAATCGATTTTGGAAACACACAAAACCAAACCTTGAACAAATTGTCATGTTGCGTGGTGATGTCTGCGGCATTCATACTTTTCATTGCTATTATTAAATTATTATTATCATTATTGTTTTATACAAAAGAGAAAGACCAAGGAACTACAAGTTACGCTATACTGTCCACTAACACCACCAGTTACTAAACAATCAGCTCATGCGATAACATTGCACGACACTGACCGACGGTACTGACGTTCTACAACTAACTGGCTAACAGCTCTAGCACATCTTGGATGCGCACTCAAACAGCCTTCCAATTTGGAAGGTTCTAAGTTATAGAAATAACATAAGGAGGGAAAGGTTTAGCAACTGGTGGTGTTAGTGGACAGTATAGCGTAACTTGTAGTTCCTTGGTCTTTCCCTTTTGTATAAATTAAACCTTGGCTCTCCATCTGAGTCCATTCTTATTATTCTT
The DNA here is from genome assembly GCF_964019385.1 of Sycon ciliatum. Taxonomy (NCBI): domain Eukaryota; kingdom Metazoa; phylum Porifera; class Calcarea; order Leucosolenida; family Sycettidae; genus Sycon; species Sycon ciliatum. The sequence goes on along the minus strand of NC_088654.1, from coordinate 7,408,365 downwards.
ATTCTTTCGTATTTGCTGTTGGATGCCTGTACTACAGCAGAGCCAATTAGAGAGAGAGAGAGACACACACACACACATTTGATCAGCCAGTGCAGTGCGTCTGTGAAGGTGCCCAACATAATTATGCCTTCGTGGAAGCTCTTTCCGCGTCCTGTAAATTCGAACCACCGTTTAACCAGTCTGAGCAATGATAGCTCAACAACGCACGTGTTCTAACCATGTATGAATCTACACGTCACATGATATCTACGCGTCACATGATATCTACACGTCACATGATATTTACACGTCACATGATATCTACACGTCACATGATATCTACACGCCTACAGGTTTGAGTCAAGCTACAGTACATCACCAGATTACAGTGAAACCTGTCAAGGCGACCACTCGGATAAGGCGACCGCCTGTCGTACAAGACCACTGGAACCAGAATCAAGGGATGCTCTTTCCAGTGAAATGACCCTGAATAAGGAGCCCACCTGGTAACAAAGACCACGTTTCAAAGGTCCCTTGAGCGGTCGTTCTTAGACAGGTTTCACTGTACTTCGAATGTTTATTGTGAATAGTATTATCCAGGCGAGAAGGAATTGGGAAGAGGGAGGTATAATGATTGCTACGAGAGCGGGAAAAGGTAACTAGCGGGCACTAGTCGGAAGCAGACGATGGCGGAACAGCTCTCATGGAACACAACTAACAGTGCCGATAGTGTTGCGGCCGTCCTCGTGCTCGTGCTCGGCTAAACTAAAAACCTGTGTACTGTGTGAAGAGGCGGGCGGGGGTGGCGGGGGTGGCGGGGGAGGGGAGAGCTGGCTCGGCGAGGAAGTGGTGCGTGTAACAGCGCGGGTCATAAATTAATTGTATTGTCATATGAGGATTTATAGGATTATGTTTTGTGATCATCTGTTCAGCAGCAAGAGTCACGTGCGTAGGACGCAAAATGAAACCATAGGGCTGATTACTTAAGTGGGAGAATGCACATACCAGCTTGCCTGCTCTGTTGTTGAAAATTCTGCCATAGGTATAGCCTGAAACTAAATGTATAGCCTGCTGTGCGATCAGTGCAGACTGGTAAAATGTGATCGTGCTATGCAACCATGGCTATGCTTTGGCATGATGAGTGAGTTTAATTTACCCCTTCTTAGAGTAGTACTTGGCACGGCGATTTGCAGATCTACGGGTGTTCTTGCGACCTCCAGTGCGCCTGTTCTTTCGGCTGTTGTTGCGGCTGTTGTTGCGGCTGCTGTTGCGGCTGCTGTTGCGGCTGCTGTTGCGGCTGCTGTTGCGGCTGCTGTTGCGGCTGCCGTTACGGCGGCTATTGCGGTTGCTGCGGCGGCTGCTGCGGCGGCTGCTGCGGCGGCTGCTGCTGCGGCTGCTTCGACGGATGCTGCGTCGGTTGTTGCGTCGGTTGTTTCGGCGGTTTCCCACACGGCGTCCACCATAGTATTTGCTCGTGGGAAGAATCGTGGGTGGGCGTGTGCGGGGGCCTTTACCAGGATGGACAGTGGAGCTAGTCACTGCTGGTTTACTTACTCCACTGTCGTCTGTGGGCTCGACTTCGCCTTCATCAGAGCCTCCACCAACATCGCCAGTATCATCACTGCCCAAGTCTGGTTCTCCGCCTGGTCCACCTTCATCACTGCCCAAGTCTGGTTCTCCGCCTGGTCCACCTTCATCACTGCCAAGACCATCGTCAATGCTGCCGTCAAGTCCACCAGTTCCGTCGCCATCTGAGCCACCAGCAAACACAGTGACGTCACCACCCTTTGGCGTGTACCCAGCCTCGTTATCCTCCATGTCCAGCTCATCGGCCTCGTCATCTTCATCCTCGTCATACTCTACGTCATCCTCATCCTCGTCCTCGTCGACGTCATCCTCATCCTCATCATCGTCCATGACGTCATCCTCATCCTCATCTTCTTCGAAGTTGTCAATGGCATCTTCATCTTCGTCGTTGAGCGCATCCAGCTCAACAGCAGCATCACGCTTAGTGATCTCGACAGCATCCTGGTTTACCTAATGCAAACAGTAGGGAAAGCATCCTGCTTTATCTAATGCAAACAGTAGGGAAACGTGTAACCTTAGTGAAAAGTAAGAATTGATGTGACGTATTGGCGTATGCCTTCATTCAGCTACATGAGGAAAATGTGTGGATTTCTTAACGGTATCATAGAGTTTTAAGTCGCTGCACGAGATTGCACACAAATACCGCCAAGCAGAATCTTTTCCTGAAATTGTACAGGTATGATGCATCACATCTTCCCTAGTGTTTTCCCTGAAACCGCTGAGCCTATTTGGACTTCCATTTTTTATGTAATTGTGTTGATTCTTCACAAAATTAATGTGTTATTTGCCCGTACAAGAGGCTCAAGGAGTTCATTCTTAAAGAAAAATTGGAGTTCCAAAATACACGTGTCATAATCAAGTCTACTACTCGGCACGCTACTGCGAATCGTCGAACAGAACATCCTTTTCGTCTTTCAGGCAACGCATACATATGTAAGTGCGCCGAAATGTTTGTGCAAATTTACACGAATGCCCGGATCCAATTGCGCACATCCTGTTTGCTAGTCAAAAATGGGCCCCATGCCCACAGTGACAGAGAAAGATGGGAAAGAGATAATTAACCCGGCCCTCTTTAAGTGCCTTCAGTGAAATGAAGGCGTAATAGTAGTACAATCATGTAATAGTATTTACATGTAATAGGGGAACCCTACAGACGGTGTCGTCTTATTACAGGGAACCCTATGAGTGATTGACACACTTTTTTCTTCTTTTTTTTACTAGAGCCACGTAAACCCGTCATGTGTGAGCCATGAATAAGGAGAGTGGTGGCGTGGTCTGGGACAAACTCTGAGCGACCTTCAAATTGTGGTCTCCATTACCAAGTGGTCTCCTTATCCAGGGTCAATTGACTGGAAGTAGAGTCCCTTGGTCCTGGTTCCTGTGGTCTTCCAGGACAGGTGGTCGCCTTATCCGAGTGGTCGCATTGACAGGTTTTACTGTATATAGTGAAACCTGCCCCAACCGGATGCCCTAGGTGCAGCGGAAATTGCCCGGATATGGCAGGATTCCGCTTGGTCCAGGGATGTACATGTACGTTCGATCCACCGCACTATGGTGCATGAAAAACTGTCCTGTCAATACAGGATCACGCTTGGTACAGGGTCCGGCATACACTGGTTATACCGTAAAGGACTTAAATCCGGCTTTGGAAAATCTATTTTTCATTGCTATCAGGTTCGGCCTCATTTTCTCTGTGCTGCGCTGACGAGTCCACAAAGGACGAAACAGTTCCGTCCGCAGAGTGAGTAAATAGTTATCTCTACATCTTCTCTTGGTGTTGTCCATCCCACAATACGAAGAATACATGGGTGCCAAACGATCTAAACCAAGCCTCGCAAATAAAAGACTTTATGGCACTACAAAAACCAGTATCGTACACTGAACGCAAAGCTGGCTTTAGCATTCGTTCAAGCCTACCTAACTGGGTTAAGGAAAGGCTAGTAGAAAAACAACCTGAAGCATATAGAAAATCTGGCAACGCTAGGGACTTTACAAAAGTTTCTCCGCAAGTCAGCGGAATATTGTGTCGATTTCGGAACAGAATACCAATTTTAGTGGCAAGTTTGGTGACCATAGAATCAACTTAAGTCCTCCAAGAAAGATCCTGGTCCAAATGTATTCCAAGGTACTTTGCACAAGTAACGTGCTTGAGCTGCACTCCATGACAGTACACTGCAAATTGGTGGTCAGTAATATGTGGCATAGACAGGAAGAGCACTTGTGCCTTCCGGGCATTTATAATTAAATTGCGGTTTGACAGCTAGGTACTACTGGCTGAGACAACTGCAGACAGGGAGTTGCTAAGCGCATTCTTCTGCGTACCGCAAGCATACGATAGAATATCGTCAGCAAATTGAATAACTTTCACACAAAACTCGGAGACAATGGACTGGCTCGAACGAACATAGAGTACAAAAAGCAGCGGACCAAGAACAGAGCCCTGGGGAACGCCACACATGCAGGGGAAGGGAGAGCTACAGTTCTCAGCAATGTGCACTATTTGGCGACGATTGGACAAATAGTCGGCAAACCAAACTAATACTGAACCAGATATGCGAAGCTCAAACAAATCATTAATGAGCACTTGGTGCCTGACCTTGTCAAATGCTTTGGATATATCCACAAGCACAGCACCAGTAATTTGTCCAGCATCGCGAGCGCGAACAAACGTGGATACGATAATTAACTTTGAAGTTTATTATTTTTATAAATCATTGGACTTTTCAGAACTTTACCTCATAATTCTGTCTGTCAAATTTCCATCAATACAAGTTCAACATCACACACGCTTTCTAGCCGCAAACAATTTTGTGATTTAGAGAGCTGCACGTGGATTCTTCATATACATGTACTCATAACTAAACACTAAAAAAAAAAAATTAAAAAAATAAACATCTTCCCCAACTCATCGTTAGATCTGCATATCACACGGAGGTAGTACGCTCAATGCTGCTGTCGGACTACAGGGTGTTACCATGAAACTCTGACTAACAACAAAAAGCCAGTCTTTCGCTTGTGTAACTCTTGTGCAGATTTACAATGGATGTTGAAGGGACACCGCATCTCGATCGCGGGAAAATGGGGTTCCCGGTATACCCACCGCACTCCATTATTCACCCTAGAGTCTGGGGATATGCAGATTTTGTAGAAAGAACAAAATAAATAATGCAGCAGCCCCCTTCCCCCGCACACACAAGTACAACCAAGAGTACATGAAAACCAGAGTGTGCAGCTTGGGGCTTTTTCTGCTATGGGTGTCTGTCACGGCGGAATTCCGTGATTACATCATATTTGGCGCAGATCTGAGGCGGAAAATGGCGTAGTGCGTACAACTGAGCTGCAGTTGTGCAGAAAGCATGGAAAGAGACCTGCTTGAATCCTGCTTGTACGCACTACAAGTCTACATCACTAAGATGATGTAATCACGGAATTCCGCCGTGACAGCAACCCATCCGAGCTGCTCACTCTGGTTTTCATGTAGACTTGGTACAACGCAGTAGCGTTACATAATGACAGGACTCTCACCTCAGCCACATCCTGTGACGACACGTCCAGGGGAATGGAGCGGACGAACGTACCGGCCAACAGGCACAAGGCCAGAACGAAAGCAACCTTCATCTCGAGGAAAGGACAGAGCTGCACAAAGTAACAGTTGCTTCTTGTTTCAGCTGCTTTGTTTCTCTGACAGAGTGAGCTATCGACGGATGTTTATTGTCAACAACTATCTAGCTTATATACTTGTTTGGCGTTGCATGCTGGTTGCGGCATATGCACATGTACATGTAGGTTTGAAGATGAAAATGGCGATTCACTACGAAGATGTCCGGCCGATTGGGGTAGACGCTTGCCGCAAACCGCTCTTTCTCCCAGACTCCGGTGGAGCAGAGCAATTGGCGATGACTTGCATGCATGTCACACCGTTAGAGTATGACGTTGTACACGCACGCACATACATGTACATGTACATGTATGTGCGTGCGTGTACATAAATGTACATTGTATGTGTGTGCCTGTACATGTACTCATGTAAGTAATGTATGATCATGTACATGTCTGAATAGCTATGGTTCTGCCGGTGTGCTCGTCTGTTAATCGACCGCCTTGTAGAAGACCAGCTGTAATGTGTGTGTGTGTGTGTGTGTGTGTGTGTGTGTGTGTGTGTGTGTGTGTATGTGTGTGTGTGTGTGTGTATGTGTGTGTGTGTGTGTGTGTGTGTGTGTGTGTGTGTGTGTGTGTGTGTGTGTGTGTGTGTGTGTGTGTGTGTGTGTGTGTGTGTGTGTGTGTGCGCGCGGATGACGTTGAACCTCTATACTCAGTAACGAACTTGTTATCTTGATATTGTCACGTCGTGATCTACCTCATGCTGAACTTCAGCAGCCTCCCCGAACACGGTATGGCAGACCTGTCCCGGAGTCTGTGTCCCAATATCCTATGCATACCGAGACCCGCGTTGGCAGCAGGGAGCGTGTAAAGAGAACTGCGCCGACACCCACGCGTGCACGGGCAACTGGTACCCACACTCCACAGCTCGGAGTGAGGATAACAAGAATGCAGTTTACAGGGTTATGGGCCGTTACACGCCCGATTGGTTGAGAGACTCAGCTCCTCTAGCTCTCCCCTGACTCACTTGTGAGGTCTGCATTCGCCGCTGAAGGTGCTTCTGAACATTCAAGTGATGCTAAAACGCGGATCCCGCGAATTTTTATTATAATTATCCGGGACCCCTGGGGTTTGAGGCATACCTTTTGCAGTAGAGAAACTAGGGTACTAAGCGGCGCCTTGAGTGATACCTACACTACAGATCTCTCCGACACACACGGCACAGAGCACAACGCATCATTCGCTGTAGCTCATAGTTTCATGCCCATAGCAGAGGTGTCGGAAGGTATTTTTAGTGTGGCACGGTCAGCCATCTGAAGTACAATTTACTCGTGGGGGAGGGGTGGCTGAGCGGACAATTTTGGAATTTTAGATCCCAGATCAGTGTATATTGTTGATTCACGGGGTATCTGGGGCAAAAAGTGGTACGGCCAATACCGTAGGCGTAGTGAGCGTGCAGTGTGCGACGCCCCTGCACAGGCAATCATCAGACAATCCGATAGACATACGATGATTCCGTTCCACGCTACCGTTCGGGAATCTGCCAGCATACATGGGCATGCTCCAGCAGTGCATTCCCCGGTGCGGGAATTCCCAAGCTACCTCCTGACGGTGTAGCATTGCCATTGTAGTCAAATTGCCGACTGTGGCACGCTATTCTGCGCACGGTTCGCAAATTCGGAGTGGAACTCGTTGCCGTTATACATAGGGGAATCAATGCACGTGTTGCTCATAGACGAAAGAACAGTGTCACTGGCGAACACAGTGGTACGGACTCAGCAGCTGTCCGGTGCAGTGGCGTTTGTATGCAGTTAGTTTGGCTGAGTGGCAGGCCGGCGACGGCCTAGCACTCTGCTGTGAGTCTCTGCGTATTTTCCCAACGCTTCCCCAGAGAGAGCAAGTTGGAATGATAACCTAAGAGGGGAAGGTGAGCGCAACCAAGACTAGCACGAGCTGAGAGTGTCAGCTGCGAAGGATGCTGGCGGATATTATAACTTACTTGAAGTAGAACCTTCCTGGTCGAAGGGCTGTTGGAGTGCGCATCCAAGATGTGCTAGAGCTGTTAGCCAGTTAGTGGTGAACGTCAGTACCGTTGGTCAGTGGCGTGCAATGTTGTCCCACGAGCTGATTGTTTAGTAACCGGTGCCGTGGTGTCAGTGGACATTATAGCGTAATTTGTAGTTCCTTGGTCTTTATTCTTTTCTATAAATCTTTACATGTGTTAAGTAGTTTACTTGGACATTCCCAAAAGACGCTAAGGTCTTCTTACTGGGGTATCTATATGAAGGAATGTGTTAAATGAGTCCTGGCGAAATGAATTGGGCATATGATTAGTGCGAATAGATGCGGGAAGCGCATTAAGGCGGTCAGAACAAAGGAATGAAATAGATTTGTATCCAGCTTCAGTTTGCACAATGGGTGAAGAAAGGGAATAATTGACTTGGCCGCGGGTGACTTGCATGCATGTCTCTCAAGCGAATAATTGGCTAAAGGAAATATATACCAAGTATTACATTAGCTGCTAGTGCAAAACTCGCTGTGTTTATCGCAGTTACAAGCCCACCACTAAGACTTTGACGCTTTGAACTGGTTTAGTGGTTTTCATTCATTAGACTTCCTTGCGATCGTTGCTGCCATTATCTGTGAGCTACGCTAAGGAGACCTACAAAATTATACAGAATATCGAAACACGAGATTGAGTACGGTAGAGCGCTGATGATCCGCAACAAGGGGTGCAGGGCTGCTTCCAGGGGAACTACCCTGTTCGGATGAGAAGAATTGTTGGATAAGGGATAATAGAGAGTTTACGTACGCTTCAAGGTTTTTTTTTTCAATTTCGAACGTGAGATGTCACTGCCAAAATGGCGCTCCTCACGTTGCAACGTGAGATTTCAGCGCGACAGAGCGCCAACTCACGGTGACAAAAGCGATTCAGCACACCATTTTTCTCACGTTCGATATTGAACAAACTTGAAGCATAAACTCTCTACTGTAAACTACAGTGCTGGCAACTGAAATCCGACACCCTGAGCGGTGCGCTCACATCGCAAAGACCCAACACGGGATTGTAAAACTACGAAATAGAGACCGCTGGAATGTACACTCATCGCTCAGGGGGTCGGATTTCAGTTGCCAGCACTGTATTAAAGGGGAAGTCCGGTGAAAAATTTAAATTTCAGGGTCGGTAGAGTTTCGGGCGCTGAGTCGAATGGTGTTGGTCCCACGTGTCTCCGACAAAGCGTTCTCGAGATATTTCCGTTTGAAAAACTGAGTTTCGGGGGCTGCGCCATGACGTCATGCGGCCGCGCCACACCCTCCGCAACGTCATAGCGTGCAGCTAGGTCAAAAGGAGTGCGTGAAAGCAATAGTGTCAGTGCTATTTCAAATGAGTTGGCGAGTCTTGGCGACTGATATTAGGTGGTGCAAGCGACCCCGAAGACCTAACTCCTTGTGAGAGTGAGGATGCAGCCATGGCTGACCTTCATGAGTTTGGTCTGGGGCTGAGAACCTCGGTATTCAGCTGAAGAAATGGCCGCGCGGGCCGGTCAAGAGTGAGCGCTACTGAGTTTCCGACTGATGAAGAAGCAGCAGCTATTGCAGACGAGGCTGATATAATTATCAAATCGCTGGAGAGCAGGGTCGCCAAAATGGAGAAGAGTGATGCGAGTGCTCTAAATGTTGTTCCATACCGATTCGCTTAGACTCCAGTAGCCTGCCACATGGTGATGTTTTGGTGCGAACTTGGCATATTTCGGACTACTGCAGGCTCTTTGAACCGCGGGCACGACTCTTCGCTCGCAACGCTATGGAATCTGAAAGTTCTAGGTCCGGGAGCTGTTCGCTGTTTTGTCACTTGTCACGGTTGTGCACTCATCGCTGTAGCATAAAATAATGAGGCCGGACTGGAGCGGAAAACTAAAATTTTCTTTCTCAAAGCACAACCACCGGCACCGGCAAGGAGAAACGCACGTTCTCAGACTGCATGACTGTACACTGATACGAGTCGAGTGCAGTACATGACAAGTCCGTGTGTTGACTAGTTTTCTGAGTCTGATCTTGTGTCTCGAGTCTTGTTGTAGCTAGCCCCGCACGGCAGTGCGGGCGGGAGTAGTTCCGTGTGTGATGAGTTTGTTGACTGCACTACCTGACTACAGCTAGCATGCACGCAGCGCATTGCTGGAGCCGTAGAGCACTAACGGAAAAAGTCCAACTCGGAAACGGCTAAAATACGGTATAACCTCGAGGTTTACCGAGCTGCAAATCACAGGGTACGTAGTGTTTGTAACACTGAATCGAATGGTCTTGGTCCGAAGAAGCTGCGACAAACGGTTCCCCAATCGAACGCGCTCCGAATATGGCCATTTTGTACACGATTAGATGGTGTGGCTACCTGGCTGCACGCTGTGACGTCATCACCTGGATCTGGGTGATGCGCGCTCAAATTCGCACATGTTCGATTGGGCGTATCTGACGAACCATAGGCCGCAGCCTCCTCGGACAAAGACCATTCGACTCAGCGCCCCGAACTCTACGGACTGTGAAATTTAAATTTTTCACCGGACTTCCCCTTTAACAGCAACGTCAGTACTGTAAGTGTAACAGTTTTCTTCTCCACGCTCTGTGACGTCACTACCGGTACGCGTGTAGTGACCTCGTACATGTACATGCATTTTTGTATACATAAATCATTTTTCGTAAAAATGGCCCCTGTATAATATTTTCACGTGAAAGAAATAAACTTTCTCTTTGGCCCCAACTTCGTTGTGGTCTGGTTGGCCATTGTAGCCGTCATGGTTGACGTAAAACACCATAATTGGTGACCCCTGACACTGCGCTGAGTCGGAGTTGCTGTATGGATGGAATGGAGCAGGCCCATCGCGCCTTCGACCTCCGCGGCCCAGATTGAGCAGGCGCCCAAGCCCACGACCTCACCAGCCCACCATCCGCCGATCCACCGATCCGCCGATCAACCGCCACGATCTCCTAGCCCGCAGCCGCCTCTGACAAGATCAAGATCCGTCCTCCTCTGTCACGCGTACGTTTCCCTTGTTCTCTTCTCTACTTTCTTTCTCTGGACTGCCTCTGACACGTTCTTCCACCTCTGTCACGCATGTTTCCTCTTCCCCTTTCCTGCATTTTTCTACCTTGTTTCGGACCTTGTGTCCACGTGTCATACAACGGTATTCCGCATGCAGCGCATATTTTTTCTCTTTGTACAGTCTTTCTCTTTGTACAGTGTATTTTTCTTTCCCGTCTTTCCGCTTTGTACGCTTCGCTCACTCTTTCCTTTCCAAGATCTTTTTTTCCGTTTGGCGTTCTTCAGCAACTGCTCTCGGCTTCATCTCTGGTGGGGGTGTAATGTAGTGACTTCGTACATGCATTTTTGTATACATAAATCATTTTTCGTAAAAATGGCCCCTGTAAATATTTTCACGTGAAAGAAATAAACTTTCTCTTTGGCCCCAACTTCGTTGTGGTCTGGTTGGCCATTGTAGCCGTCATGGTTGACGTAAAACACCATACGCGTGCCACATCGGAGGACCGCGGACTAATGCTGAACCAAAAGAAAACGCAAGCTCTGTTGATTACCCCAAGAGGCCCAGCCCCTGACACAGATAACATTCGAATTCGCTGTGGGAATGCAGCCCTTGCAGTTGTGGAACAAGCGCGGTACCTGGGCGTAATGGTAGATGGGCAGCTCTCCTGGGAGCCTCACGTCAATCACACAATCCAGCAGGTGCGGAAGTCAGTAGGTGCGCTGTGGCGGAGCCGCCGAAGCCTCACCCTGGCGTCAAAGATCCTGTTTTACAGGTCGATGATCCAGGGTAGGTTGTCGTACGCTTCCAACGCCTTTTATCCGTCACTTCAAATTGGCAACATGGAGCCCCTCACACGTCTAACGAAGTGCGCTATCCGCGGCTTCTTCGGTCTGCCACAGTGGTCGCGCACGAGCCCGATCTTTGAACAGCTCCGCCTCACCACCCTGGAGGACATGTTTAACATTAAGCTCCTCATCTTTGTCCGTCGTTGTCTGTTCTCCCGAGCTAGCTCCCTCTTCACCAGCTTCTTCGTGAGAGTTACTGGTGACCGCACTCGGGGAGCAGCACAACACCTCGTTCGAGTACCATTTTGGCCCGGTCCTGCGGGTCGAGCGACCATGCAGTTCATCGGCGCAGTCCTGTGGAACCAGCTCCCGCCTGATCTCCGTTCCGAGCCCAGCCACCTTCAGTTCAGTGCCCTGCTAAAAGCGCATCATGGCTCCGTTTAAATGCTTTTCGGCTAGTGTGTTTCTGTGGTATAGCGGACTGAAGAATAGTAAACGTGTTTTGCAATATATGTATGAAGCTATTTTGTATATAGTATGTTCCCATTCCGTTTTTGCTTTGGTGTAGCCCTGAGGTTGATTGCTTATTTATTTCTACCCTTCCTCTCTCCATACTTCTGTCCCCCCCCCCTCCCCCCCTCTCTCTCTCATTCCTTCTGTCGTCCACATGTATCAAAGGAGGCGAAATCGCCTGTTTGTGGTGCGACGTTAAATAAACTTCTACAACAACAACAACAACAACAACATCTAACACCTTACCATTACACTAACCCTACAGTCCATTCATCGGAAACTGTCCCGCTGGCTTTTGAAAGTCGGATTTGGGCCGAATTGAGGATCAAAAACCCACTTTAAATCTCAAAAATCTGGGTTTTGGATCTGCTTCTCCATACACATTTTGCCATGGCATATCTGTCCTAATTTTGTAAAACCTGGTTGAATTTCTATTTCCCTGTTCTTGGACCTTTCTGGCCTCAAATGTGGCAAGGAGTAATTGCACGGGTCACGCAATGCAGGATGTACTGTTGTTTTCACAATATCTACATGTACATGTACAACTATGTGAGAGAGACACCAAAAAGTTAGGGTGCCAGTTTCCAATGAATGGACTGTAGCAACTTAAGCGGCGCGGAGACAATAACTTTTTAAAATAGGACAATAAGCAGAATCAGCGAAGTGGACATTGCACGTAGTCATGAACAAAAATAAAACCTAGCAACTTCTACGTCAACACGTGCTCTTCTCAGCTACTCGTACGTGCTAAGCTTTCACCTCATCCCGCCTCTCTTGCTGATTGGAGCTGCGTTGTGTCGTGTCGCTCCTATACGTACATGTGCATGTATAATTATACATGTTGTTCACTGATTAGTTTTGTTTGGTTGTCTTGTTCTGAGATTCAATCAACACGGTTACACGGACCGTCGGTCAGTGTCGTGCAATGTTATCGCATGAGCTGATTGTCAGGTCACTGGTGTCTGCCAGTGTTAGTGGTCAGCCCCTGGTTTCAAGAGAAAGATCACTTTGCTGTCTTAGTCTGTTACACCGTCTCTGTCTGATGGTTCTTTCACAGGATTGAAAGAAGCTATGCCAAACTGTCGACGGCCAAGGTACGAAGTAGATTTCAAGCTCAAAGATGTTCCATATCTCCCCAAGAACGAACTTCCTCGCTATGGAGTGCCGGTGTTGTGAATGTGCGCCAAGAGAGCAGTGTGGAGAGGTGGACGGTTAAGATTATTTTCAAGTGGCCGAGTTTGTCGCTACTTCGGAGTTAAGAGGGAAAATAATTGAAATAATTATGCGCTTACACTCCGAGTGGTTGATCAGATGTGTGTGGAGTTTCCGGAGCACATGATTGAAGGCTTCGATAACCTCAAGAAGGCTTCAACAATAGATTTCGCGTGACACGTGAAACCTATGACGTTGACGACAGTTCCGAGTCAGACGATGAAGAAGCAATCTCCAATCACTATTCTGTTAGCAGCGATGAATATGAAGATGTTGAAGATGAGCAGGATGAGGAAGATGATGATGGCTACGGGACCCCATAGGCAGCACATGCATACACATGCGTCATGCACATTTATGACAACCTCATCAAGCCCTACTTGTCTTTGTACATACATGTACATGTACTAGTAGTAGTACTGTTATTTCAATCAAATGAACCCCTCGATAGGCACATTGCCTTTGGGTCATTTAATTTAAAACGGCAATGAATAAAACTAATTGTGCACTCATGACTCATAACCATGTACATGTATAAACAATAATTATTACTAAATGAAAACAAATTCCATAACGTTTTCTCGTGACTATCATCAGTGGAACATCGTCAAAATGGTAAATATCACCAAAACAACCAGTTATATAGCTAGAATATTATTCACAAAATAGCAGCTCGCGGTTACACATAGCGTTAATTACACCAGCAGTGTGATTTTATGCTTTACAATGTAAATGTGAAAATTGTAGCGGTAAATGAATAAGGCAGCTACATGTACATGTATGTCACATGTGTGCGTGTGTGGACAAAAACATTTTCATTTATTGTTATTGTTTTATACATGTACATGGTTATGACTCATGAGTGCACAATTAGTTTTATTCTTTGCCGTTTTACGACTATTGTCTCCTCGTAGGTTATTGAAATAGCAATCGTATCTATTTAAATATTCGACGAGGAGACAATATTTAAATACTTCCGGTCGAGATATAGCCAGACTCAGATAGATATTCTGAACCATGCGCTGAAGTCACGATTTCATTATTGTAGTGTCGCGTTGAACGTAGTGTTGCTCAGCCGGTGTCTGGACAACGCTGTTTGTCCAATTGGTGTCCATCACTTAAACACAATAATAGAAAAGCTGACAGGATCGCTTTTATAAATATTGTTTAATAATGTAGTCCAAATGTCACTTCAGCTCGTCCTACTTATTGCCATATTAAAATTATTGTCTCCTCGTCGAATACTTAAATACTTCAGGTCGAGATATAGCCAGACTCAGATAGATATTCTGAACCATGCGCTGAACACACGATTTCATTATCGTAGTGTCGCGTTGAACGTAGTGTTGCTTAGCCGGTGTCTGGGCAACGCTGTTTGTCCAATTATGTCTGTCACTTTCATTGTCTAATAAAGTAATCCAAATGTCACTTCAGCTCGTCCTACTTATTGCCATAAGTCTATGTTCGCACTACACTGATTGTATCTTGATCTGGCCCCGCCACCACTTCTCGTGCCTATCCGGGATTACAGTGGACTTTTGTATCAAAAATTACGCAAGAGGTACACTAAAGGAAATAAATAGGGCTGTTTTTGTTGTAACTCAGAGTTTTATGGCAAAAACCAATCATCAGACAACATAAGGAGATTAGAAAAAAGCAGATATATGAAGGCAAGCAGAGAATAGTGAGTTACAACAAAAACAGCCCTATTTACTTCCCTTTACAAGTAATTTTGTGTACCTCTTGGGTACTACGCTCTGCCCATTCCGGGCATTTGAGCTCTATTTCAGGTTAAGGCGCACAGGCTCTGTGTATAAAAATTAAAAATAAATAAATAAAAGATCATAGCGTGACTTGTAGCTCCTTGATCCTTTTCTTTGCTATAAACTAATATTTGGCTCTCCAGAGCTCCTCAGTGGAGGATGGCTTGCGCCATCTCTGTCCTATCCCTTGTGCCTGCTCTTTAACATGTCATATCGTACAGGAGTATTTCCGTCCGTCTGGAAATCTGCTGTTATCGTCCCGATCTATAAGAAAGGCCAACGCTCTCAGGCTGGCAACTACAGACCAATCTCTCTCCTTCCCGCTGTGTCAAAGGTCTGTGAACGTATTTTCTTTGAGTCTCTGTACTGCCACGTCACCCCAGCGCTTTCACCATCTCAATCCGGTTTCTGCCGTGGAGACTCCACAACTTTCCAACTAACACGTCTAGTACAAGACATCTACACCCAGCGGAACCTCAGGCGGCATGTTGGCATCGTGTTCTTTGACCTAGCGAAAGCTTTCGACACCGTCTGGCATCGTGGTCTGCTTGCAAAGCTAGAGTCCGTCTTCTTGGTACATGGTCCAGCCCTGCAATGGCTCTCATCCTATCTTTCCTGCCGCCACCAGACTGTCAGAGTATCTACCTCCCTATCAGACCCATTACTAGTCGTGTCTGGGGTACCCCAGGGGTCCATACTTGGGCCGCTCCTATTTCTACTGTACGTTAATGACTTGCCAGCCCTTGTACCAAATGTAAGTCTTTTTGCTGACGACACTGCTCTGATGTGCTCCGACAGCTCGGCAGACAACCTCACGGCCTCCATGCAGTCCGGGGTCAACGCTACAGTAACATGGATGGAAACCTGGAAACTGAAGCCTAACCTCGCCAAAACCGAGGCCATGTTCTTCTCTCCCTCGCCCCCCACTCAGCTTCTGTATTTTCCTGGTCTAAATAGTACACCTATTAAAGTTGTTAACGAGCACAAGCACCTGGGCGTTATTCTCGACCGCCAACTCTCCTGGTCTCCACAAGTCCAGTCTGTGTGCAAGCGTGCGAGTGCGTCCTTAGGTATGCTACAACCCCACTGCCAACACTTGAATGATAACTGCAGAAAATTGTTCTTTAAGTCGTACATTTTGCCTATATTTGACTATTGCGATATAGCTTGGTGCGGGTTGTCTCAGACTTTACTCCACAGACTGGAAGTACATCAACGCTTGCTTCTGAAAATTCTGTTTCGAAAAGACCAAACATTTGCCTCCCTTTGTCTTTATAAACTTGCTTCCACGCACCCTCTTCTTGCCCGACATCAGCAGCATCTTTGTATCCTTGTGCAAAAAATCTTCCTAGCCCAAGTCCCGAAACATATTGCCAAGTACAACTGGTTTGTTACCACTAGACCAACACGCAATGCCTTATCACTGCCCCGAGCTAGTTCCTCTCTGTTTTTGAAATCCCCTTTCTTCTCAGCATACTCCCTTTGGTCTAACCTGCCTACTAGCATTAAGACATGCCAGGATATCAGGAAATTCAAAGTCCAGCTTTCCACACTGTCTCATCCGAAGTGATCCCATGTATTACTAATGTGCCTCCCTTTCTTTTTCTCTCCCTATCTCCTTTCCCTCTCTGACAGCATCTTTCTTTTTCTCCCTTTTAGCTTGCCGTGGTTGGCTATCACCTGACCTCTCATGTTTATTGGCAGTCTTCGGACGGGCCAGGAGATGTTGAATAAATAAATAAATAAACATTGTACATGTATAATTATAACGAATGAATAGCAGAAAAAGGACTCAGTCTACATGTATTTCATAGGGTAAAATGGCTCCCAATTTCTACAAAGAAAAGTGCCATACCCAAAGAAGTTGAAGGGGACAAAAGTTCTGTTAAAGATGATAACAAAACGCACAGTTCTGCTGGGACCTGCATACAGATGGCGCTAGAATTTAGAAAAGCGTGTGAGGCAGACAATCTATAAAAAATCGCATTAACGTTGGCACGCCTACATGTACATGCAGAATGTTGGATTGAAGTTAGTTTTTAAAAGTCCCCATAGTGACGTGACGACGAGGTGAGAGAAACGGAAGGCCAGACGACGCGACAGTCCCCCAGGGAGGCCTCTCTGGAGGTTACCGGCTGACGCGCACCACCACTGGCTACATATGCGGCTACAACTAGAGTAAAACCTGTGACTAACGACCACCCCTTGGGGCCAGATAAAGCGGTCTTTAGTGGCAGGTGGTCCTTGGTTAGAGGTTTGTACCGCACAACCATGTATGAATGTGAGACAGTCCGTGCCTGGCAAAGTGGTCTGTAGTACCAGGCTGGTCGCTAGTCACGGTGGTCTTTAGTTACAGGTTTTACTGTATAACTTTCTTGTCAACAGCGGAGCGTGCGGGCAGTGCAGTGAATGGATGCCCCACGGGCCTCTGGGACTGTGGCGTGGTCCGATTTTCACTTCATTTGGCCTTTCTACTCCCACATGCGACGCGTTTGCTGTGCAGTGAAGCCAACGGATCCTGGGTCGGTGGAGCACATCAGACCCCGTCACCACGTCCACGACTCATGCCTGTGATGCTGCACCGCTGTTTTGCATGTCATGATTGGAAGCTGTGGCCTTAGTAAAAAAATGTATGGACTCAGATGGAGAGCCAAGGTTTAATTTATACAAAGAGAAAGACCAAGGAACTACAAGTTACGCTATACTGGTGGTGTTAGTAGACAGTATAGCGTAACTTGTAGTTCCTTGGTCTTTCTCTTGGTATAAAAAAATGTATGACTGTGTATACTACTCTGCACATTTGTTGTTGTTGTTGTATACTGCATTTATTGTCGGAATCAAAACAGGCATACGCCTGATAACAAAGCACCCATTGAGTTGTTGAACACTCTACTTCAAGCTGCGTCGACCACCCTTGTTTGGTACCACAACGCTATGGTCTGATTGGTGCATTTGTGGGGCGAGGTGAAGTAACTGAAGTTCCATGTTGTTTTTTGGTGTTTTTTCTGAATTCAAATAATCATTATGATATCACCGCGTGACGTCAATTCTGTGTGGGTAGAGTTTTTTTGGGGTTTTTTAAGTTCCATGTACATGTATATGTAATAGCAATAAAAAGAACAAACTCTGCAGTCATCGCGACACTACAACGAAGTCATGAAAGTTTACCAGAATTAATTTTCTTGTCACATTCATCAGTGGAAAGTCGTGACTGAAGAGTAACCATGCTGAACAATGATTAAATATACATTCAATGATGTGTTACGAGAACAAAATACAGTGCCAAAATAGAAAGAGGGAAGGTGAGACAATAGCAGTGAAGTGAGAGCTAAGTGCAACGGTGGGTGAAAAACTAATAATTATAACGCTAAAACTGTGTAGTGAGACAAACAATCATGCTGTGCACCTACGAAAACAATTTTAACGCAACTACATGTTTCTTCTGCTTACAAAGATCAGGCTTATGCAAACGAATACAAACAGCCTCAAGTTGTTCAGCATGGTTACTCTTCAGTCACGACTTTCCACTGATGAATGTGACAAGAAAATTAATTCTGGTAAACTTTCATGACTTCGTTGTAGTGTCGCGATGACTGCAGAGTTTGTTCTTTTTATTGCTATTATAAAATTGTTGTCTCCACGTCGATTATTTACATGTATATGTATATTCTATAATCCAAACCAGGAACCGGGCACATGTCCACTATGAATCTATGATTCGGTATACACAACTACATAGAGGGCAGGCTGTAAGAAAGGTAAATTTTCTTGTCCTTTAAAACACAACATGAGAGTAGTGCTGCGGCATGATTTTGTGCTGTGCTAAAAAAGAAGAAGCAAGAAAAATGTGCGCCAGGTGAAGAGACGATAGTTGCAGGGGAGAGAGGGGAGCGTGTGGCCAGGAAGAGGGAGCGGAAACCAGCTTGCCGGGATCATAAATTATAGGGTGTTTGTTATTGGTATAGTGGGATTTATAATACGATTATGTTTTTCTGATAATCTGTTCAGCAGCACAGCAAAAAGTCACGTGTATTGTACGTACATGTAACGTGCACTCACCGCACTCAGGTCATGCATCAGCGAATACACACACACGTGTACGTGTAGCATGCAAGTTTGCTTAGTATGCTGCTGGAAATATTCTGCGATAGGAATAGTACAGCCGTGCATTGATAGCTTGCTGTGCGATCACTGCAGTGTGGTAAAGTGTGATCGGCCGAAAGAGTCTGATTTAGCCTTTTAGAGCGTAGTACTTGGCACGTGAGGTACGGCGATTTCCAGATCTGCGGGTGTTCTTCCGACCTCCGGTGCGCCTGTTCTTTCGGTTGTTGCGTCGGATGCTGCTTCGGCGGCTGCTGCTTCGGCGGTTGCTTCGGCGGTTGCTGCTGCGTCGGCTGCTGCGGCGGTTGTTGCGGCTGTTGTTGCGTCGGTTGTTTCGGCGGTTGTTTCGGCGGTTTCCCACACGGCGTCCACCATAGTATTTACGCTTGGGAAGGATCGTGGGTGGGCGTGGGCGGCGGACTCTACCGGGATGGACAGGGAAGCTAGGCACTGCGGGCGAACTTACTCCACTGTCGTCCTGGGACTCGACCTCGAATCCATCACCACCAGCGCCATCATCGGACGCACCACCAACATCGCCACCATCATCACTGCCCAAGTCTGTGTCTCCGCCTTCCTGACTGTCATCACCGCCTGCTGCACCCTCGTCACTGCCAAGACCATCGTCAATGCTGCCGTCAAGTCCACCAGTTCCGTCATCATCTGAGCCACCAGCAAACACAGTGACGTCACCACCCTTTGGCGTGTACCCAGCCTCGTTATCCTCCATGTCCAGCTCATCGGCCTCGTCATCTTCATCCTCGTCATACTCTACGTCATCCTCATCCTCGTCCTCGTCGACGTCATCCTCATCCTCATCATCGTCCATGACGTCATCATCATCCTCATCTTCTTCGAAGTCATCAACGGAGTCTTCATCTTGTTCGAAATCGTCAACGGCATCTTCATCTTCGTCCTCAAAAAGCTCATCTGACATCATATCTTCGTCGTTGAGCGCCTCCAGCTCCTCGGCGGCATCACGCTCACTGAACTCGACAGCATCCTGGTTGATCTAATGCAAACAGTTGTGAAGCATAATAGACAATCAGTCATGTACATGTATGTAGCAACAATAAATACCCAGCACTGACTTTGTATGCCTTCGCATAACTACAGACGTACACTGTACAGGAAAACCTGTCAAGGCGACCACCCGGATAAGGCGGCCAACTGTCCAAAGGGAGCGCTACAACCAGGACCAAGGGTTGTCAATTTCAGTCAAATGACCCTGGGTTACGGATACCACCTGTACACAGCGACCGCATTTCGAAGGTCCCTTGAGCGGTCGCATGAGACAGGTCTCACTGCAGATGTAGAAGGGGTTTTCCCTTTTTCTCCCAGCTCTTCAAACGTGCAGGTTCAAGGTGGTGCAGGAGACGTATTGGGCAGAACATCATTTTCACTCGTTCATGCTATGGTCCGGGTTAATGGGCTAACAATTTTGTTGCAAGTTTACACCCATGAACATGTACGTGCAGCAAACGTCTGCACATCTTGTTTGCTAGTCGAACATTGACCGTGGGAGAACAGCATCACACGGGTCCTGCCGCCGGGAGTGAAGCAAGACTGAAGCGATAATCTGCTGGCCCTCTTAGTACCTTGGGGAGAAATTTGGGTACACGATGTACATGTACGATGGACTGCGAATAAAATACTTTGCAAGTCATCTTCCCTAAAACATTGCTGAGACCCCCCCCCCCCCCCACACACACACACGTCTAATCTAAAGGTGTGGTGTTCTCACGTCACCTACCTCAGCCACATCCTGTGAGGAGACATCCAGGGGAATGGAGCGGACGAACGTACCCGCCAACAGGCACAAGGCCAGAACGAAAGCAACCTTCATCTTGAGGAAGAGAGAGAGAGAACTGCACAAAGTAAAAGCTGATTTTTATATTTCAGCTGCTAAGATCTCTCTGTGATAGTTCGCTATCGACTGATGTTTACTGTCAACAACTCTCTCGCTTTTATACTTGTTTACTAATAGTGATATACTAGAACGCTTGCTGTCGTACTGACTTGTCGTCCATATACATGTACATGTAGCTGTTTGTCTGAAGACGAAAATGTCGATTTTCTAAGACGATTTCCGATTGGTGCAGCCGCTTGCCGCAAACTGCTCTTTCTCCCAGACTCCGGTGAAATAGAGCAAGTGGCAATGATGTGCATGCAGAATGTGACCCTTAGGTACATGTACATGTATGTGTGTATGTACCGGTACATGTATAAAGTGTATGTGTGTGTGTGTGTGTGTGTGTGTGTGTATGTGTGTGCGTGTGCCACTGTGCGCGTATGTACGTACAGTATGTACGAGTAGTATTTGGATGCTCATGTGCATCATGTGCATGATGTACATGTATGTACTTGTGCATGACATTGTGTACGTGTGTGCACCTGAGTGCGGGCGTGTGTGTATATTCATCAGCCTTGCACGCTGTTGAATGGTGTAATCCCAGCACAAGTTGCTACATTGTATGTCTAACATACCTGTTCGCTATCATCGCTTCCCCGATGGGCCTTGCCTCTTTGAGGCACTGCATCACCTTTAGTTTAGGTGGCAGTTTCAAGGTAAAAGGTGTTTTTTATTTTTTTATTTTTTACTATTATTCACAAACCCAACTCGTAAAATAAATAATTATGTGGACAAAAACAACAGGTACTGAGCGGGGGCTTCACTGGGCAGCAGTGATGGTGAGGTACCAGGGGCTCCACCGACCAAAGGTCTCGGCTTCAATGCCACAAGCACGCACCAGGAAATAGAAACAGAAAATTAATGTAAAGCAAAGCTAGATCTAGCTATGTGTGTGCGTGTGTGTGTGTGTGTGTGTCTGTGTGTGTGTGCGTATGCGAGAGTCAGATGTGCAAGATGCACTCAGACTCAGA
Organism: Sycon ciliatum; assembly: GCF_964019385.1. Classification (NCBI taxonomy): domain Eukaryota; kingdom Metazoa; phylum Porifera; class Calcarea; order Leucosolenida; family Sycettidae; genus Sycon; species Sycon ciliatum. The sequence goes on along the minus strand of NC_088654.1, from coordinate 7,386,903 downwards.
GACTGTCTGCGTACATGTTAGAGGGTGCCAGAGAGAGGTAGCGTGTGCGTATGTTTTCTGCCTTCACGAGTCATGACCAGATCTGTTTCATTCATGTCTTGCCCGCTGTCGTTGTGCAGAAGAGAGACCACGATGGACCACTTGAGTTGACAGCAAGCAAAGATTTCCATGCATGGTTCCACTACGGCCTATTGCTATGGCATTGTACATGTACATGTACACGTACATGTACATGTACGTGGTGAATTTCACATGCTGCATTTCCACAGCTTCTCCGAATACGGTCGCGCAGACTTGCTCTCAGTCTGAGTTCCATTGTCCTGTGCATACGTACCCGACACCCCTGGCGCTTGGCACACGGCGTAGCAGAAGAGGAGCTACAGTGCATAACGGCAACTGAAATCCGACCCCTTAGAGGTGCGTCCACATTCTAGCGGTCCCTGTTTGGTAGTTTTACCAACCCGTGTTGGGTCTTTGCGATGCGAGCGCACCGCTCAGTGGTCGGATTTCAGTTTCCAGCACTGTACATGTACATGTACGTGCTTGCCACTGCTATGCGAGAATGCGGCCACTTGAGAGCGAATCCTGCAGACCTCTCCCATAGACATACCGGTACGATGATACAGTTCGGAAATCCACAAGCACACATCCTCATGGGCTTACTCCAAGAACGCATTCCCCCGTGCGTGCATTCACAAACGACCACTTCGCTTTTCAGCTGTGCCCTTATTTGCCGAGAGGCGCCCTCTAACGTTCATTTTTGCACATGGTTCCGGTTGGGGTCCGAGAGCCGGGGGCTAGTTTGCCGACAAAGATCTGAGAAAGATCCGAGCTTGATTTTTATTCTCAGCATACAACAACCCGGCTCTCTGCTCGCTGAGGAGTACGAGTGCAGTGACATAGTGCGGCTATCCAGAGCAGCACCGTACCGTTAACAATTCGAGAGTTTGCATGCAGGCCAGCAGCGACATGTGTTTGAGTGTCTATGCATTTTCTCTGCGCTCCCCGGCCGGAATGAGCAAAGAGAGGCTGAGAGCAAGAGGGACTCAAACAGTCAGTGCCCGGTGTCTTTATCAAGCCATGATTGATGGCTTCATGGACTTCAACTAACTATTGCTTCATGTACACTGCACATTGCTGCGTAACGTTGAGGTGGGCTCCAGAGTTCAGAGTGACAGTTGGCAGTCGGTCTGTACGCCGCGGAGCAACGCAGTGCGCAGCAAGTGTGCCGGCACTGAAATGCAGCTCCGAGATACATGTACATGTACATGATTGTACGGCCATGACCATTATTGTGACAATAATGTCCACAACCCACGTCTATCGGATACTGCTGTTGTTGTCAGCAGGGAGTCGTTATTAGTGCCATAATTACTATATTATTTTAGGAAGTGGGAGTCACGAAGTCTGAAGAAAATGTAGAACGGTCTCTGCAGGGTTGACAGCTACACCATACAATGTACGTTGTACACTGTACAGCTCAATGGTTAGACTTAGAGCATCGCTGGACCCAACTCCCAAGGCCTAAGTGAGGGAAGATCCCTGATTCAAGTCCTGGTGGTGCCAGTCCATTTCTTATTCAGACTTCTTTCACCATTTGCAAGGAGAAGGACATGTGGATACGAGTTAAGAGTAACTTATTATCCATCACTGGAACTACATGTAGATACTTATAATAATTATAGTCAGGGAGTGCAACAACTAGGCACAAAACTGACAGAAATCTGAAAAAAATGTTGAAAGGTCTCTGCTGGGATGACCACTACACCATAGCTCAGTAGTTAGAGCATTGCTGGCTACAAGCGAGGGTCCCTGGTTCGAATCCTGGTTGTCTCAGTCATTTTTTTCTTCAGACTTTTCCCGTTTGTGTCTTTCCCTCAAACTAGACACAAAACTGACAGAGTACTGAGACATTCGACGTCCTGAAACCTCTAATGTAGCTTCAGCACATCTCCGTGGCGCTAACCGACAGCCTTCCAACTCAGAAAGTTCATTTACCATCAAGGTTAACTAAGGAGAGACCAAAGAGGGGAAGGTAAGCGCAACGAAAACGAGGACAAGCTACAGTTCCACCATACCAAAGAATGTCGATTGTTACTGGACGATGACGAGACCAGAAGATACTTGAAAAAGCGGTCTAACTACAATTCGAAGCAGCAAAGCAGCACACCACCCAACTTGGGTGGCTCAGAAATATCGAAGATAAGTACAGAAGGGGGGAGCTTTGCGAAAACGAATTGTATAAGCCGGACGCCAAACTCCTACAGTACTCCTCATGCATGTTATGAAATCATGACCTCTGGACTTTAGCAGCTGTCACGACGGGTGTCGTGATTCTATTCAAACCAAGTCATCATATTACTAGATGTACAGGAGTCGCGATCTGGCTTCACCTTTTTTTCTCCTCGTTTTTCACTTACATACGTAGTACCTCGCGAGTTCACCATTCTGGGCTCACACCCAGACCACAGCGTGTCGACCACGACATGACATCCATCTTGTTCTTTTCTGTTGAGTTACTCTTTTTCCGTTTTCACCTTGGGGCAACAGCGAGTTCTCGCTCGTGCCATATCACTTCAAAGAAACGGAAACTGTTCAATACTCTAGATCCTTGTGCGGTTTGAACTCACCCCTAGCTCTCCCACTGTACCCAACTAAACTTCATTCCGCACAAACTGGTGCCGAAACCTTTCAAACTCGTGTCAAACTCTTCTAGTATTTTTGTTGAAGCTCTCCGTTGGAAGATTCTCCGCTCGTGCCGTTTACAGTTCTAGTCATCCCGGCGAATGACTGTAGACTTGCAGTACACCCGTGGTAACTCTGTAGACTAGTATTATTGTAGAAAGGAAAGAGACATTATGGATACGAGTTAAGAGTAACTCTCCATCGCTGTAACATGATACTTTATACAGTCAGAAAGTGCAATAACTAGGCACAAAACTGACAGAGTACTGAGACATATATAGTATAAAGTATCATGTTACAGTGATGGAGAGTTACTCTTAACTCGTATCCATAATGTCTCTTTCCTTTCTACATTTATTTATGGCTCAACATCCGAGTTTTACTATTATTATTATTATTATTATTGTGATGCACTTACGCGTCAATGTCAGCGGTGGTAAACCGCCCACAAATTCGCACGTGCTGAATGGACTTGGGAAATGAAAAATAAAAATAAAAAGAGCAACGACAACAGAAATAGAAATACAATACAAGACGTACCTGCTAAGGGGCACATGACAGCATTGCTCAGATTGAACAGAGGACGCAGACACAGGATAAAGGGCATTGGCGACTCCGTTTTGAGAATAATCCAGTAAAATGGTGGCAGGTGGATGCAAATCCACGCACTACGTTAAGAGAGGAATTTTGTTGGTATTTAAAAAAGATGTTAATTATTATCACCGCAGCAGTTATGAAAAGCAGTACTGTGATATTTCGGAGCAATATTATTTGGTTTTAGTCGTAGACGCCACTATTGGACTTGCAGACGTCCTCGCAAAGGTCCTTCCACTCCCCTCTGCCCTGTGCAATCTCCCGGAGGGAGAGGAGATCAGACAACGTCTTGAATCCCCTCCGCCCTACTCTCTGCAGGTCACGGGATAGCACGATAGGCAGAGTCGTTCTTGGCCGTCCCCTCCACACTGTTTCCTTCACCTGGTAGTAGTTAATCATAGCCGCCACAGCAGGACATCCGTCAGGCATGCGCAGTATATGGCCAAAGAGTCTCCATCTGGCTAGGCGAACAAAGTTAGATATCGGTTGTGCTTTGCACCTCTTGTAGAGAGCAGCATTGCTTATTGTTTGTGGCCACCTAATACCGATGAGACTACGCAACTGCCTGCGGTGAAACGAATCCAGTTGGGCCTCGGCCACTGAAGTGGGTGCCCAGGTGCCGCTGTTGTACAGTAATACCGGCATCACGAACGCGTTGTACAGCCTCCGACTCAATTCCTCACGCACTAATGTTCTCCGCTTCCAAAGACTGTACATTGCTCTGTAGGACGCTGTGGCGAGCTGTTTTCGCCTGGTGATGTCTTCGTCGTCACCAATCAGAGAACCTAACTTTTTCGTCATTCTCCATTCTTCCGAGACTCGATCCTGCTGCCGGGTGTGTTTTGTGTGTTCGGTCTTCTCTGCGTTGACATGGAGATTCCATTGCCTGAGAACTGTTGCAGCAAGACGTTCAAGCTGTGCTAGCCAAGTATACAGCCGTATTAGTCATGCCAAAGAAAAAGTTTCTTGGTACTTTGTACCTTCGGCGCAGCCGACTACAGAAACTCGGCGCCGCGATCGATGTTTATATCACCAAAGCACAAGCCCTCGCCAACGCAGCTACATCAAGTGACCACGGGGCCGATGACCCTGACACTCACAGTGACAGTGACAGTGACCAGCGTGGCTCGGCGCAACCCCGTTCGCAGCATTCTGCCCTGCTGTCCTGAAGAGCAAGCGCAGCCTCCACTCCTGAGAACAATCCACTTGAGCGTGCGGGAAAGCTCCGGCATTGACTCACCGACTCCCTGTCCGGATGGAGATATGACGTTTTTTGTTATTGTTTTTTTTTTACTATTGGCACAGCCCTACTGGAAAACAGGTGGAGAACAAAAAGAAACGAGGAAAAGGACAAAACACAGGGGATGTAGGGACGACGTGCTGATCAGTGATGTGCTGGGAGCAACTCAACCGACCAGAGGTCTCGGCGTCAGCGTTGCAACTAGGCATCGAAAATTGGGTGTGTGTGTGTAGGGGGGGGGGGGTTGCACAAGAACAACTGCAAAACAAACAGAAGCTAGAGAATACCACAAAATAATAACTTGGTGCGAAATAATGAGAAGAAAATAATGACGCCCAAATCACCTTGGGGCAACAGCGAGTTCTCGCTCGTGCCATATCACTTCAAAGAAACGGAAACTGTTCAATACTCTAGATCCTTGTGCGGTTTGAACTCACCCCTAGCTCTCCCACTGTACCCAACTAAACTTCATTCCGCACAGCAGCCATGACTGTGCAGCCTATGGATATTGCTCTAATAATAAAGAAGAGAGAGGCATAGTTGATGTTCGGTCATGATGGAAGGAGAGGTGGAGCTACGGGGGGATATGAGCGGATGGTTCGCAGGGTGAGGGTGACATCCATTGAACGAGTATGACGATTACGAAGACAATTGAACATGATTATTCTCGAAGGTAAATCAAACTAAGTTGGCAAAAAAGAAAAAGAAAAACTAAGTTGGCAATGAAAAACATCTTTTTACAAAACCAGTTAACAAATAGAAAGAAGAAGTAATGTTTTCTCTTTTCCATGTTGATCTCTAGCATGCAAGGACACCTTGGTATGGGGATACTCATGTACCATTTCGTTGTACTTATGGCCACTTGCTAGTACAAAAAGGCACAATTTTCTCAACTTTGAGGCTCCATAAGTACAACAAAGTGAATATGTATCCCCGCGTGGCAAAGAATAATATGAGGGAATCCATGAAAGCATAATTGCATGATTTCGGGAGCATAATCCGCAGGAGCCTACAACCTGGCCACCGTTCATGCATGTCGATGACGATACTGGCAAGACAATCGGACAATACGGTCAATTTGGGTCAAACCACATATTGCTTATTGTCCATCTAAATTGTCATAGTCGAAGTACAGTGCGGTTTTACTGAGGTATTTGGTTTTGCATGATTCTTGTTCGCATAGCTTCCCCATTACGCATCTTTTGAGCCACACATATATATTGTGTGGAATGTTCCTTTGCGCAAGTTTCAGCTCTTGCTTATCTTGGGTGCGCTCACCTTCCCCTCCTCATGTTATTTATATAACTTAGAACCTTCCAAGTTGGAAGGCTGTTAGGGTGCGCAACCAAGATGTGCTAGAGCTGTTAGCCAGTTAGTTGTAGAACGTCAGTACCGCCGGTCACTGTCGTGCAATGTTATCGCATGAGCTTTTTGTTTAGTAACTGGTGGTGTTAGTGGACAGTATAGTGTAACTCTGGGTGAAGACAATCATTTCTACATGTAAGTGCTGGGGAATTCGTTTAACAGTTTCGCCAAGTTGTCTGTACTGATTTGCGTTTTCCTGCAGCACTCACGCGTGTTTAGCTAAACAATGTAATTTCCGGTTATCTCACTTACATGTAATTGGCTGAGCTTTGTTTTCCTCCCTGTTCCTTTCTTTCCACAGTTTTCTTGTTTTGTTTTGTACTTTTACCATGGCTGGTTATCGCCCTCATCTCTGGGGTGACTCCCCACATTAGCAATTCGTGCACATGCTACGAGATTGAGTTTAATAATAATAATAATTAACGTAAATTTTATGAGCAATTGTAAATAAGTGGCCCCGCGGCGCTCGTCCCGTGACACCCTCCGTGAATCTGTGAAACACTAGTGGCAATCCACGCGAAAATGAGAATCCACGCAGCCAAGATTAGGCCATCATCTCGTTCATCCATGAACCGGTATTTCCCTGTTGAATACCCAACACCAGCCACCAGGAAGAATAAGGTAGCCGCACGAGATTTCAAGTTCAAGGGCAAAGCCAATGGTACGAGTCGTACTGATTGGACTTTGAAATTGTCAAGTAGACCGAAAATATTAAAATAATCGAACAGACGGCAGCACGAGTTGGAGTAGATCAACAGATTCAACACACACACAGTCACACACGCACACGCACACGCACCCCCCCCCCCCCACACCCGCCCCCTCTCAAACACTCACACACACACACACACACAACCACACACACACACACCCGCCCGCTCTCAAACACACACACACCACACACACACACACACACACACACACACACACACACACACACACACACACACACACACACGTGACACAGTCTTTGGGTCATGCTTGCGTGTCGCGCTTCTGCATTTGCTGCAGGTGGAGCGCTCCTGACTACAATGTAGTGTCACGACTCGCGAGTAGTGATCTGTTTGGTAAAGGGTTTGGAGGTCATGCAGATATAGTTTTCAGTGAAAAGCAGGGTTTTATGAGGTATCATGTTGTCTCGCGACCTCTTGAATGACTGCCTTACACCAGGTAAATTCAGCACCTCATGGTCTAGTTTAGGTGTGACCGCCACGTCCACCTCTGGTCGGTAAAACTGCTCTACTAGGTCCATGCGCTCCTTGCCCTTCAAGGGCTTCCTGAAGCGAGTCTGAAGGAACTGTTTTATATCTGAGGACACCGGAGCATGCTCCGGGTCGTCCGTGCTCACGTCCACACACGAGGGTACCTGCCCACTCGTGGTGTCGTTCAAATCAGCATCACTCGAGCAGGCCTGCCCACTCGAGGAGCTAGGTGGAAGCGACAAACTTCCACCTGACAAACCAGACTTGGGCATGCCCAAGGAACTGGCGATTTCCCGGGGTTGAGTGCCTGCACTCAACCTGGAAAGTTTTGGCTCCGATCCATTGGACTGCGAGGATTGGCTTCTGGCCAGATCCCTTCTACATTCCGCTGTCGCTTCCAAAGCACGTAGACGATCATTGATCGGAGCAAGGAGATCCATAACGGCTGATGAAACAGCTTGCCGGATTGCGTTTTCATCCATCTCTAATCGCGAGAAGAAGAGCTCTAAATCACTTCGTGTCGAGCGGAAATAAAAAAAGGCAAGTGATCAGGTGATGTGGCTGCGTGATTTTATTTTTTCATGCTGTGAAGTTCCGGTTGGATGTTTATGACGTCATAGGCAATACATGTACACTGTTATATCGAAGCTTGAAGCTCCGATGCGCAATTATTATATACCTAGTACACACTAGTCAGAACAACAGATGGCTTGATCAGACACAACTTAAAGTTTCATGCCATCTCAGGCACTCATCAGGTGATACCTGATGAGTGCCTGATGAGTGCCTGAGATGGCATGACACTTTAAGTAATTTGTGACTGATCAAGCCATCTGTTGTTCTGACTAGTGTGTCACGGCTCTACCTTCCCGGTATCGAGCTCTCTTGGATTTCTGCTGGAATTCACAACAGTGTATACCTAGTGTATGTAGGAGCAGACGGAATACAATACAGATCATGTAAGTCTCTCTCTCTCTCTCTCTCTCTCTCTCTCTCTATCTCTCTCTCTCTCTCTCTCTCTCTCTCTTTCTCTCTCTTTCTCTCTCTCTCTCTCTCTCTCTCTCTCTCTCTCTCTCTCTATCTCTCTCTCTCTCTCTCTCTCTCTCTCTCTCGCGCTCTCTCCCGCTCTCTCTCTCTCTCTCTCTCTCTCTCTCTCTCTCTCTCTCTCTCTCTCTCTCCTCTCTCTCTCTCTCTCTCCTCTCTCTCTCTCTCTCTCTCTCTCTCTCTCTCTCTCTCTCGCTCTCCCTCCCCACCCACTCTTGGTGCGTCTAGGTGGCTATGATGTCGAGACCCTAGGTCGGCGGAGCTCCCTAAACCTCACCACCACTGCCACGATTCAGGTTGTGCGTGCTTCCCCTAGCTGCATCTCATGTTTGGCATTAAGTGGTCTTTGTAAAAAAAAAAAAAAAAAAAGTGCACATCACGCCATGTGCCAGTCTAGCCTCTATCTAGCCGTCTAGGTCTACGAGTACGAGCACTCCTTCTTGCACCAACGTGCGGCCTTACTGTAGATGTATACGCGTAGTGCATGGATCGATTGGCGTTGAGCGTAGAAAGAAGCACGCCTTGCTCCAGAAAGAAACAAGAGGCCAATCGTAGGCAAACTGAATCCTCACAGCAATGGAGAAGCCCCCACTGGCTCCAGTGATGAGAGGCAATGCGTCGAGCTGCGTAAAATGTGGGCGATTCGAGCCACCGGGCGGCAGGCTATTACACTGTTTCCATGTGCTGTGCGCTGGCGAGTGTATGGAGAAGTCACTCGATGCTGAAAGCGTTATCACCTGCGAGCGCTGCGATAGATAAACCAAACTCGGTAAGGGAGAATGGGATTTAGAGAAGAGTCTCCCCTTAGCCAGTACATACTTATACAGCAGTAGTGGTGATGCTGACGAACAAAGTCGTCATCCAGTGGAGAAGTTGACTGAAAATCACTGCACGGCGTGTGATGAAGTAGCAACGCATGTTTGTGACGATTGCAATACATCCAACACCTTTGTTGTATTGTTCGGAGCACGCAACAAAGCATTCGTCTCGCGTTCGAGCTGGTGTGTTGCACTGTCCACGAGCCATTGAGTCACGTGATGGAGGTATAGGGGAAGAAGACATAAAGAGAAATGGCAGAAACGATACGTGTCCAGTACACACAAGTAAAACCTTGCAATGGTGGTGTGAGGATTGTGGGAGGCTACTTTGTGAAAGATGCAAATCTACTGGCCACTCACAGCAGCACAGTGTTGTCAGCAGTGAAGAAGCAGCCAGGGCTAAACTACCTATACTGAACAGGATCGTAGAACGATTTGCCAACACAGAGGAGAGAGAGGTGAATGCGGAACCTGCTACCAACACCAGCGCTTCAGCTGTGACTGCCACACTGGCTGCTGGTTCAACAGCTACCGGACGCAGGAAGAAGCAATTCCCAGCATCACGGACGAGTAATGTGCTGGCGGAAATTGATGATTGTCTCCTCGACATAGAGAATCAAAGTGAAGCAGCATCCAAGGAAGTTTGCAGTCATTTCAAGGAATTTCACACGGCATTGGAAAAGCGGGAGCAGGAGGCACTAGGCGAAATTGACGTTCTGCGTCGTCAGAAGGAAGATCGCCTACGACACCAGCGCAATAGCCTGGAGCAGTGCCAAGAGGACACGGCAGGCATAAGGCGCATTGCAAGTGTGCTGCAACGACCATGTGTGTCTTCCTTTGACGTGCTGAAGCTGAGCGATCGTCTCCAGGACTGTGCCAAGCAGACTGAAGCAGAACTGGAAAATCAACAGTATCCATGTGTTCAGATTGGACTGGGGGTCGACGTAAAAGTGTCGTCAGTAACAGACCGCATAATCGACGCCGTCGATGAAAAACTGATTGTCCAGGATCATGGTCCAGACGTTGCACACTGGTGGGGACTGCAACCAGCCAGTATCTCCTATGTCGGCATGGAAACCAAGGTTAAAGTCTACGCGCGGGATGATGTTGATTTGCCACCTGGTTGGCAGTCGTCCTCTGTCAGAATCCACTATCGGCAACCGAATGGGGATTCACGACAACTAGAAGCGAGGCAAGATGAAGATGGTTCAGACAAAGAGGACAACGTTAAGACTGCTGCATTTAAACCGGAATACGACGGTGTGCATGAGTTTTATCTCGCCGCTGGCGGTATAAAGCCACCGCAACTATGCTGCGTAGCCAAGCTGGAGCCAAAGCTGAGATTCAATAAATTTGCTGGCTCCGATCATGTCGAATTGTTGGAAGACGGGAGAAGTGCTTACAAAACGGGGGGCAATGCCATTGTTCTGGGCAATGACCGCTACAGCACAGGAATACACAGCTGGAATCTACTCCTCGGAGAGGGCGGTAAGATGTGCGTGGGTGTTATGAAGGATCCAGGCAGCACCGTCAACGACACAGAGCTGCGCGAGTGGTATGGGTGGAAGAGCTCTGGAGAGCGCAACCCGGCGGACAGCACCGGTACCGACCTTACCCACCTTGTGAACCCTCTATTGCATTGGGACGGTGCGGTGCTTCAGTTCACACTGGACTGTGAGCAACGCAACTTACAGGTGAAGCGTTCATTTCACAACGAGACGGCGATCATTCGTAATGTGTCCGCGGGGCTATCCAAGTCACTGCGCATGATGGTGGCAATGTTGGATGGATATGGACATGTAACCATATTTTGACATAACAATTTACAGTGATGAGCAGCACAAGCTTCGGCTGACGCCCTCCAGCACTATGAAAAACTATCTAGGGGCGTTTTCTCATCATGTATTACCACAGTACATATAATATCGTAACTGTCTTTCTCATGCACTTCACCAACATGAATTTAGTTCTAATGTTCTGCTCCGGCGACAAGGTCATGTATCACAACGTCTACTTTTTTTAACGTGCTATTCAATGTCATAAATATTGTGACATACATATCAGGGGTTGGTTGCCTCGCTGCTCTTTCTCTCCCCTCACCTCTCATCCAAGGCGTTCGGCATAAGCGAACCCATCGATGCAGCATACTGCTTCTATACGCGACCACCCCCGGGGAAAGCTTATAATTATTAAATAACAATAATATGTTGAGTGCACAGCTCGCTCCATTTATGGTGTAAAATAATAAATATAATACCATTAGAAAGGGAAAGGACATAATTATGGAAACGAGTTTAGAGTAACTCTCCACCACTGTAACTAGATACTATAATACAGTCGTTTCCATATGTCCTTTTCCTTTCTACTTTTATTATTGGCTCAATACCCGAATTTTATAATAACATTCCTCGTAATTTCCTTTGTGGCTCCCTTTGCTGGTTGATCTACTTTTATTTGGGTACCGTCACCGTGACAGTGGCCAGTTTAGGCTCAGTTTGCACTTGCTTACCACCTGCATAGGCCGTACTACAATCCTAGTGCCGGATTGTGTTCATTGTGCTACTGCAGAGCGGATTCTATTAATCTCAATATTTCACTATCACCAATTCCGAATCCCAATAACCTAATTTGACTCACCAAGTTTCGAACTTTCCCGATCTCACCGTTACAATCTCTTGTGCGATGCCTAACGTTCTCGCTGCAAATGCTTTGTTATTGTTTTGATGACTTTTTCGTGTTTCTTGAGTTGAGATTGAAGTTAGGAACTCAGATGGTGAGCCCTGGAAAAACATTTGTAGCATGGAAATAGGGAAGGAAGATGATGAAAGCAAAGGAACTTCATTTTGTAACATGGAAAAAAATTATTAATTGTGGGCACAAGTTACATGTACATGTATGCTATGGAGCAGTGCTCAAGCTGACTGTCATGCCGTGGAATGTCTCAGTACTCCTTGCCAGTTTTGTGCTAGATTGTGCACGTCTGACTGCTCAAAACCTGGTTTAGTTGGTGAACTCGATCGCATAACTCGTGCCCACAATTTCCATGTTACAAATTAGATTGAAGTTCCTTTGCTTTCATCACCTTCGTTCCCTATTTCCTTTTCCTGCTCCACCCATGGAATTATGTAACCTGTGGGATTGTCTTTAATATCGCCTTCGAAAGGATACACGAGGATCATAATACACAAAGGCACACAATAAAAACCTTGGACAAATTCCGTTGTCAACAACGGGTTTTCAGTGTGTGCCTTTGTGTACGCCGCTCTGCCTGAATCAGGTATTGAGCACGTTCGCACAACCTAAGCTTACTGCCTCTGTGTAAGGGAGGATCAATATATATTTTCCTCCATCCTAATTATTCCTCCTGCTTAGGCTGGAAATCACCAAGAGAGGAGGGGTGAATAATGTCTTCATTTTCCTGCTTCTTTTAAAAGGGTGAACGATACGTATGTAATGCTAAATAAAATTATCTAAAGCAATGGACGGCATCTCATAATAGTATATTATGTTGGGCGAACGTAGGTAATGACTTGCAGACTTGATGATGTACATTTGTCAAGTGTCGACTCGCTTTTGCGTTGTTGCGGTCGGCAATCATGTGCATTCGCGGTGCTCAATCATCATACGTGTATCACCGTCCTGTAAATTTAATTATAATATATTATAATAATTTAATTAAAATATTGACTGGTTTGAGGGAAAGAGACAAACGGGAAAAGTCTGAAGAAAAAATTGACTGTCACCACCAGGACTCGAACCAGGGACCCTCGCTTGTAGCCAGCGATGCTCTAACCACTGAGCTATGGTGTAGTCGTCATCCCAGCAGAGGCCGTTCAACATTTTCTTCAGACTTCGTAACTAAATTAAAATAAAAAATACTTTGCGAGATTTGGCAATCTCGAAGGGCCGGCTGTGAGTTTTTTGGAGATTATGGTGGGCAAGACAGTGCACTTGTATTTTCCTGGCTTTTTTGCGTTTTTTCATTGATTTTGATGTCAAAAGTGGATTAGAGATTCTTGACTGTTTCCTCCACTAAAATGGCATTGTTTACATGTACAATTGTTTTCATTTTTTGGTGTTGTATTCTAATCCTTCACCATGCCACCGTGAATTGTATTCTGTTTGCCCGTAAAAGAGTCTTGTATGGCATGGAGCACGATCAAGGTGTGTGTGGCAGACTGACAGTTAATGTTAGCGCACCGCCGCACCAGTCTCTACCGGTGCACACTCCACACTACACTGTATTGCAAGCTCAGTGTTGTGAGCAGTAAAGATGCAGCCAGGGCTAAACTACAGACATGTACATGCACCTATACTGAACAGCTAGATGTATCTACCAACACGGAGGAGAGAGAGAGACAGTGGAATGCGGAAACTACTAAAGTACTAGCAGCACCTAAGCCTCTGCTGTCACTGCTACTGACACAAGTATGGCTAAAACAACTCTAGTACTAGGAGGACGCAGGAAGGAACAGGTACCATCAATACGCACTAATGTGCTGGAGGATAACGATGCTAGTCTGCTCGGTGTAGAGACACAAAGTGAAGAACCTCCGAGGAAGGAAGTACTAGTAGCTTTTTTCAAGATTCTACACACCGTGTTGACAGACAACGAGCAGGAAGTGTGTTTAATAGTAAAAATTGAGGTTCTGCGTCGTAGGAAGAAAGATTGGCACAGTGCACAACGACAGCAGCGCAGTTGCCCAGTGCAGCCCCTACTCAGTACCTGTTTGTTTTTGTCAACATATTCAATTATTTCACGAGTTGGGTTTATAGTAAAAATTAAAAAAATTAAAAGTCGTGCAACGCATGCCGCCCCGCTCTGATGGATTTGGGCCGTGCAGGATCTAATAATAATAATACATTATTTCCCTCAAACTAGTGAAGATTATTATTATTATTATTATTTAAAGAACTCGTCCTCTCCTCTCCTCCATGCGCTCTCACAGCCGACTCACTGCTACCCTCAGTAGCCATTACACACACCAACCAAGGAAGGGTTGCAGGTAGATACTGAAATCTGACCATCTCCACCTGATATCATCCTATTAAATATCACCTTCTCTGATGAGCCTTATGAAGGCGAAACAGCTGTCAGGAGGAATTTCAGTATCTACCTGCAACCCTTCCTTGGTTGGTGTGTGTAATGGCTACTGAGGGTAGCAGTGAGTCGGCTGTGAGAGCGCATGGAGGAGAGGAGAGGAAGAGTTCTTTACATTTTATTGGCCGAATAGTACCGTTCACCATTTGAAATAATAATAATTATTATTATTATTACAAAAAATGTATTATCTACGCATGCATCTACGCCAGAGTCACCACCAGCCAATTAGGACATGTGTCAAAGTATTGAACGTTTTCGTTCCCTTCTTGTCAAAATACTACAGGGAATGATGGAAATAAGCTAAAAGACTACAACTATAAGGAAAAGAAGTTCAGAAATATATCACTCCAATTATGTGTAGAAGTGACACGAAAAAATAGATGTGAAGAATCAAGAAAACAGCATGCAAATCCAATAAGTGACAAAAACGTTGTGACAAGAAAAAGAGAGAAATATCAAGAGATCTATTTCGCACCTTCACGACGAACAGTGCCAAACAACTGCAAAGACAACACATTCTCCTTCTGAACACAAAGCTCAGGGTCTAACTTCTGTATGTACAAAGCTTCCAACACGGCAAGATGTAACAAAGACCTACCACGCGACAAAACAGAGAATACATCATCGGAATACCACTCACGACAACTAGCACTGCCCGACAGGTGACACTTGATTGCCGAGGTACCGTTTCCCTGACCCGACGACTTGGCCGTTGTGACCTCCGATATTGCCGCTTGCGAATCTCTCCCATTACGCCCTGCGTCCCTGCAATTCCGATTGCCTCGGTCGAGATCAGTGTGCTGCTCCACGTCCAGTCTGTCCTGCTTGCGTGGTCTACCTCGTTTCTTCACATTAACCGTTGTTGTCACTTCCAGTATTGGTTCTTTTGATTCGTCATCAATTCGTCTCCTCAATTGACTTCTGGTGACTCGTCCCGGGCTCGATTGTCCAGATGTCAGTTTCGGTGGTTTCCGTATAGGTCTCTTCTTCTTGTTGACTGTTGTTTGGGTTGGCTCCAGCCCTCCGCCCGACGAAAAGGAGGAGGCGTCGGCAAGCGTATCCACAGCGGACTTGGACAAGTCCACCTCAGACACAGACTGCACTGGACACTTCGGTGGACGACCACGCCGAGGTCGAGAACCACGTGCAGCTACAGGGACAAGATTCAACGGTACATGTTGACGAATCCGTGCGCCCAGGTGCTGAAAGGTTCTACCTACGTACCGATTTTCACAATTTCGGCACTGAAAGAAGTAGATTAAATTACTTTTGCTTAGGGTAGGTAGAACGTCCTTCTTCACGCTGAACGCACGGGTCGTCCCAAAGATGACATACAATTTGACACACGGATAAGAAGAACAAACAATATTCCGCACCTCCTTCTCGACGCGCGAAGAACCGGCACCAACCCATGGCAAACGTAGTACCACAGGGCATCTCTCTGGTCCAAAAGTAATTGTCTTTTCCAAGGTCGGTTTCTGGTTGATGAGTTTCATTAAAAGTGTCTTTGGATAGCCATTCTTTGTCATTATGGTTAAGAGTCGTTCTAGTTCCTCGTCCAGCAGATGAGGGGAACATATCCTATGTGCACGGTAGACAAGGGCCTTGACGAGGTGTGTTTTGGACTTAGTTGGAGTAAAACTTGACCATGGGATATACAAGCCTGTGAAAGTGGGCTTTCTATAAATGGTCGTGTCCATGTTGTGCGTATCCATGTTACGAGAAATACTAACATCCAGGAAAGAAAGGATACCATTGTTTTCACCATCTGATGTGAATTTTAATGCTGGATGTAAGGAGTTGAGAGTTTCCATAAACCTATCACAGGTTTCCTTGTCGTCGTCGTGACAATACACATCGTCAACAAAACGACAGTACATTGATGGCCAAAGTGAAGGGTCAATAGACGACTCGCAGAAGCCAACAAATATGTTCGCCAAGACTGGTCCCAAAGGCGATCCCATGGCGACTCCATCATTCTGTTTGTACATATATTGTCGAATGAAAACTCCACACCAGACGTGACCATGAACATAAGATGCATGCGTAGACAATACATTTTTTGTAATATTTTCTGCCTCCGTCCTACTTTCAATTTATTATTATTATTATTATTATTGAGATGGAACAGCTGCAATACTTTTGATTCGTTCAGTCGTACCCATGGCCCGTAGATGTGGGGTGATCACGTGGTTCGTTA
Source organism: Sycon ciliatum (assembly GCF_964019385.1). Taxonomy (NCBI): domain Eukaryota; kingdom Metazoa; phylum Porifera; class Calcarea; order Leucosolenida; family Sycettidae; genus Sycon; species Sycon ciliatum. The sequence goes on along the minus strand of NC_088654.1, from coordinate 7,370,651 downwards.
TCAACGCCCTGCTTCCCGATTACCTACAGCACTAGCTCACAAACATCATATCCTGATCGGGGCTGATGGTCATCGCTGTTTTTTTGTTTTTATTTTGTTTTTAAATTTCGGTCAGTCGGCTACTATCATTTCGTCTTGGGGGCTAGACATGGGGAAGTAGCCATGTAGGGGCATGAGCTCGCCTTTCGGCACCGGAAGTTGCAGCTCACTCGACTCTACTCTTCTGAGTGAAGAGAACCCACACCTTGATCATCTAGTGAGCTATATTGTACTTCGTGGGGATTTTGCAGTCAGGTGTGCGACTGCGGGGCTCGAACCCGCGACCTCATCTCTCTTTAACATGGGTATTTTCGTGAACGTACTCGCACTCAGGATTGCACAGCCATTCACACCTAAGTCCTTACTCATGCTCCCACGAATGATGTACATCATCATTCTACACTTGCATTGTGTTAGCTATCGCCCATGTTCTCCCTAATTATATGCTGTCTACAGCTCTAGATAATTTATAGCTAACCCAGCTTTCCGATGATCCCTTAGTGTGTGAAAATAGGAGTAAATACTAGGACCTTTTCATCCTCCTATTTTTGTTTGAACTACATGCTTCTAGCAGTTTGAGCACTCTCAGCGCTAGTTCATCGCGCTGTCCTAATGTCTGTGGTTCTGGTAGCCATGGCTGACAGTTCAATCCTATGTTAAGCTCGGAGTTGCACTTATGAGGCCTCATTGGCCGAAACAGTCTGGCTGTCTGCATCATTGAGTGTTTGAACTACATGTACATGTACATGGACATGTAACTCTGGCTGTTGCCTAGAGCACTCCATAGGCCAGCTTGCCAGTTACCACCCTCTCTATAAATATTTTACATTAGATATTACACACAGCCTCATGCCTAAAATAACACCGATAGCCGTGAAATGCAAATGCTGGTTTTTATACATTCGTGTAAATACTCAGCGTTATTTGCAATAATAATAATAATAATAATAACTATTAGAAAGGTTTGCTCCCCACACCGGAGCTCGCGCTATTCCGCCGACTTTACTTGACACTTGACTGACTCACGACTGCCATCCCTGTCTCACCGTCCAGGAGCGACACTGACTCACGCTGCTATCTGGTTTTCACGAGGTGTTTGTCGCGCTGGAAGCGGAGCGTCTCTGTAAGTTTGTATCCCTGGTGATGTTTGTGCCTGGACAGCACTATATAAGTGGTGCTCTTCAGGCACAATCTTCCTCAGCCTACTCAAGCTCAACTGATGAGGGGTGAATTCCCCGAAACACTGTGTATTGAGCAGGGAGTGGTGCTTTCTTACAGGTTTGCCGAGTCGAAGGTTCGATGGACTTCTCGTGCGCTCTGGATGGCAGTCGTGAGTCAGTCAAGTGTCAAGTAAAGTCGGCGGAATAGCGCGAGCTCCGGTGTGGGGAGCAAACCTTTCTGACAAATCATCGCCGAAGTCGCAACCACTACTTAATAATAACTATTATAACTATTATTACGTTATGCAGAGCTCACTGACTTGTCAGTTTGAGCACTCTGGCAAGGTACGTTCGGGCCTGATTGGAAATTTTTATTTCCATTGCTATCAGGTTCGGCCTCATTTCCTCTGTGCTGCGCTGATGAGTTCAAAAAGAACGAAACAGCATGCTGTCCGCAGATTGAGTATTTCGCTCCTGCTCTTGTAGCAGTTGAGCACTCTTGCGTGGGGTAGTGCCTTTGCTGTTTGCGTTATGCAGAGCTCACTGACTTGTCAGTTTGAGCACTCTGGCAAGGTACGTTCGGGCCTGATTGGAAATTTTTATTTCCATTGCTATCAGGTTCGGCCTCATTTCCTCTGTGCTGCGCTGATGAGTCCAAAAAGAACGAAACAGCATGCTGTCCGCAGATTGAGTATTTCGCTCCTGCTCTTGTAGCAGTTGAGCACTCTTGCGTGGGGTAGTGCCTTTGCTGTTTGCGTTATGCAGAGCTCACTGACTTGTCAGTTTGAGCACTCTGGCAAGGTACGTTCGGGCCTGATTGGAAATTTTTATTTCCATTGCTATCAGGTTCGGCCTCATTTCCTCTGTGCTGCGCTGATGAGTTCAAAAAGAACGAAACAGCATGCTGTCCGCAGATTGAGTAACTATTATTATGATAACTATTGTTCCAGTTATCATTGGTGCTCTGGGTGGTGTGTCAGGAACGAGCCGCAGCCACATCTTAAGCCTTGGGCTCCACGCGTCCGTGATCCAGCGGCTGCAGCAATGTGCTCTTCTGGGCACCCCTCAGAATTGTGCGGTCGGTGACTGGTCATGGATGGGAGAGTGGCATGGTCGGAACGGTCTGTTGACCTTATGTTAGCCTGCCCGTAATGTCTCGATGTGTCTCAGTCTGTGTGTTTTATGATTGTGGTGCATCATGTGCTGTGTGACGAGCCGAGAGGCGTGAATTTCTGCCATATGCCCCCAGTCATGTGTTTTCTTTCTCTGCATATGCCGTTTTATCTCGTCTGAGTTTGTCTTGCTTGGAGTGTCCCATGTGCAGCATGCTTGGTGTTTACTACTTGAGTAGTTCTGTTATACATGAATGTGATTTTATGTGAGTATCGAAGTTGGTATAGATTTTCTTTTATCTTCATTGATTGGTGCTTCACCCTTGGGTCATATGGATCCCGGTGCTGTGCTTCATGCCTCCTTTCAAGCTTTCTTTTCTGCTTTGGGAGTGAATAAAGTCGTCATAATAATAATAATAATAATAATAATAATACTAACTGGTTTGAGGGAATGAGACAAACGGGAAAAGTCTGAAGAAAAAATTGACTGTCACCACCAGGACTCGAACCAGGGACCCTCGCTTGTAGCCAGCGATGCTCTAACCACTGAGCTAATAATAATAATAATAATAATAATTGTAAACGAGAAAAGGACATATGGATACGAGTTAAGAGTAACTCTCCATCACTGTAACATGATACTATATACAGTCAGAAAGTGCAATAACTAGGCACAAAACTGACAGAGTACTGAGACATTCGACGTCCTGACACCTAGCTTCAACACATCTCCGTAGCGCTAACCGACAGCCTTCCAACTTGGAAAGGTTCAAGGTTATGGAAAGACCAAAGAGAGGAAGGCAAGCGCAACGAAAACGAGCAAAAGCTATAGTCCCAACGGAACAAAGAATGTCGATTGTTACTGGACGATGACGAGACCAGTACGATATTTGACAAAGCGGTCTAACTACAATTCGAAGCAGCAAAGCAGCACACCACCCAACTTGGGTGGGTCATAAATATCAAAGATAAGTAAAGAAAGGGAAGCTTTGCGAAAGGGAATTGTACAAGCCGAAAGCCAAACTCCTACAGTACTAATCATGCATGACATTGTGATGGACTAGTTGACTACAAAACAAGTTGTTTCACACGACGTACGTTTCGCCGTATGGTTCGTGACGGCTCATCAGGTGTGCAATTTGAAACTCGGATGTTGAGCCATTAATAAATGTTTTCGTTGCGCTTGCCTTCCCCTCTTTGGTCTTTCCATAACCTTGAACCTTCCAAGTTAGAAGGCTGTCGGTTAGCGCTACGGAGATGTGTTGAAGTTAGGTGTCAGGACGTCGAATGTCTCAGTACTCTGTCAGTTTTGTGCCTAGTTATTGCACTTTCTGACTGTATAAAGTATCATGTTACAGTGATGGAGAGTTACTCTTAACTCGTATCCATAATGTCTTTTTCCTTTCTACAATAATAATAATAATATTAAAAGTGGTGCACCCGGAGAAAATATCGACCACATCATCGCCTGCTGTCCAGCCCTAGCACGGACTGCATACATTGCCCGGCATAACTTTGTGGTCCAGGCCCTGCATCGTGCGCTGTGTAAGCAGCATGGATTACCCATGGATTACCCAGCAGTAAGCAGCTGGTACAGGTCACAAGTTCTGGCAGTTGCAAGCTTATGTGGGAGATTTCCATTCCCACAGATCGAGTAATAAAAGGGAACAGACCAGACCTGGTGCTGGTTCTGGATGATCGGGCTCTTGGACGTCAGTGTCCCATTGGACCACAGGGTCAATGAGAAGGTGCAGGAGAAGATCAGCAAATACCTGCCCTTGGCAGCAGAGCTGAGGAGGATCTGGAACAAAAAGATAACTATTATTCCAGTTATCATTGGTGATGTGTCAGGAACGAGCCGCAGCCACATCTTAAGCCTTGGGCTCCACGCGTCCATGATCCAGCGGCTGCAGCAATGTGCTATTCTGGGCACCCTGAGAATTGTGCGGTCGGTGACTGGTAATGGATGGGAGAGTGGCATGGTCGGAACGGTCTGTTGACCTTATGTTAGCCTGCCCGTAATGTCTCGATGTGTCTCAGTCTGTGTGTTTTATGATTGTGGTGCATCATGTGCTGTGTGACGAGCCGAGAGGCGTGAATTTCTGCCATATGCCCCCAGTCATGTATTGTCTTTCTCTGCATATGCCGTTTTATCTCGTCTGAGTTTGTCTTGCTTGGAGTGTCCCATGTGCAGCATGCTTGGTGTTTACTACTTGAGTAGTTCTGTTATACATGACTGTGATTTTATGTGAGTATCGAAGTTGGTATAGTTGAATTTTTCTCTCATGAAGTTTATCAAAATTTTGTTCAGGATTTTCTTTTATCTTCATTGATTGGTGCTTCACCCTTGGGTCATATGGATCCCGGTGCTGTGCTTCATGCCTCCTTTCAAGCTTTTTTTTTCTGCTTTGGGAGTGAATAAAGTCGTCATAATAATAATAATAATAATAATAATAATAATAATAATAGCCGTGAAACCTACATGTACATGTATACAGCGGCAGCCCCCACATTCACACACAGCTTTTCCACACTGCGCTACAAGACCCATACTCTCCTGGCATATACCGCAAGGCCATTAAACTACTTTAAAAATAGGCGACAAACAAGCCTTGATCGCCGTTGTTGTTGTTCTGCTTTCAGTCTAGATCTCCGACATCTAGACATTTTGTTAAGCATTGGGTACGGGTAAATCTCGCTATCTTCTCCTATTGGGTGCGTATACCCTGGCTCAAGTACCTCAAAGTCCTCAAAGTCCTCAAGTATCTCAAGAAGTTTTACATAAGTGGGTATACCCAGGTTTCAACAGTGCTCAAGAAGTTTTTATAATTATAATTGCGTGGTGTCAAAAGTGCGCTGCTACGGATTCTGCAGGTGCAGAAGCCATGGGCCATGGGCCAGCTTAAGACACCAGAACCGCTCCCGTTCAACAGTCGCAACAAGGCTGACGCTCGGACTTGGAGGCGGTTCAATCAATCAAGCAGGCATTTTAATTTTAAGGAGGCTCCCACCTAAAGAAGTAAAAATAAAAGGTCCATGGACCCCCTGTTTTTTATGCATAGAATGGTGGAGTGATGTCTCCTCTTCAACTTGGTATAGTTTTTAGGTAGGGTCACCAGGCATATAAGAGGTATTCTGGTGTATTTAGTTAGTGTACAATTTCTTGATTTTCGGCAAAATAATGGTAAAAAAATTTGGTTTTTGACCCAAAGAAGGCTCCTGGAGGGAGAATACTAAGCATTTTCTTCATCATATGTTTAAGAACCACATTTGGAGGTATCTTGGGTACACAAGATAGACTGTGTCTTGGTTTTGCCCTTGGCGAGCCACTTTTTCGAAATTACGGGTACCGAAATTTCCATCGGGTGCTGAATTGTGAAATGGTTCAGCCTGCAACATTTTGTCCATGGACATATCGATTTTTGTGGCTTTCTGTGATCCATGAGCCCCAAGGAAACCGATAATGGACAGTTTTGATGGTGTCACCAGGCACTTTAGGCCCCTACGAAACAATATAGGTATCAAAATATGGTATTTTTAGGCCAATTCTGAAAATAGCATTTTTAGAAAATCTGACCATTCTTGCCTTCTTGACTACATAGCACTACCAATGACATGGTAGTATGGTAATATTATGTTAGAAGAAGTTATTTCCATGCTGCAACCTCCTTTGGACATACCAGATGGTCTGTGGTTGGAAGGTACATGTATCCGATATTACATGTACATCATGTAGCCATCAGTCCTAGCACATTGATATACGAGTAGTGTGGCAGCGAGGTTTCATAACAACCTCGACCATGAAACTGGCACATGAATAATGTGAAATCAGGCATTCAAAATCAGGCACACTAGACACCCACACGTGTGCGTGCACACGCACATACATGTAAACACCCACCCACATGCACTCTCATGCACGCATCATTGTAACACTACTAGTCCATACTGGACCATAGTAGGACTTAGTGTAAATAAAAGCATGAAGACCAGCCACTGCACTGGGCATGCATTTGCTGGTTGTCACTTGCGTTGATAGCAGCAGACTCCAGAAAAACATACGGTATGTACAATGTATGTGAAGGGCAATATGCATCTACACACGCTGGCGCGCAGCACACATACCATGTACATGTAGTGTACTGTCATGATCTCTTGGCAATTCTTTTTTGTGTCTCAAATGCGGTTCACAAATGTGCATTCACATGCACCTCCTGTACTGTAAAGCCACTGCCACACTGTCCTTGGCAAGTTGCGGGCACCAGAGAATAGAGCCATACAGAACCAGCACCGTGAGCCCCCCCCCCCCCCTTCCACACCTAGCTTTGCACACGCGCGCGCGTGCATGCGCACACACGCACGTGCATGCGCACACACGCACGTGCATACACACATACATGTACGCAGATATTTGCATGCACATGCACACAGTGTACTCGTGGGAACATGTGCATAACCCAGATCAACATTGCATGCGAACCCACACATGCGGGCACGAGCACGCGTGCACACACACATGTGCGCACACACACACACACGCACAAACACATGTGCGCACACACACACATACACACATGTGCGTACACACACACACTCATACACCTGCCCACCGCTGAAGCGAGGATAGCGAACAAACTACGTTAGACATAGCAACTTGTGCTCGGATTACACCTTTCAACAGCTTGCACACACATACACACACGCGCGTGCGTGCACGTACACACGCGCACATACACACACACATACACACACACACACATAAATGCATGTACTTGCGCATAGGAAAGGATTCAAAATATTCAGCCATAGACAATTACCCAATGCACACCTGAGTGTGCACATCTTAGTTGTGGCATCCCCATTTTTACAAGAGCAGGATTTAGAAGTTCGTCCTTGGTTCAAAACACGAGCTTCTGGCCAGCGCTTTCCTTACACCATCAGTACAGTACAGTGGTTGACACGAACCTCATTCCTACAGGGACAGCAGCCCAAGTTCAGCAGCTCTGAGATACGTTGTCCATTGAGCTCAGGATACTCAAGGATCCACCGAAAGTTTCAAACGGCACTCGTGCGACTGGAGCTGCAAGTGGGTCCACTTACCAGCGAGTGGGCAGCCACTTCATGCTCCACAGGTAGTCCATGCTAAATTCCAGTACCAGTACTAGTATCACTACGTTCGACATCGATGTCTTCACTGACTTCAGCCTGCTTTTCTCACCCTTCTTCGTCAGTAATTATTTTCTTCTTTGTGGCCACCGCGTACCGCTTCAGCAAAGTTTTCAGTAAAAAATCAAGCAGCGTAGGAACTGCCTTTGTTTTGCATTATCCATGGTCAGTGATTCATTCCAGCGTAGAAACTGCCACGGCTACAGAAACACTGCAACAAGTAGAACTACATCCTGGAACAACTGCGAGCACAGAGAAATCAAAAAACTTCTTTCTGAACAACAGCTTGTTTTCGCATGGAACGCGATATTTTTTGAATCTCGCGGCAAAAAACAGATTTTGGAGGTGCCCTTTTTACACTGCGCTGCGCAACTGTTCGGAGCCTCCTTAATCAATAGCCTGCGGACTTGGGAAGAATATCGGGGCTATCCATGCTGCGGTTTTTATCCACATCATCGGTGAAGACAGCAAGAAGACGTACACGTATCAACCATTTTAAATGAACCCAGAGGAGGATACGAAGAACATAGACAAGCCGAGGCTGAGTTCAGCGTCCCGAACAGACAAGGGAACATTGGAAACGGTCATCTGTAAAAAAATATATAATAATATATATTATTCACGGTTCGCGTGAGACTCGGCCAAAGGCCCAGTTCATCCGTACGCAACAGGAAAATAAAGACATGATCCACGGGGCCTCGTTTAGTCATTGATCCAAGAGGAGGACAGGAGGACTTATTGTAATCATTCGTGCGTTGAAGTGTAGCAGCAGTATGCTGCGTCCACAGCTTCGCTTATGCTGAATGAAGTGGAGAGAGGAGAGGGGAGAGAAATATGGATGTCAAAATAGTATTGTGACATACATTATCATGTACATACTAGAGGATTAGGCACCGGCGAATAATACTAGCATTAAAACTAGCACAATGACCCATGTGGGGAAGACCGGCACTGCCCTAGCATAAAGTCTCCAAATGTGACCTTATCTAGCACAATCGTGTGAAACTAGTACTACGTCCAGGATTCAGTCTTAGACCATCCCACTATGCCTGGCTGCATTTCACATATTTATAGTAAAGAAAAAAGGACCAAGAAACTACAAATAACGCTATAATGTCCACTAAACCACCAGTTACTAAACAATCAGGTCATACGATAACGTTGCTCGACACTGCCACTGACGTTAGTGGACATTATAGCGTAACTTCTAGTTTCTTTAATACTAGTAGTCCTTCTTTTCTTTACAATACATTTATCCTTTGCTCTCCATCCGAGCCCATACATACATATTTGGTCATAATTATGGTATTGAATAGTACGTTTTAATATTAAAAGTAGACGTAATGATATTTGTCTCCTGGGCTGAACATTAAAACGTTATTCAGGTTCAAGTGGTGATGTGCATGAGAAAGACAGTTACAAAGCGTGTACTGCGGTAATACATTATAAGAGAACGCTTCACGGTAGGCCCTGGCGGATAATGCCGGCAGAATTCCGAGCAGAATATGGGTTATTTTCGAAAAGTAGCAGAATTCGGCAGAAAAGTGCACAAGAAGGAACAAATACTCTGCAGAACCAGCTACGAAGTGCGGAGAGGGCTGCTGGCACCTATTTACGGCTCCATTGTGTTCACAAGCACGTGAGAATCCGGCAGAATACGAGCAGAATACCGCCAGAATGTCGAGCAGAAAACGCTACTTTTCCGAGCATTATCCGCCAGGGCCTACTTTACGGTTGTCATGGTGCCGACCTTGTGCCGTTAGGGAGCTGGAGGGCCCTTAGCACGAGAGAACACGGAACACTAGCAGCAATGCACACTTGGCGAGGTTCGTTTGTGATAACCGCCTACTCATAAAAATGGTCAAGTTGCGAAGCAGTTACCATTCCCGTCGGGATCAGAAATCCTGGACAGGTAGGACTATCAGTGTACAGTAAAGGTCCTCTAACCCGGACCCCGGTTGGGACCGAGCACATCCTGTAACTAGAACATGTACGTGACGCAGAACATGCATACCAAGTTGAATACAGCGTGCAAGTAATCAGTTTTCTAAAAGGATCAATATATTGTGGGCCGTTTTCACTCGAAAAGCCGATTTTCGTGACTCTGGCTGGTTCAGAAAGGGGCCCGGTAGACAGTTGTGATCGGATTAAGGACGTCCAGATCTGGGATGTGTTACTGTACGGTGTACGTCAGACTATGCACAGGTGTTGATGGTGCCATATGTATTAGTGCTGCTCCAAACTTGGCAGATGTGCTGCGGGTGCCATAGTTACTGTAGCTGCTCATCACTGTTAATTGAAATGTCAAAATATGTTTACACATTCACCTCCCGCCAGCATTCGCACCATCATACGCAGTGATTTGGATTGCCCCGCGGAGACATTACGAATGATCGCTGTCTCTTTGCTACATGGACGCTTCACCTGTAAGGTTCCCTGCTCACAGTCCATTGTGAACTGAAGCACCCCATACTCACAATATAATGGCACAAGGCGGGTAAGGTCGGTACCTGTGCTGTCCGCCGGGTTGCGCTCTCCAGAGCTCTTCCACCCATACCACTCGCGCAGCTCTGTGTCGTTGACGGTGCTGCCTGGATCCTTCATAACACCCACGCACATCTTACCGCCTTAGAGGACTAAATTCCAGCTGTGTATTCCTGTGCTGTAGCGGTCATCGCCCAGAACAATGGCAGTGTCCCCCGGGTGGTTGTAAGCAATTGTCCCATCTTCTAACAATTCGACATGATCGGAGCCAGCAAATTTATTGAATCTCAGCGTTGGCTCTACCTTGGCTACGCAGCATAGTTCAGGTGACTTTCTACCGCCAGCGGCGAGATAAAACTCATGCACACCGTCCTGTTCCGGTTTAAATGTAGCAGTCAGATCGCCGGCTGGATCATCTTCATCTCGCCTCGCTTCTAGTTGTCGTGAATCCCCATTCGGTTGGCGACAGTGGATTCTGACAGAGGACGACTGCCAACCAGGTGGTAAATTACAATCATCCTTCGCGTAGACCGTAACCTTGGTTTCCATGCCGACATGCGACATACAGTCTCCGTCAGTTAGTAGCAGTCCCCACTGGGCAACGTCTGGACCGTTATCCCGGACAACCAGTTCTTCATCAACCGCGTCGATTATGCGGGCTGTTACTGACGACACATCTACGTCGACCTCCAGTCCAATCTGAACACATGGATACTGTTGATTTTCCAGTTCTGCTTCAGTCTGCTTGGCACAGTCCTGGAGACGATCGCTCAGCTTTAGCACGTCACACGAAGACGCACATGGTCGTTGCAGCACACTTGCAATGCGCCTAATGCCTGCCGTGTCCTCTTGGCACTGCTCAAGGGCATTGCGCTGGTGTCGTAGGCGCTCTTCCTTCTGACGACGCAGAACGTCAATTTCGCCTAGTGCCTCCTGCTCCCGCTTTTCCAATGCCGTGTGAAATTCCTTGAAATGACTGCAAACTTCCTTGGATGCTGCTTCACTTTTATTCTCTATGTCGAGCAGGCAATCATCAATTTCCACCAGCACATTACTCGTCCGTGATGCTGGGAATTGCTTCTTCCTGCGTCCAGCAGCTGTTGAACCAGCAGCCAGTGTGGCAGTCACAGCTGAAGCGCTGGTGTTTGTAGCAGTGTCCGCATTCAGCTCTCTCTCCTCTGTGTTGGAAAATCGTTCTACGATCCTGTTCAGTATAGGTAGTTTAGCCCTGGCTCCTTCTTCACTGCTTACAACAATGTGCTGCTGTGAGTGGCCAGTAGATTTGCAACTTTCACAAAGTAGCCTCCCACAATCCTCACACCACCATTGCAAGGTTTTACTTGTGTGTACCTGGCATGCATCGTTTCTGCCATTTCTCTGTATGTCTACTTCCCCTCTTCGTCCATCACGTGACTCAATGGCTCGTGGACAGTGGAACACACCAGCTCGAACTCGAGACGAATGCTTTGTTGCGTGCTCCGAGCAATGCAACAAAGGCGCTGATGCATTGCAATCCTCACAAACATGCGTTGCTACTTCATCACACGCCGTGCAGTGATTTTCAGTCAACTTCTCCACTGGATGACGACTTTGTTCGTCAGCATCACCACTACTGCTGTATAAGTATGTACTGGCTAAGGGGAGACTCTTCTCTAAATCCCATTCTCCCTTACCGCGTTTGGTTGATCTATCGCAGCGCTCGCAGGTGATAACGCTATCAGCATCGAGTGACTTCTCCATACACTCGCCAGCGCACAGCACATGGAAACAGTGTAATAGCCTGCCGCCCGGTGGCTCGAATCGTCCACATTTTACGCAGCTCGACGCATTGCCTTTCATCACTGGGGCCAGTGGGGGCTTCTCCATTGCTGTGAGAATTCAGTTTGCCTACGATTGGTCTCTTGTTTCTTTCTGGAGCAAGGCGTGCGCGTGCGGATTAGCTTCTTTCTACGCTCAAGGCCAATCGATCCATGCAGTACGCGTACACGTCGTTTACATGTGAGGGTTTACCCGGCAGATGCACAATCGCATCCTGCTCTTGGCTTTCTGATCGGTAAAATGGATTTCGCCACTGCGCCATGCATGGGGTAGATGCACATGACATGTAGAGTCTAGTACTACTACTAGCTCTACAGCAAGGCCGCTACTACATCATGTACATGTAGTACTCAGTACTACTACTAGTACAGTCGTCGCCAAAAAAGTCCGGCCAAATGCAATGCTAGCTACCGGTAGCTGTACTGGGCCGCATGGACTGTACCATACTTCATTATAATTATATTAAAAACTGCTTTATGGCAGTTTTCTAAAAAAAGTTATTGTGTTCTATTCCATGGACCCCATCTAAAAAGTAAGAAATTAACGAAATGTGATAGCTGAAAATTAAAATTTCACACAAAACCTCACAATAATCACAACACTTGAAATGCTGCTTTCAACACTAAACTTGTACTGCACCAACAATTGGCAACATGCATGCATAGGAAAGAGGATCACGAGGGGAAAAGGTCTTCTGCATGTAGCTTTTCATTCTGTGTGTGATTATTGTGAGGTTTTGTGTGAAATTTTAATTTTCAGCTATCACATTTCGTTAATTTCTTACTTTTTAGATGGGGTCCATGGACTAGAACACAATAACTTTTTTTAGAAAACTGCCATAAAGCAGTTTTTATTGCTATAATTTCTTTTGTTTTTTCTGTCACCAATCAATGGAATGCCCTATATCAATATGTAAATGATGGCCTTCACATCATATCAATACCATATTACACCTACATGTACATGTATACGCATTGATGTGCAAGCCTTTTCTTGCAGAAAATGGCACTAGCATAATCCATGTTCTTCTGCGGGGAAACATGTGAGCAGTGGTGGTGATACTTTTTTTTTAAACGGAGGTCATTCTGTGCATGTTGCTGTTGCAGAATTTCATGACTCTGTCATAAAATTGTCTTCCCTTTCAGATTTCTCCCCCTGAATCAGATTTATTTGAGAAATGTAGCCATGCGCCAGGTGCGTGTCGCAGATGTTTTTGTTGATTCTGTGTTTATAATTGTTTATAGTCATGGGTTATCGTGATAAGGTCATCCAGCATCATATTGAAACTGAAATCGTAATCCTGTTGATGTCGATACAACTTTTGGAAGTATTTCAATGACTTCAAACTGTTAGTCCACGATTGTCTAAAACAACACAGCAAAGGAGGAACAATAAACATGTATTAAAATGTAAACGAATACATTGCTGAGTCCAAAACCTCGTTCCAACGACTACACTGATCCTGAGGAGAAAAGGGGCAAGGCTATGGTTGGAGGTACTGAGAGATAAACAAGGCACTCCACAATAATAAAATCTTACACATCTTTTGGTGAGTATGAATGATATCCAGTCGATTCTCTTTAGGACGAACACCAAGGGACCGATGGTATTTATTCTGTGAGCTTAACCTGTTTTATAACCAGAGAATACAATTATATCTCCAATAGACATACGAATAGATTTCTTCTACAGCGAAAGATTCTAAGCCACACCGACTCATTGACTCGTCTCGTATGAAACAATTGAGTCACTAGAGAGATTCTGCAAAACGAAAATGCGTACAAACTCTGGCTCTACATCATGAAGTGCGAAACTTCGCACCTTTGGACGCGAAACGTTACTTGCAGGGAACGCGAAATGAACTGTCGTAGGAAATTTCGTGAGATCGGGTCATCAATGGTCATGGCGTACGTGCACTTGGCCCGCGCAAACTACGAAAATGTGCAGAACGCAAAGTTCGTGCAAAAATTCGCACACACTTTCGCAAGGACTGTCGCGAAACTTCGTTCGAATTTTCGTTTTGCAGAACCTCTCTACTGAACCTTTCTTTAGCAACATGACGGCAACTGAAACAGCAACAGAGAAAGTACGATACATGTACTTCACATTCTTACAGGTACTACAAACAGATTGCAGATCGTAATTCTTGCTTTGGCGGCACGAAACTTTATCTGGGGCAGTGCAATCTCGGCGGTACTCACAAATCAAACAGCCCAGACTTGAGTAAACAAATCCAATCATACAAGTACGAGATTTTCACGAGACGAGACTGCACCCATTGGCTTTTTTCGTATGAAACAAACAAGTTACTGAACCTCTCCACAATAGAGATTTCCCCTGATATGCTAATTTATTTTGCAAACTCGGCCCAGTCAATTGGTACTTGAACCTTTCCCTCCAGATTGGGAACTGCCAACGATAGTATGCCACTGACCAGTGCCTTACTTGTAAAGTACCAATGTACAATGAATATGAGTATTTCGACAACACATCTAACATAAGCCTTACCGCCAAGAAGGTGAACTCGCGTACTTCGCACACTGTAGACAAGGGCAAAAAGATAAAAATGGATCTAAATCCGAATAAAATCAGCACACGCTTCTGTAAATGAAAGGTGAACATAAGCGAATGAATCGAAGGAAACCGGTCAACTAACTTAGAGATCACCTGTCATCGAGTATTCCGTAAAAGGAGGCCTCGCAGCTCGGCAGCAGAAAAGCAAAATTTAGAAAAGAGATCCTGTCAACTTTTCCATTATTTATTGCATTCCGCCCCAAAATCAGCACACTTTTCCGGAATGAAAGAGTCAACACAAGCAAATGAATCAAAGGCAACTGGTCAACTCACCTGTAATTGAGTAATATTCCGCGAAAGGAGGTCTCAGCAGCGCCGAAACGAAATAAGCCAGGCCATGAGACGAAATATCCGAAACAGCTCATGCAAGAAGCAGTTCCAAAGAAGGAAGTTCCTCGCGCATGCACATCCGAACACGGATCCGCGAACACAATGTCTGCCGTGCACGTGCACAGCACACGGCTACCATGCGTTGGTAGATCTAATACCGAGCACCTTACGTAGAGACTTACGTAGCCTATGTGAAATACCGAGCACCTTACGTAGAAAGTTACGTAGCATAGCGGTGTCGTTTTTTCTGCCATGTGAACACAATAATAGAAAAGCTGACAGGATCGCTTTTCTAAATAGTGGTAGTGGTACTGGTAGACCGGGTCTGCATGTAGTCTGCAGTTACTTCACTGTTCACATGCTGACAGGCTAGGCCTGCATGCACCAGTCCATGTAGAGGCGACGGTTCGATACGTGCAGTGGATACCGGAACGGCTTGACAGGTCAGCCAAATTATTTGTATAGGCCCAAACAAACCTATCATCAGCGTTGATTGTTCACTCGAAATATGTTTGTGGAAGGAAACTGGCATGTTGAAGTTTGATCTGAGGCCAGAGTCAATCGAACTGAGCCACTGCTTTGTGTTGACCCATTGCCTCCAAGTTGCCCAATTTTTCGCTTCAAATCAGAGGTGGCTCCAAATCGGAAAGGTTTTAGAGTGCACGTCAAATTCACTCTTAGTCTGAAATTAGGTAATTGCTATCGCTCCACGACGGCCAGTACAGAATAACAATAAGCCTTGTGTGTGCTTCTCCATTAGTTTCGATTGGTATGCGGTGCTTTATTGGCGAGAGGCGAGCCGCTGTTTCCCTGCGACAAGAAGTTGATTTTTCGAAAGTCGTAAAACTCAACACGTCAAAAACTCACCTGCTTGGTGTGGCACTTCTGGTCATCGCAGAGCCATGAAATTTTGGCTCGGAGTATAAGTTATAACACATCGTAGCCTCACTGTGACATATGTTTTCTAATCAAAATACTAAGGGGTCGTCCGCAATTATCGAAAGTTTTTTTCCAATCCGTAGTAGCTTCAAATTTTTCCTCACCCACCCACCCACCCCCTCAGTCCGTAATAAAATATTATTGATGGACACACAACCCAACACATATGGAACAAACTCAATCAGTGCTGGTCCATGAGTCATAGTGACATCATGTATTGTATTTAGAGAGAGAGAAAGTGAATATTGAGTCCGTTCCGGTTTGCAACCTACCGGCATTTTGAAACCGTCGCCTTCTACACTCACTCAGGCTCCGCGCAGTGCTCAACCCGACTGCAGTTACAGCAGGCAGAGTGCGGCGCAGACTGTTCAGTGCTGTCCAGTGCCATGCGCCAGTGGCCGTAAACCCCTACTTTCTGGCCTAGTTGAGGCTAGACTAGAGACTAGTGCATGTGCCACTCCATGATCCAGTGCATGAACCCGCGATGAAGTACCGCGTGCGTAGATCTACCTACCATACCTATGACGCTATACGGTATACTTGGCATTGGATTTTTTTGGCGACGACTGTTCCTGCACCAACGACCAACGACCAACCATGTACACTACATGTAGTGGACATGGACATCCAGTGGCAAATCTAGCGGCCCCAGGCCCAGGCCAGGGCGCAGGCCATGCAGCCGTGGAGAAGCGCGGTACACACATGCATTTTTAATTATTTTATGCGCTGCAGCGCGTTGGTGGTCGCATCGGCCGGATCAACAATATTATTTACATGATTGTGCACCGCACCCAGCAGTCTGTACGCGCTGAGGCAGTGAGGGCGCCGGCCCCGGTCTATCGACTGGATTTGTCCGCTACAGTGTGTTACTAGTAAAGTTAGTTGAAGAAGAAGCAGTGCTCGTGGACCTAGATAGACTAGACTAGACTAGAGACTAGAGTTAGTTCATCGGCCAAATCTCAGAAAAGGCCTGTTTCGGAGCAGTCGATGCGCCAGATTTGAAAAATCACTTCGGAACACAGAGTTCTATTTTTCAGATGCACCCTTTTTGTGCACTTTTCTCAAGGCATTCTCAACATATGATCGTTTTCATGTAAATACACTGCTTGCCAGTCTCACGCTTTCTCTGAGTTAGTCGTCGCACTCGAGGATTCAGTAGTCGCCTTTCACCTTTTTCTGTTATGAGTTCTTCAAGAACGGCGAAATTCTGTAGTTTGGGGTCGCTGCACGTCGGTTTGTCTCTTTTCCTTTTTTCGTCGAAATTTCGTCGCCCGACCTCTAATTTCGTGCCACCGAATTAACCAGGCATTTCGCTGCTTCTATGCTGGACATATCGAAAGAGTAAGTCTTTGTGACATTGGAGGGGAAGTTATGTTCTGGCCGAAAAAAGGGCCTGCCTCTGGTGACGTGATTTCTAACTAGTGTTTTTACGTATACAGTATGTATACAGATGTCAGCGGCAGGAAGACCCAGCAATGCCACAAGCATACATGTACATACTTGACGGCCATGTGGCCCAGAATGCAGCATTTGCTCCAAAGGCAAAGTGCCGGCATGCCATCAGACAAGTTCTGTCGTCCACGTGTATCAAAGGAGGCGAAATCGCCTGTTTGTGGTGCGACGTTAAATAAACTTCTACAACAACAACAAGCGATTTACACGTGGCTCAATGCTGTCAGATTGGCAAAAGCTGCACACATGCATGCACATGTACATCCATCACCAAGATCACGTCAGACCAATGCAGTATTTTGTTGCAAGTGCGTCAAAGCACTACGACGCCAAGTACAAGTATGCACAGCAGCGAAAGAAAATAAGCCACCAATGACCATGTACCAGTCTGCCAAAGACTTTATTTAAGTAGATCTACATGTACATGCAGTGTACATGATTGCAGCGCAGCGGCATCTGTACACTGTTCTGCAGACAAATTGTGCACAGTCTGAAAGAACAGTGCGAACCACTTCAGTGCCCGGCCCATTAGGCATTACCAGCAGTGTGTGGGCTATGCAACATGTGCTTGGTGTAAGTCGAGGCTCACACCAGAACACAGGACAGGTGGAAGTCACCAAACTTTCAACTAATTACTTGCAGAGCATGAGTTGCGTAGCATGCACAACGTCTCCCTGCCGACAGTGCACCAAGCACAGAAGCAGCATCTCTCAATACAGCACGGAAGGTGCCGAGAGTGATCTTCCCAATAACTATAGTCATTGCCGCTACAGCACGTGAATTGCTGGACAAGGGTGCCATAACATATATTGTTGACGACAGTGGACGATTTGTATACAGAGACTTTGCACCCAACTGCTGACCCCAAGCCAGCGGCATACGTGCTTGAAGTTGACCCTGGAGCACCACTTGCACGTCATTACACCCAAGTCGCGGAAGGATGGCACATTGCTGCTACGCAATGTATGTAATGCTGAGCAGGCACTATACAGTCATAATTATGATCCTTTCTGCAGAGCGTAAACACAAGATAGAGCAAACACCAACAAAGCTGGAAGACCTCACTCTGCCACGCTCACAGCACAATTGATAGCCAACAACCGAATACTAGTACATGTAATACAATCATGTACTTCACAAGTACACACCATGAGAACCCATTTACACCAAGTTCTATTATCGGGCAATGCCATTGGCATTATGCTCCTAGCACGCGGCACAAGAAAATTATAGAGCTTCGCCGGCATTGCCGTGATTTTGTCGTAATGTGATGGTGTGTGCGTGTGTGTATGGTGTATGTGTGTGTGTGTGTGTGTGTGTGTGTGTGTGTGTGTGTGTGTGTGTGTGTGTGTGTGTGTGTGTGTGTGTGTGTGTGTGTGTGTGTGTGTGTGTGTGTGTGTGTGTGTGTGTGTGTGTGTGTGTGTGTGTGTGTGTGTGTGTGTGTGTGTGTGTGTGTGTGTGTGTGTGTGTGTGTGTACATTACATATTGCCCTATCAAACATCGGATGGTGAGCCAATGTAAGGCATGGATAAAAAGAATAAGGACAAAATGTTACGAGTTATGACTAACTGTCCACCATGTACCAATGTAGCTAGATCATAATTGTACAGTCGGCGAGTGCGACAAAAGGCACAAACTGACAGGGAATGCTAAGACATACATGTACAACGACCAAATAATATTCAAGTTAATTTCGACCTGGAAAGAAATGTCTATAATTTCGTGCCGTCGGATTAACCAAGCATGCAACAAAGGAAAGTTATACACGCTTAGACATAATTATATTATAAGGCAATTATCTGCACCAACCTGCATTCCGACTGAAGCATCATGTCGGGTTTGGTGGGTCGGCATTCCAACGTACATGTATCTCCACACACCAGGAAAATCGTGAAGCGAGAATTCTTTCGTCTGCAACTGGCAAAGTCTTCACTTGACACTGGAAATAGAACAGATCACAGCTCCAGCCCACTCACAACTGTTTGCTGATGATATCCTGCTAGACTCCATCAGTCAATCTGTCGAATTCTTGAATTTAACCCTCTCCCGTTCGGTCTCCAACCTGGCCAACTTTCCGGAAGAAAGAGGCTTAATACTAAATCCCCCCCAAAACCCACGTTCTGGCCCTTCATGCGTCTCGCAGGCAGCCCTTGTTACTTAACATAGAATGCAATGGAAATCCCCTAGCTCAGACCACAAATGCTCGATATCTAGGTCTAAATCTCGACTCCCAGCTTCGGTGGGAGACTCAAGTTGCAACTATTACACGGAAGACCTCCCAGAAACTGACGGCGCTGCGAGCCATTCGCTCCTGCTTAACTGAGCAACAAGCCCTGCTATTTTATATTATTATTATTATTATTTTGCTTGTTCGCGTTGGCATCAACCTGCATAAAGCAGGTATATAGCCTTCGCTTAAGCTGCCATAAAAAAGAAAGCTCATCCTAAGCGAGAGGGCTAGAGGGAAATATAACGATAACGAGATACAGAATACAAAGAAATCCAATGAGTTCAACGTACAATTCAAAACAAGAAAGAAAGGAAAGAAAAACAGAGCCGAATCTACCGATTGATCCATCAATCGACAAAGGGGACTAATCCGTTAGTGTTGCAAAGTAGAAGCTGATTATAGTTGCAGATCTCCAGGCCAGGGCCAGCATATTGCCGATTCTGGATAGGTCTCCGCAGCATTTGATGTGGTAATTATCATAATGTTTGATAAAATTGTTAGAGTATCTAGTATCTAGAGTACCGAGTATCTAGTATCTAGAGTATCTAGTGTAATTGTATCCGTTATTATTGTTAAGGGTATCTAGTGTAATTGTATCCGTTATTATTGTTAAGGGTATCTAGTGTAATTGTATAACTTCAGCCATTACACACAGCACACATTAGTTCCTTCCACTTTCGACGATCCTGGGCGAGCTGCCTCAGTGCAACTAGATCCTCGTGTGATGTGAGGGAGTTTGTGGATCTGGAATTTTTCAGGTCGTTGTTGATGGATCGCGGGAGTGTTGTTCTCGGGCGGCCTCGGAACCCTGAGCTTCCTAGCTGAAAGTATGCTGACATAGCCTGCTGGACCGGGGATGAGGTGTCTAGTCGAAGCATGTGGCCAAACATTCTCCACCTAGCAGACTGGATGATTCTGCTGAGTGGCTTGGAGTCCGTGCGCTTGTACAGTGCTTCATTGCGTATTATACGGGGATATTTTACAGATTGCTATTTTACAGATCGTTAATACTACCGGACATGCTATATGGATCTAATGCCTTTTTCTCGGTTCTCTCTGCGCAACAACGGCATCAGCTTTCGGTCCTCGACAAGCGATGTATCCGCTGCGTTGCCAACCAGCCATTCTCCTCCCACACAGATCCCATCTACACCCGTCTTGGCCTCATCCCCATCATCCAAAACGCCCACTGTAAACTCCGCCTTCTCATGCTTCGTATCCACACCGCCAGAATTAGTAATCTCCTGTCCAAGCGCCTACATCGCCAGACTGAAGGCGTCACTCGGATCAACGATCCAAATGCGTAAGTTGTCCCTGCCACGAGGCGAGTCTCTGGTGACTGTCGGCCGCTCGTTTCTGCCGTTAGATTATGGAACGCCCTGGCCCAAGAGTTCAAGTCCTTCGCCTGCCATAGATAATTCAAGAAACTTTAAATTAAAGGTTTATTTTATGGCTAGCCAGCATCTAGGCTTGGACTTGGAGTCGTGACTCAACTGTGCTTTCTTTTTCTTCTTTTTTCTTCGTTTTTTCCCCTTTCTCTTTTTCTTTTTTTGAGGATTTGCAGTCTGTGTTGTCTGTGTTTTTCTCTCTTTCATGGAGGCTTGCTTGTTGTATCCTTGGCTCTCGGCCGTTACTTTATCGCAATCATAATATTGGGCACCATTGCCCGTTTGGTCTGCGATACGAAATAAAATTTCAACAACAACAACAACACTCAAGTTGAAATTTCTAGATACCTAGCTAATAGGAGCAGACTTCAGGACATTAGTCGCACTCGGGAATCGTCAGTTCGATCCGTACAGGGTTGGCTAGACACAAGAAATAGCAAATTTCATTGACTGACATCTTCATCTTTACCAACACAGCTCACCACATAAACTTTCGCGGGAAAAAAATAAAAAGACCCACTCAGCTGGCTTGGCGCATCGACTGGGAGAAGGTGATGCACTGAAGCTCCAAGTAAACGGCCTTTGGCACCCTAGCTCCTGAGACCCCATAGATATACACATTGTAGACCTCGGAAAAGACCTCGGTCTTTTACTCGGTCTATATATTATCCTGTATAGACCTTCTAACCGGTCTATATGTATAGATTATAGACCGGTTAGGAGGTCTATACAGGATATATAGACCGAGTAAAAGACCGAGGTCCCCCGAGGTCTTTTACGAGGTCTATATATCCTGTATAGACCAACTATGAGGTCTATAATCTATTTATCGTGTTCTCCACGCAATAGTTTCTCTCCATATCCGACATATCCTTGTAATTCTAGTATTATACTATAGCCTATACCGCATTGTACGGCAGTGCAGGATCAAGGTCAATGTTTAAATTAGGTTCAGCATCGGTAGCACAGTGGTTGGGTGGTAATGAAGAGTGACTGAGATTCACATGGTTGTGGGTTCGAATCCCATATTGTGTGTTTCTGCTTTCTTCAAAATTTCTTTTTCTAAGTTGGAGAGAAAATTTCTAAGTCCAAGAAATTCTAAGGAGTCAAATATGTAGTCAAATATATCGTGTATTTGACTAAGCAGTCAAATACGCGATATATTTGACCGCTTAGGTATCAGGGAAATTAGTGGGGTCAAATACTAAGAAGGCGATAAAATCCTGTATAGATCATAACCGATCTATAATCGTTGCAAACATGTACATGTATAAGCATTTTTCCCCGTGTTCGCCCTGTGATACTGCAATATTCCGAGTGACTGCATACGCAAGTCATTATTTCCCACCGCGAGGATTGCCATTAATGTTTTGTAGCACTATCAGCACTACTAGCCTTATAACTAGCATAATCCTCGGTGCCTATAGAGGATCAGTCCGGGAAGTTAACTGAATGAAACGAGAAAACAAAATGCCAGACCCACCAGGACTCGAACTCGAACCCGGACCTAGAATGCTCTAACAAACCGAGCTATGGGACCAGGCCAAATCTTATGCGCTCACAAGTGTGTCACTCCAAAGGCAGCTCACAACACGTGCCACATATACAAAGCTGGCAACTGAAATCCGACCCCCGACCCCCCGAGCGGTGCGGTCATATCGCAAAGACCCAATGCGGGATGGTAAAACTACGAAACAGAGACTGCTAAAATGTGAACCCACCGCTCAAGGGGTCGGATTTCAGTTCCCAGCACTGTACTACTTGCACTTGGGTGTCTTCCCCTCCCTTTGGGACCAACCACGGTCAGTTTCTGGAACGTGACTGCGAGAGGTGAAAGAAAGCGATACATTTTGAAAGGAGCAATGAAAAATATCAATTGTGCACTCATAATCATGTATAAACAATTAAAATGAAACAATTCCAGAACGTTTTCGTGTGACCATCATCAGTGGAACATCGTCACATAGTAAGAATCACTAAAACAACCAGTTATATAGCTAGAGTAACATGAAAAGAAGCGTTTTTGAAAGGAGTGGAAGAATTTCAAATTCAAAGGATCAGTCGGAGAAGTGAACTGCCAATCCTTCAAAAATACATACATATTTGGTCATAATTATGGTGTTGAATAGTACGTTTTACAATAATTATGTAGACGTGCTGATACTTGTCTCCTGGGCTGAACATTAACTTAAGAGGAGAACGATAGTTGCGAAGCGTGTACTGCGGTAATACACTATGGGAGAACGCTTAACGGTTTTCAGGTCTTCATAGTGCCGACCTTGTGCCGTTAAGGAGCTGGAGGGCCCTTAGCACGAGAGAACACTGAACACTACCAGCAATGCACACTTGGCGAGGTTCGTTTGTGATAACCGCCTATCCATGAAATGGCCAAGTCAGTTGCCAAGCAGTTCCCATTTCCGCCGGGAGCAGAAATCCTGAACAGGTAGGAATGTCAGCGTAAAGTAAAGGTCCTCTAAACCGGCCCCCGGCTGGGACCGAGCACGTCCTGTAACTAGAACATGTACATGTACGTAATGCAGAACATGTACGTAACGCAGAACATGAATACTTTTTAAATACAGCATGCGAGTAATCAGTTTTCTAAAAGGATCACTATTTTGTGGGCCGTTTTCACTCGAAAAGCCGATTTTCGTGACACTGGATGGTTCAGAAAGGTGCCCGAAGACGGTTGTGACTGGATTAGGGACGTCCAGATCTGGGATGTGCTACTGTACGGTGTACATCAAAACTATGCACAGGTGTTGAGGGTGCCATATGTATTAGTGCTGCTCCAAACTTGGCAGATGTGCTGCTAGTACCATAGTTACTCTAGCTGATTCTCACTGTTTATTGAAATGTCAAAATATGGTTACACATTCATATCCCGCCTGCATTTGCACCATCATACGTAGTGACTTGGATTGCCCTGCGGACACATTACGAATGATCGCCGTCTCGTTGTGAAACGGACGCTTCACCTGTAAGGTGCCCTGCTCACAGTCCAGTGTAAACTGAAGCACTGCACCGTCCCAATGTAATCGAGGGTTCACAAGGTGGGTAAGGTCGGTACCGGTGCTGGCCGCCGGGTTGCGCTCTCCAGAGCTCTTCCACCCATACCACTCGCGCAGCTCTGTGTCGTTGACGGTGCTACCTGGATCCTTCATAACACCCACGCACATCTTACCGCCCTGTTCGATGAGTAAATTCCAGCTGTGTATTCCTGTGCTGTAGCGGTCATTGCCCAGAACAATGGCAGTGTCCCTCGTGTTGTTGTTAGCCATTCTCCCATCTACTAACAATTCGACACGATCGGAGCCAGCAAATTTATTGAATCTCAGCTTTGGCACTACCTCGGATACGCAGCATAGTTGCGGTGACTTTCTACCGCCAGCGGCGAGATAAAACTCATACACACCGTCGTGTTCCGGTTTAAATGCAGCAGTCAGAACGACGCCCTCTTCGTCTGAACCATCTTCATCTCGCCTCGCTTCTAGTTGTCGTGAATCCCCATTCGGTTGCCGACAGTGGATTCTGACAAAGGACGACTGCCAACCAGGTGGTAATCTATCATCATCCCGCGCGTAGACCTTAACCTTGATTTCCATGCCGACATGCGAGATACAGTCTGGTTGCAGTTCCCAGTGTGCAACGTCTGGACCATGATCCTGGACAACCAGTTCTTCATCGACGGCGTCGATTATGCGGTCTGTTACTGACGACACATCTACGTTGACCTCCAGTCCAATCTGAACACATGGATACTGTTGATTTTCCAGTTCTGCTTCAGTCTGCTTCGCACAGTCCTGGAGACGATCGCTCAGCCTCAGCACGTCACACGAAGACGCACATGGTCGTTGCAGCAAACTTGCAATGCGCCTGATACCTGCCGTATCCTCTTGGCACTGCTCCAGGCTATTGCGCTGCTGTCGTAGGCGATCTTCCTTCTGACGACGCAGAACGTCAATTTCACCTAGTGCGTCCTGCTCCCGCTTGTCCAATGCCGAGCGAAATTCCTTGAAATGACTGCAAACTTCCTTGGATGCTGCTTCGCTTTGATTCTCTATGTCGAGGAGACAATCATCAATTTCCGCCAGCACATTACTCGTCCGTGATGCTGGGAATTGCTTCTTCCTGCGTCCGGCAGCTGTTGAACCATCAGCCAGTGTGGCAGTAACAGCTGAAGCTCTGGTGCTTGTAGCAGTTTTCTCATTCAGCTCTCTCTCCTCGGTGTTGGAAAATCGTTCTTTGATCCTGTTCAGTACAGGTAGTTTAGCCCTGGCTGCTTCTTCACTGCTGACAACACTGTGCTGCTGTGAGTGGCCAGTAGATTTGCATCTTTCACAAAGTAGCCTCCCACAATCCTCACACCACCATTGCAAGGTTTTACTTGTGTGTACCTGACATGCATCGTTTCTGCCATTTCTCTGTATGTCTACTTCCCCCGTACCTCCATCACGTGACTCAATGGCTTGCGGACAGTGCAACACGCCAGCTCGAACTCGAGACGAATGCTTTGTTGCGTGCTCAGAACAATACAACAGAGGTGTTGATTCATTGCAATCCTCACAAACATACGTTGCTACTTCATCACACGCCGTGCAGTGATTTTCAGTCAACTTCTCCACTGGATGACGACTTTGTTCGTCAGCATCACCACTACTGCTGTATAAGTATGTACTGGCTAAGGGGAGACTCTTCTCTAAATCCCATTCTCCCTTACCGGGTTTGGTTGATCTTTCGCAGCGCTCGCAGGTGATAACGCTATCAGCATCGAGTGACTTCTCCATACACTCGTCAGCGCACAGCACATGGAAACAGTGTAATAGCCTGCCGCCCGGTGGCTCGAATCGCCCACATTTTACGCAGCTCGACGCATTGCCTCTCATCACTGGGAGCTCCTCCATTCCTGTGAGATTCAGTCCGGATACGATTTCTGTTGCAAAGAGAACGCCTCTTGAGTCCTGTATCTTTCTGGAGCAAGGTGTGCTGGCATGATGTGCTCAGGGTCTTTCTAGTTTCTACGCTCGACAGCAATCGATCCATGCACTACGTCGTTTATATGTGAGGGTCACCCCGGTAGACCTACACAATCGCAACTTACACTGAATGTAACTTCGCTCTAACTAAATAATTATTATTTTCTGATCGGTAAAATGGGTCCGCCGGCTAGCTAGCAGTGGCATACCCAAGCCAGTAAACAATAATGGTAAAGGCCAACGACGTCGTTGCGCACTAAGTCTTGCACAATAAACAGTCGGGAAGATGTCCTATCTAGGACATCGCACTCTGATTGGTCACCTGTCCCACGGTTGTCATGGAAGCGTCTGTCGCGCATGCGCATACGCGATGAAAAGAAGTGCTGCGTGAGCAGTTCTGAATGTGTGTGGAGTATGCACGATCGTATAGTATGTAATGGCGATGGATTTCTTTCCGAATTGGTCAAGTTTGAGGGAATAGGCGGAGAATATCAGAGATCGGCGGGGATTGAGGTAGTGTATATTCGATTCGCCATCGAATACCCGACCGAATGGCCGTTTTCGTTTGGGGATTTCATGTAGGGTTTCTCGTAGCTAGCCACGCGGCGCTTCTTTGGAAACGATTGGTTCTATTTTGAATGTTTTGCCTTTGGAATGTTTCTTCACGCCGCGTGCGTTCATTTCGCCCTAAACCCGGCCATGCAGTTCCCAAAGTAATCGTGTCACGTGACTCAAAACTTTGTGTCGCGTCCGAGGAAAATGAACATGTCGCACTCAACAAACGCAACAAAGGCCTTTCGTCTCAAAATAATTTTAAAACTAGTTGCCGTTCTCCTGGCGGCTTGCCTCAAGCGAGTCGAGATTCGTATCTTGCCTCCTGCCTTCACGAATTTTATTTTCCTCGTTGTGGCGTACGCCTGGACAAAGGAACTGGCAAGCGAATCGTTTTGGTCGCATTGAAAATCGCAAGTGCACAAGAGGATTGGCGAAAAAATTATTTGTGTTCGCACTTTCAGCAGAGCAGTAGCTGCTGCTGCGATGAAGTTTTTTACTTTCGCCATTGGTTTCAGGCAGCAGAAGGGTCTGGCTGAAAGCGATGGCGATACGTCCATGACCACCACGCCCAATGTGGTACGTCCTGGGTTGATGTCCAAGAAAGACCGTCCAAGGTCCAGTTTTAGCCAAGAGCTGTCGTATTCAAGAAATCGAAAACGCCAACAGCAAGCTTTGGCCAAATAATATCTTCAATGATCCAGGCAGTAATTTACGGGCCTAGCTCCTGCTGTCCCTTTTCCTCCTCTGCATGGCCGGGTTTGGGGCCAGTTCTGACTCAGTTCTGACTGAGGCGAAGCCGAGGTCTTTTATTTCCTATACTGACCAAGTACGAAGTCAATATTAGATTTATCACGACTGACCAAAGCATGTGTTTACCGTATTATCTCTAATATAAGCACGGTCCTTTATTTTTTCAATGTACCTCCGCCCCGTGCTATTATGGAGACGTTCCTTTATTGGAGACTGTTCCATTATTATTTCAACCTCATTTCAGAGGCATGTTGCCATGCCAAATTCATGTATGACACACACATTTCAGGGTTTTTTTCGCCGGTACAGATAATGAATTTACACAGTGTGCTTATAATGGAGACTGAGCACTTTATTTTTTGAATGCCGCCCCAAGGTGTTCTATTATTGGAGACGTGCTATTATTGGAGACTGTGCTTATATTAGAGATAATACGGTAATCGCTAAAAAGGAGTCAAATATAAGCGGTCAATATAGCCCTAAGGAGTGAAATATGCAGGAATATTTGACTGCTTAGGTATGGCAAAAATCTATGTGAGTCAATACTAAGGGAGTGATAATGCATCGGTTGAAACAATAAGACATAGTATCTAATATTGACTGAGTACGAGGTCAATATAGGAAATAAAAGCCGAGTAAAAGACCGAGGCGAAGCCGAGGTCTTTTACGAGGTTTTTATTCCCGTAGCTATGCAGAAGACGTTACTTCAGTAACGTCTGGCGCTAGCCAGGGTCCACACAGCTTTAATTTGGTGTTTGTTTGTTTGTTTGTTTGTGTCACGGCTGGAGCTATCCCGTATCTGTCCCGTATCTGTCCCATATCTGTGACTACAAAGGCTCTACAGGATTGTACATTACAGCTGTCCACGATATTTGCGGGCTCCTGTATCTGTCCCGTACCGTACCAATATTCGTCGTATTCTGTATACGACTCCCTGATGTAGAGGGAGATTTGGAAAGAAATAGGGAGACGAGAAGGAAATTAAATTAGAATAGACGCCGAATAGGTGATAGGATGCGTCAGCATAAACATACTTTGGAAGAGAGATCCCGTCGTCTCCAAAATAAGCGTGAACGAGCGATTCAGCGCCGGTCACAGGAAACGTCGGAAGAGAGATCCCGTCGACTCCAGAACGCCCGTGATCGGCAGAGTCCTCCGGTCCCAGGCAACATCAGGACAGACATCTCGTTGAGTCCAGAACGCCCGTGATCGGCAGAGTCTAAGCCGGTCCCAGGAAACGTCAGGACAGACATCCTGTCGAGTCCAGAACGCCCGTGATCGGCAGAGTCAGCGCCGGTCCAAGTAAACGTCAGGACAGACATCCCGTCGACGCGCAGAAAAACTAAATCTGCAGCCTCCTTTGGCGTCGGACAGGATACGTATTTAAGGAGACTGTAAAGTAATAGTTATGTAATGTCCAAATTTCGACGTGAGCAGCAGGTCACTCGCGTTGATTTTTCGACGTGCGAGCCAAATAACGCGAGCTGAACTTTCGCGTCGCAATCATCCCGTCGACGCGCAGAAAAACTCTTTTGCCGTCGGACAGGATACGTATTTTAGGAGACTGTAAAGTTATGTAATGTGCTCCACAGGCAACCATGCATTCGGCGTCGTCATTGGCTCAACAGGTCAACGTACATGTATTACTACAAAAAGGCCAGAAAATCCGATTACTGTATTAAAATCAACTCATTTTCGCTGGCGATTTAATTTCGCTGATTTCGCCGCTTGGTACCAACCGGCCAAAGTAAATCGCAGGCCAAAGTTTGTCATAATTATGGGCAAATGATGCATTATTGAGCAATGGGTGCATGTGAGAGCAAAAATACCAATCTATTTCAAATTTGACGTGAAATGTGGAAACGTTTTTGCAATACAGTGATGTGGCCAATCAACGGAAAAAGACATTTCCATCAGTTCTTAAAACATGTACGATGAGCTAGGCAAAAAAGCATAAAAGCATAGCGTAGGGCCCTGAGCTTCCAAGCTCTCTCTCCTGAAGTCAATATTAGATTTATCACGACAAACAGTCCGTATTTCAAATTCCAGAACGATAACCTCATGAATCCCGGTTTTATGATTGCGCAACCGTTGCACCACGGCCTACTCATGCAGTGAAACTGCTGCACTAGGCACCGTTCAACTGCGCAACCCCTAAGTAAGGAGTCAAATATAAGAGGTCAATATAGCCCTAAGGAGTGAAATATGCAGGAATATTTGACTGCTTAGGTATGGCAAAAATCTATGTGAGTCAATACTAAGGGAGTGATAATATATATTATACAGTCGTCCCTCTCTAATCCGGCACTTTATAATCCAGCACCCTCGATAAACCAGCACGATTTTCAGTAGCCAAAATGTCCTCTTCATGCACATTGCAGCAGTAAATCAGATTTGTTAATCCAGCACCCTCCCTAATCCAGCAGATTTTCGTGGCACAAATGGTGCCGGATTATAGAGGGACCACTGTACATGATGATTGTATGGAAAAGTGTAGATTTTCAGTATAATATTTCGGAAGCGATGATTTTTGTGCGATCAATCGTTATGTACGTTATTGAACATCTTCTCGTCGCTTTTCTGGCGACCTTCAAGTAGTGCAGCTAGTAGAAGTAAAACCTGCTGCTAGTGTCCCTCTTCACTCGTTCTTTCTTATCTACTGAAAGAGGAAGGCAGCATTCGCTTTTCCAAGAATGCAATGTCGACTGGTGCTCGTACTATAATTGAGAAGGGAGAAATCAAAGTCCCCTCCTGAATCATGCATCATGCCTGGGCCGTAGAATTACAGTAGAAATAATTTTATTTCAGAATACGCTGCTTGTACTAGTACATGTACTAGGTGTAGATTTCCTGCCGGTGCCACTCGACTCGCGTCTCGCGACATTCAAATATATAACTGCTCCTTAACCCCCTTAGTAACCTTACTTGCTTGATCATCTCCCACGTGACTGACTGGTAAATTCGTCAAGTACTGCTGTGGATGGATCGATTCAGGGAGCCGGAGATCGAAGGTAAAATACTTCGAACCACTTCAAACACGTTTCAAGACGCAGTTCCATTTTTTTGTAAAATTGTTTACACAATTTCGTACTTCAATACGCCGTAGAATTACAATAATTATTATCCTCTGCTTGGGAGTCCCGACTGTTTTATTGCTGCACGGCTTTCCCCAACATCGTTCGCTGTACATGTATCGCGGCAAGCAGATTGGATGGCATTGTAGGTGAACTTCATCAACCAAGTGAGCACATCAAATATCAACAGGGACGCTCTGAAAATCACAAACGCTGCGAAATAGATATGAAAATGGTCTTACAAGACTGGTGGGTATTCCACATTCATTGTGTCATATCTTTGGACTGTCCGAAAGTTTGTCGTGTAGTGCAACTTTCACAGGCCAATCCGATGATTGGTATTATGTGGTCTTAATGGCACACACTAATGCGTATGCCGCTGAGTCTATCTACACATGCACGCACATGTGAGTATACATAATATACAATTTTGTTGAGATACTTTATATTATTACATATGCAAAAATAGGCAATCTACATCCATAATAACGGTATGTGTGTGCACTCACTGCTATGACATAGAACGACAATGAGCGGCGACGTCTATTTAAAGTCGCACCTATGTGTGTGGTGTGCATGTGCGCGGGGTCTGCGCGTCTGGCATGGCATGACGTCATTCAACATGACTGTATTGACTATAGTGTTGAACCCCGGTATTGCGCCCCCCCCCCCCCCCGCACCTGCTGTTTGTTCTGGCGTTAGACATGCAACTACTGTAATGACATAAACTCGGATGTTCAAAACAAGTGTCGTGCGGCACCACCATGAATCGGCAGGAAAAGGGGGGGGGGGGGGGGGGGGGCTGCATGAAACCAAGACACAACACCATTGTCACACTGTATGGGTCTGTGTTCTAATCCCCACACCAAAAAAACATACCGTGCAAATACGATGCTCTAGCTCTGGACAGTGGGGCTGTACAGGTCGCCGCTGGGACTTCTTTGGCAACGACTGTATGTTGTTGGCAGAGGGTTTCAAAACCATTGTGTCCAGCTCACAGCCCCCCCCCCCCCCCCTCCATACCACTCCCTTCCAACCCCGCCCGGGAGCGACCCACCCATACCGGATTGGCAGGGCAGAAGCCCAGTCCGCCGCACCAGGTCAGAGACCGACACGAAAGTGAGCCGCATGGCCAGTCTTTCAGTTCACCGTGCAGAATAATTCAGTGCGGGCGAAATGGTATTCACCGAGATAATAAATGAATATATATTATTTATTACTTCACAGACAGACACAGACGCAGAAGTTAATTCCTAGAATTCGTATATAAAGATCCGAGCCAAAGCAAAATAAATTAATTAAAAGGGTAAGTTCAGCGTAAAATATTGTCATGACGCAGGTGGTGAAATCAGCCAGTGTCGTGGGGGAAATTCCTTACTGCAAGAGTTACATAGTATGACTAGGAGCGAGCAACTAACGGCCTAGCGGTGCATTTACAGGAGCCTTTCGGCGATCATTCGGTGACATCATTAGTCGAGGTGTCTGGGATGGGTGACATCATACATGTGCACAGAGCACTGTGCCAGACAAAGCATATTATAATAATA
The DNA here is from genome assembly GCF_964019385.1 of Sycon ciliatum. Taxonomy (NCBI): domain Eukaryota; kingdom Metazoa; phylum Porifera; class Calcarea; order Leucosolenida; family Sycettidae; genus Sycon; species Sycon ciliatum. The sequence continues at coordinate 7,339,056 of NC_088654.1, read as the reverse complement.
ACAGCCTTTCGCGTTGACATCACCAAGCAAACTTGGCTAGTCTCCGCTTAGGCAAAAGACAAAGCAGACCACACAACAGAAAATCAGGACTGTGGTGCCATTCGAAATATCTCTACAGCGCGCCCGCACAGCCGGGAATAGCATGAAGGGAGCAGCTCCCCATCCAGAGATGAATTCCTAGTTCGATGGTAATAATGATGGGAATAGTAACGCTGTCAGCGACAATGAGTAAAACGTAATTCACAATAATGGAATCATGCTGGAGCCAGCCAGCCAGCCAGCCAACACAGCTAGTAGTATAATTATGAGTCATCTTCTTGCAGAAAGAAATGGATTTATGCGGCACCCCATGATGCAAAACTCAGCGACTCAACAGTGGGGCAGTTTCAGGGGCACCACCGGAGTTAATTCTGTTCTAGAGTGAGCTAATAACACAGCTATGCATAACTACTCTAAGTCCCAAACCGGGCGGCGTCAACACTATTAGGGAATTGAACGGCGGGTAGAATGCGCCAGGATACGAAGCAAACGTCCATTGATCACCATAACGCTAGACCAGCTAGCTGAGAACACACACAGTGATCGTTTGAGTCTTTTTCAATTGCCACAATTTTTAACACAAGAAAAGTCTCCTTCGCTGTGGGATGGATATTTCACCGCGGTGAATGCTTCCAGCATGATAATCATTCCCGGCATTGCGTGTGTCCCAGCGTGAAGTGACAGTTCACGGACGGTTAGCCCCGGCACGACGTGAGCTGTTAGTCACACACAACACACACACACACACACACACACACACACACACACACAAACACACACACACACAAACACACACACTCACACAAACACACGCGTATTCATTGCCCCACCACATGGCGATGACAACGCCTCACTAGCGACGCCATCACCCTCACCGGGTGCGTGTGACGACGATAGCAACGATAGCGACGCATGACACAGACTGACACGGTTGTCGCCTCCAACACTGATCGTCACCACACTATTCACAAAGCCGTCGAGTTCTCTCCCATCCGCAAACCATAGACGTACCAGGGAGTACAATTCGGTTTTTTCCACATATTGTCATCACATCACACTCCAAAAAGTTATCTGATGTTCTTTTTTTTCGGTCATCACACTCCATCAGGTTTTCTGACGATTTTTTCCCCGAGTTTGGCCAAACCCTGCAAGCGCAGACTCGGGATACTGTTGATGCCAAAACAGCGGATGCCTGCCGTTAGCGGATGCCTGCCGTTAGCGGATGCCTGCCGTTAGCGGACGAGCTGCATGGTCCTGATGTCGACACCTCAAGCGTACGGGTCGTGCGTGGGGCTAGTGATGATGGCCCCCGGCGGGCGGCCCGACCTCAATCAGACAGTCCTAACAGTGAAGCAAATGACTAACGTAACCAAAGACTGCAGATCGCATACAGCGAAATAGTTGCGATGGGGTTGATGATGCCCACCGCGATCCCAGTGTTCTAGGGCATGGCAAGACAACTTGCAATGGCCATAGCTTGCTTCAACCATGCTCCACGTTAAACGACGATCAGTCAGTTCTTGCTAGTGTTTCAGATGTCACCCGGTGGCAGGCTTGGCTCACAGAAGTAGTCCGGCTGGTCGATGGACGAGACCCAGGATGGGTTGCGGAGGTTGTTCTGGATGACGCGGTGCAGTCGAATAAAGTCCTTGTTACACCGGCCCTTGATCTCCAGAACATCTAAGCAATCAAGCAGGGAGTGAGTAGGAAGAAAGAGAGCCAGACACATAGACAGCCAGCCAGGCAGGCAGATAGACAGATAGACAGCCAGGCAGGCAGATAGACAGATAGCCAGCCAGGCAAGCAGATAGACAGGCAGGCAGGCAGATAGATAGACAGATAGACAGCCAGGCAGGCAGATAGACAGACACAAACACACAAGGAGGGAGAGACAGACAGACAGAGAGATTTAGACACACACGCACATACGGGGAGAGAGAGAGAGAGAACAAAACAGGGTCATATTTGCCAACCATACCGGTTTTCCCGGTATTATACCGGGAAACTACGGTCACTACCGGCATACCGGGGCTCTTTGACTTTGATCGAAAAACTACCGGTATTGGCACTGAACCATGAATGTTCATAAAAAGGTTATTTTGTGGTGTGACAAGGGCACATGGGGCCCTGCATTGCACAGAATCACTGCATGTAGGGGCGATCTGACAATAAAGAAACTCAACCCCCCCCCCCCATGAGCAATGGGTTAGAAACGAATAAAAAGAACGACAGAATTGCGGAAAAAAATTGCGGAAAATATGCAAAAAATAATCAAAAATTGCCCCCGAAAAAGGGAAAATGGCCGAAATTGACAAAAACCAGAAAAAAAAGGGAAATGAGAGAAAATTAAGGGAAACTGGTTGTGTGACTAAGGGATTTGCTTTGGCTGGGTTGGCAAGTATGCAGGGTCCTATTGTGATAACGTTCCACCAAGGGACAGAACAAGCCAAGCTAGAGACATGTACTTCAGTTGATCATTTTTATAGTTTCGCCTTACCTGTCAAGATGTGCTTGTACGCTTCGTAGGATGCCTTGACAGCGGAGATCTCGGCAGTCAATTCGTCTTCCATGAAGGGACGTCCGCATAGGGTTTCTAGGAATGACCTGTTTGCAGAGAGGGTAGAAACAAAAACACCCAGAACAACCATAGACCACACACCCACTGATTGTGTGTGTGTGTGCGTGCGTGCGTGTGTGTGTGTGTTTGTTTTCGTTTACAAAAGAACACAAGCCTGGCTAAAGAGAAAAGAAAGATAAATATTATTCAATTACCCTGATGAGGGGCCAGGCCCGGAAATTTGGTGGAATGTACATTTTAATTTGAATCGCAGTGAAGAGACCGTTTTTGGAGTTTGGAAATAAGATGCGACGTTTCCTAAATGTTTAAGTGGCTGCGCTGGAGTTTGCGGACAATTAGAAAAGATAAATAAAATAATAGAAAAAGTGCCTTTCAAACTCACTACTAGCACTTGCAAGCCAGAACGGAGCAGATAATAAGATAACGCTCGCCACCACCAAGTAAAAGGAGTGTGCGCCGTATATTTCTCACATGAAATGCGAAGGCCCTGATTCCCACAACGGGAGATGACGCCCTGCGCATCGCGAACACCGAAAAAAATCCAAAGCGGTTTCGTCGACTTACTTCAAACTAGACTTGCTCATCGGCTTCAGGCAAATGGTGACGGCGTATTGGCCGTGGCTTTGCAACCGACGGATGCAGCTGATGTCCGAGTCCAGAAGAGGAGAGATGCCTCGCTGCACATACATCACAAATGACAACAAACAAGTTTAGGAGCCAGAAAATCTGCAAAAAAAGACATTGAGACTATATTTCAAAGCTTTTTCACAGTTGATTCTCTTATGAGTATTAAGTAAGTAAGTAAAGTTTGCACGTCCACGTTACCACCAGCTATACAATTGCGTTGAGAAACACAACCAGCTTAGGAAGTTTCGCATGTGCCAGGCCACCACCATGCCTGTGATACCAGAGTATTAGGGGAGCTAAAAGCATTTGCTGAACATAGTCTTTACAAGTTTTAAAGAAATGCTTGGTGATTTTGGGGGTTGAGTACCAGCAGCAAGGTCATGACTGTATATACAAGGTTCATGTAATGGCAGAGTACACAGCATAGTGATCATGAATGACCACATAGTTTAATGCATCCCTCTCGGCCGCACAGCCCAATCCATGGTGTGCGTGTGTGTGTGTGCGCGCGCACGTGTGCGTGTGTGTCTGTGCGTGTATGTGTGTGTGTGTCTTTGTCTATGCCTGCATATCTCTGTGCGCGCGCATGCGTGCACGCTTTCTTACGTTGATGACTTCTCGCACAGCGTCGATAGTGATGCTCTCAAAGCCTTCCTGGGTCTCAATAGACTGGGAATACACCAGCTCGTTGTGTTCAACACGACGATTGCGTTCCGCCAGCGTCTTGTAGTATGCTACACAGAGTGCAGAACAAAGGACGCCAAAGTTAATTTACAACAGAAACATTAATTATGCCACCACACACGCAAGAACAAACACATATGCACATGCACATACACACACACACACACACACACACATACAGAGGTGAAAAGCCAGCGTAAATTCGAAGAGCCAAATTGCTTGCAATACTTTCCATACAAATACAACTCAGCGTACGGCAATTCCCAAAGAAGATACGAAGATCCAGACGCAATACCCCTCCCCCCCCCTCACTGCCCAAATACACTTTGTGTTAAAGTAATTAGTTAGCCGGATTCGCGGCTGCATCACCTGACGTGTTCAGGAACACACCAAGCAAATACATTCGCATCGGCGGGCCACCACTTAGCCCATATATCGTCAGTGTTGAATGCAGACCTCTCAAGTGAGTCAGGGGAGAGGGGATAAGTCTCTCGACAAGCGTTAATGGCTTGTGAAGGATGGATACAGCTAATGGGATTTCGGTCTTTGACCACTTGGTGGTGGGTCTGATCTACTCAACTCCCACCGTTTAGGCGCTGCATCTGCGCCTTGATACACAAAGGGTGATGGCGTTCCCACGGCGGATGCGGAAAACTCGGCTTTCAGCCGAGTCTCACGCGAACCGTGAAATTTATTATTTAAAGGACAGAGTGCCAGAGCTCAGAGACTTACTCTTCGTACATGTACCGTAGTACGACGGGTAGAGTTTCTCCAGCTCACGCAGGATCACGTGTGTCATGCTGCCGAACAGTACAACGGGACGTACTCGTGCACCTTGAACACCGCAAGCATTCAGAGGACACAGGCAGGCAGACAGACGGACACACATAAGCACACATCGCAACAACAGACACATCAATATCCATAGGACGTTACAGTAAAGCCGGTCAAGGCGACCACTCTGATAAGGCGACCACCTGTCCTAGAGGACCACTACAACAATGGTATGTATGATTTAACTCGGATGGTGAGCCGATGAAATTATGGTGAAAAAAGTAGGACAAAATGTTACGAGTTCTGACTATTTCGTCGCACTCGCTGACTGTATAAGATCTGGTTACGTTGGTGGACAGTTAGTCATAACTCGTAACATTTTGTATCTATGATTGTATGAAAATGGCAATAGTCACCCAGGGTTTGTTGTACAGTGTGTAGGGATTGGGTGCAGGACCGGCGAAAGCAGTTTTTGATTGATCAGACCATACCCTAGCCTTTCATACAGATTGTGTATGATATGGAGGGTATACACATGACTTTAATACAGTTTGTGTATGATATGGAGGGTATACACATGACTTTCATACAGTTTGTGTATGATATGGAGGGTATACACATGACTTTCATACAGTTTGTGTATGATATGGACGGTAGTCACATGACCTCCTCAGCAAAAAACACACGTTGGTGGTCAAGAAGTTTGTCCGACCGTGGCCTGACCAACTGGACTGGTTCTGCCGTGCCTGGGGTGGTGCCTGTATGGTTCTGCCGGGCCTGGGGTGGTGCCTGTATGGTTCTGCCGGGCCTGGGGTGGTGCCTGTATGGTTCTGCCGGGCCTGGGGTGGTGCCTGTATGGTTCTGCCGGGCCTGGGGTGGTGCCTGTATGGTTCTGCCGGGCCTGGGGTGGTGCCTGTATGGTTCTGCCGGGCCTGGGGTGGTGCCTGTATGGTTCTGCCGGGCCTGGGGTGGTGCCTGTATGGTTCTGCCGGGCCTGGGGTGGTGCCTGTATGGTTCTGCCGGGCCTGGGGTGGTGCCTGTATGGTTCTGCCGGGCCTGGGGTGGTGCCTGTATGGTTCTGCCGGGCCTGGGGTGGTGCCTGTATGGTTCTGCCGGGCCTGGGGTGGTGCCTGTATGGTTCTGCCGGGCCTGGGGTGGTGCCTGTATGGTTCTGCCGGGCCTGGGGTGGTGCCTGTATGGTTCTGCCGGGCCTGGGGTGGTGCCTGTATGGTTCTGCCGGGCCTGGGGTGGTGCCTGTATGGTTCTGCCGGGCCTGGGGTGGTGCCTGTACATCAGTGTACAGTAAAACCTGTGACTAACAATCACCCCTTGCGGTCAGAGAAAGTGGTCTTTACTGGCAGGTGGTCCTTAGTTAGAGGTTTGCACCGCACAACCATAATAATTATATGAATGTGAGACCATCCGTGCCTGGCGAAAAGGTCTGTAGTACCAGGCTGGTCGCTAGTCACGGTGGTCTTTAGTTACAGGTTTTACTGTAGTACCAGGCTGGTCGCTAGTCACGGTGGTCTTTAGTTACAGGTTTTACTGCAGTACCAGGCTGGTCGCTAGTCACGGTGGTCTTTAGTTACAGGTTTTACTGTAGTACCAGGCTGGTCGCTAGTCACGATGGTCTTTAGTTACAGGTTTTACTGTAGTACCAGGCTGGTCGCTAGTCACGGTGGTCTTTAGTTACAGGTTTTACTGTAGCACCAGGCTGGTCGCTAGTCACGGTGGTCTTTAGTTACAGGTTTTACTGTAGTACCAGGCTGGTCGCTAGTCACGGTGGTCTTTAGTTACAGGTTTTACTGTAGTACCAGGCTGGTCGCTAGTCACGGTGGTCTTTAGTTACAGGTTTTACTGTAGTACCAGGCTGGTCGCTAGTCACGGTGGTCTTTAGTTACAGGTTTTACTGCAGTACCAGGCTGGTCGCTAGTCACAGTGGTCTTTAGTTACAGGTTTTACTGTAGTACCAGGCTGGTCGCTAGTCACGGTGGTCTTTAGTTACAGGTTTTACTGTAGTACCAGGCTGGTCGCTAGTCACGGTGGTCTTTAGTTACCGGTTTTACTGTATCGTTGTTCAGGATACTGTGGAGGAGAGCTTACCGGCAATCAACTCGATGTATTCATACGGCGGTGTAGGACCTGGACGCAGGAAAAAAGTAAACACCGATACAAACAGTCAGTCAATATTCATACAGTGAAACATGTAATTTTAGGTGTGCTAAGGGGTTCCGTGCCATGCATCTAACAGGTTTCAGGTGTAATATAGAATTTGGTGACCAGCTTTCCCTGCACCTACTGTGCACGCTCATGTGCCATTAGGTGAAATTTTAATTTAGGTGCCTGGTTTCTCTACCGAAATCACCGAAATTAAAGTTACACCGAAAATAGCATGTTTTACAGCATCCGCGAAAACAACGATTACAGCGAAAACGACGATTGTCATGTCGACCGAAACGTGGTATGCAATGGGGCTGGGTCCCCATGATCAATACTTTGTGAGAAGTAAGAAAAGTGGTGATGCATATCTTCAGCACCCCTGGTCAGGTCGCAGCCCAGGATCCGACCTTCCCAGCCGGTCAACAACCTATGTAAATACTAGAGAGAAGGAGAGATAGAGCCTGAGAGACACTAGCAAGGATCTTTCCCACTTTCACACAAACACTCCAGCCACTAAATCATTACTTCTCATTATGTAAGAACATAACCTTACCACACACGTGATGGCCGGCGGAGAGCTCGTCCATGATTTGCGTCACCGTCTTTGAGCCGCGTCGTCGCTGATTGCCGCGAATGCCGAACACGTGCAGCGCGCGATGGACAAACGTTTTACCGTTGCCGCCACTGGCGGAGTTGTCTCGGTGTGTGTGATCGTCCTCGCTCCTGGTGTCGTCGTCGACCGCTGGCCCGCGAGTGTGCAGCGGGGAGCAACGCGCCCCGGTCGTTTCCTCGTAAACGGGACCGGCGCCGAGCTCTCGTGCAGCTGCCAGCGCCGCCGGTGTGCTCTTGGCACTCATCGGAACGGACACGGACTTGGCAGGCTTCGTGCTTTGACCGCTCGCTTTGGTCGTGTTGGGCGTGAAGGTCACCGGTGTGCTGTTCGAATCCGCCGCCGTCGCCACCGTCGTCGCTGCGGTGGACGACGGCTGCTTCGTCGACGTCGTGTTGTTCTGGTGGCACATCTGGGTGACGTGCGAGCGCGCACTGCAGGAGGACATACGGAACAAAAACACACAAGTTTGCGCACAGACAAAGAGACGCACATGAGCACAAACCCACACACGCGATCCCACACCCACGCATGCGAGCCCACACCCACGCATGCGAGCCCACACCCACGCATATGAGCACACAAGCATATGCGTACACACATGTTGTATAATACTAGTAAAATCGAGGTGGAGATAACAGGAAATAGTGCTCCCCACGCTGGAGCTCGCCGAAATTATCGCTGAAATTGATACCACTACCTCGTGGAGACAACCGTATAATGAAAATAGTAATACTTTGAATCATATGAGTTGGCCAGGGGCTATGCGGCCGGACGCCGCTATGCCACATGACCAAAATAACCAAAATCAGCGCCCGGCACTGCAAGCTTACAGTGTGGTCCCAGTGATTTCATTTGCACAGCTGTCTGCCAGGGCTGGACACTCCTCTCTGGCTACAGCTTTGGTGCGGCGGCCGGAATAGCTTCTGCCGTTCAGTTGCCGAGCTCCTAGTCTGAGTATGACAATGTGTTGTAGTACGTTGCTTATCCGGTCCTCTTTTATGTGGATTCCTCACCATCCGGAAGAAAATCGCTGGTTACCGATTTACAGAATATGTCATGCATGTATACAGTGTGTGTGTGTGTTCGATTATCCGGTTCCCTCGCCTTTCCAGATATTTTTTGTGGAAAACGGATGTGTGCGGTTATGCGAAGTCTGACTGTACTCCAAATTCAGAAACGTTTGGTTCTCAAAATTGTAGGTATGAGGGCAAGAGGCCAGGCAAGAGGCCAGGTTAGGTGACCATACATTTCAGGCACAGAGAAGTAGTTCCCTGAACGTGCTTGTTCGGTTATTGAAATTTCAGGTACGAAACAGACGCGCCGAAAGTACCGAAAATAGAAGGACACCAAAATGTTGAGAATCACAGTAAACCTGTTTTCCGTGCCCGCATTCGCTTTCTGCACTGTGTAGCAAGGCTCAGCTCAGTACTAGCGAAGGCACTCACGTTTTCGGACACGGTATGCCTCCGATACGCTCCGTGTCCTTGTAGTGAAGGATCTTGCAGCCCATCCAGGCGCCGATCCTGCCCTCCGGCATCGTGTCGTGGATGTGGAGGATGTCACCATTAGCGATGCACAGCTGATCAGGTCGTGTGGCCAGATAGTTGAAGTTAGCCCTGTATGGAGTGGATGCAGAAAAGAGAAGAGACAGAGAGAACTTGTAAATTGGTGCAAGATAGATGATAAGCAGAAAACAAGCAGAAAGACTTAAAAGTAACAGAGAAACTCAGCAGGGCAGAGTAGCTGCGAGTTGAGACAAATGTTACCACCTTCATCATCACAAAGAGCACGCGCATGTGCACGCGTGAGCACCTAACCACGCACGCGCACGCACGCACTCACACACACACACACACACACACACACACACACACACACACACATACTAGAGTCGTGGGCATATCAGCAGCAGCAACAGTGCGAGCCTTAGCTAGAATGCAGACCATTGGTCAATAGAAAGACCCTTAGTGGCCTTACATGCCATATAATACTATTACATAGTCTTACATGATCTGCAAATCCTTACATGATAAATACCCTTATGTGATCTGCAAACCCTTACATGATAAATACCCTTATGTGCATGATATGCAAACCCCTACAAAATCTTCAGACCCGAGTCAATACACAGGATCAACCCATCACACGTTGGTATAACAGGCATGGTGGTGGCCTGGCATGAGCAAAACGTCCTCAGCTGTGTTTCTCTACGCAAGTGTATAGCCGGTTGTAACGCGCGGACGTGTGAACTTTTTTTTTTTTAACCCAGGACACTTACCTGACATAGAAGTTCTCCTTGGCTTTCCCACTGTTGACCTTGTTATAACCTAGCAGAATATGCAGCAGACAAACAAGATACACGTCATAACCTAATACGATACATTGAACACTAAACGCAGTCTAATGACGACGGCTGCAGATGTATGCACTCTCTTCCTTCTGTGCCACCCAGTAAACATGACACTACATGTGTTTATTCGCCTGGAGAATATACAGTGCGGCTTTGAGCAGGTTGCATACGAGTTTACTTCTTTTCCAGTCACGAAGCAACATGATTATGTACTTTTATCGAGTAGTATGCATGTAGCGTTCGTTGTCATGGTAACACGTACCGTCTTCGTCCGTCTCCACGACGATGTGAACGATCTCACTGAACGCGACAGTGTTGTCTATCCAGTACTGGGTTAGCTCCAGCGGTGCGTCCTGCACGTCTTTACTCTGCACCTGAACACACACACGGACACACACAGCCACAAGTATAGAATGAAGTATTCGGAGTAAGAATAGAAAAAGAAGAAGAAGAACCACTGGAGAATGTGCTCTTCTATATTTTATTATTTATTTTTCTAAGGATCAGTCGGGGAAGTGAACTGCCTGAAAAGAGAAAAAAACGCCAGACCCACCAGGACTCGAACCTGGGACCCTGCTTGTCATGAGCAATGCTCTAACCACTGAGCTATGGGACCAGGCTGAACCTAGAAGGCGCTGACAAGTTTTTCACTCCAAAGGCAGCTCACAACACGTGCCACACATACTCCCCCCCCAGAGTACAGAGCATCTTAGGATAAATACACCTGTTACACGCATATATGTGCACGTGAGCACGTGCACACACAGATGCACGCAGACGATGCAT
>NC_088654.1:7314745-7328245 GCF_964019385.1 Sycon ciliatum | reverse complement strand
CATGCCAATATGCACATGCATGGTGAGAGGAGACAGCAGTGGAATATGGAAACTTTCCCGGCAATCCGACCCGTCAGGGGACAATTCGACAGCATCAATTTCAGATTCAAACTCTCGCAATCACCACAGGTCGGTAAATGTGCAGCGACAATGAACACCTAAGATTAGCAGAACCAATGGAGGGAGGGAGGGATGGGAGGGGAGGGAGGGAGAGGGAGGGAGGAAGGGAGGGGGAGGGGAGAGGGAGGGAGGGGAAGGAAGAGGGAGGGAGGAGGGAGAGGGAGGGAGGAGGGAGGGGGAGATAGAAAGAAAGAAAGTGTGTGTGTGTGAGAGTGTGTGTGTGAGAGAGAGAGAGAGAGAGAGAGAGAGAGAGAGAGAGAGAGAGAGAGAGAGAGAGAGAGAGAGAGAGAGAGAGAGAGAGAGAGAGAGAGAGAGAGAGAGAGAGAGAGAGAGAGAGAGAGAGAGAGAGAGAGAGAGAGAGAGAGAGAGAGAGAGAGAGAGAGAGAGAGAGAGAGAGAGAGAGAGAGAGAGAGAGAGAGAGAGAGAGAGAGAGAGAGAGAGAGAGAGAGAGAGAGAGAGAGAGAGAGAGAGAGAGAGAGAGAGAGAGAGAGAGTGAGAGAGAGGGGCAGAAAGAGGAGAGAGACAGGAAGGGAGACAAACAGAGATAGACAGACAGAGACACAGAGAGAGAGAGAGGCAGGGAGAGCCGATGCAGCTTGGCATACTTACAAACAGAATGCGATCGCCCATCTTGACGCCATGCTCCATGACCCAGTCTGGCGCTGATTTGATGAACGTCCCACAGCCACGTCCACCGACCAGCCCCCATTCTTCAACGTCCAGGCCAAAGCTTGTGTCACCCGTGCGTGGGTAGTGTAGGGCAATCTCCCTGCGGCTGTGGGCACAGGAAGACACGAATGTCACAACAAAACGTCATGAGAATGGATATGTTATCATGTGCTGCCCTACTGATGGGCCAGGCGCAAACATTTGGCAGAACATAAATTTGAATCGCAGTAAAGAGACCGTTCTTCGAGTCGAGGATTGAAGTTTCATAATTGTGTAAGTGGCTGTGTTGGAGTTTGCGGACAATAAGAAAAGTTTGCCATGCCCCACCATCGCCCTCTCTGTCGACCCAACATGTTACACCGACAACAAGACAACTCTAATTTTAGAACTGCTCCCAGTGGTCCGACAGACAAGTGGATCAATTGCACACACCCGCATGCATACACGCACACACATAACGCATACACACACACATACAAACACCCGAACACATGCACCCACGCACAGACACGCACTGGCATATCGAAGATACGGGACCATCATGAGCCTGACGCGGAGCCCCCCCCCCCCCCCCCCCCCTTTCCTTCAATGCTACTGTAGCATACACAGCACTAGTTCAACGGTATGTAGTATTATTTCTACTCCACTAGTGTATACAAAGCACTAGTTCAACGGTGTGTTGTAGTATGTCTACTCCACTGGTGTACACAAAGCACTAGTTCAAAGGTGTTTAGTAATACTTCTACTCCACTGGTGTACACAAAGCACTAGTTCAAAGGTGTTTAGTAATATTTCTACTCCACTGGTGTCCACAAAGCACTAGTTCAACGGTGTGTTGTGATATGTCTACTCCACTGGTGTATACAAAGCACTAGTTCAACGGCGTGTAGTAATATTTCTACTCCCCTGGTGTAGCACTAACAAAACGACGGCCCGCCACACTTACCTCCCGTGCGCGTGGCCAGCTCCGATGCGTTTCAGCTGAGCGTCGGTCAGTCTGAGCGGCCTGTCTATCTTGGTGCAGCCTTTCGATTTGGGATGCGCCATCACGTCGGAGGACTGGCTCATGGCCGACCTTGACGACGAGCTCTTGCAGAACATTCCGGGCAGGATGAGGTTTACTGTGTTGGATGCCTGTGTTACGCTGATCGTCGGCACCTGTGGTTCACTGCGGCGCCGTTGCGAGCTGATCGACTGCGTGCTGAGGTGCGGGATGGACGCCGAGCGAAAGCGATCGGTCATGCGCTTGTTGCCGTCGACCTGGTAGCTCGGCGCGCGCAGCTCGTCCACTTGCAGCCGCACGGTGCGGAGCGGGCCTTTGGCGCTGGTGCCACCACCGCAGCCGCTGCGTGTCGGCTCCGTGACCGTGATGGCGGGCAGCACTACCGAGTCGCTGCCGTCGTCATTGTCATCGTCGTCGCCCTCGTCGGACAGCTCGGCGGGCAGATTCTCCGAGGAGAGCTGGGCGCCCACTTCGGTCTTGTGGCGCACGGCCGTGCAGCTGGAGCTGGACACGGCGCACATGCCGGCACTGGAGTCTGGGCGGTTCATCGCCGCGCTCGTCACCACGGTAACAGCGTCGTTGGGCGACACGGGAACCGGCGGCAGGGTGGGAGCGACGCTGGCCAGGCGCTTGGCGTACGGCGTCATCGGGGACGCGACGGTGGACACCGGGGAGTTCATCAGAGGACCGCTGCGACCGGCGGTGCCGGGCTGCGAGCACGAGCCGCACTCGGACAGGACCAGGCGACGGCGCACGCTGACGTTCAGCGCCGAGGAGCGTTCCGAGTCGGACAGGATGCGCTTGAAGTCCGTCTGCGTGGCGCACACGTCACCGTTCACCTAATTGCACAACGCAACACCAGCAGCAAACCAGAGCATTGCATTACCCGGGAGCAGGCACGGCTTGAGAAGCATAGCAGTACTGGTCTACCTGTACATATCTGCTGGGGTTTTTTTCTTTCATTTTTTACTATTGACACAGCCCTACTGGAAACAGATGGAGTCAGTCTGTGCATATCCCGGGGCACTATTATCGACTATGCAAGCAATTACAGTAAAAACCTGTCAAGGCGACCACTCGGATAAGGCGACCACCTGTCCTGGAAGACTACTGAAACCAGGAGCAAGGAATGCTATGACCACCTGGTAACAAAGACCAGGTTTTGAAGGTCCCTTGAGCGGTCATCTTAGATAGGTTTCGCTGTACTAGCAGGGCCCGTCAACTGTCACAAACATTTTCCAAACTTTTTCCAAACGTTTTCCAAAACTGTCCAGTTTCCGTGCGTGGCTGCTTCGTATTACATGCAAACGAAGTGAAGGACATCCCCGCTATCATAAAAAGAAAGGTGTGGAAGACATTTTCGTGCTAATGACAGCAGCTGAACACCAATGCTACGCACGCAAAAGAAGCATGTCAAGGCGCTATAGCTCTTTCCGGGAAGTGACAACGGCTGCGATTACCCCGCTCAGAGCTGTGTCGCCTGCATACAAACCAGCGTTATTTCTCTCTCCTTCATGCTTCCATGTGCAACATAAAGGATAGATTGGCGCTGTTAGCCCTTCCGCTAAATTGTACTGCGCACATTTACACATACACCCAAAGTGTGCTGTACTTGCTCACAGTCATAAACTGGCCACATCGGTCTCCCCTGGGGAGAAGGAAGAGAGACTCAGAAGACATCTAGGAAAGCTTACTCAATTGCGGCTACTGAACCGCTCAACGGCTGCCAGCCCCCAAACCCGCAACCCACGGGTGGACTTGAAAATGTGATTCCACATACCAGTATGGGCTCACCACAGCGCAGTAAGTGAGTGAGGATACGGTGCACATACCCATACATACAATAGCCCTCCAGGAGCACGGCTATTGAGTATGACAGAGGACATACCTCTCTAACTTCATCACCGACCAGCAGCTGTCCATTGTCCTTGCTGGAATTGTTGGTGATCTCCTTGATCACCAGGGCACGGTCTGCTACGATACCTCCACCAAGATCTGCACAACAACAACAACAACAACGTACACACAAACAGATAGGACCTTGGCTGAATGCACGTGCACAAACATACACACGTACACACACGTACATGTACACACGTACAGACACAAACATACACACATATGCACATACGTGCACACACACACACACGTACACACACAGAGAACATTACACACACCTGCATCTGGTGGTAGTTGAATGTCCAGATCAACCTCCTTCAGAAACATCACCGGCCTTTCATTGCTGATATTCACCGTCTGCACAAAAATCACACCAGAAAACGTTGTCAGCAAAATCCGCCAGCGATCTGTTGAGATGACCCCAACAGATGATCCTCTTATCTCCGGTCATATGAGTGGAAATGACACAGTTCAGTCCAGGCCGAGGTGGTCATCTAGGACCATGCGTTACCTGCATCAGCGTGGTCAACGTCACAAGTATTTTTTACTCAACACGGGTACATGAACAGTGAGCCCTGTCCAGGGCGACGGCTCGAGGGACCTTCAAAACGTGGTCTCTGTTACCAGGGGGTCTCTCTTACCAGGTGGTCTCTGTTACCAGGTGGTCTCTGTCACCAGGTGGTCTCTGTCACCAGGTGGTCTCTGTTACCAGGTGGTCTCTGTTACCAGGGGGTCTTTGTCACCAGGTGGTCTTTGTTACCAGTTGGTTTCTGTTACCAGTTGGTCTCTGTTACCAGGTGGTCTCTGTTACCAGGTAGTCTTTGTCACCAGGTGGTCTTTGTCACCAGATGGTCTCTGTTACCAGTTGGTCTCTGTTACCAGTTGGTCTCTGTCACCAGTTGGTCTCTGTCACCAGGTGGTCTCTGTCACCAGTTGGTCTCTGTCACCAGTTGGTCTCTGTCACCAGTTGGTCTCTGTTACCAGTTGGTCTCTGTTACCAGTTGGTCTCTGTTACCAGTTGGTCTCTGTTACCAGTTGGTCTCTGTTACCAGTTGGTCTCTGTTCCCAGGTGGTCTCTGTTACTAGGTGGTCTCCTTATCCAGGTACAGGTCTACCCTCGATAGTAGACAACACCCGCGGGTTTCAAGAGTTTGTCTTATAACGAGTACTATCTACTATACGGACTTGAATATGCTACGTGTATCAGGCTTCAGTGGATTTTAGATTAGATCGTTGTCGACTGATAAGGTTGGCCTTGTAACCGATGGCGTGCTGACGAGGGTAGACGTGTACGCAACCTGAATGCCAGTTACCCCAGATGAATGGGGTTTCTCTGAAGAAAAAGATCAGCCTAAAACCAAAGAACACGACACATCAACACCCCCCCCCCCCCCCCCCCACACACACACACACACGCACCCACCCACCAACCACCAGCGCTAGAAACAGTTACTTACCCCGGATGATTCGCTCTGCACACCGGAGTCGGCGATACTGTGATTGCAGACGGTGAACTTGACGCACTTGAGCGGGATAGAGCCGGTGAGACGCTGCCGGGTCTCCTCCAGCTCGCGCCGCGTGCGCTCCATTTCGCTGCGCGCCTGCGAGAGCTTCTGCTGCTCTATGTTCACGTGCTCGCTGGCCTTCTCATGCAGAGCAGTCAGGTTCAGAATCTTAGCCTCTTGCTCCTGGATGCGATACGCCTGCAGACATCGGGTGGCCACAACCACACATATCACAACTTGTTTTCTGGGATACTAATGCATTGCATATTTGTTTGTTTGTGTTTAAAATGTGCAAAGTAAAAAAAAAAAAAAAAAAAAAAAAAAAGCAAACACACCATGCAAGCAATAGTGTCCCAGAAAACAAACCGTACAGTACTGTCGGTGGCCGAAGAACTGGGGGGTCAACCTCCTAACCTAGACCAGTCCCATCGTTGTCATGCATTACAGTCAATGCACAGTTGAGTCACCGTCTATACATTGGTATGCTCTGCTGGGTGGAATTCTAGACTGGTCCATCGTCAACAACCCTGCTGTCGGAATTTGACATCTGATACCAGAACATTCCAGATAATTATCTGTTCATATGAAATTTCATGTTTTGTGTGGGTAATGATGCACTCGGGACAATTTTGCCCCATTGTCCTGGAAAACGGATGCGGCATTGACTCAAATGATACAAGTCAGCAATGAGAGGACGACTGTCTTACAGGGGCATCACACACGGTGCGACCAATACGACCATGGTCGTGCCACGTTTCGTCCAGGATGGTCCGCCCAGAGCACCTGTACTCTGTTGAGCGCTAAAATGTGCCCTGTTGGCCGAAAATCCTATCCCCTCCCCACATGCCCCCCCCCGGTGAGTGATACCCTCCCTGGTCGCACCATGACCCCACTGCCCTGTGATCGCAGCCCCTGGTCTTACGTAGGTGAGAGTCTCCTCCTGTCGTTTCTTCTCTTGATCCTGCATGACCAGCAGCTGCTGCACGGCCGTCTGTGTGCTCTCCAGTTGCCGACGGTGATTTGCATGGATGCTCTCAACGGACGTTTGTAGTTCGGAGTTACGGACGGTCAGCTGCAGACAGCAAACACAGCATTATTTTACTTGCGTGCACAGGACTCAAACGGCAGAATAGTTAGATACTGTATAGCAGGAAATTTTCGGACGGAGTATATTTTCGTACAATTTCGTACACGGCCTCTTTTGTACAAAAACATTTTCAGGTGAAATTATGTACACTATACATGCGTACTGCTTGCGAACACGTGCATCTAGCATACAGCACTGTACGAAACTAAAATCCGTACTACGGAAGGGTCGAATTTTGGCTTTGTCCGGAAAAATTCCGTCCGAAAATTTCCTGC
Source organism: Sycon ciliatum (assembly GCF_964019385.1). Lineage (NCBI taxonomy): Eukaryota > Metazoa > Porifera > Calcarea > Leucosolenida > Sycettidae > Sycon > Sycon ciliatum. The sequence goes on along the minus strand of NC_088654.1, from coordinate 7,321,687 downwards.
TATACAGTACATGATCTGCGTGCACAGGACAGAAATGGCAGAATAATGTAAAACCGGGATTTTTCGGTGGTGTAGAATGTCGGTGTTTCCCACAATCAACAGTTCGGCAGTGCGAAAATTTCGGTAAACCAGTTTTCTAGATCCAAAAATGCATTCTGCACACTGTGTGGCATGGCATTGTTGAATTTTAGGTCACGTTTTAGTTCAGGTAAAAATTACCCCTTCCGAAGTTACCGAAAATGAATCTCCGCCGAAATTTTCCAGTTTAGTCGCAGCACAGTGTGGCAAAGTATGCAGTCATTGTATACACACGTTCCTGAGGACATCACAATCATTGCTTGATACAGCCTACTGCATACTGTTATTTCACAATCGGTGTACTTTTATTTTCTGTACTTTCGGTGTATCTGTTTCATACCTAAAACTTCATTCAATACACCGAACAAACACTAACGCACATAATCCAATAGGGAACTGCTTCTCTGTACCTAAATTTTCTGTTCACCAAACCTGCAGGAAGCTTGACAAGAGAGGAGAGCGAGTCTTACCGCAATATTTCCACTGGGCCATGCGTGTTCTGCATACACCTACAGTCAAACCTGTCTAAGACGACCGCTCACAAAAACCTTCTCTGTTACCAGGTGGTCTCCTTTGCCAGGGTCATTGGACCGTCAGGCGAAATAGCACGTCATAGTACATTTGAGATCAGCGGGAAGAAGATGACGACGTCCACTAATTTAGTATCTGTGCACACGAATCTGCTGTGTGTGTGACTCTGTGTGTCAGCTATGATATCATCTTCTGTGGTTCCATGCCTAGCATGTACGTCTGAACCATCCTGCAAAGTTTGAATGACGTAGGTTGAGCGATCGCTCCGCGAAACATACTTTTTGAAATTCTCTTCATAGTATATCTTCCACCATTGAAATTTCGAATTTCTTCAAAAAAAGTGCTGAGAGGGGTGGCTTGCAACCTCGATATGGCTTGTCCCAGGCATGCTTTGGAGCCATCTTCTATTGAAGTAGTGGCGGGGATCTACCCTGCAACTGCTACAACAAAAAATGATTGGATCTGAGAAAGCGTGAGACCGCGAATCTCGGTTGAATATTGAGTATTTCAAGCCTTTTCACGACGAAGATGGAGTTCTTTTTGGAGATGGACGTCGCGGCAAAGGACATGGTGTCCAACTTCTGGCGTCTGGTGAAGCCAGGGATCATTTGTCCAGTCAGGTCGGCAGCCTAACCGTCGGTAAGCTTGTGTTTGGATCCCGTTCTGCTCGATGTGGTAGATCACAAACAATTTGATATCGCACACATTGATCTCAGCATCGTGCGTACGGTATTTTATATTCAGAAAATCCCAAAGTGTCTCTGTGTGGCCGTCCTATGCCACGAGAAACTCCAATCAGGCTCCTATGTCCTCTGCCTTCATGATTGAATATCCACTTCATTTGAACAACGAACACAACAATCGAGCTAGGACGGCTTTGCAATGAAAAATACAGCTATACTGGAGCTGAAAAAAGAAAGAAAAAAACGTGCTCAGGATGAGACTCGAGTACACGCATACTCTCCCAGCAGGTGAAACGCAAATTTTTGTGAAAAATGCGTGACGCCAACTGACCAGTAATTTCGCCTGACGTGGAATAGCATCCCTTGGCCCTGGTTGCAATAGTCTTCTTGTACAGGTGATTGCCTATTTCCAAGCGGTTGCCTCGACAGGTTTTCCTGTACTCATCCTTCTCACCCACTGTTTGCCCAGGGCTCTCAGCAGAGCTGATACCACCGCGAAACCACCGCACCCCGCCATCACACTCACCCACTGTTTTCCCAGGGCTCTCAGCAGAGTTGATACCACCACCAAACCATCACCAAACCACCACCATACCACCACCAAACCACCACCAAACCACCGCACACCGTCATCACACTCACCTGAGCATTGTTCTCCTGCAGCTTACTGTTGGCCGCCTCCAGGGCCGCGACAGACTCGCGCAGCGCCTCGTTCGCCTCGCGCACCTCGTGGATCTCCTTGGTGAGCCGGAAGTTGGTGTCCAGCGCCTGCCCGCGCTCGTGTCTCGCCGTGTCGCGCTCCTCCCTGTGCTGCTCGAGCATCGTCTCCCAGTTGACCGCCTGGTGGTGCGCCACGGCAGCAGCGGCAGCAGCGGCCGCATCGTTAGCGCACGTGGCCGCTCGACCCGCCGAGCCGACCGGCAGGGAGAACGGCGAGGAGAATCGGCAGCTGCCGTCGGCTTCGACGCCCACACCCGTGTGACCGGACACGATGTCACTGCCTAGCCCGTCGCTGATCGGACAAACTGCACAAGCGAGCACAACAGACAGTAATGCCGAGCAAAACAAAACAAAACATATCAGTAACACTATTCTCATCATCTTGTGAGTGACGACCGGTGAGAAGGCATAGACATAAACACCTGTACATATTTGTACATATCGGTGAAGAAAAACAAATATTTTAATAAAACATAAACACAGCAATGAATAAAACTATAGACGTACTCATCACAATCATAGAAACGAAAATATTGCGCATATAGTTTGATTCATCACATTATTGAGATCATTGTTAAGTAAATACAGCACTTGATCAATCGCACACGTGCACTGGATTTGAGTAAACTCATAATCCCTCTTATCTAGACGTGGACGTTCAGGGTGGGCGCCTGCGTCTACGCGGCACCCTGTGGGTGGGCAGTGTGCACACAGGGTGTGGCCATGCACTACATCATGCAATGTACAGTTCTTGCCAGAGAAGTTACACCTCATGACTACTGCATAAGAACAAAGTTTCTCTTGGAATTTACTTTCGCTATATTCGTTAGGGGGCACGAAAATAACTAAAGTTCGTACCAAACTAAAGTTTTTTTCTCTGAACGTTCGGGGTAACGGACCTCGACCAAAAATGAAATTTAGTACGCAACGAACCTGCTGGTGGAGTGATCTAACGACAGATTTCGTAAACGAAAATTTGTACTTAAATGTATACGTACACAGTACTAGTTGAAGCATTCAGTGCACAGACCGGCGGCAGTACTACTACTAGGCAGTTGTGCCAGCCACAAGTATTGCCACACACAGATGTATTCATGACGTTGGATTCCTCTATGGCGTTGGATTTCTCTATGGCGTTGGATTTCTCTATGGCGTTGGATTTCTCTATGGCGTTGGATTTCTCTATGGCGTGGGATTTCTCTATGGCGTGGGATTTCTCTATGGCGTGGGATTTCTCTATGGCGTGGGATTTCTCTATGGCGTGGGATTTCTCTATGGCGTGGGATTTCTCTATGGCGTGGGATTTCTCTATGGCGTGGGATTTCTCTATGGCGTGGGATTTCTCTATGGCGTGGGATTTCTCTATGGCGTGGGATTTCTCTATGGCGTGGGATTTCTCTATGGCGTGGGATTTCTCTATGGCGTGGGATTTCTCTATGGCGTGGGATTTCTCTATGGCGTTGGATTTCTGATTTCTCTACATCATACATCTGTACATGGCAGGCTGTAGAGTGTAGTACCACCCACATGCATAACTGTCACTGTGTGATGTGTGCCACTTCACAAGACTCAGTTTGTCAAGTAGTACACTGTGTAGGTGGCCTGAGCCTGAGGGTATAATTGGAGTATCACTCAAATGCATGGCACCACCCTCTGGCACAGGTAACTCAGTTTACACTGTTGCTGCAGTGCTAGGATAACCCTGTCAAGTGTTACACAATTGGACTGGTTTCTACTTGATAAGAATTATGTTCACCCATCCACAACTCACAACACTGCTAATAATTTCCTCAGAATGAGGAGGGAAATCAGAATAAATGAATGACTAAACTGTTACTTGAGCTGCCTGGAACTCAGGTCGTCGGGTCAAGTCACAGACCAGTGCGTCACCATCTGTTCTTATCCGCTCTGCGCATTACTCACTGACATCTTTGCTGCTCGTGACCTCAAGTGTTTCACGGCTCTGCTCGCTGCAGAACACGCACACAGCTCTAGATTATCGGAGAGGATAAAAGGGACCCAGCGCGTCACCGCAACGAGTCCGTGAGGAAACGGCATCGACTATTTCTGTTGCAACGTTGAAGGATCGATCTGCGACACTTGCAGAGCGCACGGGCGCCATTCACTGCAGTCATTACTCAGCGCAGAACCTGTTGGAAACATTTGCGTTGGAGAAGCGCGAGTGACGCTCCAGCCGGAGGCGCACGCAGGAAGTGGACTCTGCTGGTCCTGAGCGGAAAATCAAGCGAAGAGGTACTAGGTACAGCCTATCTTGACTCCAGTCCAGGGCCAAAAAACGCGTGTCGAGCGAGCAGCGACACCGTACCGCGCTGTCCTTCTCTACTCCGATGGAAGCGTGGTGTATTTAGTTTTTGCGTGCTTTAGGGCTACGATTTCGTGAAGTGCCCTCCGACTGATCCAGTAAACTATCGCGCAGCTTAGTTTTGGATACAGGAACGGATCACCGATTGCTGCTGCTACTCTTCCGCGGCGTGTGTTCTCAGCTACAGACATCTGAGCTCATGAGGCGACTGTTCAAAAGGTCCACATTGCCTGCATCTGATTCTGATGTCTGACAAATTTGAGTTTGTTTGTCGTCACCAAAACTTACAACTACCCTACATGTGGATGTAGACAAGGCTCAGCGGAGCCTTCGATTGTTCGAGTGCACTACATAATGGTACACGCGCTTCGCTTGAACGCGACAGAGTATTCTTGTAATCAACCTTCACCGCGAGGGGTCGGCGATGGAGATAGCAACCAATTTTTCTTCTTCTTTTTCTCGTGCCGTGAATGATTCGCGGCTCCAGGAGTAGATACAAAGAGATACTCGCACACGCGACGCCGACGTTACAGCACACGCGCACATACAGGGCGAACAGCGGAACACCTCCTTGTGAACTAACTACATTGTAGTAGTAGTAGCTGCGAAGGCCAACATCATGACAACAACAGAGTGAACAGCAGCGAACAGTCAGGCCCAGTCTCGCGCAGTCCATGTGTTCGTGCTGCGGGCCAGCAGTGGACAGTACATGTAGTAGTTCAGATTGCGCTGAACTGAGCCTGAAGCGAAGATAAATACGCTGCAAGCGCATGACACCATATTCTTTCGCCGTCTTATCATGGCCATATCGGAGACGAGCATCAGCAGCGCAGTGAACTACTCTCACCGCCGCTACATCATCACCGGCTAGGCAACAACGCTGAATTGCCATTGGGCATTTGCAACTGGCTAACACACAGGTTCAATCCACATTGCACACGCACGCACGAAGCCAACGCTGCGACCAAAAATCCAAGCAAACAAAGTCATTTCAATAAACGAAAGGGTCGTCGATTTCGACACTCCTACAGACACCCCTCCGCTGTTCGTCGACACGCGCCATACGCATTATAAGCTACGTGAACTATTATGAATGAGCATAGTACATCCTCTCGACATCGCGATGACATTTCTTTGACTGGCGAGCTGTAGGTCTACTCGGCACAAGATTCCCCAAAACGCTCAACGATACATACATTAGCTCACCGTCAAAATAATTCATTCACAATTCCCATACACATAGTCCTGATAATCCGAAAGCTAAAAGGAGAACAAGAATTCGTCAATCAGCCATTACACAATGCAAATATCGTGTACGATGGTGTACACGCTCCACGCCCCGCGCGCATTCAGGCACGAAAAGGAACGCACTAGCACTACTGTCTGTAGATCTACACGGAATTATTTCCCCCGAAAAAGCATACCAGCAAGATTTCCGCGTGCGTCGATAGGAGGCCTGTGGAGACTGTGGCCCGACCGTCCTCCTGTGAGCAAGAATGAGACAGTACACATAACACAACCATCATGAGCATCGTGGTGGACACAAAAAAGGCCCCACACCATTATCTCGTTTGCAAAATAGACACGCATTCCTAGTCATAATTGAAAACAATTTTACGAGTAGACCTACTCGGTAGCTAGCGACCACAACTCGCTAGCGCCATGCGTATCAGCTACAATACAAATTACAATGCATGCACACGTACAAGAGAGGACGCGAAGAGCACAGCATTATCAGACAAACCTTCATCAGCAGTATACTACTACTAGTAGACAGGTATAATTGCTCTCTAGAAAGGGGAGGATTCGAGGTTCCTGCGTCACGAAATTGCCACTCAATCAAATCTACACGTTACACTCACACAGTACTGCCCCAACGAACTACGTATTCGCTGCCCTGTCATTGAGCATTTGTGCTCGTTTGGATGCGCGAATTCAAATAAAATATACAAACAAACAAACACAAACTTGGGGAAGATTCCTTTCAAAATAATTATTACTATTATGATACAGCGACTCGCAGTGACCAACATCCTAGAAACACGGACGCAAACCCAAACGACATGGACACAAGAGCACACCCTGACATAATACTGTAGAACGTGTTCAAAGCTCTGAACTCGCCATCACGACAGCATCGCGGGAGGCGTCTATCACAAAATTGATACTATTTCTGGTAGATCTACATGGCTGTTCAATCATGCACATTATCAACAATAATGCCAAAAAATATGGGTGTGAAATATTACAATACCAACATCGGTCCAAGGAATCACGGAAACATTTCAATGACGCCCGAATCAAACCAGGCATCACAGCTCACACATAATCATTATCACCCAGGACTACGGCTTACCAGTGGAGCCCGAGTATACGACGTCCACGGCGAAGTACCCAATCTCTTGCTCGATAGTCCCGTGGAACGTTTTGAACATCGACGGCGCAAAGCGCTGCACTGCTTTCCAGAGCGCCTGCCAAAGGCTACACACATCTTCCCTCGCCAGGATGATGGAAACAAGCGCCTCGGCGCGATGGCGACTCTGGCCAGCTCCCACTATCGTCTCGCTCTCGAAAGGCGAAAGGTCGCCATGGGTTTTCAGAAACTCC
>NC_088654.1:7292245-7309745 GCF_964019385.1 Sycon ciliatum | reverse complement strand
CTGGGGAAAGCTTTGACTGGAGTCTGAAAAACTACATGACACGTGATGTCGTTGCAACGTTTACAGACTCTGCAACCCGCGGCCCGCCCATTAGGCTTTTCCGGATTATGCGTTTTTTCTTGGTCTAAAATGGAAATGGAAAGTGTTTTGAAAAACCCCTATAAATCAAATTTTTTTCTAAAGAAAATGCAAAAAAATACCCAAAAAGCACAAAAAATGCCACCGTTGCCATGGTAACAAAATGGCGACAGGTAGTCGCGTGACATTTGGCACCATGGTGATCATTCATGGTGATCGTGAAGTACCTATCGCTTGCAGGGAGTCGTAAAATACCGGTATTTTACGACTCCCTGGCCCAAAGTGGGTCAAAATGGACAAAATGCATTTTGACCCCCAAAATGCAAAAATATGCAAACACATAATCCGGAAAGGCCTACCGCCCATGGCCCAGCTCAGGTCTTTGCAGATCCGACAATGCAGCCACGTGGAGCCTTCCCAAGAGTCATACAATGTACATGTAACTCACCTTGTAGTCAACTGTCGGTGCATGGAAAAACGGTTTTTAATTTAAGAGCATGTGGTCGCTAAACCCAGAGCCCCGGCAGAGGTCGCTTACACCAGGTTTTACTGCAATTCCAAACCAAACCATACAATGTCATGTAACATTAGAGACCAGAAGGAGAACAACGAAACTATTACTTGTGTGATTAGTATTTCAAGCCGTGAGTCACACATCGACTATCTAAATTCAAACCAAGGCACTAGGTCGTGACGCTACACACGAAACCGTTCTTGACGTGGGTCGTGTGCGCGTTTACGTCGCCTGGATCAGTTTAGTATGCAAGATGTCGTGCTAGGATGGCGCAACGGAACGCGCACGGAGCACGTCCGAAGACTGAAAACCGCTGTCAATCAGTGTGGCACTACCATTGACGTCAGCAGGGGCTTTGACCTGCCTAGCATTGGGGACTGGGATGTCAAAACAATGGAAATCTTCACTTGGCACTCTTTACAGTAATAAACAATGGGGCTGCACCAGGCTAGGGTCCGGCGAATTCTGCCCGCAGAAAAATTGGCAGAATTCGGTACTTTTTCTGGTAAGTTTCATGCATGTTTGGTATGTGGATAAAGAAATGGAGCAGAACTCAAAGAGGTGCCTGCCATACGGTTTTTTTTTTTTCAATTTCGGCCAGTCGGGTACTATCATTTCGTCTTGGGGGTTAGACAAGGGGAAGTAGCCATGTAGGGGCGTTAGCCCGCCTTTCGGCACCGGGAGTTGCAGCTCGCTCGACTTGACTCTACTGAGTGCAGAGGACCCACACCTTGATCTGGTGAGCTGCGTCGTGGGGATTTTGCAGTCAGATGTGCGACTGCGGGGCTCGAACCCGCGACCTCTCGGGTCGCAGGCAATTGCAGTACCCCATGTACTACCGGGGAGCCCCATGGTTCTGCCAATGTCACTGTTTTTCGAGCAGAATGTGCCAATTGTTCGGGCATCATCCGTCAAGGGTTAGAGCAGGACCTTGTTTTGTTGTTGCCTGGAGCGTCATCGCAAAATGACTTTTGTCTGATGTTTGGCCATTTAGCCATGAAACTCCGACTGACCACAAAAGTCCGTTGTGAACTGGTGTGAAACAAATACAATTAATTAAAAGAGAGAACCAACATGTTTCCCGTAGTGTCTGTTCAACTCTAACATTATTTTATTACTCGGATGGAGAGCCAAGGATGATTTGAAAGGAAATTATAGCGTAACAAATAGAGTAACGAGTTACGTGTAGCTCTTTGGTCCTTTCTCTTTCTACTAACAGTTCTAAGCAATATTATATTGTGGAAGGTGCAACAGTTAGCACAATACTGACGCATGCGGTACTGACATTCAACAACCTGATGATGAGCTCTATCACGTCTTGTACTTGAAGTATGCGCAAGCCAGCAGCCTTCCAACTTGGAAGGTTCTTCGTTATGAAATGTCATGAGAAAGGGGAAAGGTGAGCGGACTCAAGACGAAAGCAAGCTAATACAGTGAACCCTGTCTAAGACTACCGTTCATGGGACCTTCAAAACGTGGTCTCTGTTACCAGGTGGTCTCCTTATCCAGGGTCATTTGACTGGAAATAGCATCCCTTGATCCTGGTTTCAGTGGTCTTCTTGGTAGGCCTTGACAGATTATGCTAATATTTTCGTGAAATTACGCTTTTCGCATTGCTGAAAAAATTGCAGAATTATGCTATTTTTAAGCTAAAAGTTATCATATTATGCCGCATTATGCTCACATACATGTATGCTGCTAATGTACAGGTATAATGGTTCTGTTCAAAATAACAGGGGAATTTTTTGTAGAGGACGTTGTACTGTAGTAGCAAAAGTTCAACGGGGTCAACGCACCGTCCGACCTAGCTACGACCGTCACTGATTGTAGTGGACTGGATATGTTACCAAGGGAGTCGTAAACCTACGACTTCCTGGTGCATCTACTTGTACTTGTAGAACATGTACAACTGTATGTAATTTGATGCGAACAGGCGGATTATTCCAATTTTAAGCGATTCGTATGCAATTTGCCTCGAATTATGCGATTATTCGATTTTGGTAGGAATTATGCGAAAAATTATGCTAGCATAATCTGTCAAGGCCTACTTCTTGGACAGGTGGTCGCCTTATCCGAGTGGTCGCCTTGACAGGTTTTACTGTACATCACGACAAACCACATCAGTCGGTGTTCTACTGACTGTTGCACCTTCTGACTCCACGCTATCTTGCTTATAACTTTCACGATGATGTTGAACAGCCTAAAGTGTGTTATTTTTCTCAGTGCTATTTCATTCTGGTCTCCAAGGAAACTATAACTGTTAGCGTTTGGATACAAACTACGGATGCTGATATGTAACATGTTGGTTGTTTTTTTCAATCCTAATTCTCGGTTCTGCACCCGAGTCTTAAAAACGAATCCAGTTCAGATTTATTTTTGTTCCCTGGATTTTCGTTTGTAAAACGAATACATGTACCGGGTTGTTTAGATGTTTTACTGTGTTAAACGCCATTACTGATCTACTCTGCTCATCTGTAATACATGGAATTTTGAAGTACACGTACATGACTTGTTTGCTACGTTACCTGAACGTCAAAACCCAAAATGATGATCCTGCATTCGTGGTAGGGACCGGCGGATTCTGCTCGAAAAGGTGGCAGATTCTGCTCGAAAAGCAGTAGAATTGGCAGAACCATACAAACCTTATGGCGGGCAATTCCTCGAATTCTGCTCCATTTCTTTATCCACATACCAAACATGCATGAAACTTACCAGAACAAGTACCGAATTCTGCCAATTTTTCTGCCGGCAGAATCCGCTGGACCCTAATTCGTGGTCCCTTGAACCTGGCACTTACCCATGACTTTGTAGGTGTGATTCAGGTCAAGCATCTCTCTGATTCTCTCATCATCAGTCGAGCTCAGTCCCATCCCGGCCCTAACGGCTACAATGAAATCTAGTGAGCAAAAACCTCCTTTTTTTATTAATGTCTCAATTCATCGCAGGCCGAGCGTTCGAACTGTGAGAAGAACAGCGAGCTGCTTTGCACGAGGGAAGAAACGTTGACGCTAGCCAAAAAGAGTGCTCACCCAAGCCTCAATTGTAACTTGTATGCGAAGGAGCCATTTACACTCTGAACTAAAATAATATGAAAAGCAATAGTGAAAAGCAATAGTAAATAGACAATGTTGGCTGCGTAGGGAATGGACTCAGGCGTGTACAAGGGCTGTACAAGGGCTGTACAAGTGCGAGCTCACACGTAGAGAGCGCTACGCAACGATTGTGAACGGGTTGGTTTTTGGTTGGGTTTTGGTTGGGTTTTGGTTGGGTTTTGGTTGGGTTTTTTTAAGAGAGGTTTTGTACATGTACATGTACATGCGCTCTCTCGGTGAAGAAGACGTCAACTGTTACTTCACTTTGTAGTATTACTACCAGGGCCATGAAGCGCAGTTGACAAAACGGTCTCCGCGTCCTTACAGTGAGGACGCACCAAGGAGATCGTCGGAGCTGCGAATTCATTTCTTTATCGCGCGAAGTTTGCGCTGAGGAGTGTCCCATGCCTTGCCTCCTCGGTCACCTTGACGTGCATCCACATTCGGGAGGCGTGCCATTACTTGACTGGGCGACGTTCTTGCAATCGTCCCTATTGCGACTTTGTGGTACATACTCGTCGTCATCAGATTTCAGGGGACTCGCCATCATCACTAATCCTCCATCATCCATCAGTTACTATGACGACATTGCATTGCTGCTCCATCTACCGTATTTGTTTTCCACGTCTCTATTTCAATTCTCCTAATAAGGAATGATTGTGTCGAGTAGATTACACCTACTGTCGTGACCAAACAAATCCGACCCGCGTACCGATAGAGGTCACAAGGCTCATGCGGCCGCTACGCCGACGGCCCTGGGATGGGATGGGTTTTGGAACGTCCATGACATGATATGAGTGAATGGAAACCCGGTGCTACGGTATGTCGGATTCTTTGGCCACGATTGTACGTGTATGTGAGTGTGATTGTGAGTGTGATTGTGAGTGTGATAGTGTTAGACGGACGGGCACAATCATGTAGTCACTCCCTATGCATGCAGGGCGTGTGACTGTGAGTGCGTCAGACTGAGCGACAGACAGTTGTCAGTGACATCAATTATTGAGTTGGTGCAGCGCTGCGTGCAGTGCAGGGGTCATGGCGGCCCATTGGCGGGGCCATGGATGAAAACACGGGCGTGGTGCCTACAATAACAGTTAGTGAGTTACTGACAAAGTAAGTTACTAAAGCTACCGTTCGCGCCATTATCACTCTATCAGTAACCTCCAGTCTCGTTTCTGCATGTTCCAAAAAATTCACGGTTCGCGTGAGATTTGGCTGGAAGCCGAGTTTTCCGCATCCGTAGGAACTCCACCACCCTCTAGGATTAAGGCGCAGATGCAGCTCCTAAGCGGTAGAAGGCGAGTAGTTCAGACCCGCGACAAAGTGGTCGAGAACCGAAATCAATCCCATTAACTGCATCCATATTTCCCTCGTGCCAGACCACGAGTTCCCAATTAACTGTGGGTCGCAGTACGGCTGGAAAAATCCGCTTCCAAGCAGGACTTGAACCTGGTACCCTCTGTTTCTCAATCATGGTCTTCTTCAGCGTACTCATTATTCGCTGCTTTGCATGTCATGATTGGAAGCTGTGGCCTTAGTAAAAAAATTCCAGTGGTGCTCGAGAATTGCAGTCTGTGGACGCTGACCAAGAACCTCAGTGATAAGCTAGACAAGTGGCATCGACGACTGCTCAACAAACACTACCCTAAACAAAATCTCGAATGCAGCATTATACCAACGGACAAACCAAGCACCCATCAGCATAGTCTAAAGGTCGATGATCCAGGGTAGGCTGTCGTACGCTTCCAACGTGTTTCATCCGTCGCTAGAAATTGGCAATATGGAGCCCCTGACACGGCTAACGAAGTGCGCTAGCCGCGGATTCTTCGGTCTGCCACCATGGTCGCGCACCAGCCTGACCTTTCAACACCTCCGTCTCACCACCCTGGAGGACATGTTTAACACCATGTTTAACACAAAGCTCCTCGTCTTTGTCCGTCTTTGTTTGTTCTCCGGAGAGCAAGCTCCCTCTTCACCCGCTTCTTCCTGAGTTCCAGGGAAGTCCATGGAACCTTCCACTCGGCAAACCTGCAAGAAAGCACCACTGCCTGCTCAATACACAGTGTTTCGGGGAATTCCCCCCTCATCAGTTGAGCTTGAGTAGGCTGAGGAAGATTGTGCCTGAAGAGCACCACTTATAATAGTGCTCTCCAGGCACAAACATCACCAGGGATACGAACTTACAGAGACGCTCCGTTTCCAGAAACGAAATACTGTGTATTGAGCAGGGAGTGGTGCTTTCTTGCAGGTTTGCTGAGTGGACGGTTCGATGGACTTCTATATACATGTAGGATATGGGGTCGGAAGGTCAGGTACTCATCGATGTGGAGCCCAAGATGCATACATGTGGGTGATGGGTGATGACTGTCGTGTCGCACAGCACTGATGCAGTCACCGGAATTGAGTCACTGGCACGATGGATGATTAGCCTCGGAGTTCGGTTTTCTTCGGGTTTACCAGAAGGCCACGACCATCAAAATATTTTTATGATTTAAGAGAGGCGAAATCTTCTGGCAAAACCCTCAGCATGCTCGATATGTTGGACACTCTGCAGCCTTTGATAGGCAGGTGTCGTCGGCGTAGAGTAGATAGTCACTAGATATACAGTCAACTTCGCTTATAACGACCCTCGGCGGGGCATCAAAAAGGTGTCCTTATTCGCGAAGTGTCGTTATATCCGAAGTCTCATTATAATGTATTTATACAGTGGGATGGGGGTTTGCTCTGGGCATGGCAATTCTGTGGTTATTCGCGAATTGTCGTTATATCCGCAGTCGTTATTAGCGAAGTAATTAGTTGACTGTAGTAGGGCTCCCATTCCGCTATGACTGCAGACTACACAACCCGGCATTGCACAGTGCTACTCAATGAAATCCAGTCACGTGACATGGGTCAGGTCGTTTGAATTTGAGAACTGCACCCAGTTCACATCTCAGTGTTCACCGGGCTGTAGAGCTCCCAGTGCGGCATTTGTTTGTTTGTTTGTGTGTTTGTTTGTTTGTTTGTATATTTTATTTGAGTTCGCAAATCCAAAACGAGCACAAATACTCAATGACAACTTGACAAGGCAGCGAAAATGGTATTGTGTTACCGGGAAGGAGAGTTGGTGAGAAAGAAGAGAGAAATCTCTATGTCAACGAAGCGTTGACTCGCTCGATCGGATTTCAGTTTTCACTGAGCAGATGCAGAACCCTCAAGACGGACCAGGGTCGTCAGGATGAAGCCCTTGCAAATAAGTGCAGGTTTGGGCTGAAGATGCAGCACTCCAGCAGGGTCGTCGTCTAGAGATGATACAGGGTACGTCGTTCGTTATGATGCATCATGGTCGTCGTTGCGCGTTCCGTCTGGGGCTCCACTCTGACGGATGGTGCGCCTCTCACCCTTTCAGCTCGTTGGCGCTCAATGGTTCATCCTTTACGACCACTTCCTGCAGCTAATCATCGACATCGGTACTGCACTGCTGGCTGCATAACCCATACCACCCACTGACCATGCTATCGATTTTTTTCCCCATGCAGCCAGTAATCCCAGTAATCATGGTAATACTCACGCTGTATAGCATTAGTAGAGACTTGGCCCACACTCACAGGTCACGTGCCTTCCGGGTCCAAAAATAATACTAGGACGTCAGAGTAGATCTACATGTACATGTACATGTACGAGTGGAAGCAGTGTGCCGCGCATGTGCACACTGACAATGTACATGACAGTATGCGGCCACTGCTACAGTATACAATACACAATCATACATACATTGTACATGCTGCAAGAATACCGGTACAACGAGTAATCCCCATACTGCCATGGCCATACACGGGCCTTGCCCTTAGTCCATGTCATGTGCTCTTGGACTGTCTTGTTTAGCAGGCTGAGTGAGTGCAAAGCACGGTTTCCCGTATGTCACATGACTGTCGCCTTGGAGTCGACCAATGACAGATCAAATTACGCGGGCTGGAAAGCGCGATCCTGCCTGATGAATGGTGATGGAACTAGTTCCACTGCCCGTCGTCAAGTGACGACGGGCAGTGGACGGAATCCACTGCCCGTCGTCACTTGACGACGGGCAGTGGACAGAATCCACTGCCCGTCGTCACTTGACGACGGGCAGTGGACAGAATCCACTCATGAGTCTACCATTTCAATGACAAGCTTCTGTGGTCTGAAAGTACATGCAAAAGTCGTGTACTGAGTCTGTAGTCCGTGTCCGGTTGTCGAAGTCACTCTCACTCAGCTCACACTGACACAGCCTCATACAGCCATACAGGACTCGTGTCAAGTCACAGAATGGTTCATGTAAACTCAAACGTCAAAGATTGTGAGTGATCTCCTTGGCTTGGGTGCATACGGGAAACACGTTCCAGTCACTCATACTCGGTCAGCACCGCTGCTCATCCAGCCCTTGCCGCTATCGCGGCGCGGGCAGGATTCCGCGGTACTGCCCTCATACTCGTGCAGGAACCTGTACGTATTGTAACTGTAGGTCATGTAATCATGGAAATGATGTAGTTCAACTATGCCTCTACTGATCTAGCAACTACATGTACATGTAAGTCAGGTACTAGTACTAGTACTTTACTTACTATACAATCGTGTGGTTATCTTCACCTGATCTCGTCCCTCCATTCCGCGTAGTCACTTATACGTCATTGTATCGCCGTCACGCTCTCGAGTCTCGGTACACGAACACACGAAACCAGCTTCCTTAGTTTATGTTAACTTGGACGCACGCGCACTGGAAATGAAGAACACACACCCACACAAACATACGCACAATATGCGCACACGCGCGCACGCACACCACACACACGTGCCCAACTCCTGCGAGTGCGATTGAGTGTACACACGCATATTCTCGCCTGCTTCTTCTCTATTTTTGTGGCCGCCTCTCTCCATGTCTCCAAGTGTGTCCATTTCTGTTTAGGTCTCTCTGTTTGTCTATCTGTGTCTGTCTGTCTGTTTGTCTCTCTCTCTTTCTCTCTCTCTCTCTTTCCCTCCCTCTCTTTCCCTCCCTCTCTTTCCCTCCCTCTCTTTCCCTCCCTCTCTTTCTCTCTCTCTCTCTCTCTCTCTCTCTCTCTCTCTCTCTCTCTCTCTCTCTCTCTCTCTCTCTCTCTCTCTCTCTCTCTCTCTCTCTCTCTCTCTTTCTTTCTTTCTTATCACTATGTACTGTAAGTAATGCCGATAGAACATAATGAGTGTTGACGCTGGTTTAGGTATAGGTGAACAGCAATCCTGTGGTTTTGAGTAACATGTCGCGTGTACATGTATGTGTTCACACGCTTCACGCATTGTAGCTGCTTGGTGCTGCCGATAGAGTGGCTATTCTTACTGCCACCAAATAAGGACAGCGACAGACCAACATTGGAGATTGCGTGAGGGAGGCTAAGCTTCAGACGAGCAGTATCTTGTTCAGACGTTGTTACTACTAGTGGGATGGCGCTAAGAAGACCATACAAGGAGGCACGGAACAACCGCTGGAGCAAGAGGGGTCTTGGTGAACACAGCGATCTTGAAGAAATAGCATACAATCATGTGCAATGCACGTGTATGTACATGTACATGTACATACAAAATAGTGCACATCTACATGTACATGATGTACAGATCATCAGTTGTCTGAGGATTGCCTTTAATAGCTTTGCTATGTGCATGGAACGCAGCGTTGCAACAATGACCTAGCGGTAGTAGCCGGTGGTCTATGCGTCTCTTCTGCCTTTGTTGTACTACAGCTACATGTACGTGTAGCGGGGTACGTCTAAAACAAGAACACCAACATAGAGCACACACTTCACGTTCTTCAACACTGCCGGGGACATTTTGAAATAGTTTCATACTAAGGCCAAGCGCTCGTGCCTTCTCCTAAGGTGATGTACATGTACATGAACAGGCAAAGAACAGAGGGTAACGGGAACACAATGAGTTCTAAGTATCGCAAACTGTTGTTGATTTAGGAACCTGAAGTGATCTTTCTTAGCGTTCGAGCATTTTTGTTTCTGCACTCTGTAATGTTTCTAAAACGGAATGGGTCAGGATGTACCTTGAACCAGTTTCAGAAACAACAGTGCACCGTGGTCAAGAGCAATGGAGAAGCATCAGGACTCTGGGCTCTCTGTTTGGCACTGCACAAGATGTGACACGCAGGATTGGTCTTTCTGCTGTGGCATTTGGTCGAATGAAGGCGATCTGGTTTCGGCGGCAACATCTACAAACTAACACCATGGTACTACTCTACAACGCATACGTTCTTCCTATCCTCACGTACAATATTGGCTGCGCAGGCCTCTCTAAGGTACTGGAACTGGAAGACTCCCTGGATAAGATCCATCGCAAGCAACTTCGGCATATGCTTGGTATATTCTACCCTCGTGTCGTGTCGAATGATGACCTGTATGAGCTTGCTCACACTGAGCCAATATCCGCTATGGCAAAGCGAGCGAGATGGCGTCTGCTTGGACACATCCTACGCCAGCCATCATCGACACCAGGCAATCAAGCAATGATTGCATACGCATCAATGGAGGACACTGTGAGGCACAGGAGGGGAGCTCCAAGGTCCTGTTTAGTCACCACCCTCCAGCAAGACGTCAAGTTCACCGCCGTCGCATTGAAGACGAGCCGGCACCTCGAAACCCTAAGAAGTTGTGCAGTTGACCGGCAGAAGTGGAGTAACATTTGTTCTGCGGTGGTGAGAACACACATGACCGGCTGTGATTTTGGTGTGGACGCACAGGACTAACTGTGATGACCAATGATTTCATTTCATTTATCTTATTTTTTATTTTTCTAAGAAAGAGCTTTGCTGATGTGGTGTATTGGAACTCATGTGAAATCTACACCGTGATTGTTTTCGTCAAATATCATATCTTCTCTTTTCTCTCTCTGCCGCGGTGCTTTTTGTCACTCCATTGTCGTGAGTTCCCTTTGGAACGTAGACGAGAATTATTATTATTATTATTATTATGTACATGTACATGTAGTAACGTGTCCCTCTTTTCCTTTCCTATCAGGTGAATCGGAGCGTTACGATAATTCACGGGACTTTTGTTGTTGTTTTTCAGTATCAGTTAAAAAATACATGCAGTTCCACATTGTAGGAACATTGTCTACTCATGATTGCTTTATAAGAAAGAAAAAGGACCAAGGAAAAAGGACCAAGGAAAAAAGACCAAGGAAAAAGGACCAAGGACCAAGGAACTACAAGTTGCGCTATAAAGTATAATAAAAAAATTAATTCACGGTTCGCGTGAGACTCGGCTGGAAGCCGAGTTTTCCGCATCTGGAACGCCACCACCCTCTAGGATCAAAGGCGCAGATGCAGCGCCTAAACGGTGGGAGGTAGGCCTTTGCGGATAATGCCGGCAGAAAAATTGGCAGAATTCGGTACTTTTTCTGGTAAGTTTCATGCATGTTTGGTATGTGGATAAAGAAATGGAGCAGAATTCGAGGAATTGCCCGCCATGAGGTTTGTATGGTTCTGCCAATTTCACTGCTTTTCGAGCAGAATCTGCCACCTTTTCGAGCATTATCCGCCAATGCCTAGTGGGAGGTAGGCACCGGCGGATTATGCCGGCATAATTATTGGCATAATTTGGTGGTTGAAAATTTGGAGCATAATTTAGCATCCCTTCGGAGGTAGGAGCATAACTACATGATTGTACCACAATTCTAGTACATGTATGTAGGCTCCACAATTGTGTACAATGCACCTGATCAAGCTGGTGGTAGGCCTTGACGGATTATGCTAGCATAATTTTTCGCATAATTCCTACCAAAATCGAATAATCGCATAATTCGAGGCAAATTGCATACGAATAGCATAAAATTGTAATAATCCGCCTGTTCGCATCAAATTCCATACAGTTGTACATGTTCTACAAGTGCAAGTACAAGTAGATGCACTAGGAAGTTGTAGGTTTACGACTCCCTTGATAACATGTCCAGTCCACTACAATCAGAGATGGTCGTAGCTAGGTCGGACGGTGCGTTGACCCCGTTGAACTTTTGCTACTACAGTACAACGCCCTCTACAAAAAAATAATAATTCCCTTGTTATTTTGCACAGAACCATAATGCATGGTCCTGCCCTGCTCACTGCGGACGACGCCAGACCGGACATCAAGGCCAGGGGGTTTTGGTCGGTACAGACTGATGCATTTTTTGATGTAAGGGTGTTCTATCCCAACGCACAGTCGTACCGATCTCGCCCGCTGGCTGAGGTGTTCCAATGGCACGAGCGTCAGAAGCAGTCGGCATACGCGATGATACGGTGCCCGGATCCGGGAAGTTGAGCACGCGTCGTTCACCCCGATCGTCCTGTCTTCTGCTGGTGCCCTGGCGAAGGAGGCCACCCGGTTCCTGAAGCTGCTCGGAACGAAGCTCTCCACCAAGCTCTCGCAGCCTTATCCCCTCGTGATGGGAAAGCTGCGGACGGACCTGGCTTTCAGCCTTGTCCGCGACTCCGTCCTGATGGTTCGTGGGAGTCGCCGTGCATTCCGTGCACCTGGTCTGGCGGCGGATGTGGATGCTGTTTCTGTGGAGGCCCGCATTCCCGCCACTACGTGACGCTAAGTCCTCCTGGGGTTTGCCGCTCTCCGGTCCTCTTTCATCCCGTTCTCCCCTCTTTTTTGGGGATTCTTTGTACTTCGTCTTTCTTGTTTTTCTTGTTCCTTTGTTTTTTGTAGGACAGATTTTTGGTGTACTGATTTCGGTTGTTGTGTCTGACTCTATTCCCAATATCTAATTCTGTGGTTGGTTTTCCAACTCATTAGTAGTAGTAGTAGTAGAATTTATTATTTTACTAGGGAACTCCCAACAGGCGTTGCCTTTTTACTGGGAACATTGGGTTGTAGTTTCCATCATGAGTTTGATTCCATCGTGAGTTTTGATTCTATTTGCTATTTTTCGTTCCATTTTTGAGCTCATATTTTATTTTCCTGATTTCTTCTCCAGTGTATGTTGTATTGCATTTTAAATAATAATAATGGTTGATAAATATGGTGGTAATAATGCATTAGCAGCATACCGGTATGTGTGCATACTGTGAATCCCGCTTTTGATAACTTTTAGCATAAAAATAGCATAATTCTGCAATTTTTTCAGCAATGCGAAAAGTATAATTTCACAAAAATATTAGCATATTAAATCCGTCAAGGCCCAGCTGGTGGTCTGCATGGTAAAGGGTTCAGAGTACATGTACATGTACATGTATGTGTAGCTCTTTCCCAAAGATGCTCGCCACTTTTTTCGCAACTTTTTGTTGTTTTGGATGAAATCGCAACTTTCTTCATTTTCACAAACTACACTGTACAGTACATAGTCATAACTTTTCCGCGAAGGTAGAGTCTACTACAAGGTGTGCGGAGAAGCGCGCTGGAGGAGACCATCGACTGTGCAGGCTATGGTTATTGCTCTAAGAATTAAAAAAAATGAGGTATAGTTGATGTTCGGTCATGATGGAAGGAGTGGTGGACCTACAGGAGAGATGAGCTGATTATTCGCAGGGTGACTGAGGGTGACATCGGTTGTATGAGTATGACGATTGCGAAGACAGGTGAACATTATAATTTTCAAAGGCATCTCAAACTAATTTGGCAATGAAAAATTCGTTTACAAAAGAAGTCAACTAATGAATAGAAGAAGTCATGTTTTCTCCTTTCCATGTTGATCTCTAGCATGCATGGCCACATTGGTATGGGGATGCTCATATATTTTGTTGTAGTTATGGCCACTTTCAAGTCCGAAAAGGTACAATTTTCCAAACTGTGAGGCTCAATAAGTACAACAAAGTGAATATGTATTCCCGCGTGCCAAAGCATAATATGAGGATTTTGCGAGCATACTGCGAGAATCCATGAAAGCATAATTCCATGATTTCGCGAGCATTATCTGCCGGAGCCTAGTGGGAGGTGAGTAGATCAGACCCACCACCAAGTGGTCAAAGACCGAAATCCCATTAGCTGCATCCATATCACCCTCGTGCCAGACCACGAGTTCCCAATTCACTGTGGGTCGCAGCACGGCTGGAAAAAATTCCTTCTGCGTTCAAGCAGGACTGGAACCTGGTACGACTCGTACCCTCTCAGTCTGTTTCTCAATCATGGTCTTAGACCATCCCACTACGCCTGTCGGCTGCCTGCTATAATGTCCACGCTATAATGTCCACTGATTGCTTTACTTGGCATTTTTAGTCCTAGGGCCCATTTGAAATTTCTCACTTTTACTTGACACATGTTTGCTAACATGGATTTTATGATCATTCCTGGATGGTTTTTGCCTCCTGAACACGATGGAATATATTTCGATTGCCGAATTGTGTCCGAACATGGTGAAAAACATCAAAATAGAAAAAGACCGTTATTACCATGGCAACCTAACTAGAATTGCTCCTATATCCATTTTTACTGACATGTATATGGCCAAGTAGCACCTCATTTTGCTCAGAATAAGCAGTAGATACAGTACGGCGACAAGTACTGTTCTTTTACAGTGTCAAAACAAAATTTCCAAAGTGCAATGAAACTTGGCTATTGGACATGTACATGTACATGTACATGATTGTACATTACATGTCGCGTCGAATGTTAGCATTGAGGTACGTGTACATGGATGTGCAGCTAGCAGGTACATGAGACTATTTACAGGCATGCATTACGATAATTATCAGACTGCAAACACGAGAGAAGCGTCAGACGGTTCGGCGTTACACTTCAACTGAGAGAATAGGTATTGTAACCCAAGTACTAACAGGAGAAGGAAAAGAATGTAGGAAACTGTCAGAGTCTAAGGAAAGAAGTGCTATAGGACAGTTGCAACCTGAACTAATTTACTCGAAGTACGTGTAGATAATACGATAGATCTCGCAGCAATGTAAGAAGGACAACACTATTTGTATGCGATGGCAGTGCTGTAACGAAAAAATGATGAAAATGAAAATACCAAAATCCTTTGCATACTAGTGGATATTAAAACAGTCCAAACATCGGCTAGCTTGTCACTATACTTAAATGCTTTGAAAAGACTTCAAGGCTGCAGTTGGACAACGCTCACAGGTGAATAGCTGCAGTTTAAAAAGCTGATCGATCCCAACATTGTGATGCGAATACTTTCGCTTCCATGTGTTTCACTTTAACTGAAGTTGTTCTTCCGTCTGAGCTTTGGAAACTCTACGCCGTACAGCTGAGCCCATCTCTACTCCGCCACCTACACCATCACTGTTGGCTCTGCAGTCAGGGACAATTCTTTAGCCACTAGTACATGAGGTATTATATGAACATGTTTTCCCTCTTCACCGCCGCTCTTGAATCGCATCAACTACGTGCCGTGATCAGTTCAGGAGAGACAAGCCATGACATTGGACATCGGACTCTTTCTTGCAGTTAGTGTTTTATAAGTATAACTGTAGTTTCACACTGCCTAGGCCCAGCCATCAAATTCTGTGACAAGGAAATGATTCTTCTACTGCTGGTGTTGCATATTGGGATAGGTTACCTCCAGGTACTCGGATTTCGTTTTTGTAACACTACACACCACATAGCTACTCCCTCTCACTGCAGCATGGCACTCCTGAGGCAGTTGTCCTAGAGCTGTTGAGCTGGTAAATAGGCTTTGTGCAAATGGTAGCTGATCACCACGGTCGGTGTGTTCAAATCATGGTACTAACACTAGCCGCTCTTGTAGATTCGAATCAAATGCTCGTCCACTGTAACACCTCCTGTGCAGCAGTACTCACAAAGTAAATGCCTTTATTCCAGCCCGATGAAGTTAGCCAGGTCTGAAACTTTCCACAGTTGTAGATTAGTCCTATGAATAGTTACAACTGGCTTGGCAAGCTATGATGACTTTCCCCTGCTTTCCACACATAATTGTTGTGCTGCTCCTTGTTGGAATCATGCCTACTTTTCCGGGGAGCCAAGATGACATTGTAATGAAGGTTCTGCTGAATTTAGCATCGATCCATTCGTGGACGTTCCGACAGCAAAAGCGCCAGCGAGTCAATGCAAAACTTTGAAGAAAGTGTCCAAACGAGGTAACACATTTCTGGTATGTCACAACTACACTACTTGATGCTCAATCTTTCCAACTCTCGCACAAAATCAGTGTACGCGTCGGTTCGCATCCTGTGTATGTACGGTGTTACTATAGCTCCTGGCACATAAAAGAGTAAAAACTCCCAGGTCCAGTCAATATAGTACCGAGAAAGTCTTGAAAATGCTTGAATATAGCCGATGAGAACTTAGTTTTTTCGGCAATTTTGTATTCCTATCGAGGGTGATTTCGGGACCTTTGGACGCGATTGGACACGCCATACTGGGCCAAGATACTCTTGAAGACATTATCTATCAAATAACACCAAAAAATCCTTGTTAGCCAACATGTGTCAAGGCATGTATTGTAGAGGTCGATTTTTTGAATTGGCCCCAGTACTATTTTGGGAACACAGCCCCATGCCGTGTCACGGATCAGTCGTGTTGAGTAAAAAAATGACTCTTCAGGAGATTCGTGTTCCTTTACTTGGCAGAAAACTCCGGTAAAGCCTACTGCACTGAGACTGAGTCCTTTCCGGAGATTCATGCCAAGTAAAGCAATCATCAGTATGTGTAGACCGTGGATGTTCTTACCATGCGAAACTTTCCGAACAAATAGAGGGCCTGGATTCAACGTAATGGGAGATGGATAGCACCAAGGGAAGAGCGCCGGGTAACTACTGTGTCACCATGGAGCATACAGGCTAGCCATATGCGGATAATGCCAGCAGAAAAAATTGGCAGAATTCGGTACTTTTTCTGGTAAGTTTCATACATGTTTGGTATGTGGATATTAAAAGAAATGGAGGAGAATTCGAGGAATTGCCCGCCATAAGGTTTGTATGGTTCTGCCAATTTCACTGCCTTTCGAGCAGAATCTGCCACCTTTTCGAGCATTATCCGCCAATGCCTAATACAGGCAATTGTGTGTTGGGGGGGGGGGGGGGGGGGGGCTGGGAGTACATGTAAGACCATAAATCTAGCGCTGCGGTTTCAGGTATGTTTCATGCATGTTCGGTATGTGGACACAGAAACGGAGCAGAATTCAAGGAAGTGCCTGCCAGAAGGTTTGTTTGGTTCTTCCAATTTCACTGCCGCGAGCAGAATCTGCTGATTTTTTGAAGTTGAGACCATCATCCAACAGATAGCTTCCTGTCGCTGAAACATAATGAGATCAGCGACACGGTCACGGCCGACCTTATCCGTCAGGACGTATTAACGGTCGTTAGAGTCCTTCGGCTTCCAGATAGTAGATGTATTTGTGATCGCAAGTCGTAGACCGTGGCTACATGTACATAACTGTATACAGTCAATGTGGGCCTTGCCAGACCTCGTGTAATACGGTGTATGCAGGGTTCCAGACTCTTGCATGAGGCTATGTCCTTTTGCAAGCGAAAAACGAGCAGCCCGGGCAACGAAATCCACTTAAGGAGGTTCGCGACGGTTAGCGCCATGTTGGATTTCCGAATTTTTTTCTGAAAAATAATGCCTTTCGGAGTGGAAAAATGGGACGCGATCATGCACAATCGAGTAAAAAAATAAGCAATTTGACCATGACTTCGCAGCGCGTGCTCGAGTCGAGACAAGATTTGAGGAAGAAGCTCAGCCACTAGGCACTACTAGTGGACTTGCGGATTTGTTTTGACATTGGCGGTTTTTGGATAGCTCGGTTCTCCTGCCGACGTGTCGTGGAGATGAAGACGCGGGAGAGTAATCCGTCACCCACGACGCGGCCTCTCATTCTGCGTACTGGACGATGCAAGAAGCCGAGGACGGGGACGCTTCGCAAACTCAAA
>NC_088654.1:7263822-7292045 GCF_964019385.1 Sycon ciliatum | reverse complement strand
CGATCGATCGAGTTCCTGAAAAACGGAAAGGGCGATCTCCACCACTAACGCCACTGGATTCGACTCCCGCGAAGAGGTCGTTCAGTGTCCCTCTTCACGGTCGACGAATCGTTCATCTCAGGTATCTGGCTGTGGGATTGTCTACGTGCCAGAATCCTGGATGTGGCAAACCTCTGGCGCTCATTGATTGCGTTGAAGAGAAGAGGTACGACCTGGGCAGCGTACTTGTCATTCCGTGTCAGCAGTGTGGGATGGAGAATTTTATAGATACATTACAGATAGCCCTGTAACTGCTCAACGCCCTGGCCCCCGTGCTTCCACAAGCAACACCAAAGCTGCTTTGGGTAAGTGCGTTTTTCAATCTCATAAGATTTATTCATGATATTTGCGAGTCATTGCCACCCTATGGCTATGGAAATGTGTGAGCACACTGTATGCGCGGCGGCCGCGAGTGTGTGTGTGTTTGCATAGACCTGCATGTTTGTGCATGTGTGCACCATACGCATGTATGAGCATGCACATGCATATGCGCTCATGTGGACGTGCCCTCGCACACATACTATACACACGTGCATGACCGCTCCCAGGGCATGTTGGTGTGACATGTGTATGCGGGCATCTCCACTCATGCACATGAGTGTACACATGCATGTGGGTGGGTACGCACACGTGTGTGAATGTATGTGTGTGTACGCGCGCGTGTGTTCTATTGCGTGTGAGAGCATGCATGTGTGTGTGCGTGTGTGTGTGTATGTGTGCACGGATGTGTGCACGGATGTGTGTGTGTCGATGGTGTGCATTTTTGTGCTGGGTGAACACTCTGATCCCTAAACCGCGATACCGGAGCTTCCAAGCTACAGCCTCAGATTGATTTATAGTTCATTGTTGGGAATGAGTTCGCTGCTCATGATGCTGTTGCGGATGTTGCGGCCCTAGCTGAAATTGTCGAAGCTCGCCCTGATGCCAGTATCCTGTAGAACTCTGTCACTTTTGCATCAGCATGTTCGGCGATGGAGTTTGCAGAACATCAGCAAAAGCGGCTGGCCACCCTTCAACCGTTGGTCCAAGCAACGTGCTTCTCTAAATCAGTTGCAGTGCGGGCAGCTGCCAGTGGGTTGGTGATGAAGCACTTTGTCTTGTCCTACAAACGAAGTGGTGAGCCAGCCATTTCCAGACTGATGAAGGAGCAAGTCGGAGGTAAGAAGCGGGTGACAGTCTCAAGGAAGATTATATTAGCGGTGGCTGAACACCTAGCGAAGAACCAGCAGCAACCTAACTGTAAGGAACGCCCTGTGGCACAGTGCTTCACTTGTTTGTGCACACCGTAAAATACCATCATTTTTGCCAGTGTGGGGACACGTTCTAGCTCGCATAGTTGAAGAACAAGAGGACTCAATGTTGTCTGATTCGTTCCAACATGTCAGCTTTCATTGTAGTTTGATATGGGGCTGTGCTAAGCGCTATCACAGCTACATGTACATGTATCACAACCAAGTGCCAACAGGAGAGTAATCATGGAGAAAAGTACCTATCGATAATGCGTGCACCCAGGGTTTTCCGGCAAATTTACTAGTTCAGCTATTCCATCCTTGTATTGTTCTGAACGCCGAGGGCTCTAGTGAGTTTATGCAACACCTAACAGCCAAAAATCCAATAAGTTATGACCAAAGCAGCAGCAGAGAAGTACAAGCAATATAGATACGTGAATTTACCAATTTTAGGCAAATTTTGACAGTTTTTTGGATTTTTCTCCAGAATATGCACGGTGACCCCTATTTTCGCCGCGGTAAACCTGTTCCAACCCACTTATAGAACGTATTTGAAGTATCCATATATGGGGCAAACTCAAAAATAAGCTGCAAAAAATATTCAAAGTTTCATTTTTTGCGTCTTTTTGTTCTTCTCCAGGAAATGACGACCTGGAACCCATCGTCAACCAAAGTGTACATTTTTCGGTGTTGATATCATCTTAGTCAATACCTCGAACAGTCTGTAAAATTTTAGGTCATATTTTCTGTCCTAACTGATGTTATGGACGATTTCTCATCAATTTTGGGATTTTATGTTATTTTGTGTCATCAAGGAAAATTGTGTTTTTGGCAAGACCTATTCGGGCAGTTGAAAAACTGATGTTACTAAGCGAAAATATAAGGCTGTACCTATTCAAACCTGATGTCAGATTGGGCTGATGTTGAAATTAAATTTTTGGGCCTAACTGTCCCGAACCCCCTTAACTTGGCGTTACAGTCGTCCGCATGCCATCTCTCTCTGCATTCCGGTTCACCATTGTATTCACACATGCTGGCAGAATCACACACGTAGCTATGACTGTACACAAGAGTACATAACCCCCCAGAGTGTGCAACTCCCACATACCCTGTTGTCCCGACAGAATTTCAAGTTGACGTCATTATTTATGACGCAATGCTCCTTGCAGCAGTGATTTACAACATGTGTAGACCTACGGGTGTCAACGCATCACACGTTTTTCTTTGCAATAATTTGTACAGGATCGATCGGCTTCGGTCAACCACAGGTTCCGGATTCGTCTGATAATCCGTGTACAGCGCGCATTGCATCATCAAAATGACGTCAACTTGAAATTCTGTCGGGACAGCACCCATACTGGCCATAGTGGAGTTGCACACTCTGGGGGGTTATGTACTCTTGCTGTACATGATAGAGGTATCGGGCCGAGGAGAAGCAGTCTGAACTCACGCACACACACATGCACACATGTTTCTTCACACTTCCAGGCTGGGCTTATTCATAATGTGTCGGAGACCTTGCGGACTCCGGTAATGTGCTCGTGTGCACCCACACACACAAGGGGAGGGGGGCACAGTCCCACACTACACCTTGCATACGGCTGGCAGTGCTTGGCCAAGCCTCACCCCCCCCCCCCAGGAAGAGATACATACCGATGAGTATCACAGTCAGGACGTGTGAAGGGACGTGCAAAATCCCATGCGGAACACACGCGTACACACTCACAAACGCGTACATGCACATACACACTCACACCCCCGTACATGCACATACACACTCACACACGGACACCCGTACACACACATACGCTGATAGATATTCTTGCATGTACACGTCCACTCGATGACAATGATTGTCAACAAGACACTGGAAATTAAAGGCAACGGCCACATTGGCCAGAACAAGACTAATTCGGAAAAAGCGTTTAACCAAAGGAGCATGAAGTCATACAAGACAACGACGACGGTCAGCAAGCTGAGACAAAACACGACTGAGAAAATCTTCTCAATTCAATACAAGTCAAGCACGCAACAGGCCAGGGTGTGCGGACATGACATGATTGGTCTGAGCTACACGGATCTTGCACGGGAATCAAGGAGTAGTAAGTAAGGAATACCGATGGTCTACCATGGTCTACTACTAGTCCCTGGTCAGTATGGCAGTGGGAGTACGGTGCTGGGACGTACACGTCCTGTCCTGGACTACGCTGCACTACTAGCATATTGAATGTTCAACGTAGAGATACTTAAAAGTGACTTGGGTGCTACTACTACTGGGCAGGTAAGCTAGAGGTCACGCAAGGACACTGCAGCACTGACAGCAGCAGCAAGCAATCAAGTCAAGAGAACTAAGACGGCGGGTCGGAGAATAACATTATTTTGAAAGTAACGTGTACTCGCAGGACGAAGAGCCTAAAAACAGGGGCCTGTGCCGAGCTAGCCGCGATACCCATCAAAATAAAAAATAAAAGTTAAAAAGACTGCAATGCAGGTGGTGCTGGAAAATCAAGGTCGGACTGGATATCAACACAAGAGGACAAGGAAGGCATGCATGCTGCAGGGAACGAACGCGATGCGGAGTAATGCACGTAGCGTGTCGGCTGCGGCAAAGCACGCCTTGGTGAACAAAATTCAAAACTCAAGCGCGAAAAATAGAGGCATCGTCAACGCTGCTAAGGGCAAAATAATGTTGGACGCAAAGCCAAGAACTGGCCTGCACACAAGATATCAACTCAAGTAGAGGGATGGTGGAATTAGAAATTAGCACACAGGCACACATACACAAGGGAGAGAGAGAGAGAGAGAGAGAGAGAGAGAGAGAGAGAGAGAGAGAGAGAGAGAGAGAGAGAGAGAGAGAGAGAGAGAGAGAGAGAGAGAGAGAGAGAGAGAGAGAGAGAGAGAGAGAAACACACACACACACAACGCACACAGAAAAACAGCTGGCGCGGTTGGAGCAGAGCACACTGCCATAGCTCAACTGGCCAAAGTCGTGGAATGCGCCCGGTACAAAATAATGATAGTTAACGTCCACCCGTGGAAGGCAGCAGCAGAACCAGTGTACAGATATTTGTGTCCTGGCCTGCACGCCTATCGTTTTAATACCGTGTCAAAGACACACACCCACACACACATCGTTGTTCGCATGGTCTACATCTGCCGCATAGATGGCCTTAACAGTGCGATCACTCACGGTCAAATGATGATCACAGCGAGATGACATTGCTAGAGTCATCAGCACGAGTCACATGACTGCATGTGATGACTGCATGTGATGACATCATGGCGACTAATGCTTGAGCACCGTCTCGCCAAAGAAGTACAGCTCCATGTTCTCGTGGAGCAGAGCGAAAAAGGACATCATGGAGGGAACGGCGAGGCAGCGCGGTCCCAGGCCGTGGAACAGAGCACCGACACCCTCCTTGCGGGCAATGCGGACCAGCAAGGCAGGCCAGTTGCGACGCGACGCGTCTTTCTCCTGCATGCGTGTCTTGACGACGTCCAGCGGGCAGGAGGCGGATGCGGCCAGCATACCTGCATGGACGCGCACAACGGGGGAGAACAGAGAGAACAGCAGCAGCAGCAGCAAAACCAGTTCACTTGCCAGCCACTACGCGACCAGGCAGAAGACAACAATTGATTTTGTTTGTTACGAAGATGGTGAAATTTATCAGTTTGTTTCCATTTTCACTCCGGCCAGAGATCCAGCCAAATGAATTGCTCGAAATTTCTTGGTGTGGTACCGGGTGTTAGCGGCCGTCGTGAGTTCCCTTCAGGAACGGACACGATAATTTACTTTTTTATTTTTTATTTCAAACACTGACTGCATCAAATACCGTAGAATCCCGCGGATAAGCCCAGGCCAAGTTCGAACATCGCGAAGCTTCATGGGCCTATAGCACAGGTCGTACCAAGAGCATAATACTCTTGGTCGTACCATGTACGTTTTTTGTTTGTTTTGTTTTGTACATTTCAACACAATCATCGGTTGTTTTTGTTTGCACAGTGATTTTCAGCAATGTACTTCGCACTTCCTTGGAACTTTTCAGTAGCACAATTTTGGTGTCGGCGTATAAGCCCACCAAAATGTCCTTGTGAAACAGATAAGCCTATGGGCCTATCCGCGGGATTCTACAGTACGGTGATATTGACGTCATCGCCACCCCAGAATAAATACCGCAAAACACAAGCCAAAAGTGTGCATTTTTACAGCCGTGCTCTTCAGATAGGCATACAACGGAGAATGTGGCTGAGTTTACCAAGTCAGCTCTGAGCGCTGTGGAAAAAGATGTCTCGTCCCTAAGCGGTGCTGCGGTGAGTGACCAAGCTGCGAACGTGCTTGCTGCCTGGAGACTTGTCCAACGTAAGCTGCCCGATGTGTTTGTTGTAGCGTGTGCTTGTCACTGTTCTCAGACAGCCATCCGCCATGCGTGGGATGCTACCGGCGTGCCCAAGCTGCTAGCGCAATGTCGCCGCTAGGTTGGACACGTTCGTCATAGCAATGTTGCTTCACATGCTCTTGCCGAGCGCCAACGGAAGGATGGTGTACAGACTACAGATGCCCCTCAACGTCATCTCCGAGGTTCAGACAAGGGGGAACGCCACTGACGATATGTTAACACTACCGAAACCGCTTTTACACCTATTCCTAAACAAAGTAGCTGTGACAATGACCAAAAGAGATGTACGCACGGACACAGTTCTAACTGGAGATGAGTAGTTCAGCCACGAGTACACAACTCCCCACGCAGCTACTCTCTGTCTCTTTCCTTCTCTCTGTCTCTTTCCCACTCTCTGTCTCTTTCCCTCTCTCTCTAAACCTAGCACAAAAGCAGTGCGAATCAAAACAGACACCTCTCCCTCACCTGCAACGACACCGACCGCCCATTTGGCAGAGTTGACCGGCTCGGAGCCAAACTGGCTATGATACATGCTGATGAAGGCCTGGCGAGACACAAAGAAGGTCATGTTGAATGCCACATCACGCCACACGGCCACGGAGGCTCCCTGATACACGCCTCGGAGACCGCGCTGGCGAAAGAACTCGCGCACGCTGATGTTGCCTGTTTGTGCCTGCACACAGGGAAAAAAAGTTATGAGCATGCATGCACACACACATGCACACACACGCACACACATGCGTGCGTGCTCGCATGCATGCAGAAGCAAACCAGAAAGGAGTCAATTCCCGCGACCGTTGACAGGAGAAATGCGGATGGAATGGGAAAGAGAGCAAGAGTTGAAGACATATAAAAATAGCGGAAGAGCCGAGAGAGTTCAATACATAAAGATATTCCAAGGCAAGAAAATTACAAATATGCCCCCCCCCCCCCCCCCCCCCACACACACACACACAGGATGACGGCCATCAAACACTCACCTGTACCATAAGCAGCTCGGCAGGACAGCCAGCAATGGTGGTGGCAAAACCAGCCACGCAACCTGCGGCGGCCCATGTGGCTACCTTGCCTCTTTCCGTGGTTGGCTTGATGCGATCTTCGGCAATGTTCATAGCCGTCATGTAGGCCTGCATTTTCAGCATCTTCTCCGGCATGCAGCCCAAAGAGCGTGGCCACACACCTGACAACATCCCATGTGACAAACGCACACGTGTACGCACGCACCATGTACCACACGCGCACGCATACATACACACACATTCACACACACACACACACACACACACAGATTTAAATATAAGTATTTAGACTCACATGGGTACCCTGCCACACCAAACGAGAGAGCTTGGAAGCTCAGGGCCCTACGCTATGCTTTTTTGCCTTGATGACCTAGACAAAAAAAGCATAGGGATGTTATAAATTCTTTAAAAAATTCCTTTTTTAAGACATAACCTGGGATTCGAACCCGCACTATCGCGCCCTGCATGCATCCCCCGATACACTTCTCATACATACTAATTCTTCCAAGTTGCTTCACATTATGATCTTGCATTTTTTGAATGCCCTATTTGAATATGCATTGTGGCCAGCCGTCATTGATGGTACGGCACGGAAGGGATAGGTACGGGAGAGGTACGATCGAGGGTAATACGACACCGTCTCCCGTACCGTACCATCAAACACAGCTGGCCACATACAGCTGCCCGCAATATTCAAATAGGGCTTTCAAACGCAAGATCATAACGTGAAGCAACTTGGAAGAATGAGTATGAATGCGAAGTGTATGGGGGAATGCATGAAGGGCGATAGTGCGGGTTCGAATCCCAGGATATGCCTGAAAAAATAGGAGAATTGAAAAATTTATAACATCCCTATGATTTTTTGCCGTCAGATACGGGATAGCGCCAGGCGTGACACAAACAAACAAACAAACAAACAAACACACAAATACCAAATTAAAGCTGTGTGGACCCTGGCTAGCGCCAGACGTTACTGAAGTAACGTCTTCTGCATAGCTACGGGAATAAAATACACATGCACGCACAAGCTGTGTTGCTAACTTGCGTATACCATGTACCATATATACGCCCATCGCAAGAGATGCACGCAAATCTGCAAACGCACAGGATCTATACCCACAGATTTTCTCTGATAGCAACGACACTGGACACGGTCTGAATGAAAGAGATTAAGACTAGCGCCAGATAACTGCCTACATACACACATACACGCACACCCACGCAACAGGGCACACGCACACCCACGCAACTACTTTCTTACGCACAGGACACACAAGATAAGACACATCCCCTGCGGTCACTTCAGCACTTTAGCCTGTGCTTATACAATTCACTTTTCCATATCAGGAACTTGGAGAAATCACATATTAAATCTCAAAACTCCGCCTGGGGTCAGTCATGTGTAGGCAAGAGGCACTGAGAATTTAAGAGGCAAGTCACACGTGTCATCAGCACATTTCTGTTCACTCCCTTTCGCACCCTGTCAGCAGTGCAGGAAACCAGATTTTGATTACACGCCTCATTAAGTTCAACAGCGCATACGTGGCCAAATCACAACGGAGCTATTACTGGTAATCTTAACCTAGTCGCCATACAACACAGTAGAAAGAGAGACTCTTTTAGCATGACATCATCAGAAAGAGAGACTCTTTAGCATGACATCATCTCTTTAGCATGACATCATCAGAAAGAGAGCCTACATAGCATGACATCATCAAGCTGGAAGATAGTCTCATTCACGCAGCAAAATCAGCAGAGGAGAGACTGGGGCGCGACAGGACACAGTTTGATTCTCATACCAGCACACAGGAGAACGTTTGTAGGCACTCCTTGGCCCCGTGACGGTGTGGCTTGCGCGTAGCCGTACAAACAACACGCCGTGGCTGCCGTGCGGCGGCGCAGGACTGCGTCATAGTGTATGAGTTCACTTGGCTATTATGCGGCCCTACAAGAAATGTACCAAAGATGCTGCGACATCGGCGGTGATTAGTGCCGTGTTTCTGTTACGTTTGCTGAGTGCAGGGTTCGACGGGCTTCTCGTGTGCTCCAGACGCAGTCGCGAGTCAGTCAAGTGTCAAGTCAGTCGCCAGGAAGCTGGAGCTCCGATGTTCGGAGCAGACACTTTCTCCACTACAATAAATGGTCCGTGATAAACGAAAACAGTTCGTTACAAAGGGTCCACTCTGTATGGTTTCAAAACTGGAACATCGACAATGGTTCGCTACATCACGGAATTCACTACAGTCATATGAGTTCCTTACAAGGAGCCATCAAGTAAATATAGATATTTATTTAGAAACGAAAAATAGTCGTTCGGGGGGGGGGGGGGGGGGGGGGTGAGCGCCTGTTCGTTTCTCAAAAAACATCGATGCACAGTTTGTATGTGTGGGCACGTCCAGAAAAAAAGAAAAAATATCAATACTGTGTACCGTTTGTATGTGCCTGTTTCCAGGGAGGGGGTTGAAAAGGAATGACTAGTTTTCCTTTCGAAAATATCGGTATTTACAGATCGCCCCTAAGTGGTGTAGACTGCATGTCTGCAAGGCCAGGCAGCAAAACAAGACTGCCACACGCCTGCTTATCAGATGCATGGATTGTCCCTGGGAGTGTGAGCCAGTGGACGGAACACTCTCAAAAAATGCAACATGGCAAACACCTCTTGAAGTGTCACGGGGATGGTCAGCAATCACCAGTGAAATAATTGCAGCTCTCTTCACTTGAGAGTGCCAGTGCAGCTTGTAGCTATAGTCCTACCTCCCAAGTCAAGCCAGAACACCACAGCTGGATCAGTTGGTACGGGGAGGGGGTCTAACAAGAACACGCACTTGAAAGTTGAAACAGTCACCATCACAAAAGATCTTTTCCAGTGACTTGTGTGGGTGTGCGTGTGTGTGTGCGCCGTGCATGTGTGTTACGTACATGATGCTTGTGAGTTATCCTACTGCCTTCTCACAGGTCTTGTAATCATGGTAATGCAGATAGCAGCAGCAGCAGAATGAACAGTGGTGTCCATGTCATGTTTTAGAACAGGAGTCACATCATTCACAGCAACCTCTTTCTGCACTACGTGTACACTACACTACACTACAGTCTACAGATCTCAGGAGTCAAGAGTGATCCTGCAGCACGCAGTCAACAGATCTACAACATGCACAATCGTCATGTACACTACACTGACTACACAAGATCTCAGCGGCCGGTGAAATACAGGTGCCTGTTGTAGATTCAATGATTCAATCGGAGGCATAGTAAAAACTCAGGAATCAAGGAAAGCCACCCAGGATAAGACTCAGCCAGTGTCATTACTCCAGCACCACCGACGATCACGAGCAGAAAGCTTTTGCAGCAGATCAATGGATCGGGCGCATATGGACGGAAGCGGACTTCGACTCGTTCAAATAATCAAAGCAATAAATGGCCCACAATGCCATACAGAGGAGCTGCGTACAACGTAGGTACGGAAAGCACGACAAACACCCGTCGACATGCATGCCATTCGTACATTCCGCTTTGCGGGACACGTGTGTCGAAACGTGGACAGCTTTTACTTCGCGCACAGGCAGCCACTTCATGACTTTGTACTTGTCTTTGAGCCACACAACACCAAACCATGCACACATACAGTGATGCCACCGCAACCGAAACAACAGCCATCAGCTGAGCAAACGATTTCAAGGGAAGTCGCGGAGAGCACAGGACTAAGATGGGAATAGTACTCGGAAGATCGGATCTCTGCTTCGGGAATTTGACATCCACCAGAAGGAAAAAGCGCGATCGCAACATGGCTGACAAATGCAACAGATGATCGACCCGTGCATTGTTTGTATTTTACAGTGTGGTGACATAGAAATCTACCGCAGAGTCGCACTGATCGAACTTTTCAGTCGTGAGACTTGTTGTACAACTGAACATTACTTTGCCAAGCACATGCACATGTCCATTGTACAAAAAATGATACGACACACATGCTAAAAGGAGAAGGCACCAGATTCACTCACCTTTGAATAAAAATCCTGGGCTGGACCGTGCACTCATAACGAAGTCCTTGACGGATAAAGTTGAACGACGCTGCCGATGCGTTTTGAATGTATACATCGGATGATGGACAAACTGAGAAATTCCTGCAGAAAGCATACTGATGGCTGCCGAGCCTGTTCGCGAATGTTGCATGTGCAACGCCATTGGTGGTTGCGGAACGCTGGCAGATCCCATTGCCATGTTGGTCTTGTCTCCGCTGCTGATGCCGTTGCTGTTCAGAATGGCCGTGTTGGTACGAGAGGTGCCGTCGCCGGCAGAACGAAAGGTAGAGTTGGCGTGTTTCAGGCCCTGCATCACTACTGTCTCTGCATTCTCCTTGGTGAACCCTCTAGCTGACAAACTGTTGCCAGACTGGCGGCGCTCAGCAGATGGCTCTCCGTCGTTTTCGTGCTGCGACGATTACTTTCTCTCTGCTCTTCTTGTTGCTGTTGCTGGAACCTCTCCTGCTCCAGGTCGTGAAAATTTCGATTCCTGAACGTATTCATAGATCCGCACGGAGAGGGGTAAGCTAAAGAGATGACAGTTGCTCGCGACAAGTCAGATTTTCCCAGGGAAGGAGTCATTGGACGACGAACACCAGCACAACACAGACAGCAAAACGATTATAAAAAATTACTTCCTCCTTGCACTCAAACAAAACCAGACTGGCACATGCATTGCAGAGCCCCGTTTTCTTGCTGCTGTGCTAGCGCTGTGCTTGGTGATGATGCTTCACTTCTCGGCTCGAGTCGAGGCATGCCAAACCTGGCAAACGCGTACGCTCCGAGGATGTGTCACGTGCCTGCACCAGCACTGATTGGCTGTGGCAGAGGGTGTGTGAGGGGCATACCGTAGGCTAGCCTGCTTCGAGCTGTCGCGTCACTTCCAGCCCATGCGTGTTTTGTGCAGGAGTCCTTTTGCGACAGAAGAAAAAAGCACCGTCCGTTGCAAACATACACAGCCATTACAGGGAGTCGTCAAAAATACATGCATGACGACTCCCCCAGTATTGGCTGAGTGGAGGCACGATCGAGTACAGACTGAAGTGAAGGCAGTGAAGACTGAAGCAGTGAAGGACACAAGGCCAAGGCAAGGCCAAGGGTACATGCTTCTGAGTATTTTATGGATGGCTCTGGGCAGTTTTCTAGACAAGACTGACTCAGCTTTATGAGAGGAGATTCACCACGCGGCGTCAGAAATCCCTGCGAAACAGGACCAACAGGTTTTCTTGACAGCAGCTGTCACTGCCTTGCCATCTAGAGCGTCAGCAGTGTGGATGGATGGGTGAATAGGTACTAGCGCCCAGTGTGTTTGTGTCTGTGTGTGTGGGCAGGCACAGCATGCAGATGAATGGAAATGGTATCTTCTCGACGGCAGAGCGCAGCGACAGAGGCGAGAAGTATTTTCTCGTCACAGCGGTTTTTTCTCGTATTTTTTTCTCACAAGTGAGCAGTCATCTGATCAATTTCTTTTTACTCGTACATCTTCACATGTTCTCTAAACCGCTGCGCATGAGCACGACTGGCCAGTCGTCTTGAGGTAGCCTTTTCGACACCACGTTCTTTTTCGTCTTTCCAACAGACATTTATCAAATTTTTTTTCTCACCAGCATGGCTGAGAACGCATCTGCTCCCGCTTCAGCTTCGTCCGCCACGCCAGACTGGGCAACGAACCTGACACAACTAATTACTTGTCAAAGAGCAGCATGCTCTAGCAGAGAAGTCTGTCTCTGAAATGGAGGCATGCAAGAAGCAACTGGAAACTGCCACTGCGGAGTTGCATCGCCTCAAAGCAAAGCAAACAACTACTTACTCCTTTCGTAAGGAGAGCTGCAAGGAGCATCACGACTTTGTGGACCAGGTGGAGGCGAAGCTGGAGGACGCGGCCCGGACCATCCCGGATGGACCTGCCAAAACCGCCATCATGGAAGGTATGTCCTTATGCGACAAAAGGAAGAAAATTATAAAAATCGCCGACAAATATGACTGGGCCACGGCGATCCAGTACAAAGGCGAGCATGACATTGCCGACGATGACGAGGACGCGAAAAGGATCAAGAGGGCTGAGACTGAAGTGGAGAAGACCAGGCGACAGAGCCGATCAGTGAGGCCCAGTTCTAGTTTTCGTCCTCACTACGAGCCATACTCGCCGCGGAGCCCCAGGGTCCCTCCAGCTCCGCGAACCGACCAGCAGTCGTCTGCTGCCCCGTCGGCGAAAGTCGTATGCTTCGCCTGCGGAAAACCTGGCCACTGGGCCAAGCTTTGCCCAGACGCAGCCTCTGGAAACGCTAGGAGAGCTCGATGAGCCAGAGAATTATCACTTGAATCACGCGTATCCTCAATCGTATCCTCAATGTAATATTGCTGAGTTGATCTATCCTATGCATTCTGCCAATGATTTTTATTGTGAATCATCCTCGTCGTGTAATGTTGTACTCAGCGGTCGCCTTCGTAATTGTTTAAGTTTTTGGTCATCTATTGGCTGCTCGTCCTTCACATTCAATGTATTAAGTAATGGTTACTATCTACCGTTCACAACCACTCCCACACCCTATGCTGCAAAAAATCACTCAAGCTGTTTCAAACATGTATCATTTGTGTCCGAAGCTATCGTCAGTTTACTATCTGCAAAATGCATAGAGAAAACCACTGCTGACAAGATCAGCATTTGTAGCCCTCTAGGTGTAGTTGAGCAGAAAAAGCTGAGGCTGATCCTAGACCTGCGATATCTCAACAAGCACCTCCTGGCACCTAGGTTCAAATACGAGGATATCAGCACCCTTCGAACCATGTTTGAAACGGGGGAGTATTTTTTCTCATTCGACCTGAAGTCCGCTTACCACCATATCGACATTGATCCCAGGTATCACAAATATTTGGGATTCAAATGGCGAGGAGAGCTCTACACATTTACAGTGTTACCTTTCGGACTCTGCACCGCACCACATGTATTTACGAAAATCACCAGAGATCTGGTGCATTGGTGGAGACGCAATGGTCACAAATTGTTCATGTATCTAGACGACGGTGCGGGGGCAGAATCGTCACAGACTGCTGCTAGCAAGCTTGCTGATATTGTTCGGGCAGACATCCTGAAATCAGGTTTTATTCTCAGTGAGAAAAGCCGATTCACACCATCACAACAGGGAGACATGCTGGGCTTCCATGTTGACCTGGCCCAGGGCACCATCAAGGTGACCAAAGCGCGCGTAGAGAAACTCTCGCACCTCCTCACCACAACAAACCTTGATCATGCCACAGCCAGAGAAGTAGCCAAGATCGCAGGCTCCATCATCTCAATGAGCCCAGCTTTCGGTACGGTAACACGGCTACAAACTAGAGCAATGTATGAGGCTATCTCCACAGCCGCCTCGTGGGAGGAGATTGTACATGCGACTCCCCAGCTCCGCAATGAAATCACGTTTTGGTCGGAAAGTTTCCATAAATTCCACGGCCGCCCGCTGAGGCCCCTCGTAGCAGCTTCTGCAGTTCTCACTTGGTCCGATGCCAGCGAAACTGGGTGGGGCGGATACTCCGTTTCAAAGCTCGGCACCTGCGTTGCCAGAGGACCGCTTCCACCAGAGGTACGTGAAACAAGCAGCACTCTCCGTGAGCTCATTGCCGTTAGATACGTGATACTATCTCTATTACCAGTCTTGTCAGGATGCGAAGTGATCCACCGATCAGATAATCAGGCGGCAGTCGCGATAATCGCATCTGGCAGCAAACACCCCCATCTTCACGACGAAGCCCTGGCACTCTTCCGTATCTGCATCCGACAAGGTATCACGTTCCGGGCAGAGTGGATACCTCGGGAAGAGAATGAGAGAGCTGACTTCTTCTCAAAGGTGAAGGACCAGGACGATTGGCAGCTTGCGCCAGACGTCTTCCTAATGCTTGACCGGAAATGGGGCCCACATACAATCGACCGCTTCGCTACTCCGCAGAACGCTCAGATGCAGCGCTTCTGCAGTAGATGGTGGTCCCCAGGCTGCACGTCTGTGGACGCATTCTCTGTGAGCTGGAACGACGAGAACAATTGGATCGAACCTCCAATCCACCTCATCGGTCGCACGATTCGCCACATGCAAGCTTGCCACGCAGACGGCACTCTGATCCTCCCTTTCTGGCCTTCGGCCACATGGTGGCCACTGCTATGGTCTCCAGCGGGCTTCCGAGATATGGTGGTCGATCATATGGTCATCCCGCCTCGGGAGAACCTTTTCATCTCGGGTGAGTGTAAGTGGAACCTCTTCGGCAGCGATAGCCCAACATGCGAAGTACTCGCTGTAAGAGTCTGCGGATGCGGCCAGCACAAGCCCAACCGCCCCAGGCAAGGGCCGCCTTAATCCCGAACAACAACCCGGAAGAACAGCGGCCGGAAGCCAGCATCGTTCAGCGGGCAGCGTCAGTCAACTGTCAGCGTCACCCAGCAGTCAGCATCAGTCAGCATCAGTCAGCAGTCAGCATCAGCCAGCAGTCAGCATCAGTCAGCGGCCAGCATCAGTCAGCGGTCAGCATCAGCCAGCGGTCAGCGTCAGTCAGCATCAGCCAGCAGTCAGCGGTCAGCACCAGCCAGCGGTCAGCGTCAGTCAGCAGTCAGCGTCATTCAGCAGTCAGCATCAGTCAGCGGTCAGCATCAGTCAGCGGTCAGCATCAGTCAGCGGTCAGCGTCATTCGGCAGTATAAACTCACATCCTCACTGTGGTGATGCTACCAATCATGCAATCTGATACATTTTCGTGTCTCATGTTCAACTTCTCTGGTTTTGTTTAGCAGCAACCCCCATTCCCCCTTACGCACTAATTCCGGCCATATAGGCCGATCTATTTCTACCCAGAGCAATACAACCGCAAGGCGAGATTTCCGTCAAATATTTCTGCACACGAGGTAGTTGGTGTGATAGCATACACGGTCAGACAGCGTACCACCCTGAACTACCGTGAAACGGGGTAGACGGAGTCTGGGCTGCCGCTGGCACAAAAGGGTAGCTACACAATGTCAGCGATGCAGGGCGCTCCTTTTCCAAGTCTAAACCGGCGCAAGCCACATTACGGGGGCCGTATAGTGCTGCTGCTCGCTGGATACTTATTCTAACTTACGCTCCCAATGTTGGTAACTACCATGCCGGCAAACCTGTCGGCGTGGTGGCCGCCCTTTCCCCTGTCCTTGTCCCTTCTTCTGGTCTTATGCTTCTTCCCTACAGCCCCACAACACATCCCGGGTTGGACGGCACTGGAGCAACTAGCGAAGGAGGACAGCGCTATCGGCAAGCTGATGCACCTTCTGCCGAAAGTGATGCTGTGCGGGCACGCACCCTCGACCGTTCAGACGTACGCCAGAGGCTTCAATCGCTGGCATGCGTTCGCATCATCAGCCTCCCTCACCGCATTTCCCGCCGACGGTCTTCACGTTGGCCTCTACCTTGTCCACCTACTGCTGTCATCCTCATCACCGGCACCCGTTGCCACCGCTGTTGCAAGCATCTCATGGGTGCACCAGAAAGCAACGCTCCCAGACCCCACCCGACACGCATGTGTCGCTCAGTGCCATCGGGCTGTGCAGAGATTGCTTGCGCGCCCTGTCAAGCCGAAGAAGGCACTCGTGTCCACGGAAGTGCAGCGCATCATCGAGCACTACTCCGACTCGTCCACTTCCCTGGATGACCTGCAGACAATCACCCTCATTGTCTTGGGCTTCTCCGCAATGCTGCGATGGGACGAGCTGCACCGCCTGACGCCTTCCGACACCAGTTTTACAGACACCCACATGGTGATCTCGCTGCAGAAAAGGAAGAACGACCAGTTTCGCAAAGGCCACCAGGTGTATATTGCCAGATCTGGGCTAACCACCTGTCCCGTCGAGCTGGTGCAGCGCTTCCTCACCGCTGGCAAGCATCTGCCCCACCAGCCTCTATTCTGTCGCTTGGGCAGCTGCCGCAAGCAGGCCATACTAAGGCCTATCGCCATCAGCTACTCGTGCGCCCTGGAGAAGGTGCGAAAATGCCTGGCCATCGTCGGCCTTGACCCCAAGGAGTACGGCCTTCACAGTATGCGCTCTGGAGCCGCTTCTACTGCTGCCAGTGCTGGGACCGCTGACAGACTAATCAAGCGACATGGTGGTTGGAAGTCGGACTCCTCCAAGAATAGGTATATAGAGGAGTCGCTTCCCCAGCTCCTCCAGTTGTCTCAATCTCTTGGCCTATGACGTTGCTTAGTAGCGGAGGCCGAACACGGCGTTAGCTTGTCTATACCATACTCGTACAGATATGCGCATATATAGCTGAATTCGCGTTGTCCTCTGTCCACTTCTTCCACTGCTCTGTCCCTACTATGCGTTGTCTAGCAGTCACACTTCTGGCCCTCCTAACCGCAATACAAATGTGCTGTTGTTTGGTGTGTAGCGAGTGTGGCTTATCGCTGTGCGAGAATGGTATCTTCTCGACGGCAGAGCGCAGCGACAGAGGCGAGAAGTATTTTCTCGTCACAGCGGTTTTTTCTCGTATTTTTTTCTCACAAGTGAGCAGTCATCTGATCAATTTCTTTTTACTCGTACATCTTCACA
Source organism: Sycon ciliatum (assembly GCF_964019385.1). Classification (NCBI taxonomy): domain Eukaryota; kingdom Metazoa; phylum Porifera; class Calcarea; order Leucosolenida; family Sycettidae; genus Sycon; species Sycon ciliatum. The sequence goes on along the minus strand of NC_088654.1, from coordinate 7,274,781 downwards.
TGTTCTCTAAACCGCTGCGCATGAGCACGACTGGCCAGTCGTCTTGAGGTACCCACCCTCCCTCCCTGCTTTTTGTACTTGTCAGATTAGCCACTTGGGGTTTTACACCCGGTTTTTTCCCTCAAAAAAATAATGCGTCCGTCGGCGCGAGGGTTTTTTCCCGGCTGGCTCGGCCCAGACAAATTAATCTGACGGTCCCAAGTGGTGCTTCTGGTTTTCGGTCATTGCTCTCTCAGTTGCTGCCATTGCGTTGCTTTCACAGAATATCCATGTGCTCTGTCCCTTCTTCCGCTATTCTACAATTCCGCATCCTTCCATGTAAAAGAACGTGGTGTCACACTTCTGGCCCTCCTAACCGCAATACAAATGTGCTGTTGTTTGGTGTGTAGCGAGTGTGGCTTATCGCTGTGCGAGAATGGCAGGCGTTTTGTTCTCCTTGCTGGCAGGCCGTGTACGTGTAGGCAACATCATGTCATCATTTTCTTTGCATTATTCTCTGCAATATTACTGCTGGATGGTGCAACAATATTAATTTTGTCAAAAACAATCCGGCCAATGCTGCATGCATCGTATACGCGTAGTCGACTACAGTACCGTGTGCAGCATTGGCCGGATTTTTGGCCAGTATTGTACAATCATGTAACGGTTTGTACATCGCACACTCAACAATGACTGACACAGTATCACCACGTGCACACGCTCGCAAGCATGCATGCACACACGCTCGCGCTAAGCTGCCCTCATGACGAGGGGAAGAAAGGGGTAGCATCATGGCTTCCCCGGCAGAACATCCGGTCTCATGCCGCTGCATGCAGGTCCTGCTGCCTCTGATATCTCTCGCCGCACGCACGCACACACACACACCACACACACGTGCACATTCACGATTATACCACCCATTGCACACAAATTCGATAACTCGCCGGGAAACTAGCCACAAAAACTGCAGTACCGGTATACTACCATGTCAAATAACCTTTCTTTCTTCTTCACTTTGATCACCAATGACAATGTCACTGTATGCGATAGGGAGTTAGGATCCGGATATGACTACAATCAGTCCGTCATGTGATAAGTACACATACACTTGATCCAGGTTCACACTATGCGAGGAAACTATACCCGATGCCTAGAAAACGACAACATGTGTAATCAGAGCTATCTCTAGTACTAGTGACATAGAAAACAAGTACCAGTATTAGTAATGTACTTTGCAAACAAAAGTATTTATTTTCTTGTCATACGTACGTATCTGTGTGTACAAGTATGATAAAATATATTACAGAAAGTTAGTTCTCGTTCAAAACAATGAACACACGATCCGTATTTGCCAGTAACTTACATCATGAACATGCATGCAGTAAGAACCGGAAATGAAGAATGGGAGAAAATAAACAAGATGACGTCATCAATCAGGCAGGAACCAACATCTTGACGTCACCGCGATTCTGGCGGTATACCGTGAGCCGAGGCGTGAGCTAGCCCAGCACACCGAAAAAAAAGAAGAGGGGTGAAACGGAATGTGCTGCGGGAGATGAGCGGCGTGAGTTGCGTGGAAACCAACACCAGCAGCGGGGGCAACGGTGGTGTTGGCACTTGAGGCGCTTGACTGGATCACACGTCGGCACCAACCCGATCGGTGCACCGCCGTGAGAAGGCGGTGGTGAGCTAGCCTGGACCCGCGTTCGGGGCAGTGTTCGGAGCAGAGCAGACGGCCGGCGAGACAGTACATTGGCAAGCGCTCGCTCACTCGCCGCGCGGCCAGCAACGGACCAGGCCTGGCAACACACCGCGCCAGCAACGGACCAGGCCTGGCAACACACCGGCGACAGTTCGAGTTTTCAAATCGTGCTGTCACGGCGATACGCGATCTTCAGATAAAGCCGTCGCTGTACGCAGAACACTCCACCCACGCCGAATAAAACGCCGAGGGACAGCGCGCCCAGGCAGATGGCAACTATGTGTCCGGGGTAGAGCGCAATTTTCGTGCTCTGCTCGGACGACGAGAAGCTGTGCTCTGCAGCTTGCACTTTCCCGGTGGCGGCGCTGGAGACGAAGAAGTCGCCGTGGTGGATCTCGCGGTACAGCCGGCGGATGGCCGACGACTTGGACGTGAGCTTGTCAAGCAGCGCCTTGTCACCGATCTTGGGAACGTCGTGCACGCGGACGACCACCGTCAGTCTGTTGCTAGGACCGGGGTAGGTCTGCAGTGGGGACGACGAAGGCACAAGGGACAACACGCAAGTTTGAAACAGGAAGATGAAAATGTAGGGGGAGGGAGAGAGAGAGGAGGAGAGAGAGAGACACACACACACACACACTTGTACTTGTTGCTCACTGCCAAAACTGGTCACGTGGGTCTCCCCGGGAGAGGGGAGAGAGACTCAAAAGGAATCTTGGAAATAACTCAACTGGCTATTGAACCGCCCAACGGCCGACACCCCCTGAAATCCCCAAAACTCTGGGTGGACTTGAAAATGATCCCACTTATGGGCTCACCACACCTCAGTAAGTGGGTGAGGACAAGGTGCAGAACCCCCCCCCCCCCCCCCCCACACACACACACATACACATGCTTGAGATCCACAATTCGATAGAACAAACAACAGGCAGAAATGGATTACCACCAACTTGGCTGACTCACTCTATCTTGTGGACCCGACCCCCACCCCCACCCCCCCCCCCCCCACACACACACACGTACACCACCACTATCCCCAGCACCCTCGTTGCCGGATACACCCCTGTTCACACAGGTCGCAACGCCACTCACCGTCACAGCAAAGCGGTCGACCGTCACTTCCATGGTCTTGGCCAGGGACTGGACCAGCGAGCGGTGTAGCTCGCGGTCATCATCATAGTCCGTCTCAAGGTCAAACGTCAGCGTAGCCTGTTCTTTGCCATGGAAACAGGTGCTGTCGTCCAGGACAGCCTCCCCGGGGGCGCCGACTTCGAAGTTTGATATGACGGAGATAGAGATCAAGGTGGCACTGTCCGCAAGATAGCCACGAATCTCCAGTGGGATCTGCAGGGCAATTTAAAAAGAGGGCACGACAAAGACAAGGAGAGAGAGATATTTACGATTGCACTGTAAGACCGTGGTGGTGAAGAAGGTGACTGAGACATGATCACAACAAAAAAAAGACGATGAGAGAAAGTTACCAGCAGCAGCCACAACAGCAGCAGCAGAAGCGGAAGCGACAGCATTCAGCCATTCGTGTATCGAGGGTGACGGCACAAGGCCTTGCTGTAAAATGATTAGTTGTTTTCGTGTGTGATGACATTCCCCACACTGTCTTCGTCTAGTAGCGTGCATGTGTGATATGAGCATGCGCGATGTTGTCGTCGAGAGTCCTTTTGTCAGTCTGGCCGTTCGTCCCATGGGAGTCAGTTGTCCTTGTTTTCCCGTCATGTGTACTTTCAATAATATAATGTAAAACAAACTAGTCTTGTCCTTTGTGTCCTGCGTCCCCGGGGAACGGAATGGCTGTGATTTTGTTACAGCCTACAACAAATAAATATAATATCTATTAGGGGTCAAAGGGGTGTTCCGGGTACCCGGCCGTTAATCTCCGGTACCGTTAGTAAAAGGGTAACCGTTTGGATTTAGTTGATCTAATCAGTATGAAACAACACTGCTGGGATTGAGCATTCCAGGCGGCAGTCAATTATTTACAACTCCACGCTGGATGTCTGCATTGCTGTTGCATTTTCGCACCCAGTATATCTACCTCTACAACTATCAGACACAAATCAATTTGCGAATCATAATGTGATATCAAGAGTACAGTCATGTACATAACCAGTGCCACTGGTTATGTACTCCTGGTGATGTCAAAATACAACCTGAGAACAGATGAATTAAAATCATGATTTATGTGAAACTGGCGCAAAAATTAAACATGGCTGCTAAAGGGTTAACCCGCCCATTAAGAAAATGACCCGTTCGTTAAAGGTACACCCGTTTGACCCCTAAATTATCTATTCGCGACACTTTACGAACTCAGGCAAAGAGTTGAATAAAGTGCATTAGGCCAAACTGAATGTCTTTGTTTCGGGTAACACGGCCAGAGTTTCAACGGTCGGTCGTTCGGTTTACTTTTTATTTCCAGATATAATTTACACATACTGGTGAGGTAACAAAAGCACCTGCTAACCACAGTCAACCAGGTCAACAAGTAGAAAGTGATGTTGCAGCCCTTCACGATCGTAATGCTAGACCCTACAAAGTCGTACCATACTTCCGCACATATAAGCGCATGTGCTGATGTCCGGACATAAGCGCACCCCCCCCCCCCCCCCCAATTATAAGCGCATGCGCTTATATGTGAACACTATTGGTGTAACACCCGGGAGCTGAATATACTGCTAAGCATTGTGATAACACCATTGTTTAGGACACAGACAAACCTTTATTGCACATATAAGCGCATGGGCTTCTACCCGAACAGGTTCACACATCAAAACATATTTTTTGTAGAAAATTTTCACTTATAAGTCCATGTGGGGAAGTACGGTAGAAAGACAATGCGAGTATAAACGCTGCACTTTGCTCAAAGAACAATCCGAAAAGATCATGCACTCACGCAAGTAAATACTATAAAAGCCATATAATTATATTATAACGAAGTGCTAACTCTAACGAGTTAACGAGGAGAAATCTGTCGTTAAAATAGAAATCGTTATACATATTGAGCGTTGAGAATGAGTAAAAATCGTTACCTTTGATACACGTAAACTAGTCAATTTTGGGAAATCGTTATATATGCGCCTCGTTAGAATAATGGCTTTTACAGTACTGCCTGCACAGAAAATATTCAGTCGGCGCTCAAAAACACGGTCAGTTGGGTTACCTGAAACTAGAGACTTTTTTTCGGTTTGGCCTTACATTTATTTCTTTGCAGTGAGTAGGAGACGGGCTTACCTGAGTGGAGTTCAACTCTCCGCGGAACGTGTCAAACGCCCAGGTGGGCAAGCTGAACGTATACTCCCAGAGCGTGAGTGGGGCCGGCTGGCCCGGGTAAATCTTCACATCGTCACGCAGTACTGCATGCAGAATTCAGGAAGGTAACACAGAGCAATAGAAGAGCTGAGATGCAAAACGCATTAAATCCATAAGTCAATGACTGTGTTTTTTTGTTCGTGGGGGGGGGGGGGGGGGGAGAGAGAGGGACTAAACTGTTTCGTTCCGGGAAAATTACCGACAATGCCCGATGGAGCCATGACAATTAGAGATCAAGACAGAGACAGCAGCAGATCCACGCACACGGATTTCAATGCCTACAAGTACAGTTGCACTCGGTGAAATCCGACCCACGGTGCAAAGCTGGCGCCCTGGCCCAGTTCCTATTACATCACAGTATACATACAAGTGTATGGCCAGCAGCATTCGTGCCACTTTCAGGGCGTCAACAGCCGTGCAGGTCAAAGGCGCCGGATATCCATTTCGGGTTGGACTTCACCGAGCGCAACCGTAGTTGCTGTTATTGCCGACGAGATCTTACCTGACCAAGTCTCGCCGTGCACGCCTTCCACCGTGCGCGGGCCGACGTAGGTGAAGTTGCGCGACGCCTCGAAGCCGAACACGGCGTTCGGCGACGCTATCGAGGCGTGGCCGTGCAAGTAGGAGATTTCCTCGCCGATGTCAGAGATGCCGGACGGCTGCAGCGTCGACAGCGTACAGTTGTGCCGCGAGATGATGTACTGGGTACCTTCGCGGAAGTTGCGCAGGAAACGCACGCTTCCAGTGCCATATGGGTGCGTGTTGTTCGGGTGGAAATGGAAGACGGAGACCGTCTCGGCACGATCCGCGTCATAACCATACTGCAGAACACCGAATTTGATGCGCGTGCACACAAACACACATACAGACAGACAGATGGACAGACAGACACACAGGGTAATAGTGACACTCAATCAAAGCTCACCCTAGGTTTCGGCCACCTAAAGGGGCTCTGTTCAGGTCATACACGAGCAAACACACATACACGCACATATACGTGCACTCACACACACACACACATGCACACACATGCACACACATGCACACACACGCAAACACACACACACATGCCCCCCCCCCCCCTGCACCTGTACACACTATGTGACACAACTTACATACGAGCGGTGGCTGACGTGACCAAACTCGCCATTGTTCGACGACATCGTGAACGAGAATCGGCTCGGCAACTTGGGCAACGTCTTCACCACACCAACTCCCTTGCAGTTGTATCCCCGTGGAGCTTCAAACAACTCATTCATGTTAGCCATGGCCGCGGCAGCTGCTGCACCCGTACGGAAGCCGACAAAGTCGTAAACGTGGTGGACATGTCGTTGAGCGGACCCGGCGGCACTCACCGTGCCAAGCAACACCAGCCGTACGGGAACGGCCACCGGCTCGATGTTTCCAATCGGCATGGTCCAGTTGTCCTGCGCGGCAAAGAACCACTCCAGGCTGTAGTTGAACGTGTGGCCGCGCTGTGACCCGCTGTATTGGCCGCGCCACTTGTCGCACAGAATGCCACGCACTCGCACCTGGCCCTCGTACGTGTCGTGGAACTTCTTGCCGAAGTGGAAGAAGTCGGACACGCCGACCATGTGTGCCAGTCCGTCGGCGCCGACGCTCACCGCCGGCCCCGGCTTGATGGGTCCCGACGTGCATGTCGTCTTGTCCACGTCCACATGATACGACGCCTGACGTCGGAAATCGTTGACGCGGACATGGCGCGAGCCGTTTCGCATCACCTCGATGCGGGACACATTCTGCACGTCGTCAAAAAACTCTCTCGTGTACACAGTGTAGTTCTTGTTCAGGATATTGGCCTCCACCTCAGCAACGAACGTGCCTGCAAGTCCAGGATACTTCGGCGCCGGTTTTTGTGCCAACACCGAGACGGCGGCCAGCGCCATGAGGCAAGCGACGACGTCCACCCTCATTGCTGATCCTGGATGCTCTGCAACCCTGCTTTGTCGTCTCCTATCGCTTGGCGAAGGAATAAACAACAACTGCTGTCCAGACCTGAAAATCTTCCCTACAAAAGTAGTAGAAAACAACAGTGTCAACACACTGAACAAAGCAAGTACAGGCTGACCAGTGTGACAGTAGCTTTCAAATGAGGTCGAAACTACCGAATGCGTAATCATTATCTGCACGCGACATGAATCATGTATACATGTACTGATAGTGATATGCATGATGTAGTGCAAAATCAGTACAGTACCCAACCCAGGTTTGGGATACCGTACCGCGTACCGGTACAAGACTGAGTACTACGAGTCCGACTTAGGCCTTGACAGATTATGCTAGCATAATTTTTCGCATAATTCCTACTTTAGCAATCGGGTGGCAGACGGCGTGCACGGGCATGGGCGGGTGCACCCACCGTTTCGATGAAGTGAACGGTGTCATGCTTGATGGTTTGGGGCTGAGCTGCAGAATTGGTCAGTCCAGGGAATTCCTGCAGGAGTAAATTCACCTCCGGTTGCTCGGTGAGCGGCGGTGCTAGAGACGAAGTATCCTGGCCGTGAGCTAGGACGGCATGCACGGAGAGATCGGTTACGGTGTCATGCAGGGCACGGTTGCGGATGTCTACAGTGAGACCGAACTTGTGGAGGAAATCAGCTCCGAGAATTGGACTAGAAACATCGGCGATCACAAAGAGCCATGGGAATGACCGACGAAGACCGAGGTCAAGGGTGAGCGATCGACAGCCATATGTGGGAATGCTAGTTCCGTTGGCTGCACGCAACGTGTCAATGACGGCGGTCTGCTTGCCTTTACGGAACGTGGTTGGCAAGACACTGACGGCGGCGCCAGTGTCGACTAGGAGACGCAAACCCGTGACACGGTCTCGGACATAGAATAGGCGACATGTGGTCTGCAGGCCAGCGGTGCTGGTCGCCAACAGGGGCTGGCCAGCTAGTTTGACGACCGGGAGCAGGGTGGTCGGCAGTTCTTAGCTTGGTCGCCAAACTTGCTATGAAAGAAACACAGGCCGGGCCGACCAGGCGAGTTGTTCCGTGAGCGCGGTGGACCAGATCCACGGCCAGGGCTGCGACCCCGGGATCCGTCCAACCGTTTATGCAGAGAGCTGACGGCCTCGGTCAGGGCAGCAATCTGTTGCTCCAGGGCGGACATCCGAGCGTCGTCCTGTGATGGGCGTTGGATGGCGGAGACTGAGGCCTGGGTTGTCTCCATAACCCGGTCAGCAATGGCAGCTAGTTCGGAAAGGCTTGTAGCCTTTGGGGTCGACGCAAGGACCAGCTGGGCATTGCTCGGAAGTCGCTGCAAAAACAGCTCCCGTAAAATCGACTCATCCAATTGGCTGGAGCCAATAAGCTGCTGCATGCGGCGCAACAGGTGGGATGGTGTGCGGTCTCCAAGCTCCTCTTCCGTGAGCAGACGCCGGAGTCGCTTCTGCTCAGACATCTGAGTGCGGGCGATGAGCTGGCTTTTCAGCGTCGTGTATGGCTCAGTCTGCGGGGGACTGATGAGCAGCTCTCGGACCTCCATGGAGAACTGCTCCGACAGTGCCGCAGCTACATAATCGAACTTGGTCCGCTGGGCAGTGATGCCACGATGACTGAAGAGACACTCAGCCCGGGCAAACCACAGAGCGGGATCCGAAGGGTAAAAATCGGGCAGCTTGATACTGACGGCTGCCACAGCTGGGGGCCGGTCCAACTCAGGGCTACTCCCAATAACACTACCACTGGTACTGGCTGTGGCCTGTGCCTTGTTGAGCTGGTCCAGCAGAGCCTGCTGCTGTTGCCTGAGCTCCATGAGTTCCTCCCTGGTAACTGAGGGTGCGTCCGGGAAAGGTTTTCCACGGCCCTTCCCGTTGCTGGCCGGCGTGGTCATGGTGAACAATGTAGCCTTGCCTACAGAAATATCGGGGTCACCAATTTAGCAAATTTAGGTCTGCGCCTGCTAAGGGGGCGCGCGAATCGGGCCACTTCCTGGTCACAACGGACACTTCGATAGTTAGCGGCAATGATTACTTTACACGTTACAGTTAGAAAGATTCGGCAGACTACATATGAACAAGAAATACGTACAGGGGCAAGGAGCCAGAAAAAGGGGCTTCGGCAAGGGCCAAGCAAGCAGAGAGAGATTGTCAGGAAGAGAAAAAGGCAAGCTGGCTGGCGGCAACCGTATGCAAAAGTGAGGTTCGTGGCATACGGTACGCCAATATGCTAACGTACGCTAAAGCCAGTGCTTCCAAAAACATTGCGGAAAAGTGCAGCGTGGGCAGCACAAAAGCCACGTGGGTGACTGTGAGAATTATGACGTAGCAAGTCGTAGCACGACACTACCAAAATCGAATAATCGCATAATTCGAGGCAAATTGCATACGAATCGCATAAAATTGGAATAATCTGCCTGTTCGCATCAAATTCCATACAGTTGTACATGTGCTACAAGTTTGTTTTGTTTTTTTTAATGCAACCCAATTATTGTGGAAAGGTCACAACAATAAGAGACAAGATCAAAAGGAAAGCTTTACAATAATAATAATAATAAAACGTAGCCTGTAAAATGTAAAAAGTCATTGAGTACAGTTTAATTCAATATCCATGTCCAGTATTTATAATAAAAATAATCTGCTGCAATTTATAGATTCTCACATGCGAGCAACCTGGGCCTCAGCAACAACCAGCTCAGCAGACTCCGGATGCCGAACCGACCGCTCACGGAAAAGACCCCGTGAACCCCGCAAACACATGATGCATGATCGCAACAGGGCAAATGAGAGACGGCATCTGATGTAAGATATTACGTGGGAGTACTGCTCCTTCCTCCTTTCCGCTCTCAATAACGCGATTCGGCGATAGAGTGATGTCGCCGCTCTTCCCATGCCACCACTTGCCGACAGCACAACAGGCATGAACGTCGCATGCTCCACCTCTCTCACTCTCTCTTCATAACATCGTCGCTTTTCTTTTTCATGTGCTACAAGTACAAGTACAAGTAGATGCACCAGGAAGTCGTAGGACAGACCACAGAGGCCGCCGCAGCTGCACTTCAGACAGCCGTAAACCAGCTGGAAGCCTGGGGAAGTACTTGGAGGGTTACCTTTGAGCCCTCTAAGTCACCATGGTCACAGCTAGTGTCCGTGACCAGGAAGCTGGCCCCTCCAGACTTCCCCCCTGTCCAATTCCTTGGCACCCCTGTTCCTGTCAGCAGCCAGTTGAAGCTCCTTGGGGTGGAGTTCGACGAGAAGCTCAACTTCAGCGCCCACCTCCAACAGCTTTCTGTGCGCGCACATCAACGCCTCCATTTCATGCGGAAGGCAGCCCCCATCCTGGACGCTGCTGGACGCCTAACCGTCTATAAGGGCTTTGTAAGGCCCATACTCGAGTATGCCCCACTAGCCTGGCTTGGTGCTGCCCAGACCCACCTTGGGAAGTTGGACACAGCACAGCGCAAGGCCATGCAGATGATTGGACCCACCACCGTCCTCCAGAGTCTGAGGGCCAGACGGACGGTCGCAGGGCTGTCCTATCTCTACAAGGTAGTTAGCTGCAAGGGCCCACCCCGTCTGACACGCATGCGCCCTCCCCCAAAACCACGGGCCGATACTGTTCGAACCCGCCAGCAGCATCATGCTCAGCGCCAGCACCGGGAACAGCTCTTAAACACCACCCCCGGCACCAGTCCCGATTACCTTCGACGTTCCTTCCCGTACTGTTTCCTTGAATTGTGGAACAGCCTCCCCGAGGACGTCTTTCCCGTGTGGCCAATCACTTTCCACTCACAGCATTTAAAAAAGGTGTCAACAAACACATCTCAGACCAGCCATGGTCTTGGGACGTGCTTTGAAGCCCATCATGTTGATCGTCTCACTGTTCTTTCCAGATCGCACCTCTCGGTTTGGGGATGTGCATTGAAGCACCCCATACTAACGGTCTATACTGTCCTCTCTTGGTCACCACTCTCCCTATTACCTATATTGTAAT
>NC_088654.1:7237169-7263622 GCF_964019385.1 Sycon ciliatum | reverse complement strand
AGTGCAGTGTGACAATGGACATGCATGTGCAAGTGTGTGTGAGTGCGAATTTACTGGAAGAGCGTAAGTGCGGTGACATTTTCTTTTTGTTTACAAAGATTTGGATCACGAATGCGAATGTAGACTGCTTCTAGAACTTTCAACTGCTTGAAACTACTTGCAGAACGAACAACACTGAACCAAGAATCATCATAACTTTCACGACACACGGGGTTAGACAACAAATGCAATTTAATTGCCGATGTATTCTTCTTCTTCTCACCGCCTCCGCCTTCACTGGGTTTCTGACCACCACCGTCCTTCACACCATCTGCACCATCATCGTCGTCATCGTCATCGTCCTCTTCATCATCGCTGCCACCTTCACCTGTCGTCAGCTCTCCCAGCAACTGACCACCGGGTTCATCATCGTCACTGCACACGCCGCTTCCACACTCCTCCTCCAGCTGCCGTCGCGTTCTCTTCCTGACCGGTCTTCCCTTGCCATTGCCAAACACCTGACAGTCGTCAACTCTTCCGCTGGCATCATCCATATCCGGAGAGTTTCGATGCATCTTTCCAGTCACCTCTGCAAACCGAGCTGCCGCCAGCCGTTTGCTCCTTCTCAGCTTTGGTGAGTTGCGTTTGTCTGCGTCCGGCGTACCGGTACTCGCTGATAATGAAGATAAGACACAGTGTTCGTCGTCGTTTACATTAATGCTTGTTCCCGATTTCTGCGTGCTGTGTTGGTTTTTCCGAGACACCGTTTGTGGAGCAGAAGCCTCTGCCGGAACGGACAGTGGAGTCGGGTGCTTACGTGGTCGGCCACGCTTTGGTCGGGAGGACCTGGCCGCCTGTGACAATAGTGACAGCGGCACGTGTTGTTTGATACGTTCGGACAGATGTTGAAGGGTCCTACCAACATACCGACTACCACATTGTCGGCATTCAAAGTAGTAAATGAGGTGACTCAATTGTAGGGTTGGTAGGACATCCTTCAACATCGTGAACGAACGGATCGTAGTGAACACGGTAACCACATTGGTGGCAAAGTAGGTTTTCTCCACTAGGGATTTCACCACACGGGCCGTGTCCTTCGATTCTTTCCCTTTCCGGGGCAAGCAAAGAAAAACGCGGCACGGCAACGGTCCGATAGCTCGTTCCTTAACAACAGGTGTAGTTGTTAGAAGTTTGTCGAGGAGCTGCTGCGGGTAGCCATTCTTCACAAATACGGAGCGTAGAAAATCAAGTTCCTGTTGTAGCTTTGTTGGTGAACAAATGCGTTGTGCCCTATTTACAAGGTTACGAACTAAGTTTGACTTGTACTGGGAAGAGCAGAACGAGTCAAACATCATGTACTGCCCGGTGAAAGTGGGTTTACGGTATACTGTAGTCAATACACCAGTCTGGGTCTTTTCGACTAACACATCCAGAAACGATAGCTTATTGGACTCTTCATGTTCACACGTAAATCTCAGTGCAGGATGGATTGTATTCAGTTTCAGTAGAAAGTCGTCAGCGTCTGCTCTCGAATCAAAGTACGTGAAGGAGTCATCCACAAACCTGACGTACAATTCCGGCCACTTATCTATCTTCGATTCACAGTACCCAACAAACACATTGGCTAGGACCGGACCCAATGGAGAACCCATAGCCACGCCATCCGTCTGTTTATACATCATGTCGTCAAATGAAAACTCCACACCACTCGTAACCATCAACATCAAGCGGCGAAAAGCCGCTTCGGAAAGCCATGGTACATCTTTTATTTCCTTGTTGTGGTACAGTGTTTCAGCACAGATATTGATTGTCTCGGATAATGGTACGTTTGTAAACAGACTGACAACATCAAAGGAACACGTGTACGCAGAAGATGGAACTGGTTTCTCATGTAAGATTTCAACAAACTGGAAGGTATCTTTGACGTTGTGCTTACAGTATAAATCCAGCACTGGCTGGATCATCATACACAGCCATTTGGATATTCTGTAGTCCGCTGAGCCAGTCATGGAGAGTATCGGACGTAGCGGGCAAGATTGCTTGTGAATTTTTGGCAAGCCATACATCCTAGGTCGCACCGAACCGATTGGCTTTATTCGTGCAAATTCAGATGCGAATATTTCATTTGTGTTTTTCAGTGTCTGCAGGCATTTCACTAGTTGCTTTTCTCGGATTAGAGTTCGATCGTGCGTTGATACAGGGCCAAGCAACTCAAATTTGGTCCTGTCATCCAAAATTTTGGCCATTTTGGACTTATATTCAGTTCGACTTATGACTACAGTCGAAGGACACGGCCCGTGTGGTGAAATTCCTAGTGGAGAAAACCTACTTTGCCACCAATGTGGTTACCGTGTTCACTACGATCCGTTCGTTCACGATGTTGAAGGATGTCCTACCAACCCTACAATTGAGTCACCTCATTTACTACTTTGAATGCCGACAATGTGGTAGTCGGTATGTTGGTAGGACCCTTCAACATCTGTCCGAACGTATCAAACAACACGTGCCGCTGTCACTATTGTCACAGGCGGCTAGGTCCTCCCGACCAAAGCGTGGCCGACCACGTAAGCACCCGACTCCACTGTCCGTTCCGGCAGAGGCTTCTGCTCCACAAACGGTGTCTCGGAAAAACCAACACAGCACGCAGAAATCGGGAACAAGCATTAATGTAAACGACGACGAACACTGTGTCTTATCTTCATTATCAGCGAGTACCGGTACGCCGGACGCAGACAAACGCAACTCACCAAAGCTGAGAAGGAGCAAACGGCTGGCGGCAGCTCGGTTTGCAGAGGTGACTGGAAAGATGCATCGAAACTCTCCGGATATGGATGATGCCAGCGGAAGAGTTGACGACTGTCAGGTGTTTGGCAATGGCAAGGGAAGACCGGTCAGGAAGAGAACGCGACGGCAGCTGGAGGAGGAGTGTGGAAGCGACGTGTGCAGTGACGATGATGAACCCGGTGGTCAGTTGCTGGGAGAGCTGACGACAGGTGAAGGTGGCAGCGATGATGAAGAGGACGATGACGATGACGACGATGATGGTGCAGATGGTGTGAAGGACGGTGGTGGTCAGAAACCCAGTGAAGGCGGAGGCGGTGAGAAGAAGAAGAATACATCGGCAATTAAATTGCATTTGTTGTCTAACCCCGTGTGTCGTGAAAGTTATGATGATTCTTGGTTCAGTGTTGTTCGTTCTGCAAGTAGTTTCAAGCAGTTGAAAGTTCTAGAAGCAGTCTACATTCGCATTCGTGATCCAAATCTTTGCAAACAAAAAGAAAATGTCACCGCACTTACGCCCTTCCAGTAAATTCGCACTCACACACACTTGCACATGCATGTCCATTGTCACACTGCACTTGCTGAATTTCCTATCATTTCTCACCTCACCTATAGTTTATTACCTGTGCAAATTGTTCCTAGGTTTGTGCTAGTTTTCTTACTATGCTTGTATCCTCGCTGTTTCACTCCAAGTGTATAAATTCTATTGTAGTTTCATCATTCTCTTTAGTCACGAATTCCATTGATAATTGTGACAAGAAAACGTTCTGGAATACATGATTCGTCCCCATGGCTGTGATATGAGTGCGCATTTAGTTATATTCATTGCATTATTAAGATTATTGTCTCCACGTCGCCCTTTTAAAATAGAAATCGTTATACATATTGAGCGTTGAGAATGAGTGAAAATCGTTACCTTTGGTACACGTAAACTAGTCAATTTTGGGAAATCGTTATATATGCTCCTCGTGAGAATAATGGCTTTTACAGTACTGCCTGCACAGAAAATATTCAGTCGGCGCTCAAAAACACGGTCGGTTGGGTTACCTGAAACTAGAGACTTTTTTTCGGTTTGGCCTTACATTTATTTCTTTGCAGGGAGTAGGAGACGGGCTTACCTGAGTGGAGTTTAACTCTCCGCGGAACGTGTCAAACGCCCAGGTGGGCAAGCTGAACGTATACTCCCAGAGCGTGAGTGGGGCCGGCTGGCCCGGGTAAATCTTCACATCGTCACGCAGTACTGCATGCAGAATTCAGGAAGGTAACACAGAGCAATAGAAGAGCTGAGATGCAAAACGCATTAAATCCATAAGTCAATGATTGACTGTGTTTTTTTTGTTCGTAGGGGGGGGGGGGGGGGGAGAGAGAGAGGGACTAAACTGTTTCGTTCCGGGAAAATTACCGACAATGCCCGATGGAGCCATGACAATTAGAGATCAAGACAGAGACAGCAGCAGATCCACGCACACGGATTTCAATGCCCACAAGTACAGTTGCACTCGGTGAAATCCGACCCACGGTGCAAAGCTGGCGCCCTGGCCCAGTTCCTATTACATCACAGTATACATACAAGTGTATGGCCAGCAGCATTCGTGCCACTTTCAGGGCGTCAACAGCCGTGCAGGTCAAAGGCGCCGGATATCCATTTCGGGTTGGACTTCACCCAGCGCAACCGTAGTTGCTGTTATTGCCGACGAGATCTTACCTGACCAAGTCTCGCCGTGCACGCCTTCCACCGTGCGCGGGCCGACGTAGGTGAAGTTGCGCGACGCCTCGAAGCCGAACACGGCGTTCGGCGACGCTATCGAGGCGTGGCCGTGCAAGTAGGAGATTTCCTCGCCGATGTCAGAGATGCCGGACGGCTGCAGCGTCGACAGCGTACAGTTGTGCCGCGAGATGATGTACTGGGTACCTTCGCGGAAGTTGCGCAGGAAACGCAAGCTTCCAGTGCCATATGGGTGCGTGTTGTTCGGGTGGAAATGGAAGACGGAGACCGTCTCGGCACGATCCGCGTCATAACCATACTGCAGAACACCGAATTTGATGCGCGTGCACACAAACACACATACAGACAGACAGACAGACACACAGGGTAATAGTGACACTCAATCAAAGCTCACCCTAGGTTTCGGCCACCTAAAGGGGCTCTGTTCAGGTCATACACGAGCAAACACACATACACGCACATATACGTGCACACACACACACACGCGCACACACACGCAAACACACACACACATGCCCCCCCCCCCCCCCATGCACCTGCACACACTATGTGACACAACTTACATACGAGCGGTGGCTGACGTGACCATACTCGCCTTTGTTCGACGACATTGTGAACGAGAATCGGCTCGGCAACTTGGGCAACGTCTTCGCCACACCAACTCCCTTGCAGTTGTATCCCCGTGGAGCTTCAAACAACTCATTCATGTTAGCCATGGCCGCGGCAGCTGCTGCACCCGTACGAAAGCCGACAAAGTCGTAAACGTGGTGGACATGTCGTTGAGCGGACCCGGCGGCACTCACCGTGCCAAGCAACACCAGCCGTACAGGAACGGCCACCGGCTCGATGTTTCCAATCGGCATGGTCCAGTTGTCCTGCGCGGCAAAGAACCACTCCAGGCTGTAGTTGAACGTGTGGCCGCGCTGTGACCCGCTGTATTGGCCGCGCCACTTGTCGCACAGAATGCCACGCACTCGCACCTGGCCCTCGTACGTGTCGTGGAACTTCTTGCCGAAGTGGAAGAAGTCGGACACGCCGACCATGTGTGCCAGTCCGTCGGCGCCGACGCTCACCGCCGGCCCCGGCTTGATGGGTCCCGACGTGCATGTCGTCTTGTCCACGTCCACATGATACGACGCCTGACGTCGGAAATCGTTGACGCGGACATGGCGCGAGCCGTTTCGCATCACCTCGATGCGGGACACATTCTGCACGTCGTCAAAAAACTCTCTCGTGTACACAGTGTAGTTCTTGTTCAGGATATTGGCCTCCACCTCAGCAACGAACGTGCCTGCAAGTCCAGGATACTTCGGCGCCGGTTTTTGTGCCAACACCGAGACGGCGGCCAGCGCCATGAGGCAAGCGACGACGTCCACCCTCATTGCTGATCCTGGATGCTCTGCAACCCTGCTTTGTCTTCTCCTATCGCTTGGCGAAGGAATAAACAACAACTGCTGTCCAGACCTGAAAATCTTCCCTACAAAAGTAGAAGAAAACAACACACTGAACAAGGCAAGTACAGGCTGACCAGTGCAGTGCAGTGTGACAGTAGCTTTCAAATGAGGTCGAAACTACCGAATGCGTCATCTGCACGCGACATGAATCATGTAGTGCAAAGATCAGTACTCCCGGGAGTCGTAGTCCATGGTACTAGTACTGTAGTAGTCGTACCCAACCCAGGTTTGGGATACCGTACCGGTAGAGGGGACGGCTCGATACCGGGACGTTTTGACAGCCAAATTTGTATGACCCAAACCGATCATCAGCGTTGATTTTTCACTCGAAATATGTTTGTGGAAGGAAACTGGCATGTTGAAGTTTGCTCTGGGGCCAGAGTCAATCGAACTGAGCCACTCCTAGATCCTTTGTGTTGACCCATTGCCTCCAAGTTGGCCAATTTTTCGCTTCAAAAAAGTTCAAATCAGAGGTGGCTCCAAACCGGACACGTTTTAGAGTGCACGTCTAAGTCACTCTGGGTCTGAAATTAGGTAATTGCTATCGCTCCACGACGGCCAGTACAGAGTAACAATAAGCCTTGTGTGTGCTTCCATTAGTTTTGATTGGTATGCGGTGCTTTATTGGCGAGAGGCGAGCCGCTGTTTACCTGCGACAAGAAGTTGATTTTTCGAAAGTCGTAAAACTCAAGTCGCAGTGCGAAGCAACACGTCAAAAACTCACCTGCTTGATATGGCGCTTCTGGTCATCGCAGAGCCATGAAATTTTGGCTCGGAGTATAACCAAGAGTACGGGTTATGTACTCTTGGTATAACACATCGTAGTCTCACTGTGACATATGTTTTCTAATCAAAATACCAAGAGAGAAAGTGAATATTGAGTCCGTTCCGGTTTGCAACCGGTGTCCTATTTGAAACCGTCCCCTCTAGCTCTACACGAGACTACGACTCACACACGTACACGAGTCCGACAGTATAGAGGACTTTCCATTACATCACCTTTTTGGCGCCTTCCCGGTGTCCACCCAAAGATCACCCATAAGACAAGTCCGTGTCCTACGGTAAAATGTGCTTGGGTGGCAAAAAGAGAGTCAAATGTGTTGTTCGGTGTACGGTTGAAAATGATGTTGCAGGCCGTCGCAGTGGTGAAGCACTTTTGCTTTTCTTTGATGTGGTGAATAGTTTCGGTAAGTCGCGAGGATTACTAGCCGCAGTTACTGTACTGTTTATTCCAGCCTTGAAGAGGCGTTGCCGCGAGAAGATTGACAGAATCCGTGGGCCCAGTACATTGATCCATATTTACCTATGGACGAAGACCTTTCAGCCAATCCCCCTGCGTTGGGTATCCAGGCCTCTCTAAATGTTTAGTGAATGTCCCCAGCACATATGCAAAGGACTCTCTAAAGTCTTACAATAGCCCTGATGGATACAAATGCATGTGTCTCATTGCTGGCTGGGTTGGCACATTATCGTGTCTTGCCCAATCGAAGGAAGAAACAACAACTGTCAACAAAATACGTTTGCAAACGTCAGGCACTCGCGGAGTGTTTTGCCGAACCTGTCCATCCTTGGGTAGCTGCTTAATTACCTGGAATTGTTCTTGGCGCACACTGCACTTGCATGGTGGGCCTGGGAGAAGCATGTTCCCATGTTGCTGCAGTGCAGTGTTGTTTTGACTGAATTTACGTTGGAGACTGAAATGTGATGTGTGCTGAATGTCAACACCTACACCACTGGGTCACTCACCAGTGGCTGGCACCGTCAATGAACACTACACGAAAATAGTGTACATGGATTTTACTTCAGCTGGGCAGAAATTGGAGCACCGTGCCCATAACCTACAAGTAGTCTCACTTCTCTTTCGCTGCCTGACTCTCTGTCTCTCTTGCTTCGCATGCCTGTCAGTGTATCCATGTGTGTACGTGTGTGTGTGTGTGTGTGTGTGCGTGTGTGTGCGTGCGTGTGTGGGTTTTTCTTCCTTATCAGTACGAGTATGACAATGTTGACATGCGGTGGCTGGTAGCACGAAAGCTGACAAAGTCAAACACGGCCATCATTATCATTGCTCCTATGTAGCCAAAAAGTTGGTGTAGTGGCGAACTTAGTTGTCCTGATCTTAAAACACGCTGATGAATGCACATTCAATACAGCAATTGTTTTTTCCTGGTCGTCCCTCGACCTGGGCCATTCTCCATAAGCGGTTGCTGATTACCGGTAGAGTATCCTCCATTACTGCCTTTGCAAGAGTTACACAAGAAGTAAGATCAAGATGATCCTCACCACAAGAAGATCAAGAAGCTGAATACATGTACCTAATTGACCAGAAAGACAGAAGATGAGGTATACTAGTATGTGCCGCAGCAGATGAAGAACTGCACAGCGCAGCAACCAAGTGGGAAGCAGAAGAAGATTGCGCAAGTAGGTCGATCAGAGTATTTATCCATGACAAAGGAAATACACGTTGTGCAGAACATGAGGCATACACACTGGCATGGAAGAGATGATGAGTTGCACCCAGGGCCAGTACTAGAATAGCTAGCACCACCAGTCATGTATAGGTACGTGCATAGAGCTGGGTACATTAGTCATTACCATCAGCATCAGCACTATCAATCATCAAACTCCAGCTATACCTTGCACCCCAACAAACTAAGTAAGTTGATAGTGTTCGGAATCATCTTCGTGTTTCCGCCTTTACTGGTGCTGCCACAAATGAGCTGAACAAGTTGGTTAGTTAGTTCGATACGTACTGGGGTGACAGGGGATGATCATGACTTTTCTCTTCGCCAACGAAGTGATGGAACAATATTCGTGTACTTCGAAGTATTTGCATAAGGAGCGAAGTTCTCGAGTCATGTGTCCGTCATCCACTGGTTCCGTCGTTCTCCATCGTAGGGAAAACGATAACAACTCAAAGACGATCCAGGTGTGGGAACATCCGATCGCGAGCAGCCCTTTGGTATTCTCAAACTACAGTATGCAAAATGGAACTGCTTTCGAAAAACACTGTTTCCTTCCAGTGCAGGCTTCTTTTTTTGCCACCCAAGCTCCGTTTCAAGTCCGGTGATCGGTGGTGAACTCGATGATCTTTGGCCCGAATCCTCATAGGCCGCACGGTATGACTCATTGGAAAGTCCTCTATACCGTACGAGTACTACTACGACTACTCCCTTGTGCTAGGCTCACGTGATCTGCTCGCGCTACCCACCTGCCTTCCACCACTGACAAGTAGGGAGGCAGGGACTCGTAAAAATTAATGCCCTTTCAGACATGCCACGTGATCGTTGCCAGGGTTTGAGCCAATCAGAGCGCTTACAGGCAGGGCCAGAACTAGCCCTTCCCCAAAGATGCCAAAATAGTTCGCAACTTATGCTTTTCGCAACCATGCCAAAAGTGAAAGTTGCTGAAATCGCATCCATATTAAAAGCACAATAGTTGCTAGCTTGCTACAGTCCATTTCAAAACTATAGACGCGTAGGGTTTTTGAAATATTTCAAATTTGGCTGGACCTTTTTGAGAATAGTTTTCGGAATATTGCTCAGGACCGCTCCACAATTACTCTCATTATACATGTAGTTTCTAAACGATTGGATTACAGACGCCCAATTTGGAAACATTTATGCACAAACTGTGACAAAGTGATCACAGATTTTATGTGGTATACATGTACATGTAGATGCTGGCATAACGGTTTTTGCCTTGGTACGCGTCTATAGTTTGAAATGGACTGTAGTATTGCAACTCAAAATGAGCGAGTTCTTGTGCAAAATGATGCCAAAAACAACCAATAAAGAAGCGGAAATGGAAAACACAACTGCCTGAGTAAAGTCAATCGTACTTTGAAGTACATGTACATGTACATGTAGATCTACATAATAATTATGAGTGCATCATGTTCACAGCGTGAAACATGCTTAGGAAAATGAACAGACTTGGAATGAGTCATTGTCCTTTTTTGTTGAACCTTTGCACAGCATTCATGACATAGCGGCATGCTCAGTGCTGCCACATGAGAAGTACACTTGTCATGATGATTTTATGCAATGTTTCCGCGCTTCTTGTTGAAGCGGAGCATCACGGACATTTCAATGGTCGTCCTCCAGTTTGCTCCAAGGCGTTTCTCTGCAAACAGTTGCGGAAAAGATGCGAAGGATAAAGTCATTTACATGTACTTTGTGAAAATGAAGAAAGCTGCGAAAGTTGCGATTTCTTCCAAAGCATCAAAAAGTTGCGAAAAAAAGTGGCGAGCATTTTGTTTGGGCTAGCCAGAACCCCTGATCATGCTGCATGTCATGATTGGAAGCTGTGCACTGTGGCCTTAGTAAAAAAATGCCCTGCCTGCCCCTGTAGGGCCTGAATAGCACCGTAGAAGGGCATGAATGACCACGTGATGGGTATCCTCACACATTGAGACACATACCTGATCTCCTAATTTAGCTTACCTGGAGAGACTTACCTGATCCGGCCCTGAGTTGAAGTACAATCATGTACAAGTACATGTACATGTACATGTAGTGTGAAAAAATGGAACCAGTAAAGGACACAAACCACTGCTTGCGGTCAACAACAGTGAAAGCATTTACAGGCCTCTGTTGCGGGCAAACACAATGGTTTAAAAATTGAGACACTGAGTGCCATAGCCAGGTGTCTCTAACCGAGACACAATGAGCATCACCGACCATTGGAACCTGGCCAGTCTCTCTAGCTACTGGTACCAGACTGAGAAGCTAAACGTGGAGCAGAGAGTGGCCATGTCAAGCAAGCTAACCGCTACTCCAGTATAGTACTGGAGTTACAAGTAAAATGTACATCAAACTGTTTGATTATTTATTTATTCATTTATTATTACAACATCTCAAGACTCGGCGGAAACACCGGCCAATGTTACGACCCAACTTACGAGAGTGGGTGATTGCCAACCACGGCGATAAATTAACACGCAAGCACAGCAGTTACCTAGCCCAAGTACAAGACTATAAGCAAAACCTGGAAGTTTTCCGACAATGCCAACTCCCGCTACTCTGCAGCAACCTACTCTAGCCAGCTTTGACGAGTTATGTGTGCTACCAGGCTTTCCAAGCTTACAGCAACCACTTATAGATACCCTTACCTTGCCTCTGTTAGATCCTGTCCCGGTTTTGCCCTTTGAGTCTAGACATTGGCGGATAATGCTCGAAAAGGTGGCAGATTCTGCTCGAAAAGCAGTGAATTTGGCAGAACCATACAAACCTTATGGCGGGCAATTCCTCGAATTCTGCTCCATTTCTTTATCCACATACCAAACATGCATGAAACTTACCAGAAAAAGTACCGAATTCTGCCAATTTTTCTGCCGGCATTATCCGCAAAGGTTTACCTTTGACAACATTGACGCCGGATTTCCTCAGAAGCCTACATGTAGATGACGAAAGCCATCTGCCTTGGAGAAGCCACAGTACAGCAAGAGTCAGCTCCATCTGGTGCTCCATCACTTAAAGGAAAATTCGCCTTTCAGAAGTCTGCAACTTGTCTCTTTGTCTCTCTCTATGATCTATCTTACTGTCATGTTTCACTTGCTTGCAAAGCTATTATATTGGATATGGATTGATGAAGGGTGCGGGTTCAGACCGTTGCTATGCCACAACTATGTAAGCCGTATGTGGGTGGCAGTCTGAAACACAATCAGACACATGTACATGTACATGTATATACGGTCAGGGCAGGTATCGTTGATTCAGGCCCTCGAGCGTAGCCCTCGGCCTTCGGCCTTGGGCTACGCTCGAGGGGACAAGTTTGAGAGCATCTACTCATGAAGAATTCCTGAATCGACGATACTGCCCTGACATCCATATCTGATTCTATACTTATGCGGCTCCCGGCCCCCTAGGCCCTGCCCCCTGGACTCTGGTTCAACCAAATGCAGCATGCTCCAAAAGATGGCCAGATCCCGCAAAATGTGCCAGTCATGACATAATAATAGATTTAGTATTAGAACTTCCTAGTACCTGTGTATGTACGTACTTCAAAAAAGTAATTGAACACAATCAAGCTAGAGAAACACCAAGACTGTAAGAGCCTCACACACAGTTAACCCTGAAACTAAAGACCATCCGTTTCTCTCCGCTTTTCTTTCCTTTCAGTTGCATCTTCCTTTCTGCTCTGTTTTACTTTCTCGTTTCGTTTGTCCCTCTTGATATGTGTACATTATGTTCTTGGTTGAGTTTGTGGCCTTTTTTCGTGTTTTGGAGTTACAGTCGACTTCGCTGATAACGACTGCGGATATAACGACAATTCGCGAACAACGACAGAATTTCCATGCCCAGAGCAAAGTCCCATCCAACTGTAATACATATAATGGGACTTCGGGTATAACGACACTTCGCGAATAAGGACACTTTTCTCATGCCCCGCCGAGTGTCGTTAAACGCGAAGTTGACTGTACAGTCGACTTCGCTGATAACGACTGCGGATATAACGACAATTCGCGAATAACGACAGAATTTCCATGCCCAGAGCAAAGTCCCATCCAACTGTAATACATAATAATGAGACTTCGGGTATAAGGACACTTCGCAAATAAGGACATTTTTCTCATGCCCCGCCGAGTGTCGTTATACGCGAAGTTGACTGTACTTGTTCTTTTTGGAGAGTTCTCTCCTCTCCACTTAGTAGAAAAAAACTGCTGAGGCAACGAACTGAAATAATAAAAACTAGGGTTGCAAGGAATATTCGAATATTCGATTGATATTCGTTTGGAACCCGATGGAAGGAATATTTTCCCCTTTAGAATATTCGTTCGTTTTGACACGTACGCACACTCTGCTCTTGTGTCGATCTATCGTAGTAATTCTAGACGGGACGGACTGATATATATATATATATCATGCTCCTCGGCTTTCGCCTTGTTGAGCACTCTCAGTAGGCTGCTCTAGTGCTGCTGCGTCACGCAATGCCCGCTACTTTTTGTAGTTTGAGCACTCTGGCGCTAGAGCGACGAGCTATCTTAATGTCTGTGGTGCCTCCTTTGCACCATGGCTGGTAGCTCGGTCTATTTAGCTCGTAGCTGTACTGATGAGGCCTTTATGGCCGAAACAGCTTGCTGTCTACAGCATTGGGTATATATATATTATATATATCTCATGTGTTGTTTCCCGCATTTTTCCACTGCTCCATACATTCTTATGGTAGTGTAGTGTGAACTTGAGGCGCGTAAGAATATTCTTGCTGATTCTCTACCCCCAGTATAAATTCTGGCTTCGTTTTCGTTCTTGCTCATTCCCATGTAACCACTGATGAAAATGGGTGAAAAGCTTTTGGTATTATGAAACTGACAACCTTGTTGTTGTGTGTATATATATATATATATATTTAAATAGAGATGTAGGCGAACAAAATTTATATACACACAACAACAAGGTTGTCAATTTCATAATACTAAAAGCTTTTCACCCATTTTCATCAGTAGTTACATGGGAATGAGCAAGAACGAAAACGAAGCCAGAATTTATACTGGGGGTAGAGAATCAGCAAGAATATTCTTACGCGCCTCAAGTTCACACTACACTACCATAAGAATGTATGGAGCAGTGGAAAAATGCGGGAAACAACACATGAGGGGAATGCAGTACCAGAACAAACACGTGATAAAGTTGTCAGTCCGGTTGCAGCTTGAACAGCCGTAGCACCTTGATGTGCTTCTTTTGTCGACACAGCTCTGGCCTCAAACTGCGTATGTACAGCGCCTCCAGTGTGAATCTGTGCGCGCTGTTCCGGGCTGGTGTGATCACACTGAAGCTGCTGTTGCGTTCCTGCGGGATGCATTCAGGTTGCGCCTGCAAATGTTTTGTGATGGCGCTATCACTTGTTGCCACACGTTTGTCAGGCGGCTTCTTGTACAGCTTGTCTGGGATATGCTGCTTGATCCGTTCCGAGAATCGCTGACATGTCTCACCAACGTACGTCCGCTCACAGCGACACGCATACTTATAAATAAAATTACTGTTTTCAAGAGTTGGTGAAACATCCTTCGCGATAGACCTGAATGCGGGTCTGGTTGTGTAGTGTGAACTAGTGTAGTGTGTGGGAATGCAGTACCAGAACAAACACGTGATATCATGTGTTGTTTCCCGCATTTTTCCACTGCTCCACTGTGTAGTGTGAACTTGTGTAGTGTAGTGTGAACTTGAGGCGCGTAAGAATATTCTTGCTGATTCTCTACCCCCAGTATAAATTCTGGCTTCGTTCAGTGGTTACATGGGAATGAGCAAGAACGAAAACGAAGCCAGAATTTATACTGGGGGTAGAGAATCAGCAAGAATATTCTTAAGCGCCTCAAGTTCACACTACACTACACAAGTTCACACTACACAGTGGAGCAGTGGAAAAATGCGGGAAACAACACATGATATCACGTGTTTGTTCTGGTACTGCATTCCCCTCATGTGTTGTTTCCCGCATTTTTCCACTGCTCCATACATTCTTATGGTAGTGTAGTGTGAACTTGAGGCGCGTAAGAATATTCTTGCTGATTCTCTACCCCCAGTATAAATTCTGGCTTCGTTTTCGTTCTTGCTCATTCCCATGTAACCACTGATGAAAATGGGTGAAAAGCTTTTGGTATTATGAAACTGACAACCTTGTTGTTGTGTGTATATAAATTTTGTTCGCCTACCTCTCTATTTAAATATATATATATATAGCAGATTGAGTATATATATATATATATATTTAAATAGAGAGGTAGGCGAACAAAATTTATATACACACAACAACAAGGTTGTCAGTTTCATAACACTAAAAGCTTTTCACCCATTTTCACCCATGTTTCACCAACTCTTGAAAATAGTAATTTTATTTATAAGTATGCGTGTCGCTGTGAGCGGACGTACGTTGGTGAGACATGTCAGCGATTCTCGGAAAGGATCAAGCAGCATATCCCAGACAAGCTGTACAAGAAGCCGCCTGACAAACGTGTGGCGACAAGTGATAGCGCCATCACAAAGCATTTGCAGGCGCAACCTGAGTGCATCCCGCAGGAACGCAACAGCAGCTTCAGTGTGATCACACCAGCCCGGAACAGCGCGCACAGATTCACACTGGAGGCGCTGTACATTCGCAGTTTGAGGCCAGAGCTGTGTCGACAAAAGAAGCACATCAAGGTGCTGCGGCTGTTCAAGCTGCAACCGGACTGACAACTTTATCACGTGTTTGTTCTGGTACTGCATTCCCTTCATGTGTTGTTTCCCGCATTTTTCCACTGCTCCATACATTCTTATGGTAGTGTAGTGTGAACTTGAGGCGCGTAAGAATATTCTTGCTGATTCTCTACCCCCAGTATAAATTCTGGCTTCGTTTTCGTTCTTGCTCATTCCCATGTACCTACTGATGAAAATGGGTGAAAAGCTTTTAGTGTTATGAAACTGACAACCTTGTTGTTGTGTGTATATAAATTTTGTTCGCCTACCTCTCTATTTAAATATTTTAAACGGCGACTGGACCACCGACTAATTCAGGACCTGAATTATGTTTTAAAGTGCAAAGGCCGGATCATCCGTGGTCGTGAGAATGCAGACTTTTTACGGAACTGCCTTACGTGCGGCGTTGCGCCCCGCTCTATCAAGAAGCGGGTGCAGAGAGTTAAGGCCAAGAAGCCATGGAGAATCGAACGCGCCTTTATCAAGGACGAACTGGAGAGGACCGCCGCTGACTTGGAACACTTTCTCCTCGAGTACCGCCGTGTTCTTCAAGAAGTCAATCGGAGCCTTAGCGTGCTGGACCGATTCAGGTTAGCGAAGCTCATCAACCAGACCTCCTCAAGATTACAATGCCGGATCAAAAGTAAGTTTGACGATGCACTCAGGAGGGAGGTGCGCTATGAGAAAGGCTCAAGCGAATTAAAACACTCCCACCTACTCAACTTGGCCGGAGTTATGCTAACTAACATTGAAAAAGACGTACTGTGCAGGGGCTTGAAGTTTGGAGTCCCCCCTAGTTCCAGAATGGACAAGGAGATTGTGCAGGCAGAATTCGAACTAACAAATGATCAATTGGAGCGCTGCGTACCAGTGAGTGATGCCAAGAGGGATACGTGTCAAGCAGCGTTGGCGAATCTTGCAGAAGAGTTTAGTAACAGTAAAGCAGATAAAACCGATTATCCCCTCAACGACAAGCATATGGCAGCCATCAGGAAAATAAAGAATGACAAAGATATAATAATCAGCAGGCCGGACAAAGGGAATGGAGTGGTGATAATGCAGCGAAGTGATTACAATGACAAGATGAATGCTATTCTGGCTGATGCATCGAAGTTTCAACTCCTGGGACCGACGGAAACGCATGACCGCACTTACCTGGATGAACGCGCCTTGCAGGCATACCTATTGCGATACAAAAAGGCTGGAAAAATACTCAATATAGATTACGACCGGATCCGACCCGTTGGCTCGTGCCGACCTGTGCTCTATGGCGTACCGAAAATACATAAGAAAGACGTGCCGCTTCGACCAATCCTGTCCATGATCAATGCTCCCCAACACGAAATGGCAAAGTGGTTAGCTGAATTACTAAAACCAGTCCTCAATAAATATTCCGCCCACGCAACTAAGGATACCTTCGAGTTCGTGGATGAAGTAAGGGAATTTGGCCAGCAGCAGGCAGAGAACTCTGGATCGCTGTTCCTGTGCTCTTTCGATGTAGTCAGCCTCTTTACAAACGTGCCTCTCAAGGAAACAATAGATATCTGCATACAGTCGCTATACCATGATGATGAAATATCAGCCCCGCAAATACCCCAAGATCTTTTCAAGAAGCTGCTTTTCAAAGCCACATCAGACGTGCAGTTCAGTTTCAATGGCAATATGTACGCACAGAGGGACGGAGTAGCCATGGGTTCACCCTTGGGCCCCGTGCTAGCCAATATCTTTGTTGGATATTTTGAGAACACAATTCCAGACAGTCATTGGCCCCAATTCTATAGGCGTTATGTGGATGACACATTCGCAGCATTTCACAACCGGAAACTGGCATTGGAATTCTCTGAGCGTTTAAATAATCTTCACCCAGCTCTCCAGTTTACAATGGAGGAGGAGAATAATGGAGAATTGCCGTTTCTTGATGTATTGATTAAGCATTCTTCCACAGAATTGCTCACCACAGTATATAGAAAGCCGACGTTCACAGGTCTTTACACCCGCTGGGACTCGTTTTGTGACACTAGAAACAAAATCAATTTGATCAGATCATTAACTTTCAGAGCTAAAACCATCTGCTCACCATCACTATTATCAGCTGAAATTGCTAAGCTAGAGGATATTCTGTGTTCTAACGGTTACCCACTCAAAGTACTCAAGCGAGTCATGACAAGCGTTCTTGAACCTAGCCCAGATACAGCTTCTGCACGACTTGAACCTGCAACGCGTATTATCACAAAATTGCCGTGGAAAGGGCAAAATTGCATTGCCTTCCGCAAAAAGATTAAAGCTGCAATTTTGAACTGCTATCCTACAGTATCCCCCATTGTAATTTATACAACCAGGCCCGCATTCAGGTCTATCGCGAAGGATGTTTCACCAACTCTTGAAAATAGTAATTTTATTTATAAGTATGCGTGTCGCTGTGAGCGGACGTACGTTGGTGAGACATGTCAGCGATTCTCGGAAAGGATCAAGCAGCATATCCCAGACAAGCTGTACAAGAAGCCGCCTGACAAACGTGTGGCGACAAGTGATAGCGCCATCACAAAGCATTTGCAGGCGCAACCTGAGTGCATCCCGCAGGAACGCAACAGCAGCTTCAGTGTGATCACACCAGCCCGGAACAGCGCGCACAGATTCACACTGGAGGCGCTGTACATTCGCAGTTTGAGGCCAGAGCTGTGTCGACAAAAGAAGCACATCAAGGTGCTGCGGCTGTTCAAGCTGCAACCGGACTGACAACTTTATCACGTGTTTGTTCTGGTACTGCATTCCCTTCATGTGTTGTTTCCCGCATTTTTCCACTGCTCCATACATTCTTATGGTAGTGTAGTGTGAACTTGAGGCGCGTAAGAATATTCTTGCTGATTCTCTACCCCCAGTATAAATTCTGGCTTCGTTTTCGTTCTTGCTCATTCCCATGTACCTACTGATGAAAATGGGTGAAAAGCTTTTAGTGTTATGAAACTGACAACCTTGTTGTTGTGTGTATATATATATATATATATATATATATTATATATATATACTCAATCTATATATATGTTGGACTCAGTAGAGCGTCCGGCCCCTATATGATGTCCAACCCCTATATAGAGTCCATTGGTCCAAAATCCACTGTACAGAGTCCAAACTTGGAATCAACTGTGAGCTCAAAGTTTAGATGGACATCACTCCCTGTATAGAGTCCAGCCAATTGTCTTCACCCCTATATAGAGTCCATTGGTCCAAAATTAACTGTACGGAGTCCAAACTTTGAAATCAACTATAAAGATTAAAGAGTCTTATGTGGACAACACTCCCTGTATAAAGTCCAGCCAATTAGGCATCCCCTATCGAGTTCGAAATTAGACATAGGATCTGCTGTAAGCAGTGAATATTAACCAGAAAACGGCCTCCCCCTTTAATCCTTTGCATCATTCACTTCTCAAGGTAAAAAATATGTATTGAGGCGCCACTGCAGCCACTTCATTACATGAAAAACCCTACAAACACCATCCTCAAATCAAGTGGTCTCTTCGCAGACGCTGTAAATTACAATATCTCAATCATGTAGTGTTGCCAAATAATTGTGCACGCACACACACACATGCACACACCCACACAACGCCAAGAAAATACCTAGAAAAAAACAAGAATCGAAAGAGAATAATGGAGAGCCCGGGATTAATTATTTGTTTTCAAATTATTGCGCGCACACACACACACAAACTTGTACAACGCCAAGAAAACACCAAAAAAAGAGTAGAGACACAATACACGCGCAACTCCAACAGCCATGCAAACGTCCACGCATTTACAAGTAAAGTCAAGAGGGATAACAAATAATTATACGAAACGAATGCATACGTGGGCGGATGCACGCACGTTTACATACATGTAGTAGTGTAAGAGATTAACATAGTGCAGTAGTCGGCATAATACTAGCACATGCTGAGAGTGCAATAGCAAGCTTCGCCATTGCTCATGGCCATGCAAATGTTCAGCAGAACTCAGTTCCGCAAGCTTCTGAAAATCAGCACACCTGGAACAAATAGATAGCACAAGGATACGCTTATTACCGTAATGATGCATGGGAGCACACAACTACCAAGTTCTCAACGAATGTGATGCTCAATGAAAATCAATCCACTCAAAGACCTGTGAACAGGTGACGGTGGGGACAATAATCTATTAGTAATACGAGGAATAAGATCGTTTGTGCACACTCAAGACGCACAGACACACCACCATACATGTAGTGTACACAGTGTTTCACTTCACTGCAACTAAATTGAAATGAGATGATTTGAACAATCTGTACAGCGTTGCCGTCAGTCAGTCTTCCCCAAGATGGAAATGCAATGATTTGTTGTCACGAGGCAGTTTCACTGACACAATGTCATGTTCGTGACATCAAAACGGTTACTTCAGGGAATACGAGTATTAGCTTGAGAAGCTTTTTCTTGTCATTGGCATACACGCAATCCTCCTACTACTACTAGTACACTGGCACTGCGTTTGTGGATCCCATTGTATTTGACATCATACTAGAGGAAGAGTGTCGTGGAGTTTCACATAATTATCACAGGGATAAAAATACATTTCTCATGAAATAATTATTATAATTGATGATAGCTAGACGATCGTATACGATTGATGCAAAGTCCTTGCAGTCCTTGAGGACTATTACGAAGTGGTTGATTACTTTTAGGGCATTCATTCAAGCAACATCAAACAAACGCGATACGCTCCTTGAAAATGGAAAAAAATTCAAGCATAACGACAGAACAGCAGACCAATCGAAACGAGTAAAAGCTTCCTTACCTCAGTCATCGTCCTGCCATGTAGTTGGACAGCCTTTTGACACGGTGGTACAGGCAGCTCTTGTCCAGTCAAACAAGGGTATCCTTGTGGCGTCGAACGAAAGAGAGTGTCAGTGTATCTGACTCGTCAGATTGGAACTGTGCTGAACTTTTCTCTTTCTCCGCTTTCTGCTTTCATCCCTCGCTCTGATGAAACCGTTCAAACGTCTTCAGACTGGCAGCAATGGCCAGCCAAACAGGGGATCCTTGTGGCGTCGATCGAAAGAGAGTGTCAGTGTACCTGACTCGTCAGATTTGAACTGTGCTGAACTTTTCTCGTTCTGCAATTTCTGCTTTCATCCCGCGCACTGATGAAACGTCTTCAGAGAACCACAAGACGCTTTCCAGATTTGATTTTGAACGTCTCCTTATCCTCCTTGGTTACCTCGTGACAGATTACTGTCAGCAACTTCACAGCAGAACTGGCAGCCATGGCTGAAGTGAAGAAAGGAATGCGCTGCCACCAGGCAAGCAAAACTGAAAATGTGTTTGTTCTTTTTCGGGCACAAGACACAGTCACAGGACGGCGTGACTGGATAAACTGGACTCCTGGACTGTGAATAGGGGACTGGTAGAAAAAGTGTACTCCTTATAGGGGATTGCGCGGCAGGTTGAAGCTGATCAAAACTGAGTGGACTCGTGGACTCTGTATAGTGGATTTTGGACCAATGGACTCTATATAGGGTGCTGGACATCATATAGTGCATGGACTCTATACTGAGTCCTACATATATATATAGGAAGTGTGAGTTACGAAGTCTGAAGAAAATGTTGAACGGCCTCTGCTGGGATGACGACTACACCATAGCTCAGTGGTTAGAGCATCGCTGGCTACAAGCGAGGGTCCCTGGTTCGAGTCCTGGTGGTGACAGTCAATTTTTTCTTCAGACTTTTCCCGTTTGTCTCTTTCCCTCAAACCAGTTAATATATATTTTTGTATACACACAACAACAAGGTTGTCAGTTTCATAACACTAAAAGCTTTTCACCCATTTTCATCAGTAGATACATGGGAATGAGCAATATATATAATATATTATATACATCTGTTATGTGTTGAGAAAGGGGACTATGACTCACAAGAGTAGTGGACATGACTCCACTAGACATCTACTTGGTCTAGAACACCGGGGACTCGCCAAACTCTTTCTAAGGTTCTTTTGGTATAGACTGTTCGATTCGTTTACAAAGAAAATCGATTTCGTTCCTATTTAAAATAGTTGTTTCACCCAGGCCTTAGAAACAATTCAGCATTTTCAGAGAATATTCGTAATTCGTTCGTTATGGGTGAGTATTCGTTCGTTTGTGAAAATAATAGAATATTCGTTGCAGCCCTAATAAAAACCAAACCAAACCAAACGAAAACCGTGATTAGCAACCAGCCTGGTGCTACAGACCACTTCACCAGTCACGGGCGGTCTCACATTCATACATGTATTTGTATAATGCAGCTGTGCGGTGCAAACCTCTAATTACAGTAAACCTGTAACTGACGACCACCCCTTGGGGCCAGAGAAAGCAGTCTTTAGTGGCAGGTGGTCCTTTGTTAGAGGTTTGCACCGCACAACCATAATGAATGTGAGACCGCCCGTGCCTGGTGAAGTGGTCTGTAGTACCAGGCTGGTCGCTAGTCACGGTGGTCTTTAGTTACAGGTTTTACTGTAGTACCAGGCTGATCGCTAGTCACGGTGGTCTTTAGTTACAGGTTTTACTGTAGTACCAGGCTGGTCGCTAGTCACGGTGGTCTTTAGTTACAGGTTTTACTGTAGTACCAGGCTGGTCGCTAGTCACGGTGGTCTTTAGTTACAGATTTTACTGTAGTACCAGGCTGGTCGCTAGTCACGGTGGTCTTTAGTTACAGGTTTTACTGTAGTACCAGGCTGGTCGCTAGTCACGGTGGTCTTTAGTTACAGATTTTACTGTAGTACCAGGCTGATCGCTAGTCACGGTGGTCTTTAGTTACAGGTTTTACTGTAGTACCAGGCTGGTCGCTAGTCACGGTGGTCTTTAGTTACAGGTTTTACTGTAGTACCAGGCTGGTCGCTAGTCACGGTGGTCTTTAGTTACAGATTTTACTGTAGTACCAGGCTGGTCGCTAGTCACGGTGGTCTTTAGTTACAGGTTTTACTGTAGTACCAGGCTGGTCGCTAGTCACGGTGGTCTTTAGTTACAGGTTTTACTGTAGTACCAGGCTGGTCGCTAGTCACGGTGGTCTTTAGTTACAGGTTTTACTGTAGTACCAGGCTGGTCGCTAGTCACGGTGGTCTTTAGTTACAGATTTTACTGTAGTACCAGGCTGGTCGCTAGTCACGGTGGTCTTTAGTTACAGGTTTTACTGTAGTACCAGGCTGGTCGCTAGTCACGGTGGTCTTTAGTTACAGATTTTACTGTAGTACCAGGCTGATCGCTAGTCACGGTGGTCTTTAGTTACAGGTTTTACTGTAGTACCAGGCTGGTCGCTAGTCACGGTGGTCTTTAGTTACAGGTTTTACTGTAGTACCAGGCTGGTCGCTAGTCACGGTGGTCTTTAGTTACAGATTTTACTGTAGTACCAGGCTGGTCGCTAGTCACGGTGGTCTTTAGTTACAGGTTTTACTGTAGTACCAGGCTGGTCGCTAGTCACGGTGGTCTTTAGTTACAGGTTTTACTGTAGTACCAGGCTGGTCGCTAGTCACGGTGGTCTTTAGTTACAGGTTTTACTGTAGTACCAGGCTGGTCGCTAGTCACGGTGGTCTTTAGTTACAGGTTTTACTGTAGTACCAGGCTGGTCGCTAGTCACGGTGGTCTTTAGTTACAGGTTTTACTGTAGTACCAGGCTGGTCGCTAGTCACGGTGGTCTTTAGTTACAGATTTTACTGTAGTACCAGGCTGATCGCTAGTCACGGTGGTCTTTAGTTACAGGTTTAGAGTATTTTACTCCATATAATGACTGTAGTCGTGACATGATGTACATGTATGTAGGAAATAGTATGAAATTTGATGTATGGACATAATTATAATACTCTTGGTAAAACTCACCCACAGGGTGCCCGGTAGACCGAGGTGCCCTGAACTTGGAGGTCAAATAGAAACACATGCACGGACACAGGGAGGGGGGGGGGGGGGGTCGCCAGACACACATGTCATGTACATGATTGATTGTACATGTTTGCATGTGCATGTCGGTTGGACTGTTGTTTGGCACCTGAGCGCACGCATCAAACTATACGCACACACCATTATAATTATATCACCGTGACAACGGTAATGACCAAAGAAATCCAACCTGCCGGTCGAAGTAGCGCAGCGTTTTACATCATGCACGGTCAAAAAAAACAAAAAAAACAATATGAGGGCGACGGGCCCGTGGGGGCCACATGAGCCCTTGCCGCTGCCGGCTCACAGGTCAGATATCGTTTCTTTGGCCACGTCTTTACCTCCACCCAGCGCACAACACTGAACAAAGACGGAAACGAGGCAGACCGAGGAAACACTTTGAACCAGCAATGTGACTACACAGCCAGCACTGCACCCGCGCCACAACCATTCATACTGCACGGCATGCATGGACATGCTGCACACACAGTCGACAAACCATGAATAAGAATCATAACGGAGATTAGGCCGGTCATTTCAAGGAGATCAACACACTATAATTACCCGGTAGTACACAAAGAAACAGCAAGGAGATCAAGCACAGCGTTTCTGGTAAGTTGCCACAGGTCAGACGGACACACATCATTGCGTTGTAATGTCAATGACGTAACTGTGACAGTTCCATGTACACATAAAGCCCAGCCGGCAAACGCCGTCCTGGTTCCAGCAATTACTTTGTCCGTAGGGCCATCAGTGCACTAAAATGTGCTACGGCACGCAACGCTCTGAATGTACAGTGATCACATTGGCTTCAGACTAAGAGAATGCATGCCCCTCTCCCAAGACAACCGGGTCAGTCCGTTTTATGCCTGGTGGCCCCAAACCAGGGTTCGCCTGGATATGCATAGCATCACGCAGCTCTTACAATATTCTCCCTATCCCGTTGGCATTGTCCATGTGGATCGCGGCCGGTTGCCGTTCTTTTCCCGTTTTCCGCTGACGCCGGGCATCAGCAGAATACTGCACTGTAGTCCCAGCTATGATGCGGCGTTGATCACACATGCATCACACATGGATCAAGCATGGATCACACATGAATTACGCATGGGTGACTCATGGATGACTCAAGCATTACACATGGATGACTCATGGATGACTCATGGATGACTCGTGCATCACGCACAGATCACGTACGGAGTCACGCATCACCATGATGGCGGTAAAACACCTGTCGTCGGAGCACGCCCTGTGACGCAGCGCCGTCGAAGAGTCTCCTTCTTGACGCGCAGCTTGCGCTGCAGGGCATTCTGCGGCGGCAGTTCTTTCCACTCCTCGGCCGTCAGGTTTACGCCGAATATCTCCATCTGTTGAGCACGCAGACAAGGGTGATTTAGTTTAGTTTTATACCAAGCAAAACAGGGTCAGTGCGCCTTAAAGGGGAAGTTAAGGCAAAAATTAAAATTTCACCAGTTGTAGTCTTCGGGGTGCTGAGGCGAATGGTCTCGGTCCGAGGAAGCTGAGACGCTCCCTTCCTACTTGAATCCCAATCAAACTCGCGCACTTCCACCGAAACTGGGTGACTGCGCCCTACTAGATGGGGGTTTGTATGCAAAATGTCACTAAAAGCGCCATTTCGTTCTTATAAAAGCACGGATGACCGCGACTGGCCCATATGTTGTAGTCTTTTGGATGCTGAGTCGACTGGTTTTGGTCCGAAAAGGCTGCGATGCAGCGTTCCTCCTTTATTCCCAATCGAACATGGTCGAACAAGTGGTCACGTGCTCCTGCGTACACCAGTCACCTGGTCACCGTGCCTGCAGGGTACAACTTACTAGCCTGTTTGACCTTTTTTGGGTGCAGT
The DNA here is from genome assembly GCF_964019385.1 of Sycon ciliatum. Taxonomy (NCBI): domain Eukaryota; kingdom Metazoa; phylum Porifera; class Calcarea; order Leucosolenida; family Sycettidae; genus Sycon; species Sycon ciliatum. The sequence goes on along the minus strand of NC_088654.1, from coordinate 7,238,733 downwards.
CCTGTCACTCGAGTTGAACTCGAGTTGAACCTTGGTGTGAAAGTTGTCGCCTGCTGGCGTGGTGACCAGGTGATTTGGGCACCCAGGAGCACGTGACCGCTTCTTCAACCATGTTCGATTGGGAATAAAGGAGGAACGCTGCATCGCAGCCTTTTCGGACCAAAACCAGTCGACTCAGCGTCCAAAAGAGTACAACATATGGGCCAATCGCGGTCATCCGTGCTTTTATAAGAACGAAATGGCGCTTTTAGTGACATTTTGCATACAAATCCCCATCTCGTAGGGCGCAGTCACCCAGTTTCGGTGGAAGTGCGCGAGTTCGATTGGGATTCAAGTAGGAAGGGAGCGTCTCAGCTTCCTCGGACCAAGACCATTCGACTCAGCACCCCGAAGACTACAACTGGTGAAATTTTAATTTTTGCCTTAACTTCCCCTTTAACCTTATTCCAAGCAATCGTGACATGGCCGGGCAGCCAATGACCACTTTGTGTGGCCATTGCAGGGTTTAATAGCCAACCACGGCTAGCAAGGAAAAGAGTAAGACCGGTCGAAAAGAAAAGGAGAAGCTCAAGACAAGCCTCAATGACTGTATTGGGAATGCATGCAGCCAGTCCTACGTTTTGTACGATACAGTGAGTGATTCCAAGCAGTACACTTGATTCAAATCTACGTGCGGCAATACAAGAGTGAACTGGTTCCACTGACGCAGCCAACATGCTGAGTTTGAGGTCTGAGGTACTGCCGTGGACATGGAAATCCAGTCGGAGGTCAAGCGGGCCCCAGTGCGCTGGCCATACATCATCCGTAAGTACGCATACCATATTCTGCACGCACTGAAGGTGCCGGCCACAGCCATTCGACCGGATTTCCATGTAAAAGTAAAGTAAAGTTTACACGTCCGCGTTACCACCGGCTATACACTTGCGTTGAGAAACACAACCAGCTTAGGAAGTTTCAATGTCCACGACAGTATAGCAAATTGTGCCCCCCCCCCTTCAACCTCCCCATTTGCAGCATTGGCATACAGGGAGGTGAGACAACAGCGTCCCTCACTACCGTGTTTAATACTGTAGTCGTAAAGCATTGCTGGCCTTTAGCGAAGGTCTCTGGTTCCAGTACCGGAGATGACGATTATTTTTATGCAGGGTTTTTTTTCCCATTTCCACTCTCTCAGACTAATGGACACCGTACTCATAAACAAATAGTTGTAAAACTGCCGGGAAAGTGCTGAATGCACAGAGCGCTTTAACATACTGTAAACTGCCTATTAAACATTCCCCTAGATTGATGTTAACTGTTTTGGCGAGAAGAGCGTCACGAGAATAGTAATAGTAACTAGCGTGAAATCAAACTTCAAAAGTGGGTGTATGTGCACTGTAGTTGGCCCATGTGCTTCGGAAACTTTTGCCATAGCAAACTCACTGCTTCTACAACATCGCGAAAACTTAGTGACGCGAATATTGGGCGGTTTGCAGTATCGGAAAGAGGCAGAGATGGACCCCTTGGAGTATGCACAGTAAATCTGGTCTAAGCGACCACCCCACGGTGCAAGCAAAAGCGGTCT
>NC_088654.1:7135216-7236969 GCF_964019385.1 Sycon ciliatum | reverse complement strand
ATGTAGTGCAAAGATCAGTACTCCCGGGACTCCGGGGGGCCGGGAGTCGTAGTCCATGGTAGTCGTACCCAACCCAGGTTTGGGATACCGTATACAAGGTATACGCGTACCGGTACAAGAGACCACGAGTCCGACATAAGACCTTATGCAATACACGTCACAGGCTGCAATCTCCATAGTAACGGTGCCCCGCTGAGCTCATCATGAGGGACTGAGTGGCAAAAAACTAAATTTTTGAACTAACTTGAGAAGCAGCTGCATGCTGATCTGATTATGATTATGAGGGAGGAGGCATTTTTTGTTTCGTTGTGGAAGAGTCCTTCCTTCTGCAGTTTTGCTAGTGCGATGGTCAAAAGTTGTTGTGCTGTTGGCTGCAGTAACCGGTCTAAGGTTGGTTCGGTTGTCAGTTTCTACCGCTTTCCGGCAGACCCTGTGAAACGGAAGAAGTGGACTGTAGCTGTTCGTCGTGACAAGTGGTCACCAAATCAAAACACTTGGCTGTGCTCTGCACATTTTGTTGGTGGAAAGAAGAGTGATGACCCTCTCTCTCCAGATTATTTGCCGTCAGTCTTTTCATTTGTACAGAGTCCTGTGAAACGGAAACAGAAGGAGCAACTAGAAGCGTACGAGCGGAGATCAAAACGTGTACGGTCAGGCCCGGTGTTCGATACCGGTGCAGATACGCCTCCACCGAGCGTGGTGAGTTCGTACTACACTGTATACTAATGCAACTGCAAGTGAAGTCTGTTTGCCGACAAGGCTGTCGAGATTCACATCTGTATCCTCACGATGGCCTGTACTGTGGCCAATAAGAGAGTAGAGTGATTATTAGGAGGTTGTTGTTTCAAATCTTTATTCTCACGATGGCCTGTGTGTACTGTTGTTGTTTGGTAGATTGCTGACAATATTGTGGAGATCCCTGTGGAGAGCAGCGATGATACTCCTCCACCGAGCGTGGTGAGTACTAATGCAACTGCAAATTTGCCGACAAGGCTGTCGAAATTCAAATCTTTATCCTCACGATGGCCTGTACTGTGGCTAATAAGAGATAATAGAATGAGATTTACATCACATGGAGGGCTTGGAATGCTTGAGTTATTTTTGTTGTTATTGTTGTTGTTTTGTAGATTGCTGACAAACCTGTGGAGATCCCTGTGGAGAGCAGCGATAGGACCGACTCAGCTAGTCCAGACACCGGTGGTAAATGCTGTCATCACGAGTCAGAATTCGATAATTTGAAATGTGAGAACTTGCTGCTGAGAGAGGAGGTGAAGAAATTAAGGGCCCAAAACTCAACTCTCCGTGGTGGAGCAGCACTTTCTGAGAACGATCTGATATGTAATGATGACAAGGTGAAGCTCTACACCGGATTGCCAACGTACGCCGTGCTCATCACTGTTTTTGAGTTTGTTTCCAGCGACGTTGAGCGTCACCACCGCTCGGCAACCTCATTGTTCACGCAGTTCTTGATGACGTTAATGAAGCTCCGCCTGAACTTAAATGATTCTGACCTTGGGTATCGTTTTGGTGTGGCCCAGAGTACCGTGTCGAGGTATGTGCTGAAGTGGGTGAACATTATGTATGTGCGTATGAAGCCACTTGTAAGATGGCCAGATCCGGGAGATCTAGGCAAGACAATGCCGCCAGAGTTCGCCAAGAATTTCAAGAAGTGTGTGTGCATCATCGACTGCTTCGAAGTATTCTGCCAGCGTCCCTCTGATCTGATGGTGAGAGCGCAGTCATACTCGCATTATAAATCGCACAACACGATCAAGTTCCTCATTGCCATTACACCGCAAGGTGTAATATCGTTCATATCACAAGCCTGGGGTGGGAGGACATCGGATAAGCACATCACCGAGAATTGTGGCTTTCTGGAGAAACTCCTCCCGGGTGACCAGGTACTGGCAGATAGGGGCTTTACTGTACAAGACAGCGTAGGTCTGTACTGTGCTGAGCTTGTGATCCCACCATTCACGAGAGGGAAGAGCCAGTTGTCTCGAATTGAAATTGACAAAGCGAGACAGCTCTCCCGAGTCCGGATTCATGTTGAGCGTGTGATTGGTGTGCTACGCAACAAGTATACACTGTTGCAATCCACATTGCCGATCAACCTCCTCATGCGTGACAGCGGTGATCCAAACATTGCTGTCATTGACAAGATTGCCACTGTGTGCTGCGCGTTGTGCAATTGCTGTGAGTCAGTCGTGCCTTTGGCTTAGCAGGGATGTATCCTTAGCTCTGAGACAAAGCCAGAGCTGGATAGCTGGATGTGTATAGTAGTGCTTGCTCCATCTCCGGACAGCTAGCTGTTTCGACCCCGTGAGGGCTCATCATACTAACCTTTTTGCATCAAACTTCATGTCAAAGTCCTTCATAAAATCCCCATCTCTCTCTCTCTCTCTCTTTCTAATTTTGCATGCTTCACCCTTCACTTCCTTTCTTGGTCTTTTAGTGATGGCTTGGACAATTCACTTGTCCAGGCGATAAGGCAGTCTCTCTCTCTCTCTGCCTCTCTCTCTTATCTTTGCATGCTTTACCCTGACTCACATGTACTATTTCTTTCCTTTATTGGTCATGCAGTGATAGCTTGGACAATTCATTCGTCCAGGCAATAATGCAGCCTCTCTCTCGCTCTCTTTGAGAATGCGTGAGTATGCGGTAGAGTACGCATATGAGACCAGAAGTGTGCACGTGCGTACATGCCAGAAGTGGGTGCTGTAACGGAACGCGACTTCAACTGCACAACGACCCAACCCCAACCAGGCACAACCACAGCCAATCCAGGGGAATACAGGGATACAGATAATAATTATAGCATTACCAAATTATAGTATAACGAACGTTGCAGTCCAAGAGAAATCTGAAGAAGATCGAAAGGAACTCGCCAACTACTACCTCGAGCCCGGAACATTTGCATCTCCGGAACTAACTCAGGTCCACGTGCTCATGCACGAGGTCACAGGAAACATGCATAAGACAGTTGGACAAAGCAGCAAGTACTATGGCTGTACTAAAGAAATAAAGACGTCATTATGTAGAACCAGCAGCAGAATGATCCGCACATAGCACGTACAGTAGCATACAGCTCGCAAGCATCAGCATGACTCATGAGTCAGACACACAGCTAAGCATGCACACGCTAACTCTTGATGCAAGACACAAAGGCCAAGGGAACAAGCACCAATGCAATACAACAGAAACATGTAAGCACACCAACATGGTGAAGATAGCTAACCCAATGCTAAATAAATAACATTGTCATAAAGCCATAGCTCCAGTTCAGTGCACAGCACCATAAATAAGTACATCACAATGTGATATGAAAATAACTCTCAGTGTTACCCCGGCTCGGCATGAGCAATATTATTCAAGATGCAGGGTTAACGTTCTTGGGTGCTTTCTTGGCATCCTTCTCGGCCTTCCTTGTTTTGCGGCAAGTGGGGCAGTACCATTTGCGCTTCGGTATTCCCTTCATCCGCAAGCAGACGACATGGAATGTCTTGACAGGGCACTCAACACTAGCACACGTCACCGTCTCTGAATCTTTCACTTGGTTGCAGAAGCAATGCCCAGTCTGAGGCACGTGCTGGCCTGCATGTTCACTTGATGCTGCATGTCCTGCGGCGATTTCAAAGCCTTTGCTGAAGAACTTGCCAACTAACTCTGGCAGCACAGCCAGTTTGAAAAAGTCAGAGACTTTAGAAATGGCACCAGAAATGAAATCAGTATCCGGCAAGATGCGAGAAATGACAAGATCCGTATGAGAATACACAATGAAATCGCAATACGCAGCTTGGCACAGAAACATTTGAGCCTGCACTTGATAATAGTATGCATGATCTTTCTTCAAAAAGAAAGAACCATCAGCATTTCGACCAAGGCAGAAGCCCGACTTCTCGGTTGCATCGTCGAAGGAACTGTCACAGCAGCTGTAGGGACACTTAACCTCCACTACACCGTTGCCACAGCAAGCACAAGACACAACACCATCTGGGCTGGCACCAAGGTAAGGATAGTCGCTACGGACCACAAGACCACTGTCACAAAGCTGAAATGCCTTATGCTTCTTGATCACATTTAACTTGTAGGCATCCCTGGCAATTTGCTCATGTTCACATCCCCACGTTGTTGCTTTGGATGTAAACTTCATACTCTGTGGGTAGCAAATTGCCTTCACCAGTGATACAGAAGGTTGATGGGCGTCACTGTGGGAAGCGGCTTTAAACTTTGAGGCAGTGATGCGACCCGCACGGCACATAAACCACAAGTCTGACTTTGCTTGCTCGCGCATTGCTCGTTTCATTGCCATGCACTCATCTGGTGTCACAGAAATTGTCGAGAACACTGCATCACATCGGTCAAGCAAGTCACTGTAATTGGCTGAGACCATCGACTCCTCATACAAGTTGGACAGTGGTGCAGGAATATCAGATGGTAGCTTTGAAACATATGCATCTGTGTAACTTGGCACGATGGACAGCAGGGCTGGCATTGCCACCTCGGACAATTTGCTGTAAAATCCATCCAGTTCTGACGTTGTTGGTGCACTGGCCGAAATAACAGGAGGAGATGTTGGGCTGGGTAAAGCAGCAGACGACTTGGATGTCTTTGACTTCTTGCTGGGGGAGGTGAAATCCATATAAGCTATTCTCTTGTAGTCAACTGACTTTATGGACGGTGGCAACCACACACATCCCTTTGATGTGCAGGCGTTGTCAGACACAAATTTAGTGTGCGATTCCAAGGCAAACAATAAAGCAGCGATGTGGGCGCATGCTTCACCCAGCCCCGCTTTGCAGGTGCAGTGGGCGCAAATAATAGTGCCATTGTGTTCTGCAGCTATCCACGGTGTGAGAGGGTCGCTGCTGACTGACTGGGAGTGTCTCACCTTTGCTTTCACAACTCTCTTTTCATGATCCGATGTCGCCTCGTACGCACTCACATCTCCCAGCCACCCTGCCACCAAGAACTTGTGACCGTCGAGACTTTTATATGCCTTCAGTTCTTCCTTCGTTACCGGGCTAGGGGCTGTAATTAAGTAATTGAACAAGTCCGGATATTCGACTAGAGGCAGCAAGTCTGACAAATGATCGCCTTGATGGCCACTGATGCAGTACGGGTCTTTCGCTCCCTTCGCGATCAAATTTAGCTTTTCGTCGTACCTTTTCTTTGCAGCCTCATCCAACTTCTTGTACTCTGATGAAAACTCCACTACCTCGCTTTGCTCGCCATCCATTACTAACTGCTGCCTTCTTCTTCTCGTCTCGAATCTCTTCCGCCCAAACTCAGTGGTTTGACCGTTTGTACTTTCAAACTCAAAACTCTCAGCTGCTCTCTTTTGCCACTCAGTGACTCTGCAGCCCCCTTGGCCGCGCGATCCGTGACGTCATTGGATATGGTCTATACCGTACGAGTACTACCACGACTACTACTTATTTTCATGACATGCTCATCTACGGAAAGTCTTACGTAGAAAATCGAAAAAATTGAAAAAAAAAAAGAAAAAAAAACTACCACGACTACTCCCTTGTGCTAGTCTCACGTGATCTGCTCGCGCTAGACTTGCCTTCCAGTTCCACCACTGACAAGTAGGGAGGCAGGGAGGCAGGGACTCGTAAAAATTAATGCCCTTTCAGACATGCCACGTGATCGTTGCCAGGGTTTGAGCCAATCAGAGTGCTTACAGGCAGGGCCAGAACTAGCCCTTCCCCAAAGATGCCAAAATAGTTCGCAACTTATGCTTTTCGCAACCATGCCAAAAGTGAAAGTTGCTGAAATCGCATCCATATTAAAAGCACAATAGTTGCTAACTTGCTACAGTCCATTTCAAAACTATAGACGCGTAGGGTTTTTGAAATATTTCAAATTTGGCTGGACCTTTTTGAGAATAGTTTTCGGAATATTGCTCAGGACCGCTCCACAATTACTCTCATTATACATGTACATGTAGTTTCTAAACGATTGGATTACAGACGCCCAATTTGGAAACATTTATGCACAAACTGTGACAAAGTGATCACAGATTTTATGTGGTATACATGTACATGTAGATGCTGGCATAACGGTTTTTGCCTAGGTACGCGTCTATAGTTTGAAATGGACTGTAGTATTGCAACTCAAAATGAGCGAGTTCTTGTGCAAAATGATGCCAAAAACAACCAATAAAGAAGCGGAAATGGAAAACACAACTGCCTGAGTAAAGTCAATCGTACTTTGAAGTACATGTACATGTACATGTAGATCTACATATGAGTGCATCATGTTCACAGCGTGAAACATGTTTAGGAAAATGAACAGACTTGGAATGAGTCCTTGTCCTTTTTTGTTGAACCTTTGCACAGCATTCATGACATAGCGGCATGCTCAGTGCTGCCACATGAGAAGTACACTTGTCATGATGATTTTATGCAATGTTTCCGCGCTTCTTGTTGAAGCGGAGCATCACGGACATTTCAATGGTCGTCCTCCAGTTTGCTCCAAGGCGTTTCTCTGCAAACAGTTGCGGAAAAGATGCGAAGTATAAAGTCATTTACATGTACTTTGTGAAAATGAAGAAAGCTGCGAAAGTTGCGATTTCTTCCAAAGCATCAAAAAGTTGCGAAAAAAAGTGGCGAGCATTTTGTTTGGGCTAGCCAGAACCCCTGATGTATATAATAACACATGGTACGGAGGGCATTATGGCTGATTTATGCCCTAGTGCGTAGCCCGAGGTCGTGCACCGTAGCCCAAGGGCCGCAGGCCCGCGGGCTACGGTGCACGACCGAGGGCTACGCACTAGGGCATACAATCAGCCATAATGCACGACGCACCATGTGTTTATTATAGTTCATACATGCCACGTGCCTAGTTGTAGACAAATAAGGTAAACATGGTCAAGGGAGGAGGCAGGTTCCAATCAGCTGTCATATGAATGAAGGGTCGAACAAGATCGGAAGGAGCTTTCTCCGTGGAATGATAGAACGTTTTGTGTCAGATTTACTTGCAGTTCCAGGAATATGCCTTTGCATTTTGGTGTTAATGTCGTACCCGGGTATCCCGCTAGTAGTAGCGTTCAGCCGCAATATACGGCTACTGCCCAACCACTCACACAACAAGGTCACCGTAACCTAAAGGACGTTTATTGCCCCGGACAAGAAGAGGGAGAAACGAGAAGTGACCCTAGCGGCTACGAACACCTCCTATTGTAAGCTTAGCTAAAAACATGAAGTAAACATCAGCGCGGGTTATAATGCAATAGCGAACGACCATGCCAGCTGAGAAGCAGTTACGCTGCTAATGTATTGTTCAGTGCAACAGCAATAGCACCGGCTATACCATGTATACGGTGAGGTCCTACGTTGTCATCAGCGGGACTAAGAGTAAGAGTACTCAGTACTAGTACGGACGTACATGTATATGCGCACCAGACCATAACGACGGTGACAGGTATGAATATGTCGCACTGTCACCAACTGATTTGTCAGGGGAGAGCTAGAGGCAAGATGATGGCGGCGTGGATCAATACTACTACTAGTACATTACAACAAGTACACAGATGTAGAGGTAAGGGGATACGTTAGGACAGCTCTGCATGCATGATGCTCGCGGGCAACATACATGTACATCTAGCCATGAGTAGGAAAAGTCACAGTTGCAGCATTGCCGGATATGACATCAGTGTTGCCTATTGGGCGGTGCGGAAGTTAGCTGATTCCCTGCTGCTTTGTTAACGTTGGATGCAAACATCCTTGACCAAATGGCACTAGTAATTAGACTAGTTTTGAGAGTACATTGTAAGTGTTCTTATTCGGAACAATGATACTTTTTCACATACATCTGAGATTGTGTTCGCATTGCTTTCAGTTTACTTGAGGTCCATATGTACACTGGACATGTAGCTAGGTACATTTGAAGTACATGTACATGTAGATGTACAAGTAGCTGTATATTTTGTAGGAGTTCGAGATACAATCTAATCTATTCCAGATACTTTGTGATGCATGTTCACCTGTCGACTTGTTCGTCTCAATTGACTTGAATTTAGTAATGCATTGCAATGACATGCTGTGTGCTATTGTCACGTTGTTATAAATTACTTCTCCTATGTCGACATTGCCAGTAAAATATAAATGTTTTGGATGGTGCACGTAAGTAGTTTCGTTTTGTGTGGTGTGTGCGAGTGCATGTGGTGTCCTTAGGAATGGTCCAATGCGTTCTATGTGCGCTGGAGTACTGCCAATTATGTGCCAGGTCACTGCCCAAAAGGCATGGCTTGGTGCATATTTGGCAGTGCACCAGCGTACGTAGTACGCCTGGGGTCATTCCTAATGGGCATGGGTACGCCGTACCCGGGCATTAGAGAGGTTTCGACCCGCGTGATTTGTGCTCTTACGTGAACGTCAATTTTTTGCGTCGACGCGAGCTCAGAAAGAGCTTTCGTTTCACGTTGCTTGTGAAGCACGTCGTGTCGCTGACGACAGGAGCGAAAACTGGGAGCGAAAACTTCAAAAAGTGAAAAAAGTGATTTTTGGTGAGGCCGAAGTCGCACAAATATTATTTATAGCTAGTTTAGGCAAAATCGACAAATCGAGTCAATAATCCCAACCTGATAGCAAGGCTAAATTTGCAAAAACTCGCGTTCACGTCGAACGTGAGTTGACCTCAACTCACGTCATGAACGGGAGTTTCGACGCCAAAATTTGCCACACCGACGTGAAATTTCACGGTGTAGTGCAGAACAACGTGAAGCGAAACCTCTCTATTATCGTCTGATAATGCCCTGGTACGGTAGTGCTCTGATTGGCCAAATGCTAGCAACGACCTGACAACAGGCACGTGACATGTATGAACATGCTGCATGTCATGATTGGAAGCTGTTTAGTAAAAAAATGCCCTGCCTGCCCCTGTAGGGCCTGAATAGCACCGTAGAAGGGCATGAATGATCACGTGATGGGTATCCTCACACATAATAAAAGTCATTGAGACACATACCTGATCTCCTAATTTAGCTTACCTGGAGAGACTTACCTGATCCGGCCCTGAGTTGAAGTACAATCATGTAGTACATGTACATGTACATGTAGTGTGAAAAAATGGAACCAGTAAAGGACACAAACCACTGCTTGCGGTCAACAACAGTGAAAGCATTTACAGGCCTCTTTTGCGGGCAAACACAATGGTTTAAAAATTGAGACACTGAGTGCCATAGCCAGGTGTCTCTAACCGAGACACAATGAGCATCACCGACCATTGGAACCTGGCCAGTCTCTCTAGCTACTGGTACCAGACTGAGAAGCTAAACGTGGAGCAGAGAGTGGCCATGTCAAGCAAGCTAACCGCTACTCCAGTATAGTACTGGAGTTACAAGTAAAATGTACATCAAACTGTTTGATTATTTATTTATTTATTATTACAACATCTCAAGACTCGGCGGAAACACCGGCCAATGTTACGAGAGTGGGTGATTGCCAACCACGGCGATAAAATTAATTATCACGCAAGCACAGCAGTTACCTAGCGCAAGTACAAGACTATAAGCAAATCCTGGAAGTTTTCCGACGATGCCAACTCCCGCTACTCTGCAGCAACCTACTCTAGCCAGCTTTGACGAGTTATGTGTGCTATCAGGCTTTCCAAGCTTACAGCAACCACTTATAGATACCCTTACCTTGCCTCTGTTAGATCCTGTCCCGGTTTTGCCCTTTGAGTCTAGGCATTGGCGGATAATGCTCGAAAAGGTGGCAGAACAGCAGTGAATTTGGCAGAACCATACAAACCTTATGGCGGGCAATTCCTCGAAGTCTGCTCCATTTCTTTATCCCCATACCAAACATGCATGAAACTTACCAGAAAAAGTACCGAATTCTGCCAATTTTTCTGCCGGCATTATCCGCAAAGGTTTACCTTTGACAACATTGACGCCGGATTTCCTCAGAAGCCTACATGTAGATGACGAAAGCCATCTGCCTTGGAGAAGCCACAGTACAGCAAGAGTCAGCTCCGTCTGGTGCTCCATCACTTAACAGGAAAATTCGCCTTTCAGAAGTCTGCAACTTGTCTCTTTGTCTCTCTCTCTATCTTACTGTCATGTTTCACTTGCTTGCAAAGCTATTGTAATGGATATGGATTGATGAAGGGTGCGGGTTCAGACCGTTGCTATGCCACAACTATGTAAGCCGTATGTGGTAGGGGTGGCAGTCTTAAACACAATCAGACACATGTACATGTACATGTATATACGGTCAGGGCAGGTATCGTTGATTCAGGCCCTCGAGCGTAGCTCTCGGCCTTCGGCCGAGCTACCCTGAAACTAAAGACCATCCATTTTCTCCGTTTTTCTTTCCTTCCAGTTGCATCTTTCTTTCTGCTCTGTTTTACTTGCTCTTTTCGTTCGTCCCTCTTGATATTTGGTACTTTGTACTGTTGAGGCAACGAGCTGAAATAATAGAGAGGTTCGGTTACAGGTAACGCATACGCGTACGTGAAGACAGCGTTGGCCACACGTTGCAAAGCTACGCGGGCGCAGAGTTTGATTCGGCTTCGCGTTGTGGCAAGCCAAGCCGCATCTCCGGGACAACCAAAATGGCAACATTGAAAAAAAATTACTTCTCGGGGTTTTTTCTCCAGTGATGTCATGGTGTCCCTCATTCCGACACTCGAGTGCTGCGCAGACCGGAGGTCTGTAGCGCGATCCGTGTAGATCACCTGATTCACGTCAAGTCGTGAGCTCCAGACCGCGTACGCGTAGTTTTCATCCTCGAACCCAGTTGATAGGTCCACACGTCGAGTTTGGCCCAAAAACATGTAGCCGAACCTCTCTAATAAAAATCAAACCAAACCAAACCAAACCAAACCAAAACCGTGATTCGCGACCAGGCTGGTGCTACAGACCACTTCACCAGGCACGGGCGGTCTCACAATGACATTCATACATGTACTAGCTGTATATGGCTGTGCGGCGCAAACCTCTAACCGCAGTAAACCTGTGACTAACGACCACCTCTTGGCCTTGGGGCCAGAGAAAGCGGTCTTTAGTGGCAGGTGGTCCTTTGTTAGAGGTTTGCACCGCGCAACCATAATGAATGTGAGACCGCCCGTGCCTGGTGAAGTGGTCTGTAGTACCAGGCTGGTCGCTAGTCACGGTGGTCTTTAGTTACAGATTTTACTGTAGTACCAGGCTGGTCGCTAGTCACGGTGGTCTTTAGTTACAGGTTTTACTGTAGTACCAGGCTGGTCGCTAGTCACGGTGGTCTTTAGTTACAGGTTTTACTGTAGTACCAGGCTGGTCGCTAGTCACGGTGGTCTTTAGTTACAGGTTTTACTGTAGTACCAGGCTGGTCGCTAGTCACGGTGGTCTTTAGTTACAGGTTTTACTGTAGTACCAGGCTGGTCGCTAGTCACAGTGGTCTTTAGTTACAGGTTTTACTGTAGTACCAGGCTGGTCGCTAGTCACGGTGGTCTTTAGTTACAGGTTTTACTGTAGTACCAGGCTGGTCGCTAGTCACGGTGGTCTTTAGTTACAGGTTTTACTGTAGTACCAGGCTGGTCGCTAGTCACGGTGGTCTTTAGTTACAGGTTTTACTGTAGTACCAGGCTGGTCGCTAGTCACGGTGGTCTTTAGTTACAGGTTTTACTGTAGTACCAGGCTGGTCGCTAGTCACGGTGGTCTTTAGTTACAGGTTTTACTGTAGTACCAGGCTGGTCGCTAGTCACAGTGGTCTTTAGTTACAGGTTTTACTGTAGTACCAGGCTGGTCGCTAGTCACGGTGGTCTTTAGTTACAGGTTTTACTGTAGTACCAGGCTGGTCGCTAGTCACGGTGGTCTTTAGTTACAGGTTTTACTGTAGTACCAGGCTGGTCGCTAGTCACGGTGGTCTTTAGTTACAGGTTTTACTGTAGTACCAGGCTGGTCGCTAGTCACGGTGGTCTTTAGTTACAGGTTTTACTGTAGTACCAGGCTGGTCGCTAGTCACAGTGGTCTTTAGTTACAGGTTTTACTGTAGTACCAGGCTGGTCGCTAGTCACAGTGGTCTTTAGTTACAGGTTTTACTGTAGTACCAGGCTGGTCGCTAGTCACGGTGGTCTTTAGTTACAGGTTTTACTGTAGTACCAGGCTGGTCGCTAGTCACAGTGGTCTTTAGTTACAGGTTTTGAGTAGTTTACTCCATAATAATGACTGTAGTCGTGACATGATGTATGTAGGAAATAATATGAAATTTGATGTATGGACATAATTATAATACTCTTGGTAAAACTCACCCACAGGGTGCCCGGTAGACCGAGGTGCCCTGAACTTGGAGGTCAAAAGAGAAACAAACGCACGGACACAGGGAGAGGTGGGGGGGGGGGGGGTCGCCAGACATACATGTACATGATTGATTGTACATGTTTGCATGTGCATGTCGGTTGGACTGTTGTTTGGCACCCGAGCGCACGCATCAAACTATACGCACACACCATTATAATTATATCACCGTGACAACGGTAATGACCAAAGAAACCCAACCTGCCGGTCGAAGTAGCGCAGCATTTTACATCATGCACGGTACAAAAAAAAACAAAAAAACAATATGAGGGCGCTGCCGGCTCACAGGTCAGATATCGTTTCTTTGGCCACGTCTTTACCTCCACCCAGCTCACAACACTGAACAAAGTCGGAAACGAGGCGGACCGAGGAAACACTTTGAACCAGCAATGTGACTACACAGCCAGCACTGTGCCCGCGCCACAACCATTCATACTGCACGGCATGCATGGACAAGCTGCACACACAGTCGACAAACCATGAATAATAATCATAACGGAGATTAGGCCGGTCATTTCAAGGAGATCAACACACTATAATTACACGGTATTACATTAAGAAACAGCAAGGAGATCAAGCACAGCGTTTCTGGTAAGTTGCCACAGGTCAGACGGACACACATCATTGCGTTGTAATGTCAATGACGTAACTGTGACAGTTCCATGTACACATAAAGCCCAGCCAAACTGCGCCGTCCTGGTTCCAGCAATTACTTTGTCCGTAGGGCCATCAGTGCACTAAAATGTGCTACGGCACGGAACGCTCTGGATGTACAATGATCACATTGGCGTCAGACTAAGAGAATGCATGCCCCTCTCCCAAGACAACCGGGTCAGTCCGTGTTATGCCTGGTGGCCCCAAACCAGGGTTCGCCTGGATGTGCATAGCATCACGCAGCTCTTACAATATTCTCCCTATCCCGTTGGCATTGTCCATGTGGATCGCGGCCGGTTGCCGTTCTTTTCCCGTTTTCCGCTGACGCCGGGCATCAGCAGAATACTGCACTGTAGTCCCAGCTATGATGCGGCGTTGATCACACATGCATCACACATGGATCAAGCATGGATCACACATGAATTACGCATGGGTGACTCATGGATGACTCAAGCATTACACATGGATGACTCATGGATGACTCGTGCATCACGCACAGATCACGTACGGAGTCACGCATCACCATGATGGCGGTAAAACACCAGTCGTCGGAGCACGCCCTGTGACGCAGCGCCGTCGAAGAGTCTCCTTCTTGACGCGCAGCTTGCGCTGCAGGGCATTCTGCGGCGGCAGTTCTTTCCACTCCTCAGCCGTCAGGTTTACGCCGAATATCTCCATCTGTTGAGCAGGCAGACAAGGGTGATTTAGTTTAGTTTTATACCAAGCAATACAGGGTCAGTGCGCCTTGACCTTATTTCAAGCAATCGTGACATGACGGGGCAGCCAATGATCACTTTGTTTGGCCATTGCAGGGTTTAATAGCCAACCATGGCTAGCAAGGAAAAGAGTAAGACCGGTCGAAAAGAAAAGGAGAAGCTCAAGACAAGCCTCAATGACTGTATTGGGAATGCATGCAGCCAGTCCTACGTTTTGTACGATACAGTGAGTGATTCCAAGCAGTACACTTGATTCAAATCTACGTCCGGCAATACAAGAGTGAACTGGTCCCACCGACGCAGCCAACATGCTGAGTTTGAGGTCTGAGGTACTGCCGTGGACATGGAAATCCAGTCGGAGGTCAAGCGGGCCCAGTGCGCTGGCCATACATCATCCGTAAGTACGCATACCATATTCTGCACGCACTGAAGGTGCCGGCCACAGCCATTCGACCGGATTTACATGTAAAAGTAAAGTAAAGTTTACACGTCCGCGTTACCACCGGCTATACACTTGCGTTGAGAAACACAACCAGCTTAGGAAGTTTCGATGTCCACGACAGTATAGCAAATTGTGCCCCCCCCCCTTCAACCTCCCCATTTGCAGCATTGGCATACAGGGAGGTGAGACAACAGCGTCCCTCACTACCGTGTTTAATACTGTAGTCGTAAAGCATTGCTGGCCTTTAGCGAAGGTCTCTGGTTCCAGTACCGGAGATGACGATTATTTTTATGCAGGGTTTTTTTTCCCATTTCCACTCTCTCAGACTAATGGACACCGTACTCATAAACAAATAGTTGTAAAACTGCCGGGAAAGTGCTGAATGCACAGAGCGCTTTAACATACTGTAAACTGCCTATTAAACATTCCCCTAGATTGATGTTAACTGTTTTGGCGAGAAGAGCGTCACGAGAATAGTAATAGTAACTAGCGTGAAATCAAACTTCAAAAGTGGGTGTATGTGCACTGTAGTTGGCCCATGTGCTTCGGAAACTTTTGCCATAGCAAACTCACTGCTTCTACAACATCGCGAAAACTTAGTGACGCGAATATTGGGCGGTTTGCAGTATCGGAAAGAGGCAGAGATGGACCCCTTGGAGTATGCACAGTAAATCTGGTCTAAGCGACCACCCCACGGTGCAAGCAAAAGCGGTCTTTAAAAGCCAGGTGGTCTTTAGAACCAGGTCCCACAGTGTCTGTGTAGAACTGTCGGTGCATGGAGAAACGGTCATTTTAAGAGCAGGTGGTCGCTAAACCCAGAGGTCGCTTACACCAGGTTTTCCTGGAGTAACTCTGTGCTTCATGCCAATGCGATCAATGCGGTACTCACTTCAACGTTGAGGAGTGCTTGGCGATAGTTCTGCCGAAGTTCCGCAACACTCTGATTATGAGGGGAAGGAGGTTCAGTTGAACTGCCTCCTCCACTTCCGCTGTCCTCACCTCTAACAGCAGCAGTGCCATCACCAGCTACAACTGTAGCCAAGCCAGGGAGCAAGAATACAACCAGGAAAACAGAGTATATTTAAAATTAACATGAGGAAGGAGGGAGAGAGAGAAAGAGAGAGAGAGAGAGAGAGAGAGAGAGAGAGAGTGAGTGAGAGAGAGAGAGACCGGAGGTGGGGGAGGAAGAAGTGAGAACGAGTGGAGGATAAAAAAAGATGGATCGACAAAGGGGCAGCTGAATGAGGACACGGACGGACTGACGAACGGATACCGTCATGAACGCAGTCGTCAACGCACACATACCATCCTTTTTCTCGGCTTTGTGTTGATATACACGGAATTGCCAATTGGACTGCATGCTGCTTTGGATTGCATGCATGTTATGTGCAACATCACAGTCATAGTTTATGTGGATGCAATCCATAACACATGCTTAGATAAACACAACAGCTCTAATCCACACGGGCTTCCACACGATAACTTGCCGCTTTTCTCAGCTATTTTTGCTGGCCACTATTCTGGTCACAGTAAAGTGCACCTAGGAAGTTTTGCAGAACCTGAAATTGACAATCCCCACTAGTCATTGCAGCTAAACCTCTTGTTGCGACGCGACTCGCGACTTGCGACGAGCTGCGGCCGCGACACACGATTAGCTATGTTTGATGTTTTTGCGACATCCCTATGCAGTGCGTATATAGTGGCAGTATGATAACCACTGGCACTTATACTTACAATCAGCTATGCTTCTCCCCAGGGCACGCAGACCTTCACTCACAAGTATCTGCGCCGGATTGAGTGCTGTCGGTGAGCTGTGGCTGACGGTCCTGGTCGGCTGCTGTTCAGCCAGAGGAGTCGCAACACCATCGGCTACCGCACTGACCCTGCTTTCAGCATCGGGCTCATCCCTGGTATGTGTGGTGTGCTGTGTGGAGTTCCGCGTGGTGTGCTGCGTGGAGTGCCGTGCGGTGTTGCGTGTGGGGTGCTGTGTGGGCTGTCTTGTGGTATGCCGTCCACTGCGGTCCGACGGCGTGGGAAGCGGGATCGACTCCGGCGTGAAGTTGTCACGGCGACCGCTCAGCGATGACATAACCGACGACGTAATAGAGGGTGTAACACTGTCCCTGTAGTTGCCAATCTCTGGCGGTGGACTGGTGATGGTTGGCGTCAGCCCAAGCGAGTACTGCGATCTTTGCCCGGAGCTATTCTTCCGTGTGTACTCATCCAGCAGCTGCAGAGCCATACAATAAAGTACAGTCATGCTCAATGAAATCCAGTCACGTCACTTAAGTCTGCGCCCTGCACCATTCCGCAGCCCAGTGTCGACAGGTCTTGTAGGGCTGCGCACCGTTTCTGTGCTGCCTTCTCGATACATACGTATGTACACTGTATAGGTTTGTGGTTTTTCAATTAAAAAACAAAAAAAACAAAAAAAAACGTCCGGCGCTCACTTGAGTGACGCTGTGACTGGATTTCATTGAGCAGTACAGTGTACATGCACTGTACAATGAAATCCAATCAGTGCGCTGTGCAGCTCTAGACCTGCCAACACAGGGATGGTGAACTGGTGCAAGGCACACACGTGTCTCACGCCATGGGTTCTCATTGAGCAGAACTGTAAGACAAACGCCGGTGTTCACTGTCGGCTGATTGTTACGAGCTCAAAAGGCCGCAAGAATCAACTACAGTCAACTTCGCCAATAACGACATTCGGCGGGGCATCAGAAAAGTGTCCTTATTCGCGAAGTGTCCTTATAACCGAAGTCCCATTTGAATGTATGTGAACCCATATTTTGTATAGTATGATATGCATATCAAAATCAAGCTCTTGTCTTGCTCTATGTCAATGTGTACTTTATTTTCATACTGCAGTTGCAAGGAACTAAAAATTCAATATGCAAGGAAATGAATTGAAAAATATGCCTTTTTGAGCCATCTATTATTATTATTATTATTTTATTTATTTTACTAGGGTGTTTCCCACAGACCTATGGTCTTCTTACGGGAGCCCCTAGAAAGGTTAAGCATGAACGAACAAATGGGCGATAATCTACAGGGCCAGAGACATGTACATGTACATGTATGATGATTACTGTACAATCATGTACAACTACATGTACATGTACATTGTATACATAATATAGGTGTGCTGGTAAATCCAACAATTTTGAAGCCAACATTATAAAAGGAAAAAAGCCCCCCCCCCCTTGGCTGCATTTTCTTGCATGTGTGCCTTTTATCACCATAGGTTCTGGTACTTATGCATGACAGGTACATGTACTTGACTGACAGGTACTTGAAATAGCTGTCAAAAGCCCAGAAAGTCGTTATTCAAGCAGTGAATATGACCACGGGGCACTAAAAGCATGTCGCTATACGCGAATTGTCGTTATTCAGATAGTCGTTATATCCGAAGTTAAATGTATACAGTTAGATGGGACTTTGCTCTGGGCATGGAAATTCGGTCGTTATTCGCGAATTGTCGTTATATCCGCAGTCGTTATTAGCGAAGTTGACTGTAGATGTGAATACTGATGCACGGACCAGGAGATCTGGGTGAGCAGAAAGATATCACAAACAGGTAATGGGATCCTACGTGCATCCATAGTGAACCCTGTGTAAGACGACCGTTCAAGGTACCTTCGAAATGTGGTCTCTGTTACCAGGTGGTCTCCTTATCCAGGGTCATTTGACTGGAAAAAGCATCCCTTGATCCTGGTTGCGGTGGTCTTCTAGGGCAGGTGGCCGCCTTATCCGAGCGGTCGCCTTCACAGGTTTTGCTGTATTCTCCAAGCATATCATTATCATCTCTGTGGGGTTGAACCTATTGGCTTGCTTGGTAACTCGTTTTCGTTGTGCAATTGCTCGCTGGTTAGATACAGATCCACCCGTTTCGACTCTAGGCTTTAAAATTCATACTTGCTGGGCGTTATGCGGTGAATGTTCCTCACCTCTCTGAGCCGGGCATTCTCCTGCCGCAGGTCACTGTAACTACGGACTCCAGTGCTATAGGAGCAAGCATACATTTACATACACATACGCACACGTGCACGTACGCATACACACACACACAGGCATACACGCTCACATGTACGCACACACACACACACACACACACACACACACACACACACACACACACACACACGCACACACACACACACACACACACACACACACACACATGCACGCACGCACACACACACACACATACACACACACACACACACACACACACACACCATATTGACTAAAAAAAAGACGCACCTTAAGCGCTCACAGCAAAACCCAGGGTCGAAGAATACTTACCGAATGTGAGCCACTACTCAAGTAAACACACTGAAACAATGCGACAGAGACCTGAAAACGGGGTGCACCATACAGCGGCGGATCCAGCGATCTCTACAGGGGTCCAGTATAGTAAAAACTGAATATCTGATACATGTACATGGACAGGCATATGGTTGCCAGAGGTACATTTACGAAATTCAGGGGGTTGCGTGGAACCCCTGGAACCCCTCCTGGTTCCGCCCCTGCCATATTATTGGATGTGACAATCATAATAATTGATCGGAGAAATACGGTACAAGGACTTGTAGGTGTTGGCCTGGCTCAGTGAAATGCAGTGCTGCTCAACGACATCCAATCAAATCAGTCTATGCACTGCCGGGCTCTGTGCAATCTGTGAACACTGGACAGTGCACTGGTGCAAGGCGCAAGCTTCACCCGCACAAGTTGATGTCATCGAGCAGCACCGTACATGAATGTAGGCTGGCCAGTGCCATTGAAACCAATGAGATCTTGCTTTGCAGTCAAACATCTGTCCCGCCATGCACCGCTTACCCTCTCAGTAACCTGTCTTCTTCATGTTTCCGCTTCTCTTCGACTTCTCGTCTTGCACCTGATAGCCTGAAAAGTGCAACACAAATACAGCAGCTTAGTAATCAGCTCACGCTAGCCTAGAAATGTTGCACCAGACGCTGGTCCAAACCAAATGGAGTCATTGAGGACGGTACCCACCCATGCCACATTTGCCGCTGAGCATAAAAATAATAATATTTGTTTTGGTCGATGATTGGGTATCAGTAATGACGCTAGCGTACATTGGTCGGGTAGTGGTTTTATTATGACGCAGTTCTCAGGTAATGAAGACCTGCCCCCCCCCCCCTTATATGTACATCCTATAGAGGTTATGTGAATGATGTCATGCTGGTGAATCAGCGGAGCCGCTTATGGGCGCTATGCATGCAGCGTGAGTCAGCAGAACTGCTCATAGGTGCTAGCACATACGCACCCCCCCCCCGAAACACACACACACTCACACACACACACACACACACACACACACACACACACACACACACACACACACACACACACACACACACACACATACACACACACACACACACACACACACTGATGCGAGTCGCACTGTGGTTGGTAAAAAACACCCGCTTGCATCCTTACATTCTCAGTCTGTGTTCGTGAGCTGCTGCCCGCTGTTCCACCTGTCCACGGGCAAAGGTTACCATAGCAACATGAAAACAGAAAACAGATCACTGTGTATGTGGTCAACATATGCCGGATGTCGACATACATACCTTTGCAACACCTGATGTCGATGTCAAACAAACTCATCATTCCCTGCAGAATACGCAGTGCTTTTTTTCCTCTACATGACATTGTCTACAGTCCATTCATCGGAAACAGTCCCGCTGGCCTTTGAAAGTTCGATTTGCGCCGAATTCAGTATCAAAAACCCACTTTAAATCTCAAAAATTTGGGTTTGGGATCTGCTTCTCCATACATTTTGCCATGGCATACCTGTCCTAATTTTGTAAAACCTGGCTGAATTTCTATTCCCTGTCCTTGGACTTTTGTGGCCTCAAACGTGGCAAGGAGTAATTGCACGGGTCACACAATGCAGGATGTCACGGTACTGTTGTTTTCACGTTATCTACAACCACAGTGACTCCTGTCTAAGACGACCACTCAAGGGACTTTCAAAGGGTGGTCTCTGTAACCAGGCGGTCTCCTTATCCAGTGCCATTCGACAGGAGATAGCATCCCTCGGTCCTGGTTTCAGTGGTCTTCTGGAGCAGGTGGTCGCCTTATCCGAGTGGTCGCCTTGACAGGTTTTATTGTATGTGCGGGAGACACCAAAACGTTAGGGTGCCGGTTTCCAATGAATAGACTGTAGTTTCGCAAGCCAGGGTTCCTCACCATCATGATTAGCTGTAGCACCCGCTATAACAGTACATGCATATCCCACTTTTATGTTTATGGATCTATGTCATTCAGATCTTCCCAAGTTGTACATTATACTGTTGAGATACCGAATTCAAATAAATCAACACAATACATCGTAAAAAAAACTTAAAAAAACAACCCACATGCACTTGTTCTGGTATGTAAAATTACTGACACAGAGTGCAGGGGCTACTGCGTGACTGTGATTGGTCGATGGACATGGGAGAACTATGGACGTACCGTTCGTCGTTTTCGTTCGTCTTTGGACCAGTATATCCACGGTGGTGGGTTGGCAAGCACTGTGCACATCCGTAGTCACAAGGTGTATGCATGCACGGACAGGCGTGCGCACACACGCACGCACACACACACACACACACACACACACACACACACACACACACACACACACACACACACACACACATGTACATGGACGCAAGCATGCGTGCACGTGAGAGTGCGTGAGTGCAGAACCTGTCAACGACGGACACTGGAGAAAACAGCTACAGAACGCCCCGGGTAACCACAAACAAGCAGAGACCTGAACCCAGCAGGAGTTACCCAGTATTGCGAGTGCTTACTCTTGGCATGGTATTCGGGTTTGTACTACAGTCCATTTCAAAAATATAGACGCATGGTGTTTTGGAAATTATATCAAATTTGGCTGGAGCTTTTCGAGAATTCTTTTCGGAATATTGCTCAGGTCCTTCCAATTACTCTCATATAGATTTTAAGTGATCGGATAGCTAATTTCGAAATTTTTATGCACAACGTGATCACAGATTTTATGTGGCATAGATGCTGGCCTAACGTTTTTTTGAAATCACGTGTCTATATTTTTGAAATGCATTGTAATGGATCCTCCACGGGCATGTAAACAAGCCAGAAAGATAACACTGATGGTATAAGGCACAGGACCGCCCGGAGCAGTTTTAATTGTTCCGGCCATACCACGGCCTTCCATACACTATTACCTCCTTACCGTCCGGGGTCCCAGGGAAGGATGTGGACACTCCCGGAAAATCCAAACAACTCTCGGACTGTTCCCGCATGCCCAAACCCGACGACTGCTGCAGCTTCTCTAGAAAACGTTTGCCAATCTAGGAGCAGAGACACAATGCATTTTACACGCAGCAGTAGTGAGAGGACTGAAGAAACAATTGCCAGTCTGTTATTTACGCTTTTAGGTTCTTATACACACCAGAGGTAGTAAAATTTAAAAAAACTGTTGTAGTAGTATTTATTATTTGACTAGGGGAGTCCCAACAGGCATGTCCTTGCTACAGGGAACCCTAGGTGAATCTTTGTGAGATGAGCAAAAGTACCAGCAGATTGTGCCTGTCGACAGTTTGGAGGAAGAGCTTTCCACCAACCTGCCGCCAGAAAAGAAACTGAGGCAACATGCATATTACACACCACCAGTCTACAAAAACGTTTTAGACAATGGCAGCTGTATGGTGGAGGACGGAAACGGGGAGGAGGAAGAGGAGGAGGAGGAAGAGGAGGAGGAGCATTATTGGTAGAAAACCACACCTGGGTGCAACACGAGGGTATTGCCTACCACATATTGTGCTTCGCTATGGGTAGAGTGGATCTAGAAGTCGATATTTGTCGTTAGAAGTTGACTTCTGAGGTCATCACACACTTTCAAAGCTATATACGCAACACTGTACTACCTTGTTATCAAGAGTGCATAAACAAGAGTATGCAACTGTGGTTATGGGTCAGTGCGCGGCGCGCTGCCTTCATTACGTAACTTGCTTTCATCACGCTCTGAAAGCATGCATTCAAACTCACAATTTCTCGTACGAGCCCATCTGTTTTTGCTCGATTCGTTCCATTACCTACGCGATCTCTAAATTCTGGCGCGTGAACTCCAGTTCCGTACGAAAGTTCATTTCAAACCAGAGGAAAAGTGCGGTGTTTGATTTTCCGCAGTGCGCGGACTGCAGCTGAATGATATAATGAAGGCAGCGCGCCGCGCATCTGGCCTATAGAAAAGAGATCACAGTTGCATACTCTTGTTTATGGACTCCTGTTATGAACAGAGTGGATCCAAAAGTCGTTATTTGTCGTTAGAATTTGACTTCTGCTGTCACCACTTTCAAACCCTATACCCAACATTAGTGCATGCCTGTCCTGTGCCTCTCACCTCCATCTGAAAGTCCTCCACGGTTAGGCTTGATGGCTTTGCAACAAGACACTCCTCCAGCTTACGAACCTAACCAGCATGAAAACATACACAATAAAAAGTGCCGCATGTGGCGAAAATCAGCAAAAATCTCATTTTTGTCCCTTCAACTGCAAACAGGCATTTCGGATGATCATTATTTTGTTCGGATAGTTGACGTTTGTATAATTGGCATTCGACTGTACGGGCCTTCATGCAGTGTGTCTCCACGTAGCATTCAAGCTGCTTTACATTTCACATTAACCTTTACCCTCCCATTGTTTCCGTATGGGAACAGGAAGTATGGACCTGTTTTTACCTCTCGTGGATGCATTGGGAAGGGTTTCTTTTATATTTGAGATGATATCTGGTACCAAAAAGAGCTCTACCCAGCGATCGGGTTGGGCCTACATCTTGTCAGCTAACTGTTAAGTACACAGGACTTTGAAAATTGAGGCAACTGGACGTATTTCGGAGGCTTAGGCAATATAACTCATGAGGCCTCAGTTCATTTCCGGTTTTGTTCTAAGGCAGTGTGTTGAAGTAATGAGGTGGGAAGTTGTGTGTCAAGTTTGGGAAAAATACTGGCAGCAATACAAAGTTTAGAGAACTTCAAAGTTAAATGTTCACATTTAACTTTGAAGTGCACTCATAGACCTCCTAAAACTCCCAAACCACCAGCTGCCCACTATCCTCCTAACGCCTTCACTCGCCTGTTACCTGCAGTCTCCCCCAGCGCCTCTGCCGACGCTTGTTTCACAATCCAACGCTACCAGACTTAGTGTCCACCTGCAAGTGGCGCCAGCCTTAGAACCAGTGTAGAACCTGTGTAGAACCTGTGGCTGTATGGGTTTATAAGGGTACTGTTGGGAAGCGCACCAGTATCAGTTGTCTGACGATTGCTTTGCTGAGTCGGCTTTGTTCTAACCCGTGTCTCAGACACTGAGCATTCCCTGCATCTCCGGGATCAACGGATTTGTACCAAGCGACCCAGCGCCATAATGGCTTCTTTCTACGGAGGTGGAAATAGGATCCGAACTCGCTGCTATGTTACCTTCATGGAAGCATCAGAATGTGCAGCTGAGGAGAATTCTCATGTTAGAGATGTCGAGATAATGCCGCCAGAAACCGGAGACCGAGACGTGGATAGTGACATTGAGGAAGCTGATGGTGTTCTGGATAGTGATGAGGATGCTGTTGAGCCGGCAGGAGAACTGGAAGTGGAACACAGTTGCGGCTCTCACAGCTGTAATAGCGACAGCAACAGTGCTGGAGAAGAGATGACTGAACCTGCTAGGAAGAGGCCCATGAATGGCCAGCGGAGGAAACGTGTCGGCTTCTCAGAGGAACTTCCAGAGGATGAACGCAACCCTGTTCTCGTTGAGTACTAGTACCCTGGGCTTGACGGCAAAACGGAGTTTGAAACCTGGCAGCGTTAAGTAATTTTGTTCCGATAGGAATACTGCAACATATAGCACAGCAGACCAACATCTATTCTACACGTGATCAGAACAAAAGAAATGTCGCTGTCACCCTCTCTCTCTCACTCTTCCTCTCCTGGGAAGCTCCTCATGCTCATTTTCCCTTTCTCTGTCCACTTCCCCTTCCTGATGCGTAGACCAACTGATGAACCCGAGACCACTAGGTCGGGGGAGGTTGACCTACCTCATCGACACGCATGCCAGGCTCCTCTGTGTTGTGAATGTTCGCTTGTCCAATTTTGTCTACCTCCCCTTTTACGTTGCTGGCCAGTGCTTTGTAGTAAAAAATTTAAAAAAACCCTGCTGACCTAGCATGCTTCTTCGGAATCTTGTTACTTTCTGGATATCATCGTCTGCCGCAGGAAACTGATTATTCGTCGAACCAGGAAGATCTTGGTGTTCCGATTGTCGCCGAGGCCATGAGTAGGAACTCATTCCAGAGTATCATCGAGTCTGCAATTCACTTTGCTGACAACCGGGCATTGTCAGCGGGAGACAAGGTGGGAAATGTTCACGTCCTTGAATGAGGGCCTTATACAATAATTATGACGTATTCCATCCGCTGTTATCGATAGATGAAACCATGATACCCTACTATGGCCGCCACTCTGCAAAAGATGTATATCCGTGGCAAGCCGATTCGGTTCGGATACAAGCTCTGGTGCCTCTGTGGGTCAGACGGCTACCCATATCTCTTAAAAATCGATCGAGGCAAGGAAGCCAACCAGTCTGCATCTCCCCTTGGAACCAGAGTTGTGAATGCCAGGGTCGACGTTGTTGAACGCCATTCGGAGATTGAGAGGCATGAACCATTTTTCGACAATTTCGTTTAATTTTCTTCACCTCCCATCAACTCCTGAAGTTATTGACAACGCGATCAGTGCCTGCGCCAGACACAATACGTGAGAACGGGATAGCCGGAGGCGCCGGAAAGTTAATGACAGCAAACAAGGCAATGAAAAAGATGGCGCGTGGTTACTTGGACCACCGGTATGACGGTGAGGTGTGCATGTATGTAAATGGAACGGCAATTTCATTGGTCACGTTGCCAGCAATCAGCAGACGCACGTTCCACTGCAGGAAGTCAAACGTCGCATCAAGGGTGCCCCAGCTGCAAGTGTTCAGCAGCCCCACCTCATACACGAGTACAATTCTGGTATGGGTTGGGTGGATCTCATGGATCGCTAGCTAGCGTCATACATTCAGTGCTGCCAAATAATTTTCGCCCAAAATCGGACACCCTTCACCGCCGGCGGCGCGCCAACGCTGGCCACATTGTGCGAATTTTTCTCCTCGGCAAATTTTTTACAGAGAATTCAAAATATTGCCTAAAACACCATGAAAATTCGCTTCGTTGCCATAGTAACCCCAGAGTTGTCATGAATTTTGTAATGATGAGTGTGGTCGCACACTGACTCTGTACAGACTGTCAGTGTACATGCCATCCAGCCTGATCCAGGCATGTTACTTTGCACTTCCATAGCCAAGCGCTAGCCTTTTTAGAAGCAAAATGTACAGTGATTAGTGCCTTCAGTTGCGCTGAAAAGTGAAGTACAGGACTTCTGCATAGGAAAGTAATGATCTCCGACATTTTGGCTGCTTTTCGGACGTTTCCCTTTTCGGACCGGTTTTCGGAAGAGCCTTCAAAAACCGGACACTGTCCGAAAAATCGGACGGTTTGGCAGCACTGTACATTAATACATACTACCAGTGCTGCCAACCTGCTCGGTCTGATTTGCGTACTCGGACTGCTTTCCAGAGTTTTTCCGTACTACCAATTTTTTTCAGCGCCAACAGCAGTTTCCTAAGCCACATCAATAGCACACATACCTGCTGACATTCCATGAGGTATGGCGAGAGCAGGATCAGCAATGCTGTGGTAGCAACTGCAAGGTAGGTGTATGGAGACTCATCGGCGACGGGACTGTCAAACATCCACAGCTGCTCCCATAAGAAACACACCACATCCACGGGGAGTGAACCTAGAGAGGGACGCACGCCATGCATGCATGTGCACACATACATACACACGCATGCACACCTCAGACCTCAGATCTCAGACCTGTCCATCGCGGAAGCGATGATATTGAACAGCTATGTTAGATCTAGCAACTTGTGCTGGGATTACATCATTCAACAGCTTGCAAGGCTGATGAATTGACTGCCACCAATTTTATCCTGGTATCCACCACACAGCTGACTGAAGTGGCTTTATTCTGGCCAGTGAATCCCTATTTTTCATTTTTTCCATTTATTTACACACATACATACGCCACACACACACACACACACACACACACACACACACACACACACACACACACACACACACACACACACACACACACACACACACACACACACACACACAAGCGCGTGCACCCCCCCCCCCCCCTCACACGCACCTTTATCTCAGCTTCTCCTTCCTAATGCTGTCTCATACCATCTCATTCCCAACCATTCCAGTTGCTGACACCCTAAGCGGCTGGAGATGAGACGCTTGGTCTTTAAAAATGCATCGAATATGTCGACAGCCGGTCTGTGGGTTGCAGGACATGTTCCATACCTGAGAATAGAACCTGCCAATGTGGATGCAGAGTGTTGCGAAGATACTTGTAGAATGGCGCTCCTGAAATGAACACATATACACAATTCATGGTGTACCGAAGGCGGTCAGCAGGGTGGGTTTTCACGGACCCCTATCTTTGCACACGACCTGTTTTACGTGTCATGTACTTCGGCTAAAGAGGCAACTGCTCACAACGGCCAGTGTTCTATGATCTTACTACGGAAAACGGGCAATGGCACTGGCGCATCTGATGTCACGTGATGAGCTCGTACACATTACTTGCACTCTGTGCATGATAGATACAGGGTTGTACGCAACCCGGCTTTGCGTGCAACTCTCTTCTGGTCACTTTTCGTTGTTTGCCAGCGTAACCTTTTGAACCATGTCACGTGATGTGAAGGTCTGCAGTCGCAGCACTGTATAGAGGTTGTGACGGTAGTTGCGCATTCTTGGGGGTTATGTATCCTTGGCAACAGTCATTCTTTTCCTCGGCCTTTCCCCCCCCCCTCCATTCCCTCAAACACGGAACGGTTAAGGAAGCCAATAGTAAATTCAGACTGTAGATGCAGGGACCGCTCAAGGGACCGTACAAAGGTGGTCCCGTGTACAGGTGTTCTCCTGATTTGTCCAGGTTCAAATCGGCTATACTGAAGTTTAACCGGGCCTCGTGTGGTATTAGGGACTTAGTACCTGTGTGCGTAGATGACCTGGAGCCAGTTGTGGATGCCGAAGCAGCACTGAGCTGGCTGCTAGAACTGGCGCTGGCATTGGTGCCCTTGCCATTGATGCTGGCTAGTTGCGGGTTTTCGGCCGCAGCAGCGGCAGCACAGCCGAAGACACAGCGCAGGTGCTGATGCAACTCTGGGTGCTGTTCCTTGAGCAGCGTGTCGACATCCCTGGCTACCTGATCTGCTGCAGACTTCACTCCCTGAACATGTGACAATGCATGTGAACGAACAATTGGATGGGGCAACGTGAGAGAAGAGTAAGCGAAAATTGAGTTTCCGACACCGTTCCCGAAGGTACAGGTACTCCGACTGCGCCCCCTCCCCTGAAACAGCCGAGTGCTATGTCCTGCGCCTCACAGTGAGGTGGAGGATGTCGTAGTGATGTCATGGTGATGTCATCGAAAGCACCACCAGCCACAGTGCATACAGTAGGCTACCCCCCCCCCCACCCTGCCCCTGCCCTTCTGTCCCCTCCTGTCCCCTGCCCTTCTGCTCCCTCCTGCCCATCCACCTACACACACCTGAATCAAAGCTAGAACACCTAGCACACGGGCATACTGACAAACGACGCCAACACCACTTCTGTAACAAAACAGCCAAGCAAAGTTCAACTTACTCTATCCTGCAGAGTTTGAAAGACCGGTGGCAGCGCGTCCTCGAACCGTACAAACGAACCCAGCATGGGAGCCATTACGTCATCCATGACATCATCAGCATCATGTGACTCTACGTGACGACGTCGCCGTGACGGGGACAGTGGACGGTGGTGGTGGTGGTCACCGGCAGCAGCAGGCGTCATGGCGTGTACGAACGCCACCGCTCGGTGCAGTGTTGCACTGGTGAGCACCACGTGTCGGCTACGCTGGGAGCAGCGCGCGTGGTACGCGGACACGAGACGCTTGACCGCACTCATACCTGCGCATGCAGGCAAGACACAACAAAATCCAAGAACACATATACACGTCTAGCCGAACCATTGCTACAATGCTTTTCTTACAATGTAAACCCGAAAGAAGGAGGGGGGGGGGGGGTGATAAGCCAAAATCTCAAGTCAACCGACAATGTTTCTGTAAAAGCATGCGACTTTCGTCGTCCAGCATAGCAAGCTGTGTTCATTTAGGAGGGTGAGGAGGGTGCCGAGCAAGAAATGAACGATGTTCGTTTCCAGGATCACTAAAAACTTTTCCGAAGGCCCCTTACTGTCGATGATCAAAGGCCGCAAGGATCTGGATTTCTCTGAGAGTGATTTCACATCTTGTTCAGGTGACTAAATTTGTGCAGAAAGTGATCACGTCGTGTGGACAGTGGAACCAACATGGCCGACATCATGTGACCCATAGATGCAAGGGGGTTGAGTTTGGTTGGAATTAACATGGCTGTCCGGTATAGTGATGTGATAGATGTGAAACCACGTTCTCGCTCTTTCCGGTACCATGTCGGTTGTGTGACAGTATATGCAGTCAGTGATGATGGGAAAGTCCCTACTGTAGGTCGGGGGGGGGGGGGGGGGGCGGATATGAAACTGCCCACTGTTACTAACATCAAGAGTACATACCCCCACCCCCCAGAGTGTGCAACGCCTGATCCAGCTCTGCATAGGGTGTTGGTCGAGCGCAATCGGATCTTCTGATGTCATGCGTACACTCCACACCAGCGCAAGGCCGGTGTCGAGGCAGGGCACCGTTGTTTTTGATCCAAGAGTACCCGCGACTCCCCGGGTTCCCCTCAGATGCGTACGGTATTACGACGCAAATATCCGATTACGCTCGACGAAGACCCTATGCAGAGCTGGATCAGGCGTTGCACACTCTGGGGGGTTATGTACTCTTGCTAACATAGTATCAAGGGTGCAACTAACTCGAGGATCTCTTGGCCAACATGGAAGTTTGTTTTATGACCTACATTACATTGTACATTTCTAATTTTCTTGCAGACAGAATGTACCCAGACACGCCTGTAGAGATCTCTGGATCCGCTCCGGTCCGTGGCTCCTTCTCAAGGGCGTTGGAACCGTACCGGCCGGGGCGGCCATGGCCGCCCCACTTTTTCGGCCGTTTTTGATTATTATTTTTTTAGCACACTGCAACAAAGCGCGATGGTCTCAGCACAAACGTGGCAAATCCTTGTCCCCGATCGTGGTTTGTTGCAGAATGAAAAGTCCATGTACACTGAAATGGCACCAAATGCCTGGGAATGCTTGCAGTTGGCTTCAATTTTTGATTTTTTTCCCGGGGGAGGGTAATGTTTGACCCGATCGTAGCATCTTCTTGTTTTTTTGCAGAATCAAAAAGTCTTTCATTGTAGTTACCGTACACTGAAATGGCACCAAATGCCCGGAAATGCTTGCAATTGGCTTCAATTTTTTACCGGTTTTTTTTCCCGGGGGAGAACCCCCGGACTCCCCTTCCATGGCCGCCCCACCTCCAAAGTCGGTGCGACGCGCCTGCTTCTTACTACGCTAGTGCTGAAATGTACTTAATCACGCTGCTCACCTGTATCTCCGTGACGCCACAGCTCATGCTCCTCACGCGTAGCAGCACTCGATGCCAGCAAGATCTCCACCTGACGTGCAATCTCCGCGTCGTCCATGGACACCGTTGTCAGTGGCGACGAGCGGCATCGCCGCAGGAAATCCGTTTCCGCGGCAACATCGCGCCATCTGGCGTGCCAGTAAGCACGGCGCAGCGGTTGCGATAGTGCTCGATTCGCGCACAGCTTGAAGCTGCGTGACAAATCCGGCCACCGTCCCAGTAGATGAACGGCACACTTGCAGCATTCGGCCATGACGTCACTGACAGGATTGGCAGTGGATTCGGCCAGGCTGCCACGATGCAGCAAGACGGATTGCGTTGCCCGCTCGCTCAGCAGACGATCGACGACTGCCGACACTTTGTCGGAGAGCTGCTTGAACGCCGGCGTTCGCTGCAGTGAACCGGTGGCAGTTTGCAGCGTGTACAGCTTCGAGCTGTCGTCAAATTCGCTGAATTTCGCTAGACCACTGCCTCGAAGACTACCCTCGACTTTGGCGAAAATCTGCTCGCTCACCGCCTTCCACTCGCCCGTGGCCATCAGTTCTGCTTTCAATGACGGCAGCCAGGAGTCATCGTCGACGTCCAGCGCCTCGCTAATTTCTGCGGTGCTGGCGTTTTCGTCGTCCATCGCCGCTGTACTTCTGGTCTGATCGCTTCGCGCCCGCGACTAATAATTAGTGGACAGTGTCATTCTTGACTTGAATGAGTGCGCACTGCGGTCGGAGTCGGAACCAATTCGTGCTGCAGTAGCATTCTGCATGCGTTGTCAGAAATCACGACCAAAATA
Organism: Sycon ciliatum; assembly: GCF_964019385.1. Lineage (NCBI taxonomy): Eukaryota > Metazoa > Porifera > Calcarea > Leucosolenida > Sycettidae > Sycon > Sycon ciliatum. The sequence continues at coordinate 7,206,350 of NC_088654.1, read as the reverse complement.
ATTGGTACTTTTGGATCGTCCCACAAACCAGGACCGACTCTGCTAGTCAAGGAGATGCATGGGAACGGTTGTTTCCAACCGACTAAAACTTCCACTGCATGCTAACAGTTCAAGACGATGTCGAAGCCCAAGGACTTGAAGGAGTCCAGCCAACACTCCGCCACCTCTCTTTCCTCTTCTTGTGCTAGTTATCAGGGTTATGTTTTCATTCATCGAACTCCTCATATCATACAATAAATTCTTTCATTCATTCCACGACCCGTTTGGCCCACTTCCATGGATCCAGTGGCTTCCCACCGGTACCGCGAGCAAGGCAGCCTGGCCTAGCGCTAGCGCCTTGGCGACCGCACTGCATAACGACTTGATTGCGAGCGTGATATTCGCATACAACTGCAGAGTGCAGTTCTGTCTATGCCATGGCATGGGGTGCAACCGGTTTCGTTGTGTGAGTCTGTGACTTGCCTGGTGCACATGTTTTCACGACTCGCTGGAAGCTGGTAGATCTGCATCATGTCGAGAGTGTTTATGACCGGAAGATCTACTCCTCATCAGATCATGTAGATATCTGCATGGAACTAGTAGATCTACTTTGGAAGGCACAACGGACGGTACGTCGGTAGATCTACATGTTCTGAAGCCGATTTGAGCTGCGCCTTCACCATGAAGTCTTGAAACCGCAATCCTGCGTGAGGATTGCAAATCAGAGGATCAGATCTGTCATGGTGCTATTTTACAGAACAATGGTTTCGAAGCCCTGGTTTCTAGCAATCCTAGTAACCCATAATCTATTTATCAGCTGGTCTCTTCGCCTCTTCCTCGTGCTCAGGCTCCGGGATGCAGTAAGGGTCCGGACCCCGGCCAAACTATCGCATGGATACTCTGACACTCACTGACACAGACTGTCAGTGCACGGCTCACGACAACCTGTGAACTGGGTTCAGTGCAGAGGTGTGCCGAGTGATCGCTCGAAAATCGGAGATTGACTGCCGACACAATCCAGGGGCAGTGCAGTGCGGACAGGATCCATTCATCTTTCGTCTGTGTCCAGTGGTGTCTGTCAGCGGAGAGTGTGAGCTCATGGGTCAGTGATAGTGGGCCAAGTCGATCCACCCTGTTGAGTGTTGTTGACTGGATGTGATCCGACAGCCTGAGTCGGTGTAGATCTACACTATGCGTACGTGAACTGTTTTCATCCGACCTGCTTCGAATGAAAGAAACGATCCAGAGTTTCTACCTCTGTCGTTTGGGATGGTGGTTGAGCTAACGTGTAGCTTGAAGAAGGGAGAAGCTGGATCAGTTCAGGAACCTCCGTCCTCGGATTCACCGAACCAAGTCTAAGAGCGAAAGACGGATTTGCTTGACATCGAAATCAAGTACAGAACTAGCGTTTCAACAGCAAGATTTCAATCGAGTCGATTGTAAGGAGCGTAGGAAAGACTGTGATCGGCGATGATGGCTGCTGTGAGCGAATCCCCGGAAGCTACATCTCCGCACTCACCAGCCGACGCCGTCGAGGGTGAGGATCAGCTGGGTGCGATCGGGAAACCTGCGCCAGGTGCTGCGCTGCGTTTTCGCCGTCACAGCGGTTCTGGTGTGGCCCAGAGTGTGCGTGGGGTGCGAGGTGGTGTCCTGCAGAAGCTGCGTGGCTTTGAGAAGCGTGCGGAGGAGGCTGAGCTCTCACCACTGGCATTACGTCTACAGAAGGTAACTGGGTGGTTCTTTCTCAAGTTTTCATGCTTGGCATATTCTACAATCATGATCTTCGGGTGACCTGAAAGCTTTCTCCAAGTGACAACACAGTCATGAGCACAAGTACCTCTCCGAAGTCCCCCTGAGCTCAGTGCTACCTAATCAGGTCTGTACTGACTCTACTAACTAATTTTTGCACCAACCTGAGCCAGGGGCGCAGGCAGGGGGGGGGGGGTGCTTTGGGTGCCAAAGCCCCCCCCCCTCAAAAATTTCGATCTTGGTTCACAGCTACACTGTAGCTGTTTCGAGAGAGACTATAGCAGACCCGCTGATCACATGCGCAACTCTGCACATCGCACACTGTAGCCATCCCTGTTTTAGACCAGGGAGTAGTAGGTACTACTCCCTGGTTCAGACCTGCAAGTACAATGTATCTGAAACCAATCCACATGCAGTGGAGTATTAATTTTTGTCTCATGATTGGCCATTTTGCATTGAAATTTCTAGTCAAGGGAACTCCGCTTCGTACCTGCCGTTGTGCAGTGTCACATCAGGCCTCAGCAGGCTAAGCTCATGATTTGTATCGCACTCCACATGTTTTGTTAGAACCAAAGAATCATACAAACACGCCATTGGTAGAAGCAAGGAAGTAGCAACGCGGTCTATGGAAGGAAAGCACACGTCAGACATAGCAATTTGTTCTCGCTATGTTTTGTATAATGTAGTTCTCGCTGTTAATTGGTCTCATTTTGGAAAGGCAAAGTTTCTTTCATGCATTGCAAGTGTGGATACAGCAGTAGAAGAGTGAAATTAACGTTGAAGTGGAGTTTGAGTTTTTGTGGGGAATAGTGTAGGTTTGATCAAGGATGTCTTACTGCACTATCAAACATGACGAAGGGGAAAAAAGGCTCGAGAAATCCCACTTTAAAAGTTCGATGGAGAGTGTGATAATTCTGGAGAAAGCAGCATCCAGGACTTAGTCCATCATTAGTTGGAAGCAGACCAGGGTGAAGTAAAATACCATAATCATTACTACTCCCTGGTTGGAGATTTGCCATTCACTGATTGATCTTCAGTGTCGAATTAGGGGCGAATGTTGCTCCCCCCCCCCCCCCCCATTCACGGATCGAATAATATGCATGAAAGGACCAACATAAGCGCATGTACCAGGCTTTTGTGTGGGGAAAGTCGTGGCACCCCCCTTGATCACTATCCTGGCTATGCCCCTGAACCTCCCATGCTCCTGATCGCGCCCGCAGCTTCCAAGTCCCCCCCCCCGTCTGCATAAACACTGCCATAAACACCCCCATGAACGACCGCATTAGCACCCACGTAAGCACCTGTGGCCGCATCACCACCCTCATAACCACCTACAGTGGATCCCAGTAGGATATAGTCTTTACTATACTGACTGTAAAAGCAGAAATTTTCGGTGGTGTTTTCATTTTCGGTAACTTCGGTGCCGAAATTGTTACCGAAAATAAACGCACCGAATATTTCGGTGCAGTACTAGTACGCTTACCTGGAAAACGAGTTTACCAAAAATTTCCCTCCGCCGAACCGCCAATTTTGGAGAATACCGAAAATACTACACCACCGAAAATGTCTGCTTTTCGGACTGAAAATTACGTGTTCGTATTGGTGTCCATGTGCTTTTGCAGCATGCTGGAAAACGAGTCTCATTTGAAAGGCAATTTGTTTACCAGGAGCTCGCTGTCATACAGTTTTAACATGTTATTGCGGCTCTGCGGTGGGCATCCATAATGTGTGTGTGTGTGTGTGTGTGTGTGTGTGTGTGTGTGCGCGCGCGCGCGTGTGTGTGTGTGTGTGTGTGTGTGTGTTGTATGTGCATGTATGTGCATGTGTGTGTGCATACATGCGTGCAGGAAGAGCAGCCAGCAGACAATGACTCGGCGGGCAAGATTGTGCTCTACACCACCAGTATGAAGGCTGTACGCGGTACACATGGAGAGTGTATCAAGGTAACAGTGTCAACTCACAACCTTGCCGACCTTGGCGTAGCGAAACTCGATTCACTTATCGTTAATACGCACTGTGTCGTATAGTTATGGTTTTGTCTGGTAGAGTCCGATGCCTGATGTCATAATGGTCTACAGTCTGTCCACAAAAAGAATGCAGTGTGACTTTTTCATATATTTCACAAGTGGGAAATGTGAACAACACAGACAAAATTGAGGTGGATGTCAATAGAGTGCTCTGCGTTAAAAAAAAGGGATCAAAAAAGATGACTTGACCCAGTGCAAACAAAGTGAATGACTTTCTGTTCTCATGAGATGCACTGCATTCTTTTTTGTGGACAGACTGTGTATGTGTGAATATGGTGTGATGAGTGACGCGTATTTTTTTATATTTTTTATACTGAAGTGCACATTGCAGCACAGAGCGGAACGGGAAGACAGCACCAAGTTGAAAACACGACACGTTAGTATGGTCATTCCCAAGAGTCGAGTACGCGCTGGAGGCTGTGCAGCCCTAGACCATCGAACACTGAGACATGAACTGATAGAGGGTGCAAATTAAACTAAAAAGCCCTCGCAAGATTGGATTTCATACAGCAGAACTGTATGTGGAGAAAAATGAGAAGGACAAAAAATGTTTGAAACTCGGGTATTGAGCCAATAATAAAAGTAGAAAGGAAAAGGACATATGGAAACGAGTTAAGAGTAACTCTCCACCACTGTAACTAGATACTATATACAGTCAGAAAGTACTCTGTCAGTTTTGTGCCTAGTTGTTGCACTGCCTGACTGTATATAGTATCTAGTTACAGTGTGGGAGAGTTACTCTTAACTCGTTTCCATATGTCCTTTTCCTTTCTACAAAAAATGTTACGAGTTATTACTAACTGTCCGCCAACGTAACCAGAACATATATTACAATCTGATCCTATACAGTTTTGTCCTTCTTTTTTTCTTTAATAATTAACTTTTCTAAGCACTCGCAGACTCCATTGCAGCCACTCACACATTACAGGGTACCTCACTTCAAACTCTCCAACTACGGTCTCTTCGCTGCATAAGTTCACTTCACTTCCAAAAAAAATAAAATAATATTAGATACAAATGGAATGCACCATTTGTATCTAATTTGTATCTAATATTATTTTATTTTTTTGGAAGTGAAGTGAACTTATGCAGCGAAGAGACCGTAGTTGGAGAGTTTGAAGTGAGGTACCCAATAATTAACTTGGCTCGCCATCCGAGTAGAACTGAATGTGAGAGACTTAATACTGTGGTTCTTAAGTGCCCGCCCAGCAGAAGTCTTTGGGACCGTACGAATCGGTCTTGACTTGTATTATTTCGCAAATCCAAGCGGGAATTTCTTTCCAATATCAAGGTAGCGAAGAGGGAACCAAGAAAAAGAGAGAGAAAAATGTGTGTATGCACTGGAAATCCATTATTCACCCCAGGTAGGGTCTGGAGATATGTGGATTTTTGTGTAGAAGAAAAAACTGTTAGTTAGCTGGAGAGCAATAATATGGATCCAGTGTCAAACATGACAATTAGCTACTGTTGCAGGTATTGAGCAGGACTACAACAGGCACAGTCAGTAACCGATTGTGTAGGATACCGTTCTGCCTTCTCTTCTTCGTTCCTACTTCAGGTGACACGTCTATTTGGTGCACTACGTGTCAAGTTTGACGTCAAGGACGTCCTGCTTCACCCGGACTTCATGGACGAGCTGCAGGAACGTGTGGATGATCCCGACATCACTGTACCACAGGTCTTCATCAATGGAGAACATGTTGGAGTGAGTCGATGCCACCACAGAGTAGGACTTCTTTTTTTTAGGCTATGGTAAAAATTATCCTTGATTCTCAAGTACGCGCGCACCGATTTTGGCGGTGCACCGACGATTTTTTTATTTCTATGCATGCATATGCGCGCATGAAAACGGTCAATGCGAAAGGCATGAATCAGGGAGTAGTAAAATACCGGTATTTTTCTACTCCCTGGCCTGAATATAATGAACATGTGACCATGTATATTAAATGTGTGACCCTATCTTTGGAAATAAAAACAATTGTGGGAAAAAATCAAAAAAAACTCGCTCGCTCGCACCGATTTTTATTTTTTACCATGGCCTTAAACGGAATACCGAATTTTCCGGAGTGTAAGCCGCACCCCGATTTTTTGTCACGAAATACTGTACAGCTTATACTCTGGAAAATACGGTAGATTAACCATACACACCTCTGTACACTGGACTCAGTGAAATCTGTAACGTTTCCGTTCTTCGGCAACTGGCGGGGCAGTACTGTATTACGACTCCGGCATTATGCAAGACCACAGGTCCCATTCCACTCCGATGCGATTGCACCCGAACTATGAGCTGAATACACCCCCCCCCCCTCCTCTGCTGATGAGTCGTGCCGGTAACCTAATATCACAGATATACTTTGACTCTTGAGCTTGCATTGTATTGGTTGTATCGTATTTTACTGTACAAGCAGAAATATTCGTCTGGAATTTAATTTCATCTTTTTCGTCCCAGGAGCTTTTGGACTAAATTAAATGCCGGACTAGTATCGATTTGTCCAGCTTTTCAATACACTCTTATGATCATGGACGAAATTTACAACCGGGCGAACTCCTTTTCTTTGGAGTTGGACGAAATTATTGACCGACGAAATTTTCTGCTTATACAGTTAGTTTTTACTTGGGCATTCACAACAGACCCTAAGGTCTTCTCAAACTAATAGGGTGTCCACGGCATGGGGATTGTCACCCAGCCATCATCATCATGCCTTTCTCTGTGCTGTCTTGTGCTGCTTGGTCCAGGATGCCGAGATGATCATGGATATGAACGAAACGGGAGAGCTAGCCGCCATGCTCAAAGTATTCCAGGTAAACATCGCGATGAATTTCATGAGTTTTCACAACCAACCGCAGCCCCCCCCCCCCCCGCGTCAAATTCCGTAAATTTCAATTGGTTAAATGTATTTAGGCAGATCTGTCCTCCTTGTTGTAGAAGCTTCCGGTTCTCGCCATTGTACCACTTAGATCGTACTCTAATGAATTCTGGAATACAAAGGGGGGGGGGGGGGGTGATGTTGGACCAGAGTTCCCCGTTAATGAATACTTTTCCACAGCCAAAATTGTAATGGTGTGCGCACGTGTATAATTATGTGTGTGCGTGTGTGTGTGCACATGTGTGTGTTGTCTGCGCTGTTCTCTCTCTCTCTCTCTCTCTCTCTCTCTCTCTCTCTCTCTCTCACACACACACACACACACACACGCACGCACACAGCGTGAATACGTGGCGGACTGCCCGGACTGCGGTGGCAAGCGCTTCATCGCCTGCCTGCTCTGCCAGGGCAGTAAGAAAGGCAAGCGCAGTGCGTTCGGCACGCTCAAGTGCACCCAGTGCAACCAGCACGGATTGCAGCCGTGCCCGGCATGCAGTGGCGGTGGTAGCAGTGTCGGCACTGCCAAAACCGACATCGACCAGGACGCCGGTTTCCACAACAACGACGATGGGGTGTTGCCGCGACGACGAGCCATGACGGCACCGTCGTCACGCGTCAAGCCGGGTAAGCTTGACGTGTCGGTGTTTGAACGGCGAGAGTCCGACGGCAGTATCAACACGTCGACGACGCATAACACGTCACCGATCGGACGCCAAGTGCGTCCCCTACCGCCGAGTCGTCTGGCGTGCGTCAGCACGAGCAGTGATGATTCGGGGATTGGGCGGAAGAACGAGCAAGCGGGCGGCGTGGGTGATATCGAGTTGCCCAGCGGCGAGGTGAAAACGCGAATGAAGACGTTTGAAACGGCGAGTGAGGAGACGTGCAATGGCGTAGTACCCGCGGACAGCAATCCCAAGCCACAGCCTCCCGTGACGAACGCAGACGGTGATAAAGCAACTGATGGCAGCAACGTCGAAGGTCACACGGGCGGAGAGGCTGCTGCAGACCAGGGCTTCAGTCAGCAGAGTCGAGAGCAGCGCATACGCTTTGCACTGCAGTTGGCACGCAACACGGACATAGGCGGGGACGACGGCCCCCAGGAGCCTGCGATGACCATGGGCACCAGTGAACGAGAATCTGATGATGTTGGTGGTGCGCAGAGTACTGAGACGTCTCCGTCGCATGCAACTGCTAATCATGGTCAGGCGGGTAATACACACCATGACGTTGATGATGATGATGATGATGATGATGATGATGAGGAGGAGGAGGAGGAGGAGGAGGGTGGCGACACAAGCTATATCTGACGCAAATCAGCATAACTTTTCTAACTTTGAGAGAGACATTTCGCCAGTGGAAGAACTGCTCTTGGATTCGTACTCCACCTTTTCTGCACATACACTAACTCCAGTTACAGTAGAGACGCGCGCCCAAGAACGTTGTAGCCTGGGACGTTCTTATTTTTCATGAAATCTGGCTACGTTCTTATAGCACGTTCTTAGAAACAATCCGTACCGGATCATATGTATCCCACAAGATGCCAGAAAACCAACACCGCCGTTCTTAGCTTTAGGCTGTTGCGTTCTTAGAATTTCAGGCTGGACGTTCTTGGGCTCCACGTTCTTCAGCGTGCGACTCTTCTGTAGTCAACTGAAGGTTACTTGTAGTTCTATTTTGAATAAGTTATGCTATACCGTGTAATTGTGGGATACACACAAACATACGCTATAGACTCACCAGGCAAACACTCATAATATCCAGCTCACCAGGTGCCCATCACCCAGGCAAATATCTGTATGCCGGGGCTAACTATGATAAATTAAATTCGCTTGCCACTATTCCTTGAATTTTCGTATCACACCGCTTGAGCCTGCTGCTTCATTGCTGCATCAAGCACATGACATTGTATGGAGTCAAAAGTCCATAAACAGGTAATGAGCTCTTCCTAGAAAGGGTGGTCTAAAAAAAGTATGACCAAGGAAAACGTACAGTGAGTGTGATGAGTCCAATGACACAACACAATGTGCTGGCGTTTTGTTAGACTGCTTGCTGTCCGTGCGACCATGTCATTCAAAGCTGCACACGTTACTGCTCACCTTGAGCAGTGCAGTGGGGGTTAAGTTTCATTGACCGCAGCTACATTCTGTGCTACAGTCGTCGTCCCTCTTCAATCCAGCACTTATTACACCAGCACAATAATCAGTAGCCAAAATGTCCTTTTCATTAGGCCTACTTTCCATGCACATGGCAGCAGTAAATCAGTTGAGCTATCCAGCACCCTCCCTAATCCAGCAGAATTTCCATAGCACAAATGGTGCGGGATTTAGAAAGGGACCACTGTATGACCTGTTGGTGCTTCGCATTGTACCACACTGTCACCGCACCACAACTATACATACTGCTGTACTGACCCGAAGCAGAAATCCACACGGTCAGCCGATCCTGTACCGCGCACCAAGTTGATTTCTATCACGAATACTGTAGAACGGGCAATTTTTAATAGCGACTATTAATTTTAGCGTTTTCCCATTGTCAACCGGTTAGCGACGTTTCATTTTAGCGATTTGCAGCGATTTTACTCAAAATCACCAGTGCACTACTAATGTCTCAACAGATTAGCGACTTGAAACTTTAGCGAAAATGAGTAGATCGCTAAATTCGCTAGGGTTTTTACGTCGCTAAAATGACCCGATCTACAGTACGCACTAGTCCTGGCCACCTGCCTGCCAAACTCAGTGACCCCTGGTCAGTGAGTGCTCTCCGACACTCAACACGTACAGTCCGGAGAACAGAAGACGATGAACGAATCACTGCATCACGGCGTTCAAACTCCGGGAGACTCAAGCAGGAACCCTGCCACCGGTGATCATTGCTAACCACAAGCAACCCTGTCTCATATTATTTAATTTGAAAGATTCTCCGTAAAGCATTGGCGAGTACAAGGATGCTAAGCGAGTGGTCTATGATAATTATTATATTATTTTGACAATAACCTACACCAGAATACACCTGATAATGGTGAATGTAGCGAACACAGTGGCAGGCTGGCTTCGAGCAGCAGAGCTACGCTATATCAATACACGTGGAAGGAGAGGAAAGTCAATGTCAGCTCATCAGCAACAATTGAATAGAAAGACGTGATGTAGGAAGACAGCGCTGGAGGTACAGGTACAGCCGTGGAGCCGTTGCATCAGTCGTCATCCGAGTCCTCAGCCAGTACCTCTTCTGACACCTGAACAAACGACACAGTACCAAGATGCAGACGGAAAACACCAGTACAGATCAGAGTGGTTCTACTACAATGACAATGACAATCTCTTATTGGCCACTGGCTATCGTGAGAATAAAGATTTGAAACAGAAGAAGAAAGCCGTCAGAATCGGGTTGTTGCGCTGGTGGTACAAACCACGTCATTAAAGACCAGGCCACTAACCGTTGTTGCAGGACCGGTAGAGAAGTTCTCCGGTATAGCGCCGCCGAAGAATAGCGCACAAAACTGAAAGAAGACACGCACACGCACGCACGCACGCACGCACACACACACACACACACACACACGCACATTCAACAGCACAGGATTGCAAACAAACACATAAAACAGCTGTTGCGAACTTCCAGTTGAAATCTGACGAACATGTTCACAACCCTACACCAACCTCAAAACAGTGTACGCATACAATCAACATTTCCGCTGTTTATCTTGCAGACAACAAAACTTGTTTTACCTGGCGAGAGTTTGGAGAAGCAGCAGGTTGCATTGCATTCGCGTTTTCGGCTGCTGCACCCGGTGATGCCATGGCAACTGCCAAACTTTCAAACTCGGTTCGGTCCACCACGGCGTCCTCGCTCATCTCCATGGTAACGTCTGCCGCGTCGTCTTCGTCGTCGTCGACAACTGCCATTGACAGGTCCGCTTCCGACGCCTGCGCTGGGTTGCCACGGCAACTTGCGGGCGTAGCAGAGATCATGGAGATGGATGCTAGTGATGGGCTGGCGGGTACTGTCATCCGTGTAGACCTCGTGCCCAGGCCAGGCATGTGTGAGGAGCGAGATGCTGTAAGACAATGATGATAATGCAGAACCAAAGGCCATATTAGAGAGGTTCTGCAAAACGAAAATGTGTACGAACTTTCGCTCTACGTCACGAAGTGAGAAACTTCGCACTAACTTTCGCAAAGCTTTGGACGCGAAACGTCCAGTGAACACGAAATGAACTTTCGTGGGAAATTTCGTGAGATCAGAACATGGTGTACGTGCACTTGGCACGTGCAAACTATGAAAATGTGCAGAACACAAAGTTCGTGCGAAAATTCGTACACATTTTCGCAAGGCCTGTCGCGAAACTTCGTTCGAATTTTCGTTGTGCAGAACCTCTCTATTGTGAGTGCAGTGTGTGCAGACTAGGATACAAACGCATACTGTAAAGCGTGAAATTTTCGCGGCGTTTTTAGTTGGCGTTTTCAGAATCCGGACAGGTTTGCGAGGTTTTAATTTTGCGATTGCAGAATGTGCTACTGTATAGTACTGTGGCATTCTTGCTAAACCTTTCATGGATCTCCTTTTCGCGCTGTCTAAATTTCGCGATTTCCTCGCGGTCGCGAATTTCGCAGAAATTAGACCATCGCAATAATTTCACGGTTTACAGTACACACATACATACATACATACATACATACATACATACATACATACATACTAGGGGTGAAATGATTAGTTCGAATAATCGAGTATTTGTTCGAAAATTTCAAACGAGCGAGTATTCGAAATTTTGAACTCGATCGTTTATTTTTTTATATAGTATTGGCATTCTATTTTCAAAAACTTCTGTTGTACCGCTCATCAACTGATATGCATGCGTTATGCATGCCTTTGAGTCAGTATTTTATGAATTGGACGATGCGACCACCACGGCAAGTAACGTTAGTTTGTTATGAGATAATGAAAGTACTGGTGAAAATCATTACTTTACACTTTGTACAAGACGTTGGCGACTTTTGTTCTATGTTCACAGATAATTTCTTCCGAATTGGTTGAGAACTCACAAATCTAGTGCTTTTGAATTTTGATAAAATACTCGAAATAATCGGATACTCGATCGAATATTATGAATGAGTGATCGATTGGTCAAAATAGATACTCGTTCACCCCTAATACATACACATACCCACACACACACACATGCACACACAGACACACACCCACATGGACACACACACACACACACACACACAAATACAGACAGACACACACACACACAGCATTGGAAATAGAAAACCAACCCAAACAGACATACTTGCTGTTGGTAGGTTTCCAGCACGAGCAGCACGCAGAGGCGAGTTCTCCACTATACTCATGTCAAACTCAGAACATTCCTGATCAGCACTAGATCCCTGTAACCACAACAAGAACAAGAACAACGACTACATCGTGAAAATAAAGAATTCCAACAACAACAATCAGAATAATGACAACAAGAACAATGCGAGAATAAACATTTGAAACAACATCTAAGGCATGATCAGTGACGTTCTTGAAAGAGCAGCGCTTTTTGTCTCGATGTTTTGAGTCAGCGTTATAAGAGGTTTCCAAAAAATTGAATGCTGTGATGACAGAGAACAGGGAGCTGAGTGTGTGTGTGTGTGTGTGTGTGTGTGTGTGTGTGTGTGTGTGTGTGTGTGTGAGAGAGAGAGAGAGAGAGAGAGAGAGAGAGAGAGAGAGAGAGAGAGAGAGAGAGAGAGAGAGAGAAAGAGAGAAAGAGAGAGAGAGAGAGAGAGAGAGAGAGAGAGAGAGAGAGAGAGAGAGAGAGAGACTAGTGCAAGTCCTCCGCGAAACGCTGGAAAGCCTGGAGCGAGCATACGGCGGCTTCCGGCCCATCTTCAGGATGAAGATTAGAATTTAGAACCATCAAAATTATCTGCATATCAGCACAGTAAGTGTGTTCGATGTTGCCGACGAATCGACGTTGAATCCATTCATGAATTGCCCCTGGCTATTCACCTCACCCCATGTGAAAAGGGTGAATGGATTCCGAACTCATTCCGGGGCTCATGACATCAAAATCGAACGACTTGAATGTACCAGATTCCATTCATGGATCGATTTCATAGGCGGAATCGAACACACTCAGTAAGCATGTCCGCACAGAAACTGTACTACTGATATCTCTTATTGGCCAAAGGCCATCGTGAGAATACAGACTGGAAACTTACAAATTCTGAAGAGTCGTGCACAGGAAACTGAGACAGGCCTGGATGTACAGAGAGCATATCAAAACAAACAGAGTCGAGACTCAATCATCTGCAGCTAGAGTTTCACACACAAAGCGAGCCCGGCACCACAGCTCCAGCAAATGCTGCCTGAGACGAGGATGCGCTTTTCTGTGATATTTGACTTGCAGCTGAAACATAGCTGAAACATAATATTATTTATGGCTGCCTTCTATGTTAGGAAGATTGATAGTCAGGCACATGTAGATGGATACATGCATGAATGAATGGATGGATGAGTGGATGGGTGTATAGATAGATGGATGCATTGGTTGATGCATACTTTGAAGGTGGAAACAGTATAAGATAGATGGGTAAGTGGATGAGTGGATGGTTACATTTTTGGGAGTATGGATACATGGATAGATACAGTCGACCTACCCTTATAACGATAACCTCTATAACGATATTTTTCTGCCAAACCAAATCACTCCATTGACTTGTGCATACAATGCCTTACCTCTATAACAATATTGCTATAACGATATTACCCCTATAACGATATAAAATGGGCTGACCAATCGACATTTTCCATTTTATAACAATATCTAGCAGGCAACATGTAGAGCCCACTATCCAGGTAGGGCAAGCTTCACTTGATAAGTCGCGAGGACATGACGAAATGCAATGGGGCACCAGTGGGCACCTTGCTGTGCACATAATGTGCATGTACGTCAGTTTTTTTTACGCTATGAAGAATGTAAAAAATGAACAGAATTCATGCATTATGACGTATGTGTATGAAATGAACCAGTTACTCCTATAACAATATTACCCTTATAACAATATTTCTTGGTGTGACACAAATATCGTTATAAGGGTAGGTCGACTGTAGATGGATGCAAGGATGGATGGATGAATGTGTGGGTGCATGAACGCATGGATGGATGGGTGGGAGGGTGCAAAGACGGATAGTTGGACGGACGGATGGGTAGATAGATACACACCTGACACGGGCGTATCCATAGGGTTGAAGTTATTACGTTCTTGCGAGCGTAGCCATGACGATGGAGGGCTGCGATGAGCGGGAGGAGAAAAGGACACAGAAACAAAAGACCCGATACTGATCAAATCGGCTATCCGTAAGCCTACTGAAAGTTGCCAAAACATGCTAAGTAAGACCCAATACTGATCAAATTGACCATTTGCAAGCCTACTGAAGCTGTCAATAATTCCCCGTACATAACTCACACCTTCTTACACCTAACGTTAGAGGCAACAAAGGGATGCGCAAATGGGGGAATTCCGGTACTAACCGGTTCCTGGAGGTGGTTGTCGACGGCGGAGTTTCGTCCACCAGGGTTTCGCCGGGTGCGAATGATGCCTGACTAGCCACTGCATACAGTCTGTGATGAGCGCCAGGGTTAGCATAGCTCTTGTCATCTGACATGCTAGCATCACCATCGCCACCGCCATACTGAGATTCTTGAGCAGGATCTGAGCAGCACAAAAACAAATAGATAATAATTATAACAATTTGACTCGGATAGAGAGCCAAGGATTTTTTAGGAAGAAAAAGGACCAATGAACTACGAGTTACGCAAAGTGTCCACTAACACCACCTGCTGATTGTGAAGTGACTGGTGCTGTTAATGGACAGTATAGCATAACCAAGAGTACATACCCCAGAGTGTGTAATGCCTGATCCATCTCTCCATAAGGTCTTGGTGGAGCGTAATCGGATCTTCTGATGTCACGCGTGCGCTCCACACCAGCGCAAGGCCGGTCTTGAGGCAGGGCACCGTTGTTTTTGATCAGAGAGCACCCGCGACTCCCCCCCCCCCCCCCCCCCGGTCTGTACGGTATTATGATGCAGAGATGTGATTCCGCTCGACCAAGACCCTATGCAGAGCTGGATCAGGCGTTGCACACTCTGTGTGGTTATGTACTCTTGGCGTAACCAACAGTCCATAATACCCCAGAGTGCGCAACTGGGATGGGGTTGTGGGACGGCGTAGTCCGTGATGTACGTCATTTTTTGGGTCGGACTTGCCTCATTCCGTCGACGCGATGTACCACGTCCACACTTCCCCTACTCATGATGTCATTATTATTATGTGCAACACGGATTTCGCCGTCCCAGATCTGATAAGTGATCTTTCACACTCTGGGGTATGGGGGTATGTGCTCTTGGCGTAACTTTTAGCCCATTGGTCCTGTTTTCTTCTTATAAATATATTAGAATTTGCGGGATCCGCGTCAATATCACGTGAATGTTCAGAAACACACAAGCTAACCATTGCACCCCCGGCCGGCCGGGCTAGCTACAAAAACAAAAGATCAACAAAAGCGCGACAAACGAACTAGCACGGAGGAGGTACAGGAGAAAAAGGCAAAAAAAAGCCAGACGACCACGATGGGACTCGAACCCACAATCTTCTGATTCGAAGTCAGACGCCTTATCCATTAGGCCACGCGGTCAACTACAACACACAACACACTTATACCGATCTTACCAACAAGAACAAAATTCACAGATCGCATCAGACTCGGCTAGAGGCCGAGTTTTCCGCATCCGTAGGAACGCCACCACCCTACAAGGATCGAGGTGCAGATGCAGCTCCTAAAGCGGTGGGAGGTGAGGAGATCAGACCCACCAATCCCTCTCTCACTCTCTTACCAAAGAGAGCATAAAACCAAGAATGTGCAGCTCGAGTACTCGAGTGGGTGTCTGTCCCGGCGAAATTCCCAGATCAAACCATTTTAGTGATGCAGTGCGTATGAGTGCATGCTTGAAGTGCTACTAGGACGAATCGAAATGAATACCGTACTCACTCGATTAGAAGCCGGGGGCTTCTATTTTTTCAATCCCAATTTTTGACGAGGCTTCTATTCAAGAGGTGCTTCTATTCGAGAGGGGCTTTTATTGTTTCATTCCATACCAGTATTCCAATCGAATCTCAAAAACTTTCATATTCACAGCAACTCGGCCCCGAGTTAGTTTGCACACACTACGTCGACCAGGACATGTACCAATGTAAACATGCACGGGGTGTTTTTTGCACACTTGACCTTCCTACATGGCACTACCTGGTCACCCCATGTTTTGCGAATAGTAGTCCGGGCTTCTATTCGAGAGGGGCTTGTATTTTTTCAAACAGTCCTTGTAGGGGGGCTATTATTCAAGAGGAGCTTTTATTCGAGAGGGGCTTCTAATCAAGTGAGTACGGTATACAGTCAACTTTGCTGATAATGACTGCGGATATAACGACAATTCGCGAATAACGACAGAATTTTCATGCCCAGAGCAAAGTCCCATCCAACTGTAACACGTATAATGAGACTTCGGGTATACCGACACTTCGTGAATAAGGACACTTTTCTGATGCCCCGCCGAGTGTCCTGATAAGCGAAGTTAACTGTACTGAAAATCTTCATTGCATTCCTATTGTAGGGTACACCGCAGATACTTACTCTCATGAGGAGGCATGCTGAGGTCATCGGAGAGCGGTACGGTGAAGGGGTTGTAGTCATCGTCGTCATCAATGGTCTCCAGAGTTCCAGTACCTCCACCACCACCACCACCACCATATCTGTGACTACCAGATCTCGCACTCGGCGTCACGGTACCGAGGGACGGGGCCGTGGTTCGCCGTGGGCGATTGCTGCTGCTGCTGCTGCTGCTATTGCCACCCAGTGTCTGCGGTGTCCTGGGAGCGATGGTGGACGACGGTATTGCTGACGAGGTGCCGAGCTGACGGCACGGACGAAGGCGAGTGCACGCAAACAAACATAAGATACACGTATGAGTACACGGCATGTGCAGGATGCATACATACATACATGTACAGACACGCGAACATTTGCACATGCACACACACAAACGTCTGGAGTAGGTGAGTGACGTCATGCATAAAGCAGCGACCAATGCCCCCCCTCCCAGATATCGTCATCAGTACATTTACTCGGATTATGACCGGTGGCTACATAGCAAATGTTGAAGTGCTCAGTACCGGACAGGCATTACTATTGAAACAAGATTAAAACGTAAAGTTTGCACGTCCGCGTTACAACCGGCTACACTATTGCTGTTGAGAAACACAACCAGCTTAGGAAGTTTCGCTTGTGCCAGGCCACCACCAAGCCAGTAATACCAGGGTGGCAGATGCAGCGCCTAACGGCGAGGGTGAGGTGGTAACTCTCACAACCAATGCCCGACAAGGGGGCGAACCTCGTTTGCTGCATCCATGTTACCCTCACTCCGAGTAGTGAGTACCCAGTTGACCGTGGGTGTCAGCACAGTTCCTTGCATCTATAGTGGTTCACGCATGCAGCACCGCATTTGTTAGCACAGTACACGCTCCCTGCTCCCAGCGCGGGTCTCGAACTCGGGACCTTGTGATTCGCAGGAAAGCCTACAACCAGTCGGCCAAAGCGCTGGTCTTACTCTTAAAGTGCTAACACCAAACATTGGGCAGAATTAGTTCAAAATACCCCATAAAGATCAAAGAAATACAGACCGTCAGCGTGGAGACAAGAAACCTAACATCGATGAAAGCAAAGTAAGCGTACTTTCCTTTGTTGTCCAACTCTCAGTGTGATGACGATGTCTGATGATCATCACATGAAAACGACGTTCAAATCTTAAAAATATTGTTCCATTGTTCTCGTGGTATGAGTGCGCTCACTTTACTGTCCAGGGGATCAATTTATCCGGTGTCGCATCGCAGTTTGCTACGCAAAATCGATCTACTGCTACTCAAAAATCACAGTGACACGCAGAAAACTGCCATACATACCAGGGACTAATTTAACCGGTATCGCATCGCAGTTTGCGACGCAAAACACAGTGTCTGCGATTCGAAGTTCGTAGTGAGTCGCGGTAAACTGCGACACAACATACAGCTAAGTATGGCCCTGGACATAGACTTGTAGTGCACGCGTAGCGCATGCACATGTGTAGCTTTACAGTGTGTGTGGCTGGTTTGGCGCCACGAGATGGCGCGCCATGCACTGTGACTAGATTAGACTGTGTGTGTGTGGTTGTCCAGCCTGCACTGCAGGTAGATTTTACACCATACGCACGCGCGGGCCGCGGGACCATGGCCATATGTCACACTATCTCCGCATGCGCACCGCAGCACGTGCACTTGGAAACTAACTAACTAATTACTTACTTGAAGTGCAGCCCAGGAAGCACGAGGCGAGTGTCGACAAGTACTTCACCTGCTTTTGAGATATAGACCGCGTTGCTTCACTAGCAGTAGGCATCTCGACCGTTCAGGACTTATCTTTGTAAAATTCTGCTAGCCTTATTGATGAAGCCTCTTCACTGCCGGCATGTCTGTGAAGCAAGGTACTGTGGACAAGTGGATTGCTGAATTTGATCCCAAAAAAGAATGGAATCGCGCAGAGTCGAGTGGCGGAGCTGTGACCAAGATATTTTGCAAGATGTGCAGGGAGAAGGCGTCCTCGCTTCGTGGTTTGAGGAATTACAGCACGGCGTTCGTTGACGGTATAAATGGAAGTGCACTGAAGACTGCATTGTCGACGGAAAAAAACTGCTATGCAAAATTGTTGCGTTGCTAGGCAAACGTCGGGGTGTGTAGCAATTATTGCTATGCAATTTTTTTGAAGTAAATTAGTCCCTGCATACATGTACAGGCTATCCATGTTTTCGTAGCTTACGCCACAATTGAGATTTTGCATAGCAAAATTGCTATGCAAGAACACGACAGTAAATTCATCCCTGCTGTCATCAAATATAGAACAATGTACAGTAAAAACCTGTAACTAAAGACCACCGTGACTAGCGACCAGCCTGGTACTACAGTAAAACCTGTAACTAAAGACCACCGTGACTAGCGACCAGCCTGGTACTACAGTAAAACCTGTAACTAAAAACCACCGTGACTAGCGACCAGCCTGGTACTACAGTAAAACCTGTAACTAAAGACCACCGTGACTAGCGACCAGCCTGGTACTACAGTAAAACCTGTAACTAAAGACCACCGTGACTAGCGACCAGCCTGGTACTGCAGTAAAACCTGTAACTAAAGACCACCGTGACTAGCGACCAGCCTGGTACTGCAGTAAAACCTGTAACTAAAGACCACCGTGACTAGCGACCAGCCTGGTACTGCAGTAAAACCTGTAACTAAAGACCACCGTGACTAGCGACCAGCCTGGTACTGCAGTAAAACCTGTAACTAAAGACCACCGTGACTAGCGACCAGCCTGGTACTACAGTAAAACCTGTAACTAAAGACCACCGTGACTAGCGACCAGCCTGGTACTGCAGTAAAACCTGTAACTACAGACCACCGTGACTAGCAACCAGCCTGGTACTACAGACCACTTCACCAGGCACGGACAGTCTCACATTCACATATGGTTGTGCGGTGCAAACCTCTAACTAAGGACCACCTGCCGCTAAAGACCGCTTTCTCTGGCCCCAAGGGGTGGTCGTTAGTCACAGGTTTTACTGTACACACAAACAAGCACGGACAAACCTCACCGCGGAGCTTTGGGAGTCATCGTACGGTCGTCTGTGAACACGTTTCGGGAATCCACTGTCGGGCCACTCCACTTCGGGACTATCACCCACTGTGCTTCTGCGAGTGCGTGACGATGTTCCTGAGCAACACGTAGCGGTACACACCGAGTATTGCACACACACACACACACACACACACACACACACACACACACACACACACACACACACACACACACACACACACACACACACACACACACACACACACACACACACACACACACACACACACATAATACACACACACATAATACACACACACACATACACATGAGTATACACCACACACGCACACACACACACAGACACACACACGCACACACACTGGCGCTACATTCATAGCATAGTATAATATCCACATTCAGAGAGTGGTTTTGTTGCATGACGCAGAGAATCAGAACAGTGCAATGTTCTACAATACCTGGGGTGGCGGAGGCAGAAGAATCCTCAACAGCTGCAGCACGACGCTTCTGTGCTCGAACAGACGTGAGGCGATCAGGAACTGAGGGAACATTGTTACCTGCACACACACACACACACACACGCACACACACACACGCACACACACACGCACACACACACACACACACACGGAGACAACAGGAAAACGCATACTCGAGCACACATGAATAAAACATAGTAGCACTGAAGAAGACAAATAAAGCTGACTTAGTAGACGAGAGAGCTTGGAAGCTCAGGGCCCTACGCTATGCTTTTTTGCCTTGATGACCTAGACAAAAAAAAAGCATAGGGATGTTATAAATTCTTTAAAAAATTCCTTTTTTTAGACATAACCTGGGATTCGAACCCGCACTATCGCGCCCTGCATGCATCCCCCGGTCTTTAAAAAAATTCCTTTTTTTTAAGACAACCTGGGATTCGAACCCGCACTATCGCACCCTGCATGCACCCCCCGATACACTTCGCATACATACTAATTCTTCCAAGTTGCTTCACATTATGATCTTGCATTTGAAAGCCCTATTTGAATATGCATTGTGGCCAGCCGTCTTTGATGGTACGGTAGGGATAGGTACGGGACAGGTACGATCGAGGGTAATACGACACCGTCTCCCGTACCGTACCATCAAACACAGCTGGCCACATACAGCTGCCCGCAATATTCAAATAGGGCTTTCAAACGCAAGATCATAACGTGAAGCAACTTGGAAGAATGGGTATGAATGCGAAGTGTATGGGGGAATGCATGTAGGGCGATAGTGCGGGTTCGAATCCCAGAATATGCCTGAAAAAAAAAATAGGAGAATTGAAAAATTTATAACATCCCTATGATTTTTTGCCTTGATGACCTAGACAAAAAAAAAGCATAGGGATGTTATAAATTCTTTAAAAAAATCCTCTTTTTTTAAGACATAACCTGGGATTCGAACCCGCACTATCGCGCGCCCTGCATGCATCCCCCGATACACTTCGCATACATACTAATTCTTCCAAGTTGTTTCACATTGTGATCTGACAGGAAAAAAGCATAGTTTGTCATAATTTTTTCAATTCTCCAATTTTTTTAAGGCATATCCTGGGATTCTAACCCGCACTATCGCCCTACATGCATCCCCCCATACACTTCGCATTCATACCCATTCTTCCAAGTTGTTTCACATTGTGATCTTGCATTTGAAAGCCCTATTTGAATATGCATTGTGGCCAGCCGTCTTTGATGGCACGGTACGGTAGGGGATAGGTACGGGACAGGTACGATCGAGGGTAATACGACACCGTCTCCAGTACCGTACCGTACCATCAAACACAGCTGGCCACATACAGCTGCCCGCAATATTCAAATAGGGCTTTCAAACGCAAGATAATAACGTGAAGCAACTTGGAAGAATGGGTATGAATGCGAAGTGTATGGGGGAAATCATGTAGGGCGATAGTGCGGGTTCGAATCCCAGAATATGCCTGAAAAAAAAATAGGAGAATTGAAAAATGTATAACATCCTATGCTTTTTTGCCGTCAGATACGGATAGCGCCAGGCGTGACACAAACAAACAAACAAACACACACACAAATACCAAACGAGAGAGCTTGGAAGCTCAGGGCTCTGCGCTATGCTTTGTTGCCTAGCTCATCGTGCAATTTGTTAGAACTGATGGAAATGCTTTTTCCTTTGATTAGCTACATCATTGTACTGCAAAAACGTTTCAATGAGATACTGAAGTAACGTGTTCTGCATAGCTAGGGGAGCGGCGCTGAATCTGCCGATCACGGGCGTTCTGGAGTCGAAGGGATGTCTGTCCTGACGTTTCCTGGGGCTGGCGCTGACTCTGCCGATCACGGACGTTCTTCTTCTTCTTATTATTATACTGACGGCAACTAACATCCATTCTGATTGCATTTACTCGTCTCCCTACTTCGTAGTTCTTTCTAGAAAATCTCCCCATACAGCAGGGAGTCGTTTACATTATGACTCCCTGCTAAAGATCTACATGACTGTATATACGTTATAATTATTATGCTATCGGCCTACATGCGATTCCCGGGCTGGTCGACAGGCGGCCCAGCCAGCCTGCTAGTGGGATCTCGGCCTCGCACACAAATCCACACAAAATGTTACTGCACTGAATGCATTCCCCCGATACACTTCGCATATATACTCATTATCTTGTTGGTACCGTACCCTTGATGGTACGTGACAGGTACGGGATAGCGCCAGGCATTTCGATGGCACAAACAAACAAAAATATTGGGGCCAGCTGTCTTTGCTAGTACGGTACAGTACGGGACAGATACGGGATAGCGCCAGGCGTGACACAAACAAACAAACAAACAAACACCAAATTAAAGCTGTGTGGACCCTGGCTAGCGCCAGACGTTACTGAAGTAACGTCTTCTGCATAGCTACGGGAATTAAAGCTGTATGGACCCTGGCTAGTACCAAATTAAAGCTGTATGGACCCTGGCTAGCGCCAGACGTTACTGAAGTAACGTCTTCTGCATAGCTACGGGAATGAATTATTTGTGTAAATGCACACACAGATGCATACACACATAATAATATTATTATACAGAGCTGGCAACTGAAATCCGAACCCCTGAGCGGTGCGCTCACATCGCAAAGACCCAGCACGGGATTGTAACACTACGAAATAGAGACCGCCAGAATGAAAATGCACCGCCCAGGGGTCGGATTTCAGTTGCCAGCACGGTACTTCAAAGTAAACACACATGATGTTTTGGATAGTAGTATCCCATACCCCCTCCTGAAAAGTACAGTATTGCAGAAGAAAAGTGTCCCTCAGTGAAACCCAATCATGCGAGACAATGTCACGCTGGGCAGACCCAGATCTCTGAACACTGGAGCGTGCGCACTGGTGCAGGGCGCAGGCTGGACGCACGCGATTAGATTTCATTGAGCAACACTGTGCATACAATGTTTATGAATTCTCCTGAAAAAACCAGCTACTTAGTAAGCTAATGACAGGCTAACCTCTCTAAAGAGCTAACTTATGCATTACTTCATTCGTTGACATACTTTGGGAAATGGAGTAACCTTTGCATGCAAACTGGACACTATCCGCGAACAAATATAATCGAGTAATCGATCGTTAGACTAAAGAGTAATCGAAAGGTGAAAGTCCACGATCGTTTCAGCCCTAGCTTAAACCATTCCCCACACGCTAAGCTAACCTCTCTGAAGAGTCGTTGGCATGTCCTGCGTACTGGTCGCTTGACTGGCCAGCGATGTCGGTAGCTGTGTGTCGACACGCGACGTGGGACTTTCCCCCGGTGGCAGAACCCCCGCAGCATTGCTGACGTTGGTGTCGTCATTGGCTGCCGCAGCGTCAGGGTTGACCAGGGACTCCATCAGCGTTGCCATGACGAAGTCGGCGGTCCACGATACGTCACCATCGATGCACAGAACCAAAGGCCTGTGTGTGTGTGGGCGAACGCGGAACACATTGGTGAGAGTCAGAGATGATGAGCACGGACACACACAAATGAGCACAGACAGACAAACGACAACGTATTCAGGACCTGGAAGATATGTCTGCCGTATGGCACGCTGACATACTCCGCCCCACTCAAGTACTGGCACCACATGAGAAGGGATTTTGTTCAGTTGTCACTTAGTGTATATAAAGGTTGCTACGCGGCAAAGTCGGCAAAAGGTTCACATACTCACGAATTGCTGCTGTGATATCACTACCATTCATACCAACAGGGAATGCACTCACTGAGTTAATCACACACTCAATCACAACTGGATACGGAGCGTCCCTGTAAGTTTGTATCCCTGGTGATGTTTGTGCCTGGAGAGCACTATATACGTGGTGCTCTTCACACACAATCTTCCTCAGCCTACCCAAGCTCAACTGATGAGGGGTGAATTCCCCGAAACACTGTGTATTGAGCAGGGAGTGGTGCTTTCTTGCAGGTTTGCCGAGTGGAAGGATCGAAGATGGACTTCTCGTGTGCTCTGGATGGCAGTCGTGAGTCAGTCAAGTGTCAAGTCAAGTCGGCGGAATAGCGCGAGCTCCAGCGCGGGGAGCAAACCCTTTCCTAATAATCATCGCCGAAGTCGCAACCACTATTCGGTACAGTCAATCACAACCTTCAATCGTCTCCCTTTCTACACACCAACAAAGACCTCAGACACAGCCAGCATCTCTTTCTCTAGACAGACAGACAGACAGACAGGCAGACAGACAGACGGACAGACAGACAGACGGACAGCCAGACACCCCCCACCATACTGATACTCTACACCCCAGCACTCACTTGCCACCTGACTCAAAATGCATCGTCACGTCTTGTTGCGCTGCGTCAAGGAACCCCAGAATAGCCTTCACAAGAGAGAGAGAGATAGATAGATAGATAGATAGGTAGAGAGAGAGAGAGAGAGAGAGAGAGAGAGAGAGAGAGAGAGAGAGAGAGAGAGAGAGAGAGAGAGAGAGAGAGACATACATGTACATACAGACAGAGATAAGAATCCGGTAATAGAGCAGAGCCAGCCCCATGCCACAGGTACAAACATGATATTCCCAACCAACACTTTACAACCCAGGACCGTTTTCGCCGCATGCACATATGTCCAGTTGATTGCATACCCGTAGCTCTTTAAGGCAGAATGTCAGCGACGACTCCACGCCAATGCAGTAATGGTCAAACTCCTCGGGGTCCAGGTGGGTCTCGGTCAACAGTGCCTTCTTTGGATCTAGAATGGACACCACCAACAACACCAACACCAACAACAACAACAGCAACAACAACGGCCAATGACGACAACAGCAGCAAGAGGAGCAGCAGCAACAGCAGCAGGAAGAGCAGCAACGACAACAGGGGTAAATGAGATGACAACAGCCTTTTCTTTGAAATTGTTTTACAGTACAGATAGCGGAGTCCTTCGGTCCAATAGTCTAATCCATCGCCATCCGGAAGAAAGTCGTTGGTTACCGATTTACAGCATATGCTATGCATACATACAGTATGTGTGTTCGATTATCCGGTTCCCTCGCTTATTCGAATATTTTTGTGGGAAATGGATGCATGCGGTTATGCGACGTCTGACTGTATATCACCCGCGTCACAGAGCACCACACGTCTGGTGAAGTTGTACAGTGTACAACACACAAGTCACAGAGCACCACACGTCTGGTGAAGTTGTACATTGTACAGTAACTAATAGGTTTCATTCCAGATCATGGCAATCCCCTGCAACAGTGATTGACCGAAATCACGACTGCAAACTGTTCTTGTTCCTTTGCCTTTGTCTGTATTTCACCGGACGAGAAGGCTTGAAAGTATACTCGTGAAAACTATCAAGATGTTGACAAAGAGCCTGAAGTGTGTTTTTTTCTTTAGTATTATACCGTGAAAGTCCGTAAATAAGTACGTATTTACTTTCGAATTTAGTGACCACACCCGTACTAACTTTTGGGCGGGTACTGACTTTCGGGCACGAACTAACTTTCGCACCTGAGAAGTCATTTTCATGTCGATGTACATGCTACGTGCTGCATGTGCACACCATACTGGTACTTATTTCGGGCAGTATGTTTATCAGGCTCGACTTGACTTCAACAGACAGAGCCAAAAGAATGAAGGGGGTATTTCTTTCGAGCAGGTACTTATTTACGGACTTTTACGGGTAGTATTCTTGTCACCAAGGAAATTGTTCACCTACATTAGGGGCTGTCCGAGGTTACCAATAATATTTTCAAAACGAAATGTTTTCGTTTGTGGGTGGGTGGGTTTGATGGTGTTTCGTTTTGAAAATAATTATTGAATGCTGATTGAGAATGCCCAGTTACTTCTGGATGTCGAAAATTGACATCAATATTTTATTGGAATTCGTTTTACCTGCAGAAAAGGTGGGTGGGTGGGTGGGGGCTGAAAAATACTAAAACTTTTCGTTTTGTAAAAACAATCGGTAACCCCGGACGGCCCCTTAGGGCTGAAAATATTGAAATTTTCCACCCACCGGAAAATCTTTTTCCAACAATTGAGCAGGAATACCTGTCACCAAAAGCCTGATTCATACTTAATTTCGCATACAAGCCATGTGTGGCATCTCTACAACGTTGTCTGGCCTATCACACGATCACCGCGCAATGTGTTTCCTGTATGCAAAACGAAGTACGAATCAAACTTAACGTATCGGTTTACACATAAACCTGTTCCGCACACCATGGGGATTTAACAAGAACTGTCAAAGTTTGCCGTACCTGGCGCGTCATCGATGTAATTCTTGAATGCCAGGCGACTGGCTAGAGCACGCATGGTGACTTCTTCCTGGGACATGTGAAAGTTTGAAACCACCTCCTGGAGCAGCCTGCGTGACATGAAACACAAACACGTGAAGAGAGAGAGAGAGAGAGAGAGAGAGAGAGAGAGAGAGAGAGAGAGAGAGAGAGAGAGAGATAGAGAGAGAGATAGAGAGAGGGAGAGAGATTCAGTTTTCCCACAGAAGGCCAGAGTTGGGCTGAGTTGGAGAATGACTAACTTAGACTGAGCGGTGATGACGTTGACGGAGAGGTTCTTGGAGAAGACGGCTTGTAGAGACTCACACTCCTGGAAACCTAGGTTGTATGTCTTTGTGATGCCTGTTATGGACACACGAATATCCACACAAAAGCGACGAACAAACACACACACACACACACACACAAACGCACACACAGTCTCTCTCTCTCACACACACTCTCTCTCTCACACACACACACACACACACACACACACACACACACACACACACACACACACACACAGACATCCACAAAGACAGACACGCAAGCAGACAATGTTAAAGCTGAAAAACTCTTAACCAAAGCCCCACATCCAAACTTCTTAGCACATCTTTAGAACTGAAAAAAATCATAATCAAATCCGCAAGTAGAAGCAGGTTGAATATAGGCAAGACACTAACCATGTTTGCAATGCAGGACAAACACCAGCTTAGCTGCCAGCACGTCCAGGTCTATACTGCAGCGGTCCACCGTCTTCTCCAGTGTCGCCAGGGAACGGAATACCGACAGGCAGGACTGTGACGGGGCAAATGCACGCGTACAGTACACATGCACGCATGCAGATATAGACAGTCGGACGCATATACACGCGAGTGCGTGCGTGCGTACACACACACACACGCACACACACACACAAGCGCACGCACATACATACACACACACACATACACCCACCCCCCCCCCCCCCACACACACACAAGTGCACCCCCCCCCCCCCCCCCCACACACACACACACCACACACCACACACCACACACCACACACCACACACACACACACACACACACACACACACACACACACACACACACACACACACACACACACACACACACACACACACACACACACACACACACACACACACACACACACACACACACACACACACACACACACACACACACACACACACACACACACACACACACACACACACACACACACACACACACACACACACACACACACACACACACACACACACACACACACACACACACACACACACACACACACACACACACACACACACACACACACACACACACACACACACACACACACACACACACACACACACACACACACACACACACACACACACACACACACACACACACACCCATCAAATGACGTGAACACCAGGAAACGAAAACACAAGGGGAAGTGACAAACAAACAAACCATGACTGTGAACCCCTTAGTGTCACGGCCATGTGCAGGGATGAATTTACTGTTATTTTTTTTGCATACCGTATGTTAGCGCCTTTAAAGCCATGGCCTTATATTCGAAACACGGCTGCTTTCCTAGATATTTTAGATGTAAAATGACTCGCCCACTGCGCCATGCCATAAAAGTCAAAGTCCACACAGAAATATCAATCTAAATCTACTTGTTCACCCTTCCTGCTGAGCTCTAAGTGTGTTAGCATAGTACTTATTCCTTCATTTTTACAAAATATACAGTGGATATCGGTTATAAAGTCATCGGACATAGTGATAAACCGGCTATATTGATACAAAATGAAAATATCAAAAGCAAAACCAGAAAAAGCCAGTCAAATTATCATTATAACCAATATATCGTATATAGGGATAAATCGGCTATAAGGATACAGAATCACCATTCAAAACACCTCTTTGTGCAGACAAATTATCGTCTATAGTGATAGCAACACACGAGTGTGAGGCATTGATGTCTCGACTTGGAGCCACATGTGTGTTTTCATAGTGTATTCTGGTCTGATGCTTCCTGGATGATGCTTTTGGGCCAAGAAGTTCTTCACTCTAGACTGGGGAAGGTGCAGCAGCATGCATCATGTATCAGTATGCTACAGTAGCGCGATCGAGTACCCACACGTGTATAATGTGTATGTATGACGAGCGCAGTTGAAAATCGCCTGTAGTGATATACCGGTTATAGTGATAAAATGTGAAAAATCAGAAGGGCACGTTATAACCAGTATCTACTGTACTTCAAATGTCATTTCATTTATGAAGCCCATGGTTTTATTACTGAGACTGGCTTTATAATTGAATATACCGCCATGGCTTTAAAGGTGCGGACATACGGTAGCAGTTTTTGATATCCAAAATCTCAACTGTGTACCAATCTTGGATTTTTGATTAGCACAAAGAAGGTGTCTGTGTACATTTCCCGCTAGATTTCCCAGTAGTATGTGTCGGGCGGGTTCTGGATAAATTTTGCTGCTACTTTTCCCCCTACGTGCGGTTACTTGCATCATATATGTGCAAGCAGATTGAGAGTATAGTCATGTACCACCTACACTGCACAGTATGCATGTTACTTGACGGCGCAAGCTAGGCATGGATAACCTGTGTGTATTGCAGTTTTCTGCTAGTCGCAGTGATTTTTGAGTAGCAGTAGATCGATTTTGCATAGCAACCTGCGATGCGATACCGGATAAATTCATCCCTGATGTGCATTTCGACCTTGGGTTGGACACCTCAGCATTGCGTTTAGTCTGTACAAACGAGATGACGGTCATAGCTATTACTTGCTGACCCCAAATATGGCACAGCACACAGGTAATGGAAGCATGCGTACACATCTTCCCAGCCCCAAGGGCCACTTGCACTAGCACGTTCAGAATCAACATTCCGTCATATTTTCATGTTCTCCGGATGTTAGTCGTACTTTTTCTTACACTTGGTTTCAACGGCAAAGAAGGGGGTGCGACTTCCTAATTTCATTGAAATGTATAGAAACAATTTGGCTTAGATCTGAAAAAGGGTTAAGATGTATAATCATTTATAATAACGTTGGTCAGTGTCGTGCAATGTTATCGCATGAGCTGATTGTTTAGTAACTGGTGGTGTTAGTGAACATTATAGCGTAACTTGTAGTTCCTTGGTACTTCGCTTTTCTATAGATTTATAATCAAGTGCGACTTACTGTATAGCAGGAAATTTTCGGACGGAACTTATTTTCGTACGATTTCGTACACAGCCTCTTTTGTACTAAAATTAATTCCGTTCTAAAGTTTGTCCCTAGGCCCTGTGAAGTTATGTACACTATACATGCGAACACGTGCGTTTAGCATGCAGCATTGTACGAAAATAAAATCCGTACGAAAGGTCGAAAATCGGCTTTGTCCGAAAATATTTCCGTCCGAAAATTTCCTGCTATACAGTATAATCGGGGAGATGCGGTAGTCTTCCTGGACGCTACAATTCCCTGACACTAGTGATCTGATACAGATCACACAGGGGTTGTTGCCTACCTTGGCGCCGACCTTGCACTTCACGTCCTGATCCTCGTCGTCGTCATAGTCACCACCAGCACCACCACCATCATTGCCACGGTTACCACCATTACCAACGCCGCCGCCGGCAGCAGCAGTGTTGGCATGGCCGCCATCGTCGCGACGCTGCTCGTAGTCGATAAAGAAGCTCTTGTGGAAGGTCACGCAGGCAAACGCCGAGCGAGACGAGTTGACCGTGCGCAGTGCAAGCTAAACGAGGAACCAGCAACAAAAATGAAGACAAGGATAACAACGTAGGTTAAGTCCTCTCCGTGCACAAAGTGCACAATACCCGCTTACAAGGAGAGCAGCAACAGCAGCAGCAGCAGAAGCAGGAAAAGCAGCAGCAGCAGCAGCAGCAACAGCAGCAGCAGCAGCAGCAACAACAGCAGCAGCAGCAGCAGCAGCAACAACAGCAACAGCAGCAACAGCAGCAGCAACAACAGCAGCAGCAGCAGCAGCAACAGCAGCACCACCCCCACCAGCAACAGCAGCAGCACCACCACCAGCAACAGCAGCAGCAGCAGCCATGGCAAAGTTATACAAGTAAGAATAAAGTTGGAGATTGCTAGACACATCAATACACGGTGTCACAGACAGAATCTCTGCAAGGCACAGGCGCAACGGCACACATTTCTCTCTTCAATTTATGTGACTCAGCCAAACCATACAACGCCCACAATCACCCGGCTGCTGACAATTGTAGCAAGATGCACACGATCTTGGACTCACCGCCTCTTCGCCACCTTCCAGGTATAGTTCACTGCCAATCTTGGACAGACATTGCACGGCCTTGCCAAACACTAGCACCAAGCAATACACACACACACACACACACACACACACACACACACACACACACACACACACACGCACACACACACACACACACACACACACTACTGTTAATTGAATACAGGCACTGTGACGTCATGCACGATAACACTCTCTACGTTCGCGTAATGAGCGCAACCGCCTATGGTAGGGACTCAACCTCAGCTGCTTTTCATCTCAACATTCTGTAAGGGCGCGTTCAGACTACCGCGAATCCCGTCAAACCGTGAATGGCGACAAACCGTGAAGGACATTCACACTACCGATAAACTAACGTTACCGGCAAGTAAGTTTTGCAGCGCTCACCGCGGCACTGAGAAGGGATTTTCCCTTTTTTCCCCAGCCTGAGCACTCGATTTACTGCTAGAAAAGTTTTACTGCTGCAGCAGCCGCGGCAATAAAACCTTTCCGCCAGTAAAGTGCCAGTAACGTCACGTGATCAAATCACCTTGGAAGCTTTCCCATTCCGTCACTTTTTATCGGCCCTCTTGTGTACTAATGTAATATTGTATGCAACCATCTATGGCAAGGGCTTGGGCTCAGCTGCTTTTCATCAAGCATTCAGCATGATCAATCCTCCTCTTGTGTTCTAGTATTGTATGCTATGGCAAGTGCTCGAGCTCAGTTGTTCGCACTTGTTCCTCATCAAGCATCAAGTATGATCTATGCTCTTCTTAACCGGAAGAGATCACAAATCAGGGACAGTCGGGGCAGGTCGAATCATGAGATCTATAGTAACCACTGTTGCACATGGGGGTATAGAGGCTACATGAATAGCATCAGCTCCTGTGCTTTCTTGTATTGAATTTGAATAGTAAACAGTCGCTAGTTTCTACAGTAAGTTGTATGAAGCCCGTGTGGTAAATCAGTGCTAGTTTGTATGAAACCTGTGTGGCAAACCAGGTACTAGTTTGTATGCAGTAGCAAACCAGTGCCCGTGGTGCTAGAATTTGCCACCCCATACGCAGCATTTCAAAACTAATGATGACGTAATCACACTGCCTCTAGATGAGGCTCGAGGCACACGCACTACTTGATGATAAACAAAGCATGCATGCAGTCTACAGACCTGCACTGCAATATCTTGTGTCTCTCACACACACACACACACACACACACACACACACACACACACACACACACACACACACACACACACACACACACACACACACACCACACACACACACGCGCGTGCACATGTGAACATAAACATACATACT
This sequence comes from Sycon ciliatum, assembly GCF_964019385.1. NCBI lineage: Eukaryota > Metazoa > Porifera > Calcarea > Leucosolenida > Sycettidae > Sycon > Sycon ciliatum. The sequence continues at coordinate 7,174,654 of NC_088654.1, read as the reverse complement.
CACACACGCCAGCACTTACATTTGACGTGGGAACCTGGGATAACACACCGCATCTTCGCCGTATCAGATAGCAGAAGACCTGAATATAGCTATTTCAGGTACGCAAGACTTGCTCGGCTTCAAATTTGTGCATGTGAATGGAGATCAAATATTTCGAAATATTTTTGTTTCCTCACAACTGACCAGCATGCACAGACAGCTATCATTCCATAACTGGACGAGAGTCTACTGCCATCGCCTTATCTCAAAACGACAGGAATAAAGGACCAAGCAAAAGGCTAATCGTCAAGTAGTGCAGGAAGAAACCAAAGCCAAACGATCCTTTCCAAACGTGTCCAGTGCTTGTTTGGCATGAAAAATTGAACTTTCCCGGACTTTTTTCGTATTGAAAATGATTTCCTGTAGATTTTGCAAAGACTCCTGCCAAAAAATAGTCATTATGTACGTCATCAACATGCATCTGCACGTGGATTGCATGAATTTGAATCAAAAATATATTTTACAAGGTTCATCAAGACTCGATCGAGTCGTCTTTACGACTTCAGTTCATTATCTTGGTCGACAGCTAGCTGTTGCTTGTAGTTGAAATGCACTGGCTTCGTTTTGGGAAAGTAATTAGTTTGAGCAGGGGAAGATATGGCTAATCGGGCGAGGCGTGCAACTATCCTATCATCTAGCGAGGAGGACGACGACGAAGTTGCTGCCGGCCATGGGCACACTCCAGATGCGGATGGCAACAAACGCCAAGCCAGACGCCAGGTTCTAGCATCTTCCAGTAGCGATGAGGCGGGTGGGGTTTCCGGGACTGCAAGCAAGCAGAGAATGGCCAAAGCTAATGGTGCGTCTGTATACGTGTATGATGAGTGCATGTGGGTTTTTTGGGTCACCAGTGAACAGTAGAAGGCTTGGTGACGTGATCCTTTGGGTCAGTCAGTAGAAACATGGTACAAGTGATGTCGACGTAGTATAAATTTATACCAAGATGGATTATGGAAAACCAAAAGTAAGAGATATAACAGCAAGAGTACATAACCCGAAGAGTGTGCAACTGTTACTCTGATCTCCGAGCTATGTTTGCCCTACGTGGCACGCTGCCTTCATTACGTAGTGAACTGACGATCCAGCTGCCTGAATTTGAGTTTTCCTACGAATTAGCCTTAGCAATGTCACGTGCAATACGGTAAGTTCAAAGGCAATGCCTGTGCGCGACGCATCACGTCGTACAAAACAATCCGAAGCCTCCGGGGAAAGCGGATTTGAAAGCAGGAAACCACAGCAGTTCGATAATGACGCAATGGCCCGCAGCTCGTGGCTACGTAATGCAGGCAGCACGCCGCGCCAGACGCCATATTCAGAGTTGCATACTCTTGGAGTGATGTACTCTTGACAACACCTACAACAACAGCACTGAAGTATAAACGTGTGAGTTGTGTCAATGAAGCCGAGGGTAAAATAAAACTAACCGCGATCTACGTGTTTGTCTGTCATGTTGTGCTGCAGTTCGTACCATGGCGTCCAGTAGCAGCAGCAGCAGTAGTGCGGACAGCGAGGAACTGCCAACCATCGCGCGCTCCACCATAGTCAGTCCGTCCACGCCCAGCGACGGGCGTATCCGACCGAGCACGGACTTTGAAACGAGGACGACGCCGTCGCGTATCGTGGGCGACTTCACGCGAGTGTAAGCTATGTCCTTTATGCACAGAAGCACTTCTGTACGGTAAAAGTACCCTGCGCATGACATACAGTGGATTATAAAGTGCTACATGTATAAGCCATATCTTTGTGTGCAGAAACACTTCAGAAGTTCTTTGTGCAAGCTCCACTGCAGCCACTTCATAACACAGAAAACTCTACATGATCACCAAAGCAGGTAGTCTCTTTGCTGCAAATTCTATCATCTCAGCCAATTTTTTTAGGCCAGGAGCCACCGTCACGATCCTGATGATGGCTCCTGGCTTAAAATGTGTTTGAGATAATTGAATTTGCAGCAAAGAGACCACCTGCTTTGGTGAAGATGTGGGATTTTCTGTGTTGGAAACACTTCCGTATATGCTTTGGTACCTTGGACATCAATAAAACTGTGAACGGTACCGTTCGGCTGTTTCTTTTTAAAATACATGAAACTCTTGGACATAACATACAATGGGATATAAAGCACTATTTTGATGACCCTACCTGATAAGTTATAACGTCAATTATCTCAACCATCGATTATCCCTACCATCGATTATCCGAAATGCTCCAACTAAGGAATACAACGTTTTTTAGCAATTTTCGACGTGGACAGATGTAGGCAGTTATGGTGATAATTTAGCAGATTACAGAGAACCCTGGAGAAAATGACGAGCACGTGGTGTGCGTGCTCGTTTACATGCTTGTCTGTTTGTGCGTGTGATGATGGTGGTGATGGTGGTGGTGGTGGTGGTGGTGGTGATGGTGGTGGTGGTGGTGGTGGTGGTGATGGTGGTGGTGGTGGTGGTGGTGGTGATGATGGGTGTGTGTTTGTGCGTGTGTTTGTGCGTGTGTTTGTGCGTGTGTTTGTGCGTGTGTTTGTGCGTGTGTTTGTGCGTGTGTTTGTGCGTGTGTTTGTGCGTGTGTTTGTGCGTGTGTTTGTGCGTGTGTTTGTGCGTGTGTTTGTGCGTGTGTTTGTGCGTGTGTTTGTGCGTGTGTTTGTGCGTGTGTTTGTGCGTGCGTGTGCGGGCGTGAATGTGCACGTTTGTTTACGTGTTCAACAGGCACAATCGCTACTGCCGTGAGAAAGGTGAGGAATACCAGGACTCGTACGGCGGATACGACAGCTTTCTTGACGACGGCGACGGCAGCGCGTCGAGTTCCGACTCTTCCTCCACCGGCAGCGGCGACGGGCATGGAACTAGTGATGACGGTGCAGCTTTGGATTTGACAGCACCAGTAGCAAGTGAGTACAATATACTCGAATTTCAGAAATTTTCGGTGCTCACTATTTTCGGTACGAGGGCAAAAGGGCCAGGTTAGGTGAACAGAAAATTTAGGTACAGAGAAGCAGTTTCCTAGTGGACTATGTGTGTTAGTGTTTGTTCGGTGTATTGAAATTTTAGGTATGAAACAGACGCACCGAAAGTACCGAAAATAAAATGTATACAGAAAATTTGTGAAATTTACGGTACTACAGTTATGCTCGGTGAAATCCGAGCTAAAGTGCATATTTGACACCCTCTACTTGCATGGCCCTTGACGCCCTGGAAGTGGTACACATGCGGCTGGTCGTAGTGGTCGTGCACATGCACCAGTGCAGTGATGTAATCGGAACTGGTCCAGGGTGTCAGTTTTGTACTCAGGGTCGGATTTCAGCGAGCTCCACTGTAGTTCCTGTGGCTGTCGTGTACGGACCACACCAGCATTCCATTACGGTACTAACCGATAACTGCCCTCACAATGCATTATTATTATTGTTATGCTTGTTCGCGTTGACATCACCAAGAAAGCTTGGCTAGTCTTCGCATAAGCCAAATGAACAAAAGAAATGAGGAACGAGCGAGGCCAATGAGATGAACACACATACGATGCATATAAGAGCAAATTTCCCCGTTTTGATGTTGTGCTGCCGTGGTGACCGGTCAGCGTGAAACTTGGACTTGCTACCGACCTTTCTGACTGCTGTGTTGGAGAGCTCTACCCCCAGCGTTATTGAGCTCTGTGTGAGCAGTCGAAGTCCGCATAGTGTTTAGGCAGCCAAGGTGGCAGAGGTCGTATCTGTACATGTGGAGAGAGATGTTCAGTCCCGGGACATACCACCCTGTGGCCTAAGGTATTACAACTCCCAATGGAGAGGGCTGCATTGTCTACACGTTGTTGTTTATTTTAGAAGAAAGAGGAAGAGAAACTGATTGCGCATGCGTATATGTCTAGGCTAGTGGGGGAGACTGACGTCATGACAACCAGGTCGCTACAAGTGAGCACAGTTTGAGCATTGGGTGCCACCTGCGCGTGTGTCATAAAGTCCGATTTGGGAATTACAGTGGTCCCTTCATAATCCGGTACTATCTGTGCTATGGAATTATGCTGGATTAGAAAATCTGATTTACTGCTGCAATGTGCATGAAAAGGACATTTTGGTAACTGACAATTTATACTGGTTTACAGAGGAAGCTGGTTTATAAAGCGCTGGATTAAAGCAGGACGACTATTATATTTTCTGCCCTCTGTTCAGACAACACACGCTCCAGCAGGCGTCGCTCCAAGGTGACACCGCGCTCGCAGGCACTGCGGGCGTTGACTGAGCGTCGTCGATCCACCCGCGGCCAGCCGACCAACCAGGCGTCTCGCCATGGCGACGGAGCGGCGACGACGGCACCAGCAGAAACGACGACGCCGGAAGCGGGCTCTCCCATAGCGTCGGCCCGCAGCCTACGGGGCGATGAAGCCGCAGGTTGTCCTGCCGATGGAATCACGTCGCCGGTTTCAAGGAGATCGATGCGCTCAGGTGAGAGTGACACACACACACACACACACACACACAACTAACCACGGGGTGGTGCCTTTGCTGTTTGCGTTACGCAGAGCCCACTGACTTGTCAGTTTGAGCACTCTGGCAAGGTACGTTCGGGCCTGGTTTAAATCTGGCTTTGGAAAATTTATTTTTCATTGCCATCAGATTCGGCCTCGTTTCCTCTGTGCTGCGCTGATGAGTCCACAAAGAATGAAACAGTTCTGTCCGCAGAGTGAGCAACTAACCATACATCGTATTCACTCGATTAGAAGCCAGGGCTTCTAGTTTTACATTGCCCAATTTTGAGGAGGCTTCCATTCAAGAGGGGCGTCTAATCGAGTGAGTACGGTATCTGGGAAATTGTAACAGGATGTGTTTCCCCAAAGCAACCTTGTCCTCACACGCAGCCTCCGGCAAATCAACCCCAGACGAGTTTTCAAAGCAAACATCCTACCTCTTGTCATCTCTTCCGTATGTACCTGCTCACATTGCTCAGCACATCTATAGCTCCATTCTGCCCAGCCTATGTGATAAACTCCCTATTGCCATCGCTACTATTTCAGCAAGCAGCTAAACTTTGATCTCTCTTTATCCGATCCCCGTGCCTGTAATTCTTTTTCTCTTATTGGCCACAGGCCATCGTGAGAGTAAACAGTTTCAATACGCCTGCATTCCATTACTCATTGCAGCGATATCCGAAGTTCAGTGTCATTATGAGGCGTTGGATCATGTCGACGTCCTTGACAATGTCTCGAATGTCACTGGCATCATAATTATAGTTTGTTTGTTTGGCTTCATTTTACTTCACCATGGGCACAGGCAAAATCTGCCTTCTCTCTCTCTCCCTCTCCCCCTCCCTCTCTCGTTTGCAGATCACACGTCGCCAGTGGCAGTACCTGCAACTCGGCGCTCACGAAAGCGTCCCGCACCCTCCTCCTCTTCCTCCTCGTCCAGCGCAAGAGCTTCTCCGGCCTCGGCTTCTTCTTCCTCCTCCTCCTCCGAGTCGTCACCCTCCCCGCAGCGTCGGCGGCGCTCCGTCACAAGCGGTGCTGGTGGGTATGGCAGCTCCAAGCGCTCTCGTCGCCGTGTGGCCGGCAGCAGTTCTGAAGAGGACGACGATGGTGACACGTCACCCGTTGCCATGGATACCACAAGTAAGGATATTTCGCCAAAAAATTCTTTGATGTCATAGCTGAGGTCACGTGATATGTGTGGTGCTGCCCCTGAGAGAGATTTCAGGCACACTCCTCGCATCTCTCTTATCCGGACCTCGAAGTTACGGGCTCCTCGGTCTACAGGGCACACTGTGGGTGGAGCTATTACCACTCTTGTCAGTTTCTGTGGAAATGGTGACGTAACTGACGTCGTACTGTAAGTCTTCAAATTTTCGCCCCATTCAAATTTCCGCCTCCCAGGGCTAAAACCCATTTCGGCCGCATCAAATTTCCGGCCTGTATTGCTGCCGCATGTATACACTGTCACACTGAACCTTGCAAAACAAGTTTTCGGCCTAACATGACCGGACCGAAATAGCCGAGAATAAATATGCGCTGAATATTTGCTGACTTACAGTATGGCAGATCTCTGGCCCTTCTCCATTGAAACGTGTGTGCCTGGTCATGGAGCGCCCGAATAAGCAAGATACGCGGGTTCTTTGGTTTATTCCTGTCCGTCCTCCCTGGGTGTTCTCGAATACAAGTACAGTGTGGCCGGGCGCCGGAGAACTGGGCAGTCAGCCTTGTACTACTCGTAGCCTGGGCCGTTCTTTTGTTTCATGTACTACAGTCTATGCACAGTTGAGTCACTGTGTATACAGTAAAACCTGTGACTAACGACCACCCCTTGGGGCCAGAGAAAGCGGTCTTTAGCCGCAGGTGGTCCTTAGTTAGAGGTTTGCACCGCACAACCATACATGAATGTGAGACCGTCCGTGCCTTGCAAAGTGGTCTGTAGCACCAGGCTGGTCGCTAGTCACGGTGGTCTTTAGTTACAGGTTTTACTGTAGTACCAGGCTGGTCGCTAGTCACGGTGGTCTTTAGTTACAGGTTTTACTGTAGTAGCAGGCTGGTCGCTAGTCACGGTGGTCTTTAGTTACAGGTTTTACTGTAGTACCAGGCTGGTCGCTAGTCACGGTGGTCTTTAGTTACAGGTTTTACTGTAGTACCAGGCTGGTCGCTAGTCACGACGGTCTTTAGTTACAGGTTTTACTGTAGTACCAGGCTGGTCGCTAGTCACAGTGGTCTTTAGTTACAGGTTTTACTGTAGTACCAGGCTGGTCGCTAGTCACGGTGGTCTTTAGTTACAGGTTTTACTGTAGTAGCAGGCTGGTCGCTAGTCACGGTGGTCTTTAGTTACAGGTTTTACTGTAGTACCAGGCTGGTCGCTAGTCACGGTGGTCTTTAGTTACAGGTTTTACTGTAGTACCAGGCTGGTCGCTAGTCACAGTGGTCTTTAGTTACAGGTTTTACTGTAGTACCAGGCTGGTCGCTAGTCACGGTGGTCTTTAGTTACAGGTTTTACTGTAGTACCAGGCTGGTCGCTAGTCACAGTGGTCTTTAGTTACAGGTTTTACTGTAGTACCAGGCTGGTCGCTAGTCACGGTGGTCTTTAGTTACAGGTTTTACTGTAGTACCAGGCTGGTCGCTAGTCACGGTGGTCTTTAGTTACAGGTTTTACTGTAGTACCAGGCTGGTCGCTAGTCACAGTGGTCTTTAGTTACAGGTTTTACTGTAGTACCAGGCTGGTCGCTAGTCACGGTGGTCTTTAGTTACAGGTTTTACTGTAGTACCAGGCTGGTCGCTAGTCACGGTGGTCTTTAGTTACAGGTTTTACTGTAGTACCAGGCTGGTCGCTAGTCACGGTGGTCTTTAGTTACAGGTTTTACTGTAGTACCAGGCTGGTCGCTAGTCACGGTGGTCTTTAGTTACAGGTTTTACTGTAGTAGCAGGCTGGTCGCTAGTCACGGTGGTCTTTAGTTACAGGTTTTACTGTAGTACCAGGCTGGTCGCTAGTCACGGTGGTCTTTAGTTACAGGTTTTACTGTAGTACCAGGCTGGTCGCTAGTCACGGTGGTCTTTAGTTACAGGTTTTACTGTAGTAGCAGGCTGGTCGCTAGTCACGGTGGTCTTTAGTTACAGGTTTTACTGTAGTACCAGGCTGGTCGCTAGTCACGGTGGTCTTTAGTTACAGGTTTTACTGTAGTACCAGGCTGGTCGCTAGTCACGGTGGTCTTTAGTTACAGGTTTTACTGTAGTACCAGGCTGGTCGCTAGTCACAGTGGTCTTTAGTTACAGGTTTTACTGTAGTACCAGGCTAGTCACGGTGGTCTTTAGTTACAGGTTTTACTGTAGTACCAGGCTGGTCGCTAGTCACGGTGGTCTTTAGTTACAGGTTTTACTGTAGTACCAGGCTGGTCGCTAGTCACGGTGGTCTTTAGTTACAGGTTTTACTGTAGTAGCAGGCTGGTCGCTAGTCACGGTGGTCTTTAGTTACAGGTTTTACTGTAGTACCAGGCTGGTCGCTAGTCACGGTGGTCTTTAGTTACAGGTTTTACTGTAGTACCAGGCTGGTCGCTAGTCACGGTGGTCTTTAGTTACAGGTTTTACTGTAGTACCAGGCTGGTCGCTAGTCACGGTGGTCTTTAGTTACAGGTTTTACTGTAGTACCAGGCTGGTCGCTAGTCACGGTGGTCTTTAGTTACAGGTTTTACTGTAGTACCAGGCTGGTCGCTAGTCACGGTGGTCTTTAGTTACAGGTTTTACTGTAGTAGCAGGCTGGTCGCTAGTCACGGTGGTCTTTAGTTACAGGTTTTACTGTAGTACCAGGCTGGTCGCTAGTCACGGTGGTCTTTAGTTACAGGTTTTACTGTAGTACCAGGCTGGTCGCTAGTCACGGTGGTCTTTAGTTACAGGTTTTACTGTAGTAGCAGGCTGGTCGCTAGTCACGGTGGTCTTTAGTTACAGGTTTTACTGTAGTACCAGGCTGGTCGCTAGTCACGGTGGTCTTTAGTTACAGGTTTTACTGTAGTACCAGGCTGGTCGCTAGTCACGGTGGTCTTTAGTTACAGGTTTTACTGTAGTAGCAGGCTGGTCGCTAGTCACGGTGGTCTTTAGTTACAGGTTTTACTGTAGTACCAGGCTGGTCGCTAGTCACGGTGGTCTTTAGTTACAGGTTTTACTGTAGTACCAGGCTGGTCGCTAGTCACAGTGGTCTTTAGTTACAGGTTTTACTGTAGTACCAGGCTGGTCGCTAGTCACGGTGGTCTTTAGTTACAGGTTTTACTGTAGTACCAGGCTGGTCGCTAGTCACGGTGGTCTTTAGTTACAGGTTTTACTGTAGTACCAGGCTGGTCGCTAGTCACGGTGGTCTTTAGTTACAGGTTTTACTGTAGTACCAGGCTGGTCGCTAGTCACGGTGGTCTTTAGTTACAGGTTTTACTGTAGTAGCAGGCTGGTCGCTAGTCACGGTGGTCTTTAGTTACAGGTTTTACTGTAGTACCAGGCTGGTCGCTAGTCACGGTGGTCTTTAGTTACAGGTTTTACTGTAGTACCAGGCTGGTCGCTAGTCACGGTGGTCTTTAGTTACAGGTTTTACTGTAGTAGCAGGCTGGTCGCTAGTCACGGTGGTCTTTAGTTACAGGTTTTACTGTAGTACCAGGCTGGTCGCTAGTCACGGTGGTCTTTAGTTACAGGTTTTACTGTAGTACCAGGCTGGTCGCTAGTCACGGTGGTCTTTAGTTACAGGTTTTACTGTAGTACCAGGCTGGTCGCTAGTCACGGTGGTCTTTAGTTACAGGTTTTACTGTAGTAGCAGGCTGGTCGCTAGTCACGGTGGTCTTTAGTTACAGGTTTTACTGTAGTACCAGGCTGGTCGCTAGTCACGGTGGTCTTTAGTTACAGGTTTTACTGTAGTACCAGGCTGGTCGCTAGTCACGGTGGTCTTTAGTTACAGGTTTTACTGTAGTACCAGGCTGGTCGCTAGTCACGGTGGTCTTTAGTTACAGGTTTTACTGTAGTACCAGGCTGGTCGCTAGTCACGGTGGTCTTTAGTTGCAGGTTTTACTGTAGTACCAGGCTGGTCGCTAGTCACGGTGGTCTTTAGTTACAGGTTTTACTGTAGTAGCAGGCTGGTCGCTAGTCACGGTGGTCTTTAGTTACAGGTTTTACTGTAGTACCAGGCTGGTCGCTAGTCACGGTGGTCTTTAGTTACAGGTTTTACTGTAGTACCAGGCTGGTCGCTAGTCACGGTGGTCTTTAGTTACAGGTTTTACTGTAGTACCAGGCTGGTCGCTAGTCACGGTGGTCTTTAGTTACAGGTTTTACTGTAGTACCAGGCTGGTCGCTAGTCACGGTGGTCTTTAGTTACAGGTTTTACTGTAGTACCAGGCTGGTCGCTAGTCACGGTGGTCTTTAGTTGCAGGTTTTACTGTAGTACCAGGCTGGTCGCTAGTCACGGTGGTCTTTAGTTACAGGTTTTACTGTAGTACCAGGCTGGTCGCTAGTCACGGTGGTCTTTAGTTACAGGTTTTACTGTAGTAGCAGGCTGGTCGCTAGTCACGGTGGTCTTTAGTTACAGGTTTTACTGTAGTACCAGGCTGGTCGCTAGTCACGGTGGTCTTTAGTTACAGGTTTTACTGTAGTACCAGGCTGGTCGCTAGTCACGGTGGTCTTTAGTTACAGGTTTTACTGTAGTACCAGGCTGGTCGCTAGTCACGGTGGTCTTTAGTTACAGGTTTTACTGTAGTAGCAGGCTGGTCGCTAGTCACGGTGGTCTTTAGTTACAGGTTTTACTGTAGTACCAGGCTGGTCGCTAGTCACGGTGGTCTTTAGTTACAGGTTTTACTGTAGTACCAGGCTGGTCGCTAGTCACGGTGGTCTTTAGTTACAGGTTTTACTGTAGTACCAGGCTGGTCGCTAGTCACGGTGGTCTTTAGTTACAGGTTTTACTGTAGTACCAGGCTGGTCGCTAGTCACGGTGGTCTTTAGTTACAGGTTTTACTGTAGTACCAGGCTGGTCGCTAGTCACGGTGGTCTTTAGTTGCAGGTTTTACTGTAGTACCAGGCTGGTCGCTAGTCACGGTGGTCTTTAGTTACAGGTTTTACTGTAGTAGCAGGCTGGTCGCTAGTCACGGTGGTCTTTAGTTACAGGTTTTACTGTAGTACCAGGCTGGTCGCTAGTCACGGTGGTCTTTAGTTACAGGTTTTACTGTAGTACCAGGCAGGTCGCTAGTCACGGTGGTCTTTAGTTACAGGTTTTACTGTAGTACCAGGCTGGTCGCTAGTCACGGTGGTCTTTAGTTACAGGTTTTACTGTAGTACCAGGCTGGTCGCTAGTCACGGTGGTCTTTAGTTACAGGTTTTACGGTAGTACCAGGCTGGTCGCTAGTCACGGTGGTCTTTAGTTGCAGGTTTTACTGTAGTACCAGGCTGGTCGCTAGTCACGGTGGTCTTTAGTTACAGGTTTTACTGTAGTAGCAGGCTGGTCGCTAGTCACGGTGGTCTTTAGTTACAGGTTTTACTGTAGTACCAGGCTGGTCGCTAGTCACGGTGGTCTTTAGTTACAGGTTTTACTGTAGTACCAGGCTGGTCGCTAGTCACGGTGGTCTTTAGTTACAGGTTTTTACTGTAGTACCAGGCTGGTCGCTAGTCACGGTGGTCTTTAGTTACAGGTTTTACTCTACATTGGTATTCTGTGCTCGGTGAAATCCCAGCCTATTCATTATTCGGCGCTCGGTTCTTTGGTGCTTGACAAAACTGTATTCGTACAATCGAAAAGCCAGAATTGGCTGTAGCTGTGGTAGCACTTGACTAGTTTCTCTTACCGTAGCCTCTTGTATTAAAGCCTGTCTCATATAGAAGCCCGTCTTGAATAGAAGCCTGATTTTCAAGATACACTGTCGGCACAAAAGCCTGGTTTTAGTGTTGACATACATAGAAATACCTGTCTTGTGTAGAAGCCTGTCTCATATAGAAGCCTGCAAAATGTCCCCTAAAAGTCATATAAGCCGCGGCCTTTATACACGACTTTACGATAGTTTCTCTCTGCAGATTGTCGCCTTGATCCTTGAGAGTCATGGCATTCCTGTTCCTACCGATGCGGAAAACTCAATCTAGCCCAGTCTCTGCGCAAACAAATTCACGGTTTGCGTGAGACTGGGCTAAAGGCTGAGTGTCCCGCTTCCTCAGGAACGCCACCACCCTCTAGGATCAAGGCGCAGATGCAGCGCCTAAGAGGTGGGAGGTGAGTAGATCCGACCCAACACAAAGTGGTCAAAGACCGATAATACGCAAACTGTGATTTCATTTTTTTCTGCAGATCGTCGCGTATCGGCACGTTCTCAAAAGCTACTTGAGGCCAAGCGCAGTCGCCAGCACGACCGCTTTGCACCGCTGCTGTCCAGTAAGCGTCGCCACGACAACTCCACCATCGCCGCTAGCAACGCCACAGGTGGCACTGAGGCCTCTTCCGGCCTTGCCGCTGCGGGCCAGCCGTCGTCCACCACACAGTCACGGAATGATGCCTCCTCCACCAGCGCCGCCGCCGCACGGCCGAGACGTGTGCGGCTGGATGTCGGCGACAGCGGTGACAGTTCTGCTGGGAATGGTGGCAACGCTGACGATGATGACGATGACTTTGTTGCCTCCACTCAACACACCTCCACCCGGCGTGCCAGGAGGACCACGGCACCACGCGAGCGGAATGATAGCGTTGACATCATCGCTAGTGATGATGATGATGAAGAGGAGGCGGATGCACGTGCCACGTACACTGCAGTGTTCGGGGAATTCCCCTCTCAACCAGGGCAAGGTCAGTAGCTACTTTTCTACTGCACATACACTGCAGTTTTCAGGGAATACACAGTGCATTTTATACTACTGTAAAAGCAGACATTTTCGGTGGAGTTTTTACCGAAAATAAACGGACCGAAAATGTCGGTATAGTACTAGTACACTTAGCTGGAAAACGGGTTTACCGAATATTTCCCTCAACCGAACCGCCGATTTTGGAAAATACAGAAAATGTTACACCACCGAAAATTTCTGCTTTTACAGTATACTGCACTGTTCTGAGGAATACACAGTGCATTTTCTAATAGAGTCCTGGATACTAGCCCTTCTAAAGCGAAATTTGTCTTATCAGTGTTTTACGAAATTTAACTGTACAGCCGTTGCGTCTCATTGCCCCTGTGCTCTACACGCCGTGTGGCGTTCATCGTTTGCGTACTGCTGTAATCCTGTTGTGTTGACTCTGCGTAGATCGTCCGCCGGCCAATCAAGTCTGGAACACCTCCTTGAACTCGGGATCGCAGAAACGTGCCATGGCGTGGCAGCCGAAGGACCGCACCAAGATCGAGGTCACCTCGTCCTCAAGTGACAACAATACCGGTGGCAAGAATGCAGGTAGGCAGCAGTGATCCTGATAAACAAGCAGGTAACTGCTTATTTATTATTTGGGTTTGTGAATAATAGTAAAATTTTTTTTTAAAAAGATTGATAACCGCAATCAATAAAACTAGCTGAACCGACATTTGTGTACTTTATTCATGCAATGTAAAAACGGTGGAGACGATGTGCAATAAAACGATGAAAATATGAAGAAATGGTGTAGGGAAAAATATGGATTCAAACAAGTTTTCGTACAACACTCATCAGGAATCGTCGTTGTACTAAAGGACACTGAAACAAAAATTGAACTATTATAGAAAATCTAAGTTGAGAAATAACACTAAGAGCAACAACAGTGAAATTTACAAGTGTGAATTTTAACAATCAAAGCGAGAAATGAACAAAGGAGAAAGGAAGGAAAGACAACGTGTTTGAATCCATATTTTTCCCTACACCATTTCTTCATATTTTCATCGTTTTATTGCACATCGTCTCCACCGTTTTTACATTGCATGAATAAAGTACACAAATGTCGGTTCAGCTAGTTTTATTGATTGCGGTTATCAAATTATTGTCTCCTCGCCGTGTGTTTAAAACAAATTGTTTATTTATTTATTCTATATAGGCATGTGCACTTTCATTAAAAAAATAAAAAAAATAAAAAAATCTTTGATCCTGATAAACAAGCAGGCAGCTCAACTTCTCGAAGAGTGGTCTATGCCCTGAGGCAGAGCCGCTTCGAACAGCAAAGAGAGGAAGTTGCTCTGAGTTTCACGCAGTTGCCCGTGCATGGCCTGCACTGTTCGTTTGCTGTTCTATGGCTGAGTTAGGTTCCATCTTGGTTGTGATCACCATTCCCTCTCCTGTATCTCTCTCTCTCTCTCTCTCTCTCTCTCTCTCTCTCTCTCTCCTCTCTCTCTCTCTCTCTCTCTCTCTCTCTCTCTCTCTCTCTCTCTCTCTCTCTCTCCTCTCTCTCTCTCTCTCTCTCTCTCTCTTCTCTCTGTCTCTCTGTCTCTCTCTCTGTCTCTCTCTGTCTCTCTCTGTCTCTCTCTCTCTCTCTCTTCTCTCTCTCTCTCTCTCTCTCTCTCTCTCTCTCTCTCTCTCTCCCTCTCTCTCTCTCTCGCGCGCATGAGGGCGCTGTACACTCTGCGTCGGAGTAAGGATGCGAAGCTGACAAAGCGATATGCGGCGACAATAGAGCTGGAGTGTGCAGAGGCATCAGTAGGTTCAGGGACTCTCCGTCCACCGTCATCTTCAAGTCATCGTGCAGGGTTGGGTGCTCGTGCTCCGAAGCAGCATTCCAAACCCCCAGGAAGGACTCCTTCAAACATTTGAGGAGATCAACGCGCAGGAGCAGATTTTGAGGCTGAAGACTCTTCAGGTGCAAGGCAAGTGGTTGGAGTGGACATCGGTGATGTGGCAGGACCTCTCGTGGAAATCCCTTTTGTACGGTGGTACTGGTAAGGATTTGAAATTTCTTCTCGCATCAACCCTCGACGTGCTACCTTCTCCGACGAACCTACGCCGTTGGGGAAACACCGTAGTGGATCCGTACTGTAGTTTGTGCCGTGCCTGGGCCTGTACTACGCGCCACGTGCTTGGCGCTTGTCGCGTAGCGCTGGACCAGGGACGTTACACCTGGAGGCACGACAACGTACTCGGGGTCATCGTCAGGAACATGCGTGAGGAGATTCGAATCCGCACTGCTGCAAACACCGTACAAACCGAAAATTCAAATGAACTTGACTTCATCTCGTTTTGCAAGGCGGGAGAGAAGCCAGTTCGCGTTCAGCCCAGACGGAAGTTGGTTACGACTGATCTCCTGTCAGCGGCCTCAGACTGGAAACTTCTTGTCGACTCAGTTAGTGCAAAGATTTCTTTCCCTAGCTGTGTTGCACTTACCACCCTAAGACCAGATATAGTTCTGTACTCTACGAGTCGTAGGATTGTATTCTGGATGGAGTTGACAGTTTGTGCTGAAGACAGATTCAGTGTCAGTAACTCGCGGAAGGACAGGCGGTATGCGGATCTGGCCGATCAATGCCGAGCAAACGGGTGGCAGGTCGTTTCTTTTTCGGTTGAGGTAGGTGTGCGTGGTTTCATCCCGGACTCTCTTCGGAGGGCTCTGAAAGCGCTTGGGTTTTCTAATCGAAGAATAAAATTTATTTGTAATTTTGTGCAGTAAGACGTCTCTGCGAAGCAGCTACATCATCTGGTTGCGACGTCAACAAAAACACTGGTCGGAAGATCCACTTTTCTGAGGTACTGTATGTGGGGCTCCGTTTATTGAGGTGCGTTGAAATTTATTCTCTTTATCTTATTATTTCTTTTCTATAATTTCCCCATATGAGTTCCTATCAGTTGCTGTGAACACCTTGAGTGGAGAGCGCTTGCTCGAGCGTTGAACCGGGTTCTTAATCCACCATACCCAGTCGCAAGGCTGGGCGGGGTTGTGAGCAGGCTTTCATTTAATCTTTTCTTATTATTTCTTATTATTTCTGCTTTTGATCTCATTACAAAAATTCTGCGCTTTTTCTCCATCTGCGCATAAAATCTAGACTGACAACCTGCTTGTTAAATCATGCACCTGCTTTCAGGCGTAAAAACCCTGTTGTAGAGGTCTCAGTCCTCATTTGTTAGACTTACCTGTCTTTATAAATGTAACTTACTCTCCTCTCTCTCTCTCTCTCTCTCTCTCTCTCTCTCTCTCTCTCTCTCTCTCTCTCTCTCTCTCTCTCTCTCTCTCTCTCTCTCTCTCTCTCTCTCTCTCTCTCTCTCTCCCTCGCTCGCTCTCTCTCTCTCTCTCTCTCTCTCTCTCTCTCTCTCTCTCTCTCTCTCTCTCTCTCTCTCTCTCTCTCTCTCTCTCTCTCTCTCTCTCTCTCTCTCTCTCTCGCTCTCTCTCTCTCTCTCTCTCTCTCTCTCTCTCTCTCTCTCTCTCTCTCTCTCTCTCTCTCTCTCTCTCTCTCTCTCCCGTCATTATATTTCTGCAGGGTTGGAGATCTCTGGTGATGATGAGTACAACTCCGACAAAGACTTTATCGTGTCCGATGATGAAGACGAAATCGAGGATCCCGAGGTGAGCGCTTACGAACAGACCCTGTATGGATAAGCCTGCACCATATTATGCACTACCGGTATGCGCCCCACAATGCCTAGTGTAGTAACTGCCTTTTCTCCACCTGCTCCCAGTCCCGTGCCATCTCCACACTTATACAAAGGGACGACGATAACTACACTTAGAAGACTGTTTATTGACACGACGA
The DNA here is from genome assembly GCF_964019385.1 of Sycon ciliatum. Lineage (NCBI taxonomy): Eukaryota > Metazoa > Porifera > Calcarea > Leucosolenida > Sycettidae > Sycon > Sycon ciliatum. The sequence goes on along the minus strand of NC_088654.1, from coordinate 7,158,539 downwards.
CGAAACACAACTAGACATGACGAACTCAAGACGAAGACATGATGAACTCAAGACGAAGACTGCTTTTCATACCACAGCAACACGCGCATGCACCAACATAATGTACACACGACGTACACAAAATAACGTACTACAACACCTAGGCTTGTTTGTTTATCGAAAGAAGCAAGTTGACTCGGTTCTGTCACCTAACCCAGGAGGGTGTGTAGTCGAAGGCGAAGGGTGTTTCAGAGTACATACATGCTATTATTTGTACGGTAAATCTTCAGTATAACGTTTTCCCAAGGGGTAAAATATACTAAAAATCTGTGCTTTATAACCGAGGTACTATACACCTGAGATCAACTGAATGGAAGAAGGATGTCCAGTGTCCTCGGAAACCCAATGCAATGAGAAAAAAGTATGTTCATATGTCCAGGGTACTTTGCAGTGGGATGTTTTGATCAGAAATTTATGCTGAAGTTTGTTGTATCCAATGTACGTTATACTGAAGGTTTGTTATATCCAGTGTACGTTATACTGAAGGTTTGTTACATCCAGTGTACATTATCCTGAAGGTTTGTTATATCCATTGTACGTTATACTGAAGGTTTGTTATATCCAGTGTACGTTATACTGAAGGTTTGTTATATCCAGTGTACATTATCCTGAAGGTTTGTTATATCCAGTGTACGTTATACTGAAGGTTTGTTATATCCAGTGTACGTTATACTGAAGGTTTGTTATATCCAGAGTACTATACTGGCGTGTACCCCGGTGTGCTTCTCTAATCGTGTACAGGACAACCCGCCGCCCGTCGACCTCGTCATGGACCGTGCGTTCCTAGCCAGCTTACGCACCGACGCTCCTGCTCGCTCTGCCCGCAAACGCGCGGGCGCGGCAAAGCAGGTGTCTGGGTCGGTGCGCAGGACCAAAGCCAAGCCACCACCTCGCTCTCGCCACCGCGCACGCACTCGCCAGCTCAACCTTCGCGAGGCGGTGGGCGACGACACGAGTGCTATACGCGAGGACTGGAGTGACGATGATGAGCAAGCGGCGGTGAGAGAAGAGCCGGTTCCGACGGTGCAAGTTTCAGAGGTGAGAAATGTAGCATCACTTGCTCCTCTATAAGAAAACGACTTGCCTTGTACGAAAACTATTTACTTTGTAAGAAAACGACTTGCTTTGTAAGAACACGATTTGCCTTGTAAGAAAACGACTTGTCCTGTCAGAAAACGATTTGCTTCGTAAGAAAATGACTTGCCTTGTGAGAAAACTATTCGCCTCGTAAGAAAACGATTTGCCTGCTGCTGATTTCACTGAGCAAGATGGCGGAAATTTCGTCACGTGCATGAAACATGACAATCACCATGGTACGCAGGAATGGACTCGGATGGAGAACCAAGGTTTAATTTATACAAAAGAGAAAGGACCAAGGAACTACAAGTTACGCTATACTGTCAGAGAAGGGCGCTATACTGGCCACTAACACCAACAGTGGTGCTGTTAGTGGACATTATAGCGTAACTTGTAGTTCCTTGGTCATTTCTCTTTTGTATAAATCACCGTGATACAGTCAACTTCGCTAATAATGACTGCGGATATAACGACAATCCGCGAATAACGACAGAACTTCCATGCCCAGAGCAAAGTCCCATCCAACTGTAATACATATAATGAGACTTTGGGTATAAGGACACTTCGCGAATAAGGACACTATTTTTGATGCCCTGCAGAGTGTCATTATATTATAGCAAAGTTGACTGTAGTTTACGGCAGCGACGTCACGACGCTGGCACAGTGAGTTGTAGAAAATGAGAAAAAAATAAACATGTGACCTGTGATCTGTGACAGTTAAGGCCGATTCATACTTCATATCGCGTACGGGAAAGTCAGCGCGTGACCGTCGCGCGATGGCTTTCCCGTACGCGAAATAGTTGAGCTCAGATCAACTTTTTCGGGACGCAACGCGTTTCCCGTACGCGAAATGAAGTATGAAGCGGCCTTTATGGTGTGGTGATTGGTGGAAAATCTGTACAGTGCCGAATGCTGCTGCTTACCCCATCATCTAACCTGTGACCTACCAAAACACAAAAGTACCAACAGTGTATGCTACCCTGACAGACTGTAGTACGCACAATCGGAGGAAGACCAAAGTAATGTTTATTGCTGCTGGATACGATCGGAAGAAGGAAGCTCGGTCACTCTTCTCGATCTTCATTGCATGCGGAGCTGCTAGAATCGTAGTGCTTTCTCTTTCGACTCCCGGGGAAGAGAGGAACCTGGCGCGGGAGTGTAGACGACAAGTGTTGCTTCACTGTCGTGCGAAGGCGCTGCTGTTCATTCACGATACCCTCGTGACGATGCTGGAGCGAATTGAATTCGCGGTGGATGCTCTCGCCGCCCTGCTCCGCGAGGAGTCCCATACCATTGCCGAACTCTTTCACAGCGCCTGGCAAATGTGCCTCCAGAAGATGCAGGTTGGGCGTGATGTTGCCCAGCTGCCTGACCGCCACCTCACGTCTTGCTGTTTCCATGAACGTTGACACATCCGGCTGGAACTCGGTCACGTCATCAGGCGACATCCGCAAGCTCGACGAATATCTTCTCCTGCATGCAGCGATTGCTGAAACAGGGCCGTGTACCGCTCTTGGATCACTTGGGCTGCCGTGATGAGCTCCTGTGTCGACTTTCTAGATGGCTCAGCGATGACTGAGGAAGGTGCCGATGTTAGATCTTGTAGCACAGCTGGCTGGAGGGCATGATGCCCATGGTTGCCTATGAAGGCTCGACTGTGATAGCGCTGTCGGCAGGTGTGGTGCCGTTGAAGAATGCTCTCCAAGGAGGACTCGCGTAGGGCGGACATTTTTCTTTCCGCATTTATTCATCTCGTCTTTCGACTTCAGAATGTCGACCTCCAGCATTGCTGTAGCTTGCGCTTGCTGTGCGCACTGCACTTGGATGCGCACTGCACCTGCGGCGGCCGCTTGCAGCTGTGCTTGTGATAGCGTGTGGCTGTGCAGTGCGAGCCAGTCCAGCTGGTTCTTGAGTCCAGTGGCTGCGTTCTGCGCAGTACGCAGCTCGGCTTCCTTGCCACGATGCCGCTGTGAGCAGCAACTACTGCGCAGAATTTGACTTATAATCGGGGAAATACGGCACGGTACTCGGGTGCGTAGCTCGTGTATAGTCAGCGTAGTCCGTTTAACACACCTGCAAATAACTGTCATACATTTACTACTTGAAGTACATAGTGAAAATAGGCAAAATGGCGGCTATGAGGTTGCCGATGGTACATGGTCCCCACACCACAGATGTGTGAGGTACACCCCTGAGCATTGGACCCTGATAATCCACACTGCACCGTCCGACATTCGTAGTCGCCATACAGAAACACCCTGACTGTCTTGCCCTGCCAAGATGTTGCCTGCCCCTGGAAAGAAAAAGTCTTGCCAGTAGGATTTGGTAAGTGACTTGGCAAGTGACTTGGTAACTGACTCGTGAACACTATCACACAAATGGGACGATGGGAAAGGGCGAACTGGACTTGAAAATAGAAAATCACCATCTCCAATAATGGCACGTCTTCCATCAAATTAGTCGGACGGGTTTAAACGGATGGCAGTCGAGTTCTTGTAAAAGTAATGGGTATAATTATTGGTTGTGTGTGCGCACTGTGTGCTCGTGTGTGTGTGTGCGTGCGTGTGTGCGTACGTGTGTGTGTTTTGTTCCAGTTCTATACTGCCATGTCGAGGACTAGCCTGGAGGGGATGCAGTCACTTTGCAGAAGGATGCTGCGTATCACTGAGCGCACACCAGTGCAGAGAGTAGGACAGCGTCTGGGCCGCTTGCGTCACGTCGGTCTATCACCACTGCACGCTGCAGTGCGGGCCCAGAGGCCCGACATCGTCGCATGGCTCTTAGACCTGTGTGTACGTAGCGGACGTTGCTGCTTGGTATAACACATTGCGTTGTTTGTTTGTTTGTATTCTTTTTTTTAGAGTGGGAAGTCCAAAACAGGCCCTAGCCTAATAACAATGGTCCCACTAGTGAGGGAATACTGTATATCGGTGCATAAGTTTGATGTAAATAATCGACGTGGAGACAACAGTTTTATAATAGGTATAAAGAGAACAAATTCTGCTGTCATCGCCACACTACAACAAAGTCATGAAGGTTTACCAAAATCGATTTTCTTGTCACAATCATCAGTGGAAAGCCGTGACTGAAGAATAACCATGCTAATGAGTGATATGCAGCGGGTGCACAAAGCCCGTGCATATCACTCATTAGCATGGTTATTCTTCAGTCACGGCTTTCCACTGATGATTGTGACAAGAAAATCGATTTTGGTAAACCTTCATGACTTTGTTGTAGTGTGGCGATGACAGCAGAATAGACCCTTTGCACAATAACGGTCACGTGATCCGAGACGGGGCATCCTCTTCGATTTTTGTGCAGAGTATCCGTTGTTGAGCATGGTGAAACACTGTATTTTTCCATTTTGGAGATGGAGGAGAGAGTGTCGAGTGGTTTGCCATCGATGGCTGTGGCACCCGTGGACGAACTGTCAAATGAAGAATGGCCTGTGAAGGAACTGAACAGTTTTCTGCTGAATGAGGGTGCGTATCTGTCTGGAAAAAGAAGGAGTTGTTGGAGCGGTAAGTTTTCCGCAGTCAGTGGATATTTCGGATTACTGTTGATTGAAATTTATTTTTATTTTCTCTACCTTCTCTTCTCTGTCGATGTAGAGAACACTTCTCTATGCAGAACCCTGATGCTCCTAGAACTAAGAAGGGCACCACTTCCTCGAGTGTACAGTCGTCGTGCCCAACATTTCATGCGTCCCAGTGGATGACTCGATGAGTGATGAACCTCTGTTTCCCAGAGTGAGTGCCACACCAGGCTTGCTCATCTCCAACGCAGGGGCAAGTCGCCGACGACAGTGAAGAGGGCTAGGGAGCTGATGGAGTAGTACTAGTGAAGAAGCCCGTGGATAGTGTCCATGAGTTTTACTTTGGTGGCTATGTGCATAACGTGAAAGTCTGTCATATCGTGCACACAGCCACAGCTCGAACTCAGATGGCCTTCTCTGCACGCCTGAGCGATGAGGCTGCGTCTCTCTGCACTTCAACATCAGCAGCTCGAGCAGCGCCAGCAAGCAGTCGATCTTCCTCGAATAGCGAAGACAGGGATGGGTCATGCCTTTCTCTCAAGCTCCAGAGTCTCTTGGCAGGACGTTCCGCGTCTTCGCAAAACGATGAAAGTGACTGTCTTCATCGACAAAGTGTTCCGAGCAAAACCGTGACTGTGAACGATGTCGCAGCAAACTGCTGCCCTTCTCGCCAGATAGCCAGGATTCAAGAGAGTAGAATGCTAGCATCACTAGGGAACGCCTGGAAAAACAAGTGGGTTTCTTAGACAAGGGATGACGGTTGCTCCAAACAAGAACCCAACAGCAGTCCTTGGAAAGCATTTCGGAACTTCTTCCTTCAGAACTAAAAAAACTTCAAATGAAAAAAGGCTGGGGAGTACATACATGAACATCGCGTCGGGACCGTGAAAACCTAGCCTGTCACAGGAAACTTGATCACGTCCTGCAGCAAACCATGCATGCTGGTTGCATGCCAAGTGTGCAGCGCGCGCACAGCATGCCCCGTCTCGACCCCTCTCGCTTATTGCGCAAAGGGTCTATTTGTTCTCTTTATAGCTATTATATTTAAAGTTTGATGCTGTGAATTTTGCTGCAGGCTCCAGATTGTTTTCTTTTTTTCTTTTCCTTTTTCTTCATTTGTCACAGCTGGACCCTCTAACCCTGTCTAGCGTGGAGAAAGCACCGGCGATTCTCTTCAGCCGTGATGTGCAGTGTTTGCGCTTGCTGTGCAAGTGCTGCACTGTGGATGAGCGGCCATTGCTGACTGACGCGCAGTCTGCAAAGTTGCTGAAGCGGGTGCTGGAATGGCCGCACGCGATCCGGGCGCATTGTCAGCAGGATGGTGTCGTTTCCAAGGGTGCTGATGCTGATGCTGACGATGGTAGTGGTGCAGGTTGCGGAGAAAGGACAGGTACTGTTTCTGGCTAGCCCGTTTAAATTCTGCTTTCATGCTCTGCTGGAATGTGTGCATGCGTGGTGTGACATGTGTCGGAGTACGGGTGTACTGTTGCGTAGTGATGTGCATGATGATGTCATGTATGATGATGTCGTGTGTGATGATGATGTCATGTGTGACCATGTTGTGTGTGATGATGTCATTCGTGATCATGCTGTGTATGATGATGTCGTGCGTGGTGCAGTACAGGGTTCATGGTTGTTACCAGGGAGTTGTAAAATATCGAGAGATTTTATGGAGTAATTCACATCGAAAAGTTGACCTTGCTTATACCACGTTGGTCAAATGAACGGCGATATACAGGGTGGATATCTGCATTTCGTGACAAGAAATATGGGTGCGGCTTGTACTCCGGAAAGTACGGTACACCGAAAATACCTTGTTTTCAGTATTCTTTTCGGCTGATCTAAGAAGAGCTGGAGCAATGCCGGGTGGATTGTGGGTTTTAGCTAGGTGCCTTGCGCTCTCTCATACCTTTCTCCCTTCTGTTTCTGCTTATCAATGCGGCGGATGTTTGTTTTAGACGCGACATGTGATCTCTGGCCAGTGGAGCAAGAACCAGGGCCGGGACGAGTGGACTCGTCGTCAGCCGAGTCTCTCTCTGACGCCCCGTCCTTCAGGGACTGGTGCGCGTGCTGCTCGCTAACCCTGATGCAGGACCAGTGCGGTGTGAGGATGAGCGAAACGGCAGCGGCAGGTCTGCGAGTGCTGGCCGAGTGCTTCAAGTGAGTACCACTCTCTGCTATTGTTTTTTTGATACACGGCAACCAACCGTTCTGACTTCTGTATTGTTTTGTTTTTTTAACTCGGATACTTTACAGGGTACCTCACTTCAAACTCTCCAACTACGGTCTCTTCGCTGCATACGTTCACTTCACTTCCAAAAATGTTGAATGGTTTTTCTCCCTGAAGATGGGCCATGCCCGAAAATTTGGTGCATTCAATTTATCTCTAATATTTTTTTGGAAGTGAAGTGAACGTATGCAGCGAAGAGACCGTAGTTGAAGAGTTTGGAGTGAGGTACCCTGTAATGTGTGAGTGGCTGCAATGGAGTCTGCGAGTGCTTAGAAAAAACTCGGATACTGAGCCAATACATATAAATACACTAGAAGAAATCACATGGAAATTAGTTATTTGGTGAAAAAGGAGGCAAGTTTTTTAATTGGCTCACCATCCGAGTTAACCCTTTGTGGACGGACTGTACGAGTTTCGATCTAATAAGATCGAAACTTCGTAACTTCGTAACTCCATTGTTTCTTGAGCAAATTCCACAATCGAAGGGTCTACGTGGTAGCGGGAACTCCAAGCTGTCCAATGCAACAATTGCCGAAGAGTTACGATGTCGGACGCCAGAGATATCGCACGCCGTATTCTTACCTCGGCAAATTCAAATTTTTGATCAATCATTTCGCCATTTTGGGGGGAAATCCCTTTTCGTGTGCTCTTTGAGCTACTCAGCACATGATAATGACGTAGCTGGCTGAAGTTTGAATCGTCTCAAACAGATTTGAGCGTTCTGCGATGAAGGAGAGTGGAATGGCGTTGATGGGACGAATTTGCTTGCATATCAGGCTTGGAGACGACTTTGCTGTGTTACCGCGCCTGATTTGTGGCGGCTGGATAATGGAGATTGGTACCCTGGCGTTGCTCTCGTCAAGAGCTTTCCAATGAGCCCTTGATTGTGAAAATCAAGTGAAGGACACCAAAGTTTTGACATGGTAAAGTTGAAAATTGTACTGACATTTTGTAATTCTGGTGCGTACTGTGCTAGTAATCCGTCCATAAAGGGTTAACATTAGTTATGAATAGCTATCCATGACTGTAACAATTGTTACTGTCGTGGATAGTTGCTTCATTACTCGTTTCCATGTGATTTCTTCTAGTTTATTTTTTGTTTTGTTTTTACTAAAAAACATGCAGTGCACGCAACGGGAACGTGCAGCAGCCATTGTGGTGGAGGCCAGGCGACATTGGTCCTCAGACTCTTTCTTGCAGCTAGTGGCCTACACTGTATTATCTCTATTGCAAGCGCAGTCTCTTGTAGAAGCCCAGTCTCTATTACAAGCGCAGTCTCTTGTAGAAGCCCAGTCTCTATTACAAGCGCAGTCTCTTGTAGAAGCCCAATCTCTATTATAAGCGCACTCTAATAGGACTTCGAAGATATACAAGCGCAGTCTCCAAAAAAAAGGGCAGGGCTTATAATGGAGAACTGTATGGATCATGTCCATGCATGTTTGACGTCACACATCACCTAAACGCATGCTGCTTGCTGTGGTAAAAGTCTGTGATCGCCGAGATCTAAAGTTCAGGCTCACTTAGTGTGCCAGAAAGCACAAAACTGCAGTCGCGGTACCTGCTGGAAAACGTTGTGCTACTGATATAATGCAAAATAATAGGCCATGTACATGTACCAGGTGGTTGAAAAATTATAAGCCCAGTCTCTAGTAGAAGGCCGGGGTCCAGACTGGTTGAAAAAATATCAGCCCAGGGCTTATATAATTATGGAGATAATACAGGAACTGTGATGTCATGCTACCTAGGCCCAGCCATCAAATTCCGTGCTAGGGAAAGAATTCTTCTCCTGGCACCTAAACGGGTAAAAACTCCCAGGTCCAGTCAATATGGTGCTGCGAAAGTCTTGAAAATGCTTGAATATAGCCGTTTTTCACCACTTTTTGTATCCCTATCGAGCGTGATTTTGGGACCTTTGGACGCGATTGGACATACCATACTTCGCAGAGATGCTCTTGAAGACATTAATTTCGTGATAGCCACAGTCGATGTCATGGAGGTGCTGAAAGGAAATGCCGTCCCTAATCCAGACCGCAACTCCTCCTCCATGACCGGTGCGGTCTCGACGAATGGAAAGGGCATATCCAGGTAGTGAGACTTCCGCCAGGGTGACCTTGTCTGCAGTGAGCTTGGTCTCTGTCACGATAATAACATCAGGCTTTCAGATCTTCACTGCGTGCTGAAGCTCACCAAGCTTGGACAGCAGTAATGCATTGGTCATGTAAAGGCGAAGTCGGGGCCATGTAGGTATAGACGTGGGTTGAAATGGGGTAGCATGTGGATTTAGGGGAAACTCTGTCCTAGGTCGAGTGGTGAGATATCAGGTCAGTACTCCTCACTTCCAGAAGAACCTGGGGAATCGTTGTCGGGTTGAGCAGTCCGGGGAAGTGCTGGGAAGGTGTGCTTCCCTGAGGCTCGGATGAAGCCATTTGTGTCGGTGTCAGGTGACTGGTGTTGTGGTGAGCCGCCTTCCCTCTGCCTCTGTGGAATCTAGTGCCGCCCTGCAGTGGGGTTCTTGTCTGGCTAGTCCCACTGCACACTTGGTGCAGCATCTGTGAGATTGCACAGCTGAATTGCTCTTTGCTCTGAACTGCTGTGGGTGTCACCGGGTTTGTGCATGGCGGTCCAACAGGTGCAGGGGGTGACCGCTCTGAGTCTGCATGCAGCCCTGTAGCTCCACGTGGTGACATCTCTGAGTCCGCAGTTGCACTGTCGCTCACCGAGTCCATGATCTGACTTGTGCTTGACCCGGACCCAGCCTTTTCAGAGTACAACGTACCAGTTGCAGAGTTTTTGTTTACGTCCTGAGTGCAGCTCTTGGCCACATGGTTGCTTGAACTATACTTGTAGCACGTGGGGGCCTGGCCCCTGTGCCATACGCGTATTTTCTGATGAGATCCCGGCAGCACAATGACAGAGGGTACAGCGACAGTTGGTACTATGCTAACGTACACGGTTTCAGCCCTCTACGGAACAGATCTCTGCAAGACAATAATTCAGGCCACCATTGCTAATCAAGGAGAAAATTTGTTGCCAGTGTACCCTGAAATGATGTGATAACAACTAACGTGATACACCATGTCTGATTCGTGGCTGGAAGTTGTAAGCTCAGTGCTTGGGGCTAGTGGGGTTCCTCTAACTTTCAGACTTCCCGCTTCGGCTTCCCGATCACTGTCCCGAATTTCTCCACTGAAGAAACAATGGCGGAAAGGGAAACGTCTTCAGCCACGCCATAGGCATAGACTGATATTACAGCTCCGTCGCCAACCACCAAAGTCAACGGTGTTCCCTCGAGCTGCAGGCCCTTTGTTAGACCATCGTCCCGTACTTCAGTGCAGCTCAGCGTGATTCTGCAGAAGCCTCGTCGGCCATTTAGGTCAACTTGCTTCACGTCGCCTGGCTTTACTCCGGCGGACAACAGCAGCTTTGCGTAAAAAGCGTGCTCATTCTTTGGAAAACCCTCTTCCGATTGAATAGAGCAAAGTCTCGGCTTTTTAGAGACAAAAATGGACAGATTCTCGGAGCTCCAAAACTTGCATCTGCTCCTCAAACATGTACGTTCTATATATGGTATGGATGGTACGCACTATGCAGTCAGCCTTGCGAATAACAACCCTTGATCGTCCATGAGAAAATCGTCGTTATTCGTGAGGTTGAAAGTATGTAGTCGAATTGTCACAAGGCCTGAAGATTTGGTTGTTATTCGTGAGTGGTTGAAAGTATGCAGGCTAAATGGTCACCATGTCTGAAAAGTTTAACCCTTTGTGTACCAGCCCCATCTCGAACCGTAACGTACGTTACGGTTCGACGCACCGCACTGCGCCGCGCCGTTCAGCGGCGTCCTTGCTCCGATCGACACGCGGTTTGTTGCGCTGGACAGCTGAGATCCCACTGCAAATTTTGATGTATGATGTGGGTAGGTTGCCATTTGAAAGTATGGAGAACGATCGCGGCGAAAAGTGCGCTTTGCAATTTCAGCGCTCTGCGATATATTTTAGCAATTTCGATCGTGTTTTCGTTCGGTTACGCTGCTTGTATCTGGAATATAGCTTGCTCTAGCTGTTGTCGATGTCTACTAGTGATGGTGAACGCCAGGAGAGAGTTGTAGTAGCGATATAGTCTCAGGATCTGAATCGAAAATGAGAATTTCCATCGCTGAAGCCATTGCAGTATTCGCTCTCCAAGCAGCAGCGAGAGGGAGCGCAGCGATGGCCTGAAATAATCAAGGCAGGTGAATTTCCTCACCCATCGACTATTCCTGGTCTTCTCAATCGCCAATACCCTCGCTGGACGCAAGTAGATAAGTGAAAAGTACATATTCAAATCTGACACAATTTCAATAATTTGAAATTTTGATGCAATTGTTTGGCATCTGGTATTCACGCAATATGGCTCTTTTCCGTCTATTTCGCTATTGTTGAAGCATGCAACTGGCGGCTATACACTAGTGCAGTGGTCTCCTGTTGCTCTGTGTGAAGAAGGGCAATGTCAGCAAGTATGTTCACGATTCCGAGTACACGGATCTAAATTGTCAGAAATATGGACAATTGACTCAGAAATAGGTATTCCAGGGTATGGCCTGTATCTATAGTTGTGTGCTAGGTCAAAATATTTTCTTACCTGGACACATTGATACCAACAGATTCAGAAAAACATAACTTGCACATACAAAATGTGTCTTAGTTTGATGCTATAGGTCCATCATTACCGATGAGTACCCCGTGCATACATTAGATGCCTGGTACACAAAGGGTTAAACTCGGATGTTGAGCGAAAGTAATCACGGATGAAAAGAAAGGGCAAAAATGTTACGAGTTATGACTATCTGTCCACCAACGTAACCAGATCATAATTATGCAGTCAGCGAGTGCGACAAAATGGCAGCTCCTTGTCAGTTTTGTGCCATTTTGTCGCACTCGCTGACTGCATAATGATCTGGTTGCGTTGGTGGACAGTTGGTCATAACTCGTAACATGTTGTCCTTTCTTTTTATCCAGGTCTGAAAAGGGTGTTGTTAGTTGAGAGTTGTTGTTATACCCGGAGTCATTACGAGGTTGACTGTAGCAGCGAGATAAGGATGAAGGTATTGTGTACAGTCAGACCTCGCTTATCCAGTCCTCTTTTACCCAGATCCCTCGCCATCTCAAAGAAAATCGTTGGTTACCAATTTACACCATATGCCATACATATTTACATTCTGTGTGTTCGATTATCCGGTTCCCTCGCCTATCCGGCTATTTTTTGGTGGGAAACGGATGTGTGCGGTTAAGCGAGGTCTGTCTGTATTTTGGCCTCTTGCCGGCAATCCTGGGCAGCCGGAGCCCGCTTGAGCCCAATCTGGGCTTTAAGCAAGTGGATTCTTGTGGCCTCGTTGGCCTGAGCTGTATGACAGTGTCCACTGTAGCCTAACAGTACCTGACCTGGGTTTGCTGGCACTGCACTTGCGTCGCATAGGGCTCTCTTTCCTGCCATCATGATTGTCGAAAAAAGAAAGTGTATGTGTGTGTGTGTGTGTGTGTGTGTGCATGTGCACGTGTGCGTGTGTGTGTGTGTGCTCGCGTATGTGGTGTGTGTGTGTGTGTGTGCACGTGTGTGTGCGTGCGTACGTGTGTGTGCATGTGTTTGTGTGTATGATTCCAGGCCAGTCTGGTCGAAGCACCCAGAAGCAGTATCCGTGGCTTGTAGTGCAGCCAACATCAATGTAAGTTCATTCTATCGCATGACAATGCACAAATAACTAACACTTGCTCACACACTCCATGTCGCGCTACATACGGTAGAACGCCGATTATCTTGGTCACTCTGTCGACGGAACATGAAATGACTCAATGACCTTGAGGAAAGTCGGAGGAATACCAAGGACAGAAAGAGCACGATGCAGCGCAGCCCTGGGCACGGAATCATAGGCCTTTCTCAAGTCCACAAAGACACAAAATACTTTAGTACGATGCTCGTATGCCTTTTCCACTGACAGACAGACGCGCGCACACACACACACACGCACACACACACACACACACACACACACACACACACACACACGCACGCACACACACACACACACACACACACACACTCACTCACACTCTCTCCCTCTTGTTCTTGTGTTTCTGCTGTGCTGTAGTGTTTGAAGTATCTACTGGCGGAGAAAGCGTCAACACTGTTTGTGAACAAGAATGACCGCACAAACTGCTACCACCTGGCTGTGCTGGCGGAGAGCTTTCAACTCAATGTAAGCAAACCAAATAATGTGATCTTTTTGGTGCGTGTTTTTGGCCGCGATGCCGAGACCTCAGGTCGGCAGAGCCATCAATGCGCCACCATCACTGCTGCGTCTCGGTGCAGCGCCCGCTCATTAGTTGTCACGTTTGTCGTAGTCTCCGTACCATTGTCTATCATTTCTTTTCTTTTCGAGCTGGGTACCAACTGATGTGTGTGTATTGTATTGTATTATATATTGGAGTGCGCATCCAAGACGTGCTAGAGCTATTTGGCAGTTGGCTGTACATTGTAGAACATCAGTACCGTCGGTCAGTATCGTGCAATGTTATCGCATGAGCTGATTGTTTAGTAACTGGTGGTGTTTGTGGACAGTATAGCGTAACTTGTAGTTCCTTGGTCCGTTTTTCTTTCCTATAAAATGTGTGCATTGTCCTGGTATGGCGTATGGTGAATAGGGGATTTCCCGGTTTGGCGTGTGGTGAATAGGGGATATCCTGGTTCGTGGATGTAGTTTTGAACTCCCTCGGACTTGTGGACACGATCAATCTGTGTAAATCCTTTGCGTCTGGACGGTCCTCGGCGCCGTCCTCGATATCCCGTGGGGGAATTTTAATCGGTAGAGAACATTCGGAGTTTACTTTGCACTGAAGTGGGTGCGGACGAGTGTAGTGAACACCCAGGCTGACATGGACTTGGTGTCCAACGCGCGTGCTTGCGTGCAGTTAGAGGGGCTGCCTAGGTCTCCTTCCTTGGCTTGAGCCGGAAAGGCAAGCGCCGGTGCTGCCCCAAAGGCTTGCGGTGCCGGGAAATTTGCTCTTTTCGTTTACACTCGCTGAACGTCGTGTTCTCCATCTGTTTGGGTCCCTCGACTAGTAGTCAGGGGCAGCGGCACGGACTGCCCAAGTGCAAAGGGTCTGTGCAACCTTTCAGCTGTGTAGTACAGTATTTGCCGGAGTACAAGCCGCGCACTAATTGCACTCGTAATTCGCCCGGAAAAAAAAAGGCTGTGCGGCGTATACTACGATTGTGAAATGGAGCGTGAAATACAGGGTAGATGTCTGTATTGGTGACAAAAATCTGGCTGCTTCTCACACTCCAGTGCCGCGTGTACTCTGGAAAAATACGGTATTCACGAATATCGTTTCTCTAGCTTTCACTCCATTTATAAGAAGAAAAGAAGCCCAAAGAGCTACAAGTTACGCTTGTAAACTGGTCAACCTGTAGCTCTTTGGTCTTCTTTTCTTCTTATAAATTAATCCTTGGCTCTTCACCACCCGAGTCAGTAACTATTCACTCCATGTCTTCATTTCATTGTGACATGCTATGTCTGACGAACAGGGTACCTCTGACCTACTGAGCTCCGCATACAAAGTCCAGCACCGCACCATGGGTGGCCATGGCAACAGCTCTGGTGGCCATGGCGACAGCTCTGGTGGCCGTGGCGACAGTGCAGGTAGTCATGGTGATGATGGTGACGCGGCCGTCGGCGAGCAGCAGGCGTGGCCGGATCTGTTTGGTGCCGACATGGTGCAGGGAGTCACCGACGCCTACGCCGACGTGGCCGCTGCGCACTGCATCAAGTTGCTATGGAAACAGAAAGCACCGGGAGTGGACGCCGCTGATGTTGACGGTGAGTCCTGGCGGGGTTTGAGAACGAGTGCATTGCCGCTCAGTTGGGTCACTATCCCCCACTCAGGCCTGCATGCACGTTGCATTAGGCTGGGACCCCTATACGGTCGGACCTCGCTTATCCGGTCCTCTTTTATCCGCATCCTTCACCATCCGGAAGAAAGTCGTTGGTTACCGATTTACAGCATATGCCATGCATACATACAGTATGTGTGTTCGATTATCCGGTTCCCTCGCCTATCCGGATATTTGTGTGAAAAACGGATGTGTGCGGTTAAGCGAGGTCTGACTGTACTAGAAATGCGGGGGGGGGGGGGGGCTTGACTTCTGTGGGAGTGTTCACTATCTGTCTATCAATGACTCAATAAGAGCACGTACACATGTAGCAGAATGTGTTATTGAGACCGGGCCCGTTGAAATCGCCAGCGATGATGAGGAGCTGTGTATCCACCCGGGCAACGTCAATGGTCCGGTC
Source organism: Sycon ciliatum (assembly GCF_964019385.1). Classification (NCBI taxonomy): domain Eukaryota; kingdom Metazoa; phylum Porifera; class Calcarea; order Leucosolenida; family Sycettidae; genus Sycon; species Sycon ciliatum. Next base: position 7,143,335 of record NC_088654.1, on the reverse strand, counting down.
CAAGTATTCTACCATACTGAAATCGTTGCCAGGAAGAGACCCTGGGCGGTAGGCAGCACACAAGACAACTTTGCGGCCAGGTCGTATGCGGGTAGAAAGCCATACGGCTTCTTGATCAAGTGTTGGAACAGCCTCCAGTTCTTGGAAAGCTAGGTGGGATTCACCCACGCAGCCACGCCTCCACCCTGAGGCGTTCGGTCTCGTCTTACTGGAGGGGAATACCCAGGAAGAATCACTTCGGCTTGCGTCATCTTATCCAGGGTCAGCTTGGTTTCTGTGACTACAGCGATATCTGCATCACATGCCAGAAGGGTATGCTGAAAGTCGCCAAACTGTGAACGGATGCCAAAGGCATTCGTCACCAGCAGCTTCAAAGTCTTACTGGTCATTGTTCAGGAGAGGGTCGGCAAGTGGGAGACTATCACTGTTCTGATGAGGAGGGTCAGACTTGGTGATGTCATCAGGAGGGTCAGACTTGGTGATGTCATCAGTCTTGTCAGATGGGCTGGGATCATCGTGGTGTGCTCCACTGCTTTCTTTGAAATGCCATTGCCTGGCATAAAGTGGCCTGCATGCACAACATTGAAAACTCACCTCTGTCCATCCAGGGCTTGATATAGCAGCTACCTCCTCTCAATCCAACGGTAAACCAGAGTAATACAAGAGCACTAAATACCATGCCACTTCTACTTTCCTGCCATAATATGTACATGGGCCAGAAGTTTGCAGCGGTAATCGTCGAGACTGTTGCAGCGTCAACTGTCAGTCTCGCTGAGATTCTGCCGCTTGCTGATTCGTGCATACTGCAATCGTGCACATCCGCAGATGTCCCAACCGCAGCTACTCTGTGTTGCACAAACTCCCTGAGGCGTTCCTCATGTTGCCAAATCCCTTGGTGGTTTATTATTGTTTGAGGTTATTCTTTGCCCCTCAGATTAACACACTTCCAGAGACACCAAGTAGTTGGGAGACGGATACTTAAAATATTTGACAAGACGAGGAAAGATTATGAAGTGACTAACATTAGACCAAGGATTCCACTACTCCACTAGACTCTGGGAAGTCTCGTTATATTAGAGGCGTTCCTCGGTGCATTGGTCGCCTAGGTTGCCAACGTACAGCACAGCTTTCTTCGCCCTGGGAGACTCCGACGACACCATCTTCCGGCTGTCGTCTGCGATCACCTGGAGCACGCACTGCTTCTTGCTGCGATTCGAGTTCTGGACTGGTTGGAAGCTGTCTTCGTCTACGCAGGTTGCATCTTGTTCGCTGCCATCCCCTTCACGCTCGTCACCGCTACGGGAAATGTTGCTGGGGACGCTACGGGACAGCGTGGTGTCAGGCTTTAGAGTACCCGTGCTGCCTGCTGCGGTACCCCTACGCGAAGGTTGACCCGCGCTCTGCTGTGTTTAAACTGGCCTTGGGGTAGCTTTTCGCGAGGCAGTGGCGGATTCTCCGAGAGACACTACCTCTTCGTTCACACATTTGAGCTGCCTTGACAGCACGTCAACCCGTCTGTTCAGGCGCGCCTCCCGATCAGCCGATTCCGAGACAAGTGTGGCCAATGTTTTTTTAGGATACCTACCACAGATAACTCAATGCCCGGCAACGACGCCATCAGCCTCAGCTCTTCATCTCTCAGGGCAGTCGCGCGAGTGTTTGTTCTCGTGGTGGCCCCAGGCATGGCGGAGGTCGCCAGTTTCGACGCGTACTACTAGAAACACTTACTGCTACTTTAAAGCAACAAATGTTCACGGTGCGCAAATTTAGCGTTTCATGAATTGGGCTAGTTCGTGGTGAGAAACTTTTGCGATTCTATCTCTTCAGTCGGATCTCTTGTACTGTCTACAATCAATGTACGGAGAGGTTTGCGGCGATTTATATTCGTGAATGTGTGATGGTCGCGACAATAGCGAAATTTAACCTCTAGCCAAAGTTTCTCACTTTACAATACCCTACGGAAACTAGCGTATTTCCCCGAATATAAGTCGCACCTTTTTATACTTAGCTTCACGGCCAACAAAGGGTGCGACTTACAATCGAGCATGATTACTACTGAAGTGAACAGATTGAAACGACATAACATTGACGTGGAAATGGAGGTGCGACTTACAGTCGGGGAAATACGGTACCTCCGATCTGGCCTTATGCCGCCTGGGCTCTATGAGGAAAGATTTACGGGAGCTTCGAAAACAGAAACCTACGCCTGCGGGGAAAAAAATAGAGACTCTTGCTATCGACCTCTCACTGTGTACATGTCCATGTAACTGTCTATTTCTGCATTGTCGGTTATGCCGGTATCGTAGAACATACGCTGTCATTTCTTGCTTGTCCTTGTGGTGGTGGCGGGCACTCACTTGCCGTGAGCCTCTGCCGTTGGATTGTAAGAGTCATTGCTTCATGTACCTCGCTTGCTGCTACTCGGAGCCGGAGAAATGACTTCGCAACTCTGTAGTCCCTGTTTAGCATGGCGGTGTGGGCTCGTACGGAATGTGCAAAATTACCCAGTGTGCTGAGAGTATTCAACGGGAGGTACCGGTATGCATCTAAGATGACCGGCATCTTTTTGCGGGGCAAGTTACCCCATAATTGGCAGGTCCAACCCGTTATAGTACGTTTATGAGTATGACCTCACAAAGTTTATGCAGCGATGGTATCAAGGTGTGTATGGTTGTAGTGGACTTGCCCCACAAATCATATTGGCGGGAAATTGATGCATACGTCCCATACCGCAGGATTCACCCAGTGCGCTGAGAGTGCTCAACACCGCAGAGGCAGAGCGAGTACAGTACTGGCGGTCGACGAAGAACTGGGGGACGGGGGTCAGTCTCCTAGCAGCCTAGACCGTTCACATTTTCATTGTATTACAGTCTATGCTCAGTTGAGTCACAGTGTCCGTATTGGTATGCTGTGCTTGATGAAATTCTAGCCTGGTCGTTCTTCGGCGCTCTGTTCTTCGGCGCTCTGTTCTTCGGCGCTACCCGACAGTACTGTAACACAAAACAACTTTCAACAAGCTAGTGCTGTGCCCTGTTCTGTGGAATGTACAAAATAAAATAATCCACTCATAGTATTAGGTGCTGGTTGCCTGGTGGGTGCCGTGTGAACATGTAACTCTGAGTGGCAGCTGATATATAGTTGTGTTGATCTTTGATTGTTGTGTGTGTGTGTGTGTGTGTGTGTGTGTGTGTGTGTGTCTGTGTGTGTGTGCACAGCTGTGTGGTGGATACCAGGCTAAAAATAGTGGCGGTCAATTCATCAGCCTTGCAAGCTGTTGAATGGTGTAATCCCAGCACAAGTTGCTATGTCTAAAGTTGCTATGTCTAACATAGCTGTTCGCTATCATCGCTCCCGCGATGGGCATGTCTGAGGTCTGAGGTGTGTGCGTATGCGTGTGTTCCTGTGTGTGTGTGTGTGTGTGTGTGTGTTCATGTGTGCATTCCTGTGTGTGCACACGTGCATGTGTATGTGTGTGCGCGTGTACGTGCCTCTGCGTACGTGCTTGTGTGTTCATGTGCATTCAGGATTCACGCCATTGATGAGAGCATGTGCGGCTGGTCGGGTACACTGTGTGCTTGCACTGCTGGAGTGTGGAGCATCCGTTTGTGAACGCGTTAGTACCACTTTGCCATTTGTTTTCCTTTCTCTCTGAATAGTCTGTACGTGCAGCGCTGGTAAATAAGTTTTGCAACAGCCTTCAGTTAAATGTTCATGCTCATATGCTTCATTCTCTGTTTCTACTTGTTTGTGATTTTTTAGTTTTCTGCTATAGTAGTTTTCCAGTGATGACAGATGTTCTAGTTGTGGCTCCGGGGTGCTTGATTGTGCCGGTGTTATGGGTGTTATGGTTGCTTTAGGAGCTGCATCTGTGCCTTGATCCTTGAAGGGTGGTGGCGTTCCTACGGATGCGGAAAACTTGGCGACTAGCCGAGTCTGACGGGAACCGTGAATTTTTTTCAATTTTTTTATGGTTGCTTTTGCTGTCGGTAATACTGTGATGATGATGCTGCTGCTGCTGCTGCTAGTGGTGTTATTGTTTCTACTGCTGCTGCTGCTGTTGCTCCTGCTGCTGTTGCTACTGCTTTTCGTGCTACTGTTGCTGATTTCTGTTGTTGCTGATTTCTGTTGTTTCTGATTTCTGTTGTTTCTGATTGCTGTTGTTGCTGATTGCTGTTGTTATGTTTGTATAGGACTTACTGGGTGTGTCACCACTACACATGGCAGCGGCAGTGGGTCACCTGCACTGCATACAAGCACTGCTGCATCACGGACATCGCGTGGACTGCGTGGACAACCAGGACTGGCCGCCGCTCATGTACGCCAACTTCAGCGCCAGCGAGCGCTGCGTGGTGGAGCTGATGAAGGCCAAACCAGAGCAGGTGAGTGTTCCCCTCCAGTCTGGCCTCATCTGATAGTACACGTGGTTAGCTGACGAGCTGGTTCTGGGCCCGGGGCGCCCTGCCCCAAAAATGGGGTATTATTGATATAAACACCCATTTTACGGTAAAAATCTGGGCGCCCGGTTTTTGGGGCAGGGCGCCCCTGGCACAGAACCCACTCGTCAGCTGACTACTTCTGATTCATGCCCCATTGCAAGCGGATCAGATCCCTGTAAAAGGAGAATCTCTAATGGCTTCTCTCATCTGTGCTAGAGAAATAGAAGACAGGTGTGTTGATGGCAGGGTTGTTAAACTTCGTGCCCGCTATAAAGTGGGACATTTTTACAAATTTTAAGATGGCAATGAACAGAATCAGCTGAAGCGACTTGTTACGACGGTTTTATTGAAATGTAAAGTGGTGATGGACAACGAAATAACTGTGCTGGAACTGTAATGTGAAAAACAATAATAGGAACGATGAAAAATATATATGAACATGCATCGAACTAGCTTTCGCACAACGCTCATCAGGAAGCATCGTTGTACATGTACTAATTAACACAATTGCAACACAGATTACTATAAAGGATCAATAGTGATATTAAAACACCTAAACAATGCCAAAAAAAGTATCACAAGGTATTCTTGAGCGATGCCATGTGCGTGAACGGTAACAATCGAACACTCCAAAGGGGACAAAATTCAACAGGTATGAAACAACACTAGTGACAAAATTCTGGCCCAACACGGCCAGACGAACACAACGTTATACTGGTTGAACAATTTCAAAAAGATAACACTCTCCTTTTGAACACAAATGTCAGGCTTATGAATGCGTTGTAACTCAGCCTCCAAAACCTTCACCTGTAACTGATCCCCAAGACGTCCATGTCGCAAAACGGAGAAACATGAATCAGAATACACTTGGCAACATTCAGATTTTTGCAAATCCTTAAACTTTAGACTCGTCATACTTTCGACTCTTGCAGTAGCTGGTTTTGGACACTGCACCTGTCTGATATCAGTCTTTTGTGAGATCCCTCTCCCCCAGCACATGGAAGTCATCTTTCCAGGTGTATGTGAGTGGCTTTGCTTTACGTGCTGCTGTATTCCACTGTCGGTGTGTGTGTGTGTGCGTGTGCATGTGCGTGTGTGTGCGTGCACGTGCGTGTATGTGTATACGTTGCCCAGCTCTCGCTTCTCGGCCGACTGCTGCGCAAACCGTACGAGTGCGAGGATCTGCGTGAGAAGACGCAAACCGTACGTTTGCTTCTAAGCCTGGTGATGTCTTCAGGGTAGTGGCGTGCTTTTACACTTGCAAGTCAGCCTTTTATGACCTAAAACGACTTTAAAGTGGTATTTGACTTACAAGTGGAGTTTAACCGCTATTGATTATATCCATATTGAACCAGTATTTGAATTCCATTCAAGTATTTGGTGGTTGCCTTATAACCAGTGAAGCAGGGTAATTGTAACTGCAGGAAACCTGGCTCTCCTCTTGTACAATGTGCACGCAGCCTTGTGGATAACTACCCTCGATCATGCATGGGAAAGCAGCCGTTATTGCTGGCGAGATGTCGTTGTTCGTGAACGTACGCAGTCACCTCACTGATGTATTGCATCTCTTTGCACCACCACCCCCACCCCCGAGGTCTGACTGTATTTACACTCCGCTCTGCATCCCTTTTGCCCCCCCCCCCCCCCCCCCCGAGGTCTGACTGTATTTACACTCCACTCTGCATCCCTTTTGCCCCCCCCCACACACATACACTTGATTATTATTGACATTCCCTCTGCACCTCACCTCACTGATAATATTTACACTCCGCTCTGCATCCTCTCTGTACAGGTGATCTGCAGCATACTGACAGCGCTGGGCAATCACGACAGGTACTACAGCCTGTTCAATGAGTTTGTACGCGGTAACATCGACCTGCTGGATGACGATGCGTACGCGTTTGCGTCACGCTCCACCGGCCTTCTAGACCTGCCCAACAAACGCCTGTGGCTGGAACGGCGACTGCAGAGCCTTCGAGAGTGAGTTGGAGTGGTGATATTATGACCCTAGGATGTTCCTGCAAAGTAGGGAAGTTTTGTGAGAGATCTAGTAAAGATCTAGTTGAGATCTGGATGAAGCAAATGGGATTTTTGGTCTTTGACCACTTTGTGGTGGGTCTGATCTATTCACCTCCCACCCCTTTACTTGGCTTTAGGAGCTGCATCTGCGCCTTGATCCTTAACCCTTTGCATGCTGGCCTGTTTTCCACAGTAATCTGGCGCTCCAGAGTACGCACTCTCCTGATGGAGTTTGTGTGCACTGCTCGGAACCAAATTTATTCTCATTTCAGTTCACCTGGATGGAATTTCATCATCCTGGGCTTGTTGGAACGATCAGGACCAAGCGAATCCATCCTGGAAGCTCTCAGTTCCACCAGGGCCACTTCCATGACCTCTCCAAACTGGCCCACCATGCCTCGGAACGAAACAACAACTCAGTCACAAATTCTTTTTCGGCTCCTGGCTCAAATTCAACCGATTTTCACGATTCAAACTGCTCTGCAAAGCTGAGATCCACGCGCTTCATTTGATGTCCATAACGCATGCGCAGGGCAAAAGGGAAATCCCCTGGCATGCTCCAAAAAACTGCGAAGTCACGAACAAAAAAATTCGCGATCACTCCAGCCCGTGATTTCCGTGTTCATTTTGTCGCCCTCGGTGAATCTTTATCCTATCGCAAAGACCTTTATATCTCTGGAAAGCTGAGCTCAATACCTTTCCAACTGTGTTTCGTATGTGGAGATCGGATACTCTTCCACAGAGTAACGAAAGTTTGTACACTGGTCTATTCACCACGTACATGACGCAAACCGAAGTGCGTGTACACACGTCCTCAGAGAACCGGCATGGGGTTCAGGCGCGTGTATACACGTCATCCGCACGCAAAGGGTTAAAGAGGGGGGGGGGGGGGGTTCTACGGGTGCGGAAAACTCGGCCTGCAGCCGAGTCTCACGCGAACCATTTTAGTAAGACTCGGGTGGAGAGCCAAGGATTAATTTATAAGAGGTTTTTTAATACGCTTCACCAATTTTGTTCCCAGCCACCACCCGTGAAGTTGCATGTAAATCATTGTGAACGGCTCCGTTCATTGATTGGGTACATTACATGATTCAGCTGGGGAGGAGAAATCGTGGAAGCCTCTCTTTGCAAACCTGTGTATATTTTGAAAACGGAGGAGATACGTGCCTCGAAAGCGTGTTGCTTTGCTGTCAGTTGTGTGGAATGTTCATTCGTACTATGCTGACGGTACGTATGTGGTTCATGTCAAGATTGGAGTGAGTATTCAAACATAGAACAGAGAGGTTCCAGGCTGTCCAAGAGAGTGCTCAATACCGAGTGGTAGAGCTGGTAGTGGTAGAGTGTTTGTTATTCAAACACAGACATGGACAGTTGCTTTTGTTATGCTGTGTGTCCTGAGTTTGTCGCTATACGCGTTTACGTGTATCTGTATGGCAAATGACAAGTTTGGAAACATTGAGCTTTCAAACATGGACGTTGCCAGTTCTTTTAGGCCAAAACAAATAATGACCTTGTTTTGGGTCGGCCGACCGGGCCATTTGTTCCCACATTCTGATACTTTTTTTTGGTCCCAAATGTATACGAACAGCGTGCCATGTGTGCAAGTGCACTCAACGAGTCATAACTCGGTCAAATCTCGACCAGATTGAACAATCGAACTATGT
>NC_088654.1:6999742-7135016 GCF_964019385.1 Sycon ciliatum | reverse complement strand
GGGACTGATACTACAGGACCAAACTACCGGACCAAACAAAAATTGCTTCAACCGGTCCTGTCCAGCCTACTTCCGCAGAACTGTGAAGTTAAGTTTAGTACGGTTCAGTTCGGTTCTCTCTCTCTCTCACTCCCTCCCTCCTTCCCTCCCTCCCTCTCTCACTCTCTCTCCCTCCCTCACTAACTCCCTCACTCCCTCCCTCCCTCCAACCCTCCGTCCCTCCGTCCCTCCCTCCGTTCCTCCCTCCGTTCCTCCCTCCTTCAGCCCCTCCCTCCCTCCCTCCCTCCCTCCCTCCCTCCCTCCCTCCCTCCCTCCCTCCCTCCCTCCCTCCCTCCCTCCCTCCCTCCCTCCCTCCCTCCCTCCCTCCCTCCCTCCTCCCTCCCTCCTCTCTCTCTCTCTCTCTCTCTCTCTCTCTCTCTCTCTCTCTCTCTCTCTCTCTCTCTCTCTCTCTCTCTCTCTCTCTCTCTCTCTCTCTCTCTCTCTCTCTCTCTCTCGCCCTGCCTCTCTCTCTCCCTCCCTCCCTCTATCTTTCTCTCTCTCTCTCTCTCTCTCTCTCTCTCTCTCTCTCTCTCTCTCTCTCTCTCTCTCTCTCTCTCTCTCTCTCTCTCTCTCTCTCTCTCTCTCTCTCTCTCTCTCTCTCTCTCTCTCTCTCTCTCTCTCACACACGCACACACACACACATCCCCCCCACACACATGGACACTCATACATACTCTATCTCTCTCATTTTTAATATTCGGCTGTTGGTAGGTTTCATTGGATTGCTGAATGGTGGAAGTGTTGTTGGCTCGCCCCAAGCCACTGCCTCTGCCGGTATTGTGGCTATGCACACGGACACCAATCTCAACCTCTACTACACTGGGCGTATCTCCAACATAAGGTAAGCATAGTAAGCCGTCACATTGAGAGATGGACAAGAGGATCTTTATTGCTTCAGCAGTGTGCCGATATGCAGCAGAGGTGTGAGGAAATAGGCCATTAGGAAGGAGCCAGGTACTTAGTGTGAAGACATGTTGCGAGGGAATAGGCGTTAGGAAGGAGCCAGGTACTGAGGGTGACGATATGTACATGGTGAAGTGTGAAATACATACCTGGAGAGTACTGGTGAGCCCTTTATTACCAAAACAGCTCGCTGTGTACAGCACTGGGTACCTATAGGTGTATGGCGTATGCTGTTACAAGCAGAGTGCTGAAGTCCCAGCTACTACCACCGCTCTGCTTTGCAGCAGTGCTTTCGTTAGTGCATGCACACTCTCGTACAAGTAAGGCAGAGGAGAATGTTATTGCAGCTCAGAGTTTCATGCTCTCGCCATGCACAAATATTCCTGAGATGTATAGTCACTGAGGCTGCTCTACGGAGAAACTGAATACAAAGGGACTGTTCACTGTTCTAAACCCAGCGTCTGTGAGACTTCTCCCTTTGTCCCCTTCGTTAGGGGCTGTATCTGCCACTGGACACTTGTGTTAGCTGTTAATCGATGGTCCACCGCTAGATGCAAACGAGAGTTCACTGGGACAGTGTTCGTTGATATGTCGAAAGCTTTCGACCGTGTTAAGCATGAACGTCTAGTTACAGTTTTGTTTTCCCTTGGTATAGCTGGAACTGCATTAGAATGGTTCACTGACTATCTCTCAGGGCGTTTCCAGAGTGTCAAAGTTCTTGACTCTGTTAGTGAAGCCGTCAGTTGCTCCCGTGGTGTTCCACAAGGTAGCGTCCTTGGGCCACTGCTTTTTGTGCCCTACACTAGTGAACTCCACACCATACTGCCACCGTCTGTACAGCACCAAGAATTTGCAGATGACATTGTCATTGACTGCTCCCATTTTGATCCTGCTGTAGTGTGCAGAACCTTCTAGCAAGCCATGACAAACCTTGCTACCTGGCTGGAGGACATTGGCCTGCTCCTCAATACTTCCAAGACACAAGTGCTCTTCATCCGGCCACGAGGCGCGGCTGCAATACAACCGGAGGTCTTCTGCAATGGCGAGAAACTTTGTGTGATCCATACAGCCCAGTACCTTGGTTTAGTCCTGGATAATGATTTATCCTGGGCTCCACATGTGGAGTATATTGGTCGCAAGACAGCGCGAACAATTGGTCAGCTCTGGAGGCATGGACGAGGACTGAGTTTGCTTGCCCGGCGAACGTGGTTCCTGAGCATGATCCTTTCCCAGCTGTGTTATGGTTCAAACAGTTTCTTTCCAGGACTTAGCGCACACCTGCTTGATCAGCTTGTAAAGATGTTCAAGGCTGGCATCTGTGCCACCTTGCAACAGCGGCTCTTGACTCCAACTGCCCCGCTGCTCTCTCTGCTCAGCATTGTTAGTCTACCACATACATCTACACACAAAATTGTCGTATTTGTTCATCGATGCATTAAACTCCTCCTGTAGCCCCCTTCTTCAACAATTATTCACTCGAATAGCCCCAGAGACTGTTCCGGAGGATCAGGGCACCACACGGGGACAAGTGTCGAACTTGCTTCAAGTTCCCTTTCTTCGTGGACCTGCGGGACGATCGACCATGATGTATCGGGGACGCATTCTCTGGAACGCTCTCCCCTCTGATTTTAGAGTGATAGGTGTCCCTGGTCCCTTCCGAAAAGCTTTTTCTGCCATTGATATACTTACCTTGTGAATATCCTCGCTATACCTTTATTATCTGCCATAAACTCCAACCTTCTCATCTATCAATCATTTGTGCATGCATGTCTATAAAATCAACCACGTATTCCTGACTCCATGAAATTGTCTTTCTATTCTTTGACTACATGAAATTATTGTCTTTCTATTCTGACTCCATGAAATTGTCTTCATATAATTTTTTCCTTTTCTTCTTCTGGTCCTTTCTGTCTTATATTATTATCATTTCTTGTTTTCCCTTGCATATCATCCCTTCATCATTCTGTGAGAACCTGTCCTATGGGCAGGTGAGAAGGCATCTCTGCCTGTTCATTTGGTGAAGTAAAAGAAACAACAACAACAACAACAAAACGACACCAGCACAAAAAGCCGCTGCCCTCAACGAATTCTTCATTTCACAGAGCAAGCTGTCCGTGGCCAATGCGAATGAGCAAACTCCAGCCATCAACACCACCCCTGACATCCTCAGTCCCCTTCAAGAAATCTCGACTTCCCAAGCTGAAGTCGAAAAACTCCTCGGCGGAGTTGAAAGCCCCGGGTTCGACTCTATTCCAAACCGCCTACTCAAAGAAGCGGCTAAGGAACTTGCACCGTCGTTATCGTACCTCTTTAATCTATCGTTCCAAACCGGAGAAATCCCACAGGAGTGGAAAGATGCCACCATTACTCCAGTACCCAAGCCCGGTGACCCAACCCAACCAACAAATTACAGACCCATCTCTCTCTTGAGCACTACATGAAAAATCCAAAAAAAATTGCACATCAACTCCTCTACAAGCACATCACACCCCACCTGCCCAACCAGCAGTCCGGATTCCGTGAGAAAGACGGCACTGAGCAGCAGCTCGCCCGTCTCGTCCATACCCTCTCCACTGCGAGAGACGACGGGAAATACGTCAATGCCTGCTTTTTTGATCTAAGCAAGGCCTTCGATCGTGTGTGGCATGCAGGCCTTCGAGCAAAACTCTCCCACTATGGTGTCCAGGGCAACGCCCTGGAGTGGTTCCGACGGTACCTGTTGGGGCGTCGGCAAAGGGTCCAGGTGGATGGCGACCTATCGCCTTTCCTCGAGATCCCTGCCGGCGTCCCTCAGGGACTTCTTGGGCCGCTTCTATTCCTCGTCTACACCATAGACCTTCCACATGCATGTGAGAATCCCGGCACCACCTGTAGCCAATTTGCAGATGACACCGCTCTGATTTCCATAGCGAGAACTCTTCAAGACTGCACCCGAAACCTACAACAGAGTGTCACCGCAGCTGAAGACTGGCTTCAAAGATGGCACCTGCTGGTAAACACAAAGAAAACAGTCATCCTCCCGTTCTACCACAATAACCGCCCCCTGAACAGCTACCCCAGATCACCCTCAGGAATAGTCCGCTTACCGTAGCACAAAAACACAAACACCTCGGAATAATCTTTCAGCATGACCTCCGTTGGACGGAGCATGTTGAATACATAGTCAAAAAATCACTCAAGTCTTTCAATATTCTTTTTAGACTAAAGTCTACACTCACCAGTGATGACTTTATCTCACATCTATCAGACATACATACTACCTATATTCTCATATGCGAGCAATGCTCTCACACCCTTGTCACACACTTCCCTTGACAGGCTAGAACGACTCCAGCGGAAAGCCGCCAGGATATGTCTCCACCTTCCCCTTTACACACACTTAGAACACTCCCACCTTTTGCATCGCATCAAATGGCCAACATTATTTTCACGCTTTAAAGTTAAACATATACTCTTCGCGCATTCTCTGCGCCACAATTATGCCCCACCACATATACTCTCGCTGCACACTGTTAGCAACGTGCAACCTTCGTATAATTTACGTCGCTCTCGTACTTGAGACTTGCCAACTCCGCGGACTGACCGCTGTCTCCTTTCTCCCCTGTACAAGGCCCTTCATTACTTTAATTGCTTGCCCACCCAGCTTCGCGAAATCCCTTCTCGTACTCCCTTCAAATCCCAGATATCCCTGCTGTTGCACAACTCTGTATGCTCGTGTAGCGACCACCCCTGCCCGTACACTTTTAAAGTACATAACTCTGTATGCTCTTGGAGCGACCACCCCTGCCCGTACACTTAAGTAGTCATTAACCCCTCGGCCCTGCCCACCCAATTCTTCCTCACTCTTTCTCCTATCTCACACTATTATCTCTTATTGGCCACTGGCTATCGTGAGAATAAAGATTTGAAACAACAACTGGATTTACCGGGAGCTAGCGGCCGTTGTGAGTTCACTTCGGGAACAGATACAATAATGCATTTTACGTTTCTGGTGTAGATTTCAGTTTCTCGATGGATGGAGAGTCCCCATGCAGCTAGGCAATGTGTTATTTGTTTGTTCTACCATACCCACTATTCGATGAAATTTCCCGGATGACCACAGAGGAAAAAACGTTTCTGTATATTTTGTCGGCACAGATTTCATCTCTCCAGCGCCTTCACAACCAAGGCACTGCAACCATATATTCATTGCTTACAAACCCTATATGACAAGCTTCTTACTGCCAGCCGCGTAGCATTAAAGAGAATATTTTCGTTGGATAGAATGACTCCCACCACTCTTCTATACAGTCATACTAACTTGTACGCCCTTGAGAAACGCCTTAACTTCAAAACCTATGTATTTGTTTACCGCTGGCTGAATGGACTTGCTAGTCCTCTTCTGCGAGACCGCTTTACCTTGCGCGCCCATGGTGCTCGCACTGCAGCCACCACCCATGGCCAAGTCTCTGCTGCTCTTGTTCTGCCCCCCGCTAACACCCGATATGGCTTTAGTGCAATTTCTTATTTGGGCGCTGCCAGTGGAATACACTTCCACCGGCTTGCCGCATGTCTAGTTCACCAGCTGAATTTCGCTCATCCATCAAATTATACCTAGGGTTCCCTGTAAAAAGGCGCTGACGCCTGTTGGGAATCCCCTAGTAAAAGAAGAATAAATAATAACAATAATAATAAACCGCAATTATCGCTTTCCAAATGTTCGCCATTAGGTCTCCGTTATTGGGGCTTGGGTACAGATTTCTTTTCAGTATATTATCATATTGTAATATTGGCATCATTGGGACGTTTGCATCAATTTCCCGCCGTTGAGTTTTGCGGGGCAAGTCCACTACAACCATACACACCTTGGTAACTCTACATAAAAGGTCATGGACGTTGCGAGGTCATACTCGTAAATGTACTAAAACCGGTTGTACCTGCCAAGTATGGGGTAACTTGCCCCGCAAAAAGGTGGCAGCCATCTTAGATGCATACATTGAATTCCATTGTACTGTATAATGATAGCAATGCCATTCCCACTGTCACTCATTTCACCATGGGTATCTGTATTGAATGTGTTGTCAATGTTGCTCTGCAGCGAGGCTAGTTTTGGTTCAATGCAGATGTCTTTCTCTGATGGACCGCAACTCCTCATGGCTAACACAACCGCGGTGAGATATGCGAAATTAACTCAATGAGAATGCAGACGATTGCAAAGGGTTGTTTCAATTTGTTCGCATGACCCTCTCAGGAAAACAGAAGCTCTTGTTTGCCTCTTCTCATATGACCAATGTAGTATTACCAGAGAGCAATACGAGTAGTGGGAAAGCCCTCGTCTATACTATTGCCTTATGGGTGTTCCCTGTACGGGTTTGTCGTCTTCAAACAAGAAGAAATAGGGCCCAGGCCCGTCACGTGCCGCCAGCGATGAAACCGTGACCTGCTGCTCGGTGGAGCTTCCTTCACCTCGCCCCCCCCCACACTTAATGCCACATGATATGCCAACGCTTACTTGCATGCTGTGTTGTATCTGATTGTGGCCCTGTGGATTCTTGTAAAAAAAGATGGGCGTGTGCATCAGTATTGCAAGGAACCAGCCAGCCAGGTACGCACCGGTCCAGTTCGATGGGTGTGTGAATAGGTATTGCAAGAAACCAGCCCGCTAGGTACGCACCGGTCCAGTTGGATGGGTGTGTGCACCTGGGTTGCAAGGAAATCAGTCAGCCAGGTACTCTGTCACCTGGTAGAGGTTGGGTGGCTCTGGCCTGTATGGGAGCATGCTCACCTAAACTAGTCCTATCATGTCAGGGTGTATTGTATGGTGTGTGAATGTGATGCCGTAAACCAGGGTCCTGCTTCTGACAAGAAACATTTGCTGTTTAGGAAATCAGCCTAGGCGCTCACTCACCTGGTAGAAATTGGGTGTCCCTGTGGGAATATGTTCGCCTAAACTAATCCACATTAGGGCGTATGGTATGGTGTATGATTATGGTGTATGCTGGTGATGCCGTAAACAGGGTGTTGGCTCTGACAAAAAATGTTAGATTTTTAGTAAATCAGACGGGTTTGAGCGATTCAACGTTTTCCACTCCATCCTCCAAGAACACCTCACTCCACATAATCATTGGCGGAGTTGGTGGTTCACAATGATGGAAGTTTGCAAAAAATCAAAATTTGAGATTCACCGCCTCTCGCAAAAATCGCAAACATGTTTGCATCTCAAGCATTACCCATTAGACAATATCTAGTACAGCTGTATGAGTTTAACACCATATTGTCGAGCTGACATACTGACGTGGACCTGGAAATCCAGTCGATTGACCGGGGCCGGCGCCCTCAGCGCATACAGAACGCTGCATGCAGTGCACATGTTGATCCGATGCGACCAGCGCGCTGCAGCGCATGAAATGCATGTGTGTACCGCTTACCCACGGCTGCATGGCCAGCGCCCAGGGGCCGCTAGACGTGCGACCGGATTTCCACCTCCACAACAGTACAATGTAGTTCACCTTGTTACCGTTTTCAGAGGGAAGTGAGTAGATCAGACCCACCAGAAAGTGGTCAAAGACGGAAATCTCATTGCTCCTTTTACCCATAGAGGGTGGTGGCATTCCTACAGGTGCGGAAAACTCCCCCTCCTGCCCAGTCTCACGCAAACCATGATATTAACTGTTTTTGAGGGAATGAGACAAACGGGAAAAGTCTGAAGAAAAAATTGACTGTCACCACCAGTCCTCGAACCAGGGACCCTCGCTTGTAGCCAGCGATGCTCTAACCACTGAGCTATGGTGTAGTCGTCAGACCATGACAGGGAATTTTCTAGAACCGCCCCAACCGGTTTTTGACCGGTTGGAATTGTTGGCGACCGGTTGAAAAGTTACAAATCAGTTCCAACCGCCCGTACTTTTCTGTGGGTGAATGGAGCTGTGAATGGTCAAACGCTTTTTTCTGGACGGATACTTCCAGCGAAGCCGCGTGGGCTGGTACTAGGGTCACGAGTTTGTACGGCTTGCTACACTCCAGCACCAAGAAATCTGTTAAATTGCTGTCGAGTGCCATATTTGGGTTGTATTTTGAAAAATTTTTCCGGGGGACCCCCGCACCCAGACTCTTCATTGGACCGAAACCAGTTGGAAATTCGTCCTAGAATATACCCTGCATTATGTTCAATTTTTTTTAACTGTTTTGAATTTTGTATTTTTCTGTACCGACGCAGGCCCATGGTAACTTTGCACTCAGCACCACGCAGCTGAATGAGCTGTACACTTCAAGGACCAGTATTGATGTCAGGCCGCCACCAAGCAACTCCACTGGCTTTACACCTAGTCTGCTGGCTGGCCGAGTAGTTCGATTCGGGCCGTTGCAGGACCTAGAGAACTACCTCCGAGGAATGACGACTCTAACAGGTGGGCATGACTCACCAAATCTGTTCTTTGAGTACCGGATTTTACAACGGTACTAGCATGGGAAGAAAAATAGAAAATTCATACTCTTAAACACCCTAATCAGGACTCGCTTTAATTTGATCAAGAACCAGTTTTTCGTGTGTATGTATGTGTGTGTGTGTTTGTATGTGTGTGTGTTTGTGTGTGTGTGTGTGTGTGTGTGTGTGTGTGTGTGTGTATGTGTGTGTGTGTGTGTGTGTGTGTGTGTGTGTGTGTTTGTGTGTGTGTGTGTGTTTGTGTGTGTGTGTGTATAGTAGCGTGTGACTCTACAGGAGTCAGTTAGGAATTTTGTAGCTCTCATCGTTTGATTAGTTTTTGTTAGTTTTCAGTTCTCAGGGACGACTCTGGGCTTCCAGGGTCGTCCCTGGGACAGTTCCCAGTAGAAGTCCACAGCGGAAAGTAAACAGAGCAGATTACAGGACGAACTTCGGGTGTCATCACTCTGACTCTGTTTTCCGCTGTTGGACCCATCGCGAGGCCTTGCAAGCCCGCGAATGGAGCCATCTACCGCACGCAGTAGGAGACGAAAGGAGTTTACCCTGAGCGGTGGGACGTGGAATGTCCGCTCATTGCTCGAAAGT
The DNA here is from genome assembly GCF_964019385.1 of Sycon ciliatum. Lineage (NCBI taxonomy): Eukaryota > Metazoa > Porifera > Calcarea > Leucosolenida > Sycettidae > Sycon > Sycon ciliatum. The sequence goes on along the minus strand of NC_088654.1, from coordinate 7,126,069 downwards.
GAAGGACCCGTCCAAACAGCATCCACTCGACATCAAGTAGCTGACGACAAGAAAATTTATCGGATAATTCAAATTTTCAAACGTCTTGGATTGGAAATAGTTTGTCTTCAAGAGACCTACTGGCTGGATAAGAACGTCTACAATATCAACGGAGCAGTGCTAATTTTGTCTGGAAGACCTTCACCTGGCGAGGGAGAGTCGTGTCGAAGGGGTGAAGGTGTTGCGATTCTGTTGCTGGGAAATGCAGCTCGCGCGTGGCGTGACGGCGGTTGTCAATACGACGCCCGCAGCTCTCGGATTGTGTCAGCGCGATTGAAGTTTGATATTCATGGGTGTTCACCGGTATGGTATACTGTCATCTCCGCATATGCTCCGACGTTCGCCAGCAAGCGAATGGCCAAGGAACAGTTCTTTGCGGACTTGCAAGCGACTTTGCCACGGATGGGCACAGAAAAGTTTATTCTGTTGGGTGACTTTAACGCCAGAGTTGGATCCCGTACGCATGCTGACGCTGATGAGTGGTCGGGGCCCACATGGAGTGGGTGAGATGAACTCTGCAGGACGTGAGCTGTTGGATTTTCTTGCAACTATTCAGGCGATGGTGTATAACACATGGTTCTGCAAGACAGAGGATAGGAAGTGGACCTAGCAACATCCAAGGTCAAAGAGATTTCATTGTATTGATTTTGTCATCACGTCACAAGCTGACTACCACCAATGTATTGATGCTCAAGTTATAAGAAGTGCGGAATGTGGGAGCGATCACAACCTGGTGGCTGCGCGTTTTGTAGTAGGCCGTCTGCAGCGCCGCTCGCGTTGTGTGCAAACGAAGAAATGTAAGCGGTTTGATGTTGCACGTTTGAAGGATGTCCACAGCACTGACTCATCTGGAAACATCACACGAGTTGCTGATGTCTATCGTGAATGCCTCACAAACAGTCTGCAACAGCCGAATGAACATACCACCGTTGAATGCAAATGGTCGAGGTTGCGCACCGCGGTCACCGAGTCTGCAGAGGAGACCCTCGGTTTTCAGAAACGTCGTCAACCAGATTGGTTTACTGAGAGCAAAGATACCCTCGAACCCTTGTTGAATGAAAGGAATCAGCGATAATTATCAAGAATGGATTTCAAGTGGCAGGTCTGATGACACGTGGAACAGGTTCAAGGCTGCCAGGAGTAAGGCAAGAGCTGCTGTCCGCTCTGCCAACAACTCCTGGTTCACCAACAAAGCCTAATCTCTTGATGGTGCACGGTTCAGTTCCTCACGGGTGTGGGCATGTGTTAAGGATATGCAGGCTGCCAAGCAGGGATTACGCCCTGTGTCTACTGCCGCTATTAGGGATGCAAATGGCAACATCTGCAAATCTGTGGAGGAACAAGGTGGACGATGGTACCAACATTTCGATGGCGTACTCAACATCCCTAGCACATTTGATCCATGTGCCATTGACGAAATAGACCAGCAGCCTATCAACCAGAACATCGCTGGCAAGCCGGATGCACCAGAGATGGCGCGAGCTATTCGACAACTCAGCAACGGCAAGGCCGCTGGCGCCTCGGCTATCCTGCCTGAGTTGGTCAAAGCGGGTGGTGAGAGTTTCATGGAGGCACTGTTGAATCTGTTGCACCATGTCTGGGATGACGAGGCTGTTCCGCAGGAATGGGTAGACTGCAATCTTGTGCCAATCCCAAAGAAAGGTAACCTCTCATTGTGTGATAATTGGTGTGGCATATCACTCCTGGCTGTTGTTGGGAAAGTTGCTACTCGAGTACTTCAGTCCAGATTACAGATTATTGCGGAGAATATTCTACCCGACTCCCAGTGCGGCTTTCGTAAGGGTCGATCTTGCACAGACATGGTGTTTGCAGTTCGCCAAGTCCTGAAGAAGTTGTACGAACATCGCTGCCCGGGATACGTTGTCTTTGTTGATTTACGTAAGGCGTATGACTCAGTAAACCGTGAATGCATGTGGCTGGTTCTCGCGAAGGCAGGGGTCCCTAGTAACATCGTAAACATCATCAAGTCGTTTCACACCTCCATGTCGGCTAATCTCTCCATCGGGTCAACACCCATCCAACCCATTGCAGTGAAGAGTGGTTTGCGGCAGGGCTGTTGTATGGCACCAGTCTTATTCAACATATTCATGTGGGCTGTTTTCCAGAGATGGTCCAGAGTGGTTGAGCATGTGCCTGGTATCGGCGTCCCGTTGGCATTCAATCCTGGGGGCTCGCTTTATTTCAAGAGAAAGCGTACTGACGATCAGACTACCATCAACGACTGCCAGTTCGCTGACGACTCTGCACAGTTTGCCACTACCCGTACTGCTGCTGCTCTTGCTCTGGATATGTTCATCGATGTCTCGTCTGCATTTGGTCTGACGGTCAATCTGGACAAGACCAAATTTATGGCGGTTGGCTATGGTATCACGGATGATGACCGACTTCCTCTTCCTGTGAAGAATGGCACATTGGAATGTGTGCGTGAGTTCCGATACCTGGGTGCTGTTATCCATGATTCTGGCCGATCTCACAAAGATGTATCGACCCGTGTTTCATCTGCCTCCCGTGCTTTTGGAGCGCTCCGTCATGCTGTCTTCAATGACCACAATCTCTCTCTGCGCACCAAGCGTCTGGTTTTCGAGGCCTGTGTTCTGTCCTTACTGCTCTATTGTGCGGAGACGTGGGTACCGCTGCAAAGTGATGTGCAACGGATCACGACCTTCTACTACCGGTCGCTTCTTTCCATCATGAGTGTTGCACAGCGGGATGTGTGGGACTTGAAGATAGCCAAGGACACGATTCTGAAAACATGCTGCAGCAAACCCACTGGATATCCCGACCGCCTCATGCAGAGAAGACTGGAATGGCTTGGGCACGTGGTACGCATGCCTGAGGAGCGGATGCCGCGGATGTTGTTATTTGGCACATTGCTGCCCACACGCCCAGCGTGTGGCCCGCGGAAACGATGGCGCGACGCAATTAGAGTCAACCTGCGACTAATAAACATCGCCGACGAGTCATGGTTTGACACAGCGCAGGAACGATCTGAGTGGCGGCAAGCTTATCGAGCAATACAACCAGCTCAGAAACCGGCTCGGGAGATAGTCTGCGAGGTGTGCCGGCGTGCATTCGCTCAGCAGCAAGATATCGCCCGCCACAAGTGCATCATGGAACGGCGTAAACCAGTCCAGCAGCAAGCCAACAGCCGCCAGTGCTCCCAGTGTCACCGATGGTTTCGGAGTGCGGGTGGCATTGCAGTCCATCGCTGTGTCCAGTCCAATTCTGCCCCGAATGTTGCCAATGCCATAAGCTCTTCACCTGTACGCCTATGTATTCCGAAACCGTGCTATAATGCTCACTGTCCCATTTGTGAACGCTGCTGTAAGTCGATCCGGAGCTTTGCTATCCACAACTGCAACCGATCCACCAGGCGCCCAACTGCTGATGAAAGGGACAAGTTCCAATTGCAATGTCAGAATTGCCAGAGGCGTTTCAAAAGGCGAAACGACTTATCCCGTCACCAACGCTCATGTCTCCTCTCGTCTCCGTCTCGCTCAACGAGAAACACGTGACCTACATGGCAGTGTATACCAGGACCAGGACCAGGTGTGTATGTGTGTTTTGTGTGTGTGTGTGTGCGTGTGTGTGTGTGTGCGCGCGCGCGCGCATGTGTGTGCATGGACGCACGTGCACGTGTGTGTGTGTGTGTGTGTGTGTGTGTGTGTGTGTGTGTGTGTGTGTGTGTGTGTGTGTGTGTGCAATAGACGAATAGCTCGGCGTTGTGGGAAGCCTATTCACTTCTCTTCTTCAGTACATTTATAGACAACCAGCCGTACAACAGTGACTTGATGATCGATTGCTGCTTTAATCACTGGCTGACAAACTCTTGTTTCTTGCAGGTCAGTTGAATCTTGCCATAACACCAGCATTTTGCCAGTCTCCCAACTCCTCCAGCTGCCAAGGTCAGGGTGGCCTACTGCAGCTCAGATACAACCAAGTGAGTGAGATACATGTATGGTGCATTGTGGGTAGATTTGCAGGGAGGGGAAGAGAGAGGTGGGGGGGGGGGGGGGGGGGGGGGTGTAGAAAAGTTGTGCAGTATGGACGGGTATGAAGGTGGTTGAACAGTGCAGAAAATGTTGCTGGTAAACATTCAGCGGAAAGTGCAACGTATGGTAGCGTGTAAATTTTCCCTTGACCCCGTTTCACTTCCCTTTTATGATTTTTCCCAGCCACCCTTCCAGGAACCTTCCCCGCTCAGCATCCATTTACTTTTGGAAAATCTGGAAAGGGGAAGGGAGGGAGGGAGGGAGGGAGAGAGAGGAATTGCGATCAATACAAGCAGACAGACAGTTAGCTTGTCGTAACAATGCCCTGCTGCATGCTGTGCTCTCCTGTTTTCAACAGACCAGCTTACGGCTTACGATCAGTCTGTACGTGGGAGGACTTGCCAATGGGATTGAGCAATGTGGATTCTGGTCTTCAGGCAAACTGATCATCGATCTCATGCCCTTGGTGGGAAAAGGAGTCTATGCTGGCTCGGTCTTTGTAAGCATCTACGTGCATATTGCACAAACACAATCACACACACACACACGCACGCACGCACGCACGCACGCACGCACGCACGCACGCACGCACGCACGCACGCACGCACGCACGCACGCACGCACGCACGCACGCACGCACGCACGCACGCACGCACGCACGCACGCACGCACGCACGCACGCACGCACGCACGCACGCACGCACGCACGCACGCACGCACGCACACACACACACACACACACACACAAACACACACGCACACACGCACGCAAGCATGCATTCATGCACGCACGCATGCACGCACGCACCCACGCACGCACCCATGTACGCACACACACACACACACACAAGCACACATGCACACACACACACACACACACACACACACACACACACACACACACACACACACACACACACATACTTCCTCCGTATACAAAAACTTCGTGACTTTTTTTGAACGGTGTTTTTGAGCAAGAACCTGCTCAACGAACGGCACCAAAGGCTGTCATCGACAGCCCACGTCCATGTCGAGGTTAGTTTGGTTGATCCCGAACAGATTGTCCACGGACGCTATGCGTGTGAGGACGTTGCCGACAGAAACTCAAGAGTCAAATGCAAAAAAACTAACACTTGCTTGCTCGAAACTGACACAGTGACGAAGTGTAGCTCGTGGCTGGAACACGGAGTCACGCGGCACTCGCTGCCCTAAAACTGGCCAGGCTCGTACTTGCGGTGCGCGGCCCCATAGATCTAGGCAGCGTGAGAACATAGATTTGTTTCGCTCGCACCGCAAGATGAAACATTTCAGTCGTCGTGCAACCAGCGCAGACTCAGGATCAGAATGTCGATGGCCTGGCTTTCTTCGCCTCTCTCCAGTCAGTCGTCTCCTTTGTCGTCAAGAGGAATCTCCTCGAAGCCATTGTAGAATGCTTGGGAGGATTATCCTGGCGCGAAAATGCGAAGCGTGTGGATGTGCTTGTACGACTCGTTTCACGGCATAATGGAGGTCGCGGGTTGGAACGACTGAATATAGTCGACACTGATGCGTGCACAGCTCTAGAGATGAAGAGGACGTAGCCAAAGTGCAGCGTCGGATCATCACTGCAGGTGACAAGAATCTAAACGAAATGCGAGCAGAAGCAGTGACTGTTGGCGATGCGGAGTCAGCGTCGTCAGGTGCCAATGACATGAGCGACGAAGACTCTGAAAAAACTCAATCTCATTCGTCTGAGTTGCTTTTTTCTTTGTATATAGCTTGTAAACAGGTTAGACAATGCCACGAGTGTTATTTCGAGTCAAACGGAACAATTCCAGAGCTGTGCGCAGCTTTAAAAAAAGTCACGAAGTTTTTGTATACGGAGGAAGTACACACATACACACTGCATGTAAATCATAGTACGGTAATCACATGTTCAGTCACATGATCCATCACCTCACAAATCACATGAACACGCACATGATTGCATATATTTCTCAACTTGTTACCTGTATAGACATGGTCTCGTAATAGTAGTTCCATCATTCCCTGTAACATCGCTTTAAGAAGGGAACGAAAACCAAACAAAATCAGATAGCTGTGTCTCCTAAGCTGGTTGTGCTGGATGACTTTGATGCATGCACATATTGCACACTATCATGTAAATTAATAATGCAATTCCAACTCCATCACAAGTGCTCTCTGGCCGTTTTAGTAAATGCAAATTTCCCTCTCTATCTAATTCCTCTGCGTCATAACAATTGTCGCTTCCCAGAGCGATTTTTCAAATTCATTTGTCCAATCGAAGCAAAGAAATCAGCTAGAAATTGAGGTCGAGGATTTCTGACGGACTAAGTTTAAGTTTGTGGCATCCCGCTTCGCTGTACATGCCGCTGAGGTCGACATCCTCACCAGACTTTGGAGGCAAACCCTTCAGTACTCAACAAGACGCTGAACGAGACGCGCGTTCAAATTCAGGTCATGAAACTTCGTTTTCAAGCGATCCATGCCTCCAGGTGGCAGGCTATGATGGCTAAACAGAATTTTTGAAGTACACCATAACGACGTTGCAGCAGGATAGGGTAAGCAGCTCTGCACCTTCTTTCCTTGACGAAGGCTTTTCTGATTTTGTTGGTGTTCTCAGACCTGCTACCTTTGCAGCAAGATGCGCCGCACGTAGGGATTTTTCTAGGAATTTGAGTACACCTTATTCTTGCAATCGTCAACTTCAGCATTTCAAATTCAGGGGAGATACTAGGATACAAATGCCCGAGCTTGCAGTCTTGACAAATGCCCACTCAAATGATGTGGGCTGGCACAATCTCCAGAAAAATATACGCGCTCTGGGGCGAAATAGTGCAGAGTGCGACAAATTTGTTTGATGTGGAAAAGAGCTGCGACACCACCACGGCTTCCGTGACAAGTAGACATTGCGTAGGAAGGGTCGTACTAATGTTCGAACACAGAAAACAGCGATTCAGACAGTCCGGCTAAGACAAGCAAGGCACACAAACTGCGACGTGTGAAGTGACAATTGTAGTGACGCGGACCAAGTATCTTGCTCTCTATCTCTCTCTTCTTTCCCAGCCTCTTAGACACTCTCTCTCTGTCTCTGTCTCTCTCTCTCTCTCTCTCTCTCTCTCTCTCTCTCTCTCTCTCTCTCTCTCTCTCTCTCTCTCCATGCCTGTGTGTATATTTGCATGGGCGCTCTGCAACCTTGCCTGTTCTCTCACCTGGACCCGTCATCAGCGCACAATTAATGTCTATCTTAGCCGTCAGCAGCAAGACCTCTTCAAGGACAACAAGGTGGAGTTCCGCACATGTAAGTTCTTATTGATTTTCAGGGGTGGCTTCATCGGTTTTGTTTCTGGATTGCTAGTATGCAGCATCCCGGGGTCACTTAAGACTATGGATAGTACTGCTGTTGTATGTGAAGAAAATTATTATTGTTATCAGCCTTTTCACGTTGGCATCAACAAGCAAGCTTGGCTAGTCTTCGCTTAGGCCGAATGGAATGAAGAATGAGTAACAAGCAGGGTCAAGGAGGTGCTTATACGCATGCAATTGCAGATCAGACAACACAGAAATATGAAAACAGTCCTAAAACACACACGCACTGTCAACTGTCCCGGCCATGATTTCAGTATCGTGCAGTACTCGGCAGTTATCGGACTTTATTTCCTGAAGTGCAACCCATGCCCTTCCAGGTATTGATCACTTTGTGAGCAGAGAGGACTCAACCTACCTTGTACCGTATGTAAGTTATTGACAAGGGTATTTTTTCAGGGTTGGGATATTGTGATCATGTGTGAGACTCAGCCCTGGGATTGGAGGCCGGGGCGAGAGCAATACCCAGTTAGGATGTAGATTTTGGCTGAAACCTTTTGGAGTCGGGAATCATGGGAGATGCGGAAGGGAAAAGGGCTCCATTGGCTCACGGCGAAGTCCGGGTTTCAGTTCCTGGAGGGAGCACATGCATAGCGTTTACCCAGTAAGCAGTTGGTGTGTTGTGTCCATTGGCCGTTGCTGGTTTTGATGCTACCATAGCAACCTGACGCTTACACCACTCGCCAAGCAATCAGCATGCAAACGAAAAAGAAGTTCTTTCTCTTTGGCGCCAACTGCTTTGGTGTCCGGCTGGCCAACTCAGCCGTCGTCGATGGACGACGTAAGACCCTGAACTACCACAGTGGTGATATCCCCAGTGCGTTGGTGTTGCGATGGCAACCGGATGTGCTGATGTTCTCTCCGTTGCTTACATTCGTGAATCGGAAAGCTTCTTTTATGGGCAAAATATGCACAATGAATGGAAATGCAACACGAAAATTGGTAACAAAAAAAATTGGCAAGCCTTACGTGCTGGCATTTGTTCACGGTCTGTTGTTTTCCTGTTGTTTGTTAGATTCGCTTTCCCACAGCAATACCCTCGGGCAATTTGGTTCTCTGGTCTACAACGAAGTTGTCCATTTAGTCAGCAGACAGGCACTAGCTATCACTGTCAAGATCGAGGAGAACACGGTGGGTACAACCGCTGATCGTTTGGAATCGTTCCTCTCTCGCCGGGCCTTTGTAACAGTGGAGAGGACAACTTGGGAGTACAGCCAGGCAGCAATAGAGAGTATATTGAAAATGGCAGTTCATGATAATTTAGTGCTACAGTAAAACCTGGTTCAAGCGACCTCTGGGTTTAGCGACCACCTGCTCTTAACGACCATTTCTTCATGCACCGACAGTTCTACACAGACACTGTGGGACCTGGTTCTAAAGACCACCTGGGTTTAACGGCCGCTTTTGCTTGCACTGTGGGGTGTCGCTTAATTAAACCAGGTTTTACTGTATTTTTCGTTATCCTTACTTATTTCACCCTAGGTACAGGCATTGCTGCCTTCTTGCTGTACTGTGGGGTGTTGTGAGCTAGCTGAGTTTGAATTTGCCTTTGCGCTCAACTAGCTCAGACAGCTCTGACAATGCAGTAGCTTGGAATTACACAATTTGGCCGTGTTTGTTATATCCAAAACCCATTTCCGGCCATATAACAAATTTACCGTATATTGGAGATACTGGCCGAGGCGCTTATTAGTTCACAAGCCCCAAAATTTCACCCAATTTGAAAAAATCCACAAAAAAGTCCCGAAGAGTTTTGGCACTTATTTCAGATAGGTGGTAATAAAATCACGGTTATTATTTCCGACCACACGGTATCGTCCCCAAGAGTGTGCAACTCCCACGTACCCTGCTTTGAAGTCACATAATAGACTTTCAATGGGAGTACAATGTAGGTGAGGTTATAGCAGTATGACAAGATTATTTTTTTAACCGAATCCAACCTTAAAATCAGGTTTGTGGAAGCTCAACTGAGATGTTTGAATAAATCATCTACCCTGTACAAAGCACCCGTGTCTGAATGAAGTCTGCACCTCCGGTGTCCACGGCAAACTGGTTTCTTTTGACATCACTGACGTTGAATGCTTTCACCTTGAGAATGGGCCATGTCCGAAAATTTGGTGAATTTTAAAATTATTTATTTATTTTGAAGTGACGTGTGCGGCGAAGAGACCGTATTTGGAAAGTTCGAGTTGAGATACTCTAATGTATGGGTGGTTGCACTGGCGTCTGTGAGTTCTTAGAAACGTTTGTCACTGACGTTGTCTGTTCTTGTTTTCATTGCCCGTCGATCATGCAGCCCAACGTGTTTGTAGCCATAATCCCGGACAACTTCATGTTCCGAGCGCCCGGCTTTCTCACCTACAAGTTTTCCAGCGGCGACACCATCAATAACATCAGCGTCTTCACGACGTATCCGAACGGCACGCTATACACGGGAATCAATGGCAGCTACGTTCCCGACTACGAAATTGCGAGCGTAATGAACGTCGAACTGGATCTGTACGTCAACAACCAGTTCCATACCCAGCTTAATGTGACGGTATGTACAGGTTCTGGAGCAGTGTGGTTTGACCAGCAATCCAACCCCACAAGCTAGCACATAGTATGTACTCTTGGTATCACCCATAACCATGCTGGTCGTACGGGATATTGAATTGTCATTGGCAATAGAACAACCTATGTGCTCTCATAGAACAAGCTGTTATTTTCGACGCGCGTAGCAGCAGCGGAGAGAGAGAGGTGAGAGAGAGAGAGAGAGTGAGAGAGAGAAAGAGAGAGAGAGAGAGAGAAACTGCACGACATATTGGACCATGGCTTTAAATTCGTAAACCAAGTAAGACGGGGATGCCCGCATGGCCTTGGTCTTGGTATCATTGCACTCATGAAGTTACAATGACCTCTCTTTCTGACATTCAGGTTGACATCCTTGATATCAACGACAACTACCCTGTTTTCACCAGTGCCTCTAATGTGACCGTCAATGAGGACATCGGTCTTGTGCCAGACTCGGCAGTCATTACCACGGTGAGTGTCTGCCTGTGATGGGGGCGCTGTCTTCTCCAGCGGTATCTTGACCTCTGCATGTGGGATAGTTTTAAAACACACAGGCCGGCAGAGTTAGGGAAATTTGAACAATGGTGTCTTCGCACTGCAGAAACAAGCCCGCTTTTAAGACTCATTTGCGGGGGACATCAGGCAATCGGGGTGTGGCATTTGATGCAGATATGAGACACGAGTTTGCAAAAAGTCAATTGAGGGGGGCCAACAATGCTCTAACTGGTGTGTGTTCTTGGTGCAGTATATTCGTATGCCCAGCATGTCCTCTACTTTCTGTCTTTGCAAAAGTACACTTCTACTGGTGGTTACTTTGGGCTCTTTTCGACAATTTCTGCATTAGTGGACGTCCTGGAAGTGTAGTTGCAAGTCGAACACAATAGACTTGCACAGCAGTGTATTGTGATGAGTCATTCACACAACCCACGGACAACCCACGGAAGCGGAAAGGTGGTTCTTGACCAGGGAGTTGAACGACTCCTTGTTCTTGACCTGCCCGGTACGCGAACCCGTCGAATTTCTTTTCTTTTCTTTTTTTTATTGGCACAACCTCTGGCTGGACCAGAAAATGTTCTAACTTGGGAAAATGCCGAAAGAAAACTAAATTCTTATAATAGTATAATAGTCATCCAATCATCCACGGCTCACACAGCTCACCATCGGCTGACACAGCCCACCATGGGCTCACACAGTTCACCATGGGCTGATACAGCTCACCATGGACTGACACAGCTCACCATGGACTCATACAGCTAAACATTGACTGACACAGATCACCATGGCCTCACACAGCTCACCATGGGCTCACACAGGGAATGAGTCCTGTATGAGAAGGGAACGAAAACGTTTGGTTGAGAAAATCTTTGATTTGTTTTTCTAGACTGATGTGGACAGCGTATAGGTGAATGACTATTGTGCTATTCTAAGAATTGGAACCCTTCCAAATTGTTATACTGAAAACTAATTGTGCATATTTGCTGTGCTACCCCTTTTGCAGATTGAGGTTTCTGACAGTGACATCACTGCTATCTATGGATTACCACTTGTCAGCATTCTGAATGCAACCAACGAAATCGGCAAGGACAGAACAAGCTATTTCTCCCTCAGCCAGGTCAGCAAATGATGTGAATTCAAGGGTCGAGTTGATAAATTTTGAAGTCTGTGTTTGCCAATCTCAGGGTTTGAGTTATATGAATTTTGGTTTTTGTGAATTCTGGAGTTTGAGTTTGCCAATTTTAGATTTTGATTTGTCGAATTCTTTTAAACTTACAAGCAAATGGCTGGTCTTCTTCGACATTCTTTTGACAACTCACAACCCACTTCTCTCTCTCTCTCTCTCCCTCTTTCTCTCTCTCTCTCACTCTCTCTCTATCTATCTATCTATCTCTCTCTCTCTCTCTCTCTCTCTCTCCTAAATGCAGTCGAAGGCCGGCGGCCCAGCTAGCATCAACCGTACTAAAGTACTGGATTACGAAAGCCCTGGTGATCGCTGGTTCAGGCTGGAGTTGCAAGCAATCGACGGAACTCCGCAAGACAATAATCGCAAGTCATCAGTCACCGTAAGATGGGGGGGGGTTGGTCGCCTTTTTTCACTATGAACACAAAAAAACAAGAGAAAGGGGATGTTGGGACAGTTTGCCGATGTACTGAGAGCAACTCTACGGACCAGAGGTCTCCGTGTTGACGTTGCAATCAGGCATCGTAAATGGGGAAAGTGGTTGAGGTGTTGCAGAAGAAGACACTAGAACAGACCGAAGAGGGTACCATGCTCTGCTTTTGTTTTGTCTTCGTTCTCTTTCTGTGATGATCCTGGAAAAAGCCACTTGTACGGGCAAGTCCTCATGCATACCATCAAACTAAAGTGATTGGGGAAATCAAATCAAAACAAAATTTGGACACAAAAGCTATACAACATTGGCATTATTGTTTAGACCAGGAGGTGATCAGGGAAATCAAGTCAACTCAACTCATTTGTGAATGATTCAACACAACAGCAACTTTACGTTGATGATTATGTTGTTATGGACTCAGATGGAGAGCCAAGGTTTAATTTATACAAAAGAGAAAAACCAAGGAACTACAAGTTACGCTATACTGTCCAGTGTCCACTAACACCACCAGTTACTAAACAATCAGCTCATGCGATAACATTGCACGACACTGACCGGCGGTACTGACGTTCTACAACTAACTGGCTAACAGCTCTAGCACATCTTGGACGCGCACTCCAACAGCCTTCCAACTTATGTCTTATTCTCCTTCTATCTATCTATCTATCTATCTCCCTCTCTCTCCTTCCCTTTGCTTCTTCAGACAATCTTCATCTCGCTGAAGGACCTGAATGACAACCGTCCTATGTTTGACCAGAAGTTCTACACCGCCAAGGTCGAGAAGACATTAGCAGTGGGGCTAGTTATACTCTCGATTGCCGCTACTGATGCGGTAAGTACGAGGATAAAAGAAAACCTCTTTAGGACGAACTGCAGGTGATCAATGGTATTTGTGTACTATATAGGGAGGTATTTGTATTCAACTCGGATGGTGAGCCAATTAAATTATGGTGAAAAAGGAGCAGGAAAATGTCTCCAAATGTCTCAGTACTCCTTGTCAGTTTTGTGCCATTTTGTCGCGCTCGCTGAACGGATAAGATCTGGTTACATTGGTGGACAGTTAGTCATAACTCATAACACTTCTTCCTTCTCCTTTTCCACCGGTATTTTTATTCTTATTGTATACCCAGTAAAATACAGTCATTTATTTAATATAGGGTTTGGAATTCTTGTTCTTCTAAAGCGAAAGTTTGTCTCAGCAATGTTCATCATAACGAGGTTTCACTGTACCTGGCCTAAGCCTGCCGTGTCCAGCCTTTCCTGGCCTCTCTTGGCCTTGTCTTGCTTCCCTCCTAACTTGCTCTACCATGCTAAGCACTGTCTCCCCCCAGACTTCCCGTTCTCCCTCTAGCTTGCTCTGCCTATCCCAGCCGTGCCTCGTCTTGCCTTGCCCGGCAATACCCTGCTCGAGAGTTAGAAGTAGAAGTAAAGTACTCAAGATGTAGTTGTGAGTAGGTATTCATTTTTCTTGCCCTTGTACAGGACTCTCTTCTAAACAGTCAGCTAGCCTGCAGTGTTGCGACAACAGACGGTTCCCCGCCTCATCTCTTTGCCGTCAGCACAGTGAGGGTGGGCAGCCGGTACGTCTGTGAACTCAAGCGCAATGCCACGCTGGAGTTGGAAACACGTCGCCACTACAACCTCTCACTGACGGTAAGGTTAGCAACTTGTACGGCTACTTTCTACGTGAACCTACTGTAGGTGATCAGCGGCTATCACCTTGGAAGGCCTTTTTTCCTCTTCCTTTTTCTCATATCAGTATTTTCATCACTTTTGCAAGAACTGTGGCAATACGCTCAGTGAGAAGGCAGAGTTTACATGCGCTCATGGTGAAGTGAAATAAAGCTAAACAACAAACAACAACAAAGGCTATTTTCTAAGTGAACATACGTGACTAGTTTGGTTTCACCATTTAGGGTTAAGCGGATTGAAGGATAGAGTGGAATTTGAGAGTTTACACATGTTATGCTTTCCCTTTATGGACTCCAGCATGTGTGTGTGTGCGTCTGTGCATTCATGTGTGTGTGTGTGTGTGTGTGTGTGTGTGTGTGTGTGTGTGTATGTGTGTGTGTGTGTGTGTGTGTGTGTGTGTGCGCGTGTGTGTGTGTGCGTGCGCGCTTGCGTGTGTGTGCATTCATGCGTGTGTTCACATGCATATCACTCTCAAATCCCCACCCCACCCCCTTCACATCTCTATCACACACAAACGTACAGGCTATAGACATGGGACGCCCAATGCTGAGCCAGTCCGTCCCAGTCCATGTGCAAGTGGTCGATGAGCCGTTCAAGCTAGTCGTGCAATTCCCACCGCCGTTCCTGACCGTTTACAACTCGTCATTTTTCATCAGCAGTCTTGGCAACACGGCGAACTTCAGGTTAGTCCTCCATGCCTGACAAACAACACTCTCATAGCAATGGCACAACCACGTCCTGATGTCATGCTGTCTGACGAGTGTTTCTTAACACGACACTCTAAGTAACAACAGAACAGGTTTTGGTTACTGTTCTTGCTGTGTGAGTATTGCATGGCTGGCTCTGTCCACTGCACATAGAGCACTATACACAACCTGAGTATTGCATGACTGGCTCTGTCCACTACACATAGAGCATTGAACGCAGCCTGAAGATCTTAGACAATTGCCTTGTCTTGTTTGGGAAATTTTCTGGAAAGAACTCCAGAACGCCCGTGATCGGCAGAGTCAGCGCCGGTCCCAGGAAACGTCGGACGACGCAAATGCAAAAAATGAGCATAGGAGGCTTAATCGTGCTGATTCGGGTCGTGCTACTGCAGCTGCACACATGGAAACTGTGCGGTCTATGGTAGAGGAAAAGAATCATGCAATGGTGTTCTCTTTGTCATGGTCGTGGACCGTCTCGGACAGAATCTGATACTTCGGTGAGAAAAGAACTGGCATCCAATATTCCAGCACCAGTTTATACAGCCTTGCTAGCTGATGGTCTGGAAGCGTTCCAAGCGGAGTATAATTTAGAAAAGATAGGAGAATTGAAAACATCCCTATGCTTTTTTTGCCTAGGTCATCAAGGTGGTAGACGCTGTCGTATTACCCTCGACCGCATCTGCCCCGTACCGTACCGTACCATCAAAGACGGCTAGCCACAAACAGCTGGCCACTATATTCAAATAGGGCTTTCGAATGCAAGATCATAACGTGAAGCAACTTGGAAGAATTTGCATCTATGCGAAGTGTATAGCGATATCGGGTGATGCATGCAGGGCGATAGTGCGGGTGCGAATCCCAGGTTATGTCTTGAAAAAATAGGAGAAATGAAAAATTTATAACATCCCTATGCTTTTCTTTGCCTAGGTCATCAAGGCAAAAAAGCATAGCATAGGGCCCTGAGCTTCCAAGCTCTCACGTGGGGTAGAGGAGTGCAGTTAGGAGCGCAGTGTTGAGTGGTGGACTGTTCCAAAAATGCCTTATTAATCAAAATCGTTGTGCCTGGCTGAAGGACAGCATTGAATGCAACAACAACTTGTTCACATAGTGTCACAGGCCGTGCATGTACTTCAGTCTGCATCTCAACTCATCCACTCAATGAACAACTTGCCACTTTTTTGTTCTGTGTACGGAAAATCAGGGCCGTTTGGTGAACTTGGATATCCTCTTTGTTTTCACTGGTTTGAGGGAAAGTTGGAAACGGGAAATCCCCTTTGGCCGTGAACATGGATGTTGGAAATCACTTCCCAAATGCGCATACGAATCTATGTGTCATGATGTATTGTTATTGCTTAGCAGATTATTGCAATGGTAACCACTGCTTGAATGGAAAGAGATCACTAGTCATCTATTCATCCATTCTCGTGTTTTGTTGTGTTGTCCGGTGTCTGTTTCAGCTTCACGACGAACAATGCAAATAGTATGAGCAGTGTGGCATTTGAATGTCGCATAATCCAATCTCAGCAGGCTTGTCGCTACCGCCGTGCTGCAATTGTGAGTTTTTTTTCCAGGATACACACAACTTATTGGCAGGCACATGGGTCTATCATGGGGTGAGATGGTGCTGGAGGTGTCTGCCATGCTCAACCGACCAGAGGTCCGGACAGTTCCCAAGCCCATTGCCGCTGCTCATGTATTACCTGCTTACATGTTTGTGTGCACGTAAATGCATGTGTGTTGGGGAGGGGCCGGGGGGGGGGGGGGGGCAGAATCCTACCCGCTGTTTGAAGTGCTGTCTCTTTCTCTCTCGCTCTCTCTTTCTCTCTCTCTATCTCTCTTTCTTTCTTTCTTTCTCTCTCTGTCTCTCTCTCTCTCTCTGTCTCTCTCTGTCTCTGTCTCTCTGTGTCTCTCTGTGTCTCTCTCTGTCTCTCTGTCTCTCTCCCTGTCTCTCCCTGTCTCTCTCTGTCTCTCTGTCTCTGTCTCTCTCTGTCTCTCTCTCTCTATTTCTCTCTCTCACACTCACTCTTTCCCCACACCGCCATTCCTTGTAGCATTTTTGAAGTAACCTATTTTGTCAAACCACTGATTGTGATACAGAATGTGAAGAACCATTTGAAACAAATCCCGGGAGAGAAGCTCCAAGACAGGATGCTGTTCCGTGCCTTTCCGTAATTTTGTTATGTACCAGGCATCTAATGTATGCGCAGTGTACTCACTGTTGGCTTGCCTCATCAGCACAGGTTCTTTCTTGGAGCCCCTTCTCTTCGCATTGTTGTGTTGTCCTGCTATTTTTCTCTCCTCTTACAACGAGTAGGTTGTGTCTACAGTAAAACGTTTTAAAATAAGGTAAGCGTAGTGACAAGAAAACTGTATCGGGATAGCCAACACTACAACAGACATACGATAAGATAATCCCGAAGCCCTCTTGGAGTGCACTTATAATGGAGACTGGGCTTCTACAAGAGACTGCGCTTGCTTATGGAGGCAATACAGTATGTGTTTGTCTGTGCTTTCAGAGTGCGTGCTCCAAGACATGCGGTCAGGGTACTCGCACAGTCACTCTCGTTGGTCAGTCGCATGGCCCCCCGGTGACAGACCCTGCCTGCACGTTCAAGATCATCACGGAACCGTGTCAGATCAACCCATGCCCAGGGGTGAGTCGTGCCATCTACAGTGGACTGTTGATCTATAGCAAGCACCATTGTGCAGGAGAATCAGTTCTTTATAGCCGAAGTTCGATAAAACAGAAATGCACATATGGCCCAACTTCTGCGAAAACCAGGCTTAGGGTGAAATGATTTTTTTGAGAAAAATGATGTTTTGTAAAAAGGTTTTGTCGCGTGGCCGCTCGAGTGCAGTGAAGTGGAACCAAAGAGATTCTCGCTTGTTTGAAGAAGTGGCAGTCATGGCAGGAAGGGTTTCAGCAGTCAGGGAAGTCAAAGGGCTTCCGGTAGAATATTACCTGCTACTCCTCTAGTCACAACGACGAGTTTTTGAGCTGATCGAACGGATTCCATCTCCTTCACTCAGGGATGGCGAAATTTCTGCGCTAGCTGCTGCTTGCGGAAAATGGTGAAGAAACCATCTCCAGTTAGAGTGGTGAAGGCGATAGCGAGGAGAACCTGGACGACATCGATCCAGCCAATCGAAGTACGGAGCTACTAGCTGTTTCTGGGCCTCACGCAAAGGGAACACGCGCAACAGAGCTCATACGTTTGCAGCAAGTTCACGAGGAAAAAGGCTAGAAGCGCAGTGTGAAAACTGTTTTGATTGAAGTCCTTGGCTGGATGAAGTGCTACTGAATGCCAGGCGAATGAGCGAGCAGATCGAGAGAGCTAAGAGGCCTCCACTCGAGACTTTCCTCGCTGGGCAGCTAGCTGCAAGGGATTGTACGGCGTGCCGAGATTTCACTTGCTGGTCAGCACCAAGCAGACACTGCAGCATGCCAGCACACTATGCGCATACTACGAACAATGGAACAGCTTGAAAGGCTGTGTTCTTGCTTGGTTTTGAATCGTTCAAAAGGTGCCATCTCAACTGGAGTCGGGTTTCCTTGTGGTGTGTAGCGCCAGAGCATGCCAGTACATGTATGCAGCCCCAGAATGTGCTGAGTGAGGAGCAAACAAAATTCATGCAGAACTGTGCATGGCCACTACAGCCTGCAGCACCAAGGGGCCACAACAAGCCTGCCCTCACATGCCTACCTTGTCATGTCACCTAAACAAAAATCATCCATGTCTCTTCCTTCAGTCTGGTGGATCTCTATTCATTTCTTTCCTATGATAACAATTTTGTGTTTTTTTGGATTTTTTAACACAATACCCTGGTTTGTTTGAGATACTTTTAACCCTTTATTACCGGATTACTTGCACAGCATGCACCAGAATTACGAATTTCAGCACAATTTCCAACTTCACCAGGTCATAACTTTGGTCTCCTTCACTTGATTTTCACAATCTAGGGCTCGTTGGAAAGCTCTTGGCGAGAGCAACACCAGGGTACCAAGCTTCATTATCCAGTCGCCACAAATCCGGCGCGGTAACACAGCAAAGTCGTCTCCAAGCCTGATATGCAAGCAAATTCGTCCCATCAACGCCATTCCACTCTCCTTCATCGCAGAACGCTCAAATTTGTTTGAGACGATTCAAACTTCAGCCGACTACGTCATTATGATGTGCTTAGTCGCTCAAAGAGCACACGAAAAGGGATTTTCCCCAAAAATGGCGAAGTGATCGATCAAAAATTTGAATTTGCCGAGATGAGAATACGGCACGCGATATCTCTGGCGTCCGACATCGTAACTCTTCGGCGATTGTTGCATTGGATAGCTTGGAGTTTCCGCTACCAAATAGACCTTTCGATTGTTGAATTCGCAATGATGGAGTTACGAAGATATTACTGGCCTACAGACTTTCGATCATATATGATCGAAAGTCTGCAGGCCGGTAATAAAGGGTTAACACCACTATGAGTCGACCCACACCTGTAATATTTTGTTTCCTGACCTCCCATGCCCAGTAGAAGCTGAAAATAGGAAAAAGTCATTTTGTGAAATTTCACCCTAAGCCTGGTTTTCGCAGATTCTGGGCCATATATGGTAGGTTAGAACTGGGGTATGGACAATGGTTCTCTGTAATTCTCACGAAATTCGCTATGTGAGTTTGTTATATGTGAGTTTGTATATGTGAGTTTGTTATAATGTGAGTTTGTTATAATATAACATGTGAGTTTGTTATATGTGAGTTTGTTATTATGTGAGTTTGTTATATGTGAGTTTGTTATATGTGAGTTTGATATGTGAGTTTGTTATATGTGAGTTTGTTATATGTGGAGTCAACTGCACATTGTTGGAGTTGTCTTAAACATTTCACGGGTCTTTGGACCCAGGAATAAAGGCCAGACTTGATACTTGTTGCCAGGGACTGTTTGCTGTGCCCTGGGGTTTGTTGCCCCATTTAATGATTGGCTTACCCTGTGTTCCAGGGTCCTGGCATCACGGGAAAAGCCTGCTGAATGCTGGACAGGATCTGTTTTTTTTGTTTTTTTGTTGTTGTTGCTTTTCTGGTGGTGGTGGTTTTGCTATCTCTAAAGTATTGCTTCGTTTTATTTGAGTTTCTAAGGATTAGCTGGGGAAGTGAACTGCATGAAGAGAGAAACAAAAATTCCACACCAACCAGGACTCGAACCCGGGACCTTGCTTTTTTTAGAGTGTAATTGTTTTTGTTTCTCTGTGTTTGTGTGTGTGTGTCCATGTGTGTGTTTCTCTGTGTGCAAGGGTCCATGTGTGTGTGTCCGTGTGTGTGTACATGTATAATGTTTGTGTGTCAATGTTTGTGTACACCCACCCACACACAGTCTTCGAGCAGTAGCACACCGGTCAGCAGTCATCAAGGCATGATCCCGTGTGGTGTGGATCTCTACTGTGAGGATCTGGATCAATACAGTGATATAGGCAGCAATAAGACTGAATTTGTGCCTTGCATCACCGGTGCTGGTCCCACTGCACCAACTGGAACATATACACAGAGTAAGAGTGTGTTTGATTGGGCCGATCCCAAAAACGAATAATAATATGAACAGGTCGCATATTGCCCGCATAAAACGAATCATACGGGGGTCATGTACCTGTCAATGATTGTTAACCAGAGTTGCTTGTTGGTGGCGAGGTTGAGGCATTTCTTAATCGGCACATTCAGAGGCTTGAGGTCTTCTCTGATGTTGTCGACCCATCTCTTGTGGGGTCGTCCACGGGCGCGCTTGATGTCCGAAGTATTGCTTTAGAACGGACGGTTTTAGTGGTATGCATTGGCTCTGGGGTTCTCAGAACATATGGAATGTTCACACAGAGTAAGGGTGTGTTTGATTGGGCCAATCCAGGACAGGATGACTAAATACTAACACGCAAAGGTTCAGGCACAATGTATGCGGGTGACGGAGGTGTTAGAAAATTGCAGATTTTTGGTATTGAGGCCGAACATCATGTGTGGCAACAACAATATTTTTCGGAATCTACACGAGCACAAGCAGGGGCAAGCAGGGGCAAGCAGGGGCAAGCAGGGGCAAGCAGGGGCAAGCAGGGGCGTCAGACACGCCACAGTCATTGCGGTATTCACCGTACCACTTTTTGCCCCAGGTGCCACGTAAATCAAGAAAATACACCGATTTGGGCTCTAAATTTCAAAACATTTCCGCTGCGCCACCCCTCCCCCACGAGTAAATTGGACTTCAGATGGCTGACCGTCCCACACTAAATTACCTTCCACTGCCCTTGGTACATGTATGTAAGATCCCAGTAAAGTTCATATTTCGTTCTTATAGCTTATACGCCTACTGTAATAATGATACATTACTGGCTATACATTTACATGTTGAATTTTTACTTTGGTGGGTCAGATCTCCTCACCGCCCACCGATTTCAGGCGTGTAGCACCGCCGTTGTAGGTAGTCCGGTTGGAGGGGGGTCTGGAGGTATCCTCCGGGGAAATGTTTTGAAATTAGGGTACAAAATCCTGCATTCTGGGCACTTCTGGGCGAAAAAGTGGTCCGGTCAAAGCCGGTCCGGCCGGACTGGCTGCTACGCCCCTGGATTTAGGTGCTGTATCTGCGCCTTCATCCTTGGGGGTGCTGGCGTTCCTACGGATGTGGAGAACCCGGCCTCCGGCCAAGTCTCTTGCGAACCCTTGACTTTGTTTAGTTAGACGTAGGTGCGTCCGCAAGGAATACAGTTCTGTTTTCTAGTGTGTGTGTTGAGCGTCATTTACGAATAGGGCTGCAACGAATATTCTATTTCACAGACGAACGAATACTCATCCATAACGAATGAATAACGAATATTCTCTCAAAATGCTGGATTATCTCTAAGGTCGAAACAATTATTTAAATAGGAACTAAATCGATTTGTTTTGTAAATGAATCGAATATTCTATACCAAAAGAATCTTAGAAAGAGTTTGGCTAGTCCCCAGTTGTTCTAGACCAAGTAGATGTCTAGTGGAGTCATGTCCACTACTCTTGTGAGTCACAGTCCCCTTTCTCAGCACATAACACATGTACGTATCACTCCATCTGTTCAAGAATTACTACAAATTGATCGACAGAAGCAGAGTGTGCGCACGTGTCAAAACGAACGAATTTTCTAAAGGGGAAAATATTCCTTCCATCGGGTTCCTAACGAATATCAATCGAATATTCGAATATTCCTTGCAGCCCTATTTACGGATCTCATTGGCTGCCTACCTGATTGCTCACTATATGTATTTTCACTGCAGGTAATCTGGCCGCTGGAAACTATGCATTCCAATTGAGAGCTCTAGTCAACATCACTCTCCCGGCAACTGGCGACTCGTTCACCGGCTACAGCAACACTAGCCTTCTCTTCACAGTTGGTATGTGACAGCCTGTACCGTTGTTCAAATGACTCATGGTGCTGTTGCCATATCGTTGTCGTGGTGAAATTGCCATGACGTCACAGTGGTGATGTTGCCATGGCAGTACTTGGTCCGACTTATTAAAGGGGAAGTATACCCTAAAATCTAATTTTCACCAGTTGTAGTCTTCGGGGTGCTGAGTCGAATGGTCTTGGTCCGAGGAAGCTGAGACGCTCCCTTCCTACTTGAATCCCAATCGAACTCGCGCACTTCCACCGAAACTGGGTGACTGCGCCCTACTAGATGGGGATTTGTATGCAAAATGTCACTAAAAGCGCCATTTCGTTCTTATAAAAGCACGGATGACCGCCATTGGCCCATATGTTGTAGTCTTTGGGACGCTGAGTCGACTGGTTTTGGTCCGAAAAGGCTGCGATGCAGCGTTCCTCCTTTATTCCCAATCGAACATGGTTGAACAAGCGGTCACGTGCTCCTGCGTACACCAGTCACCTGGTCACCGTGCCTGCAGGGTACAACTTACTAGCCCGTTTGACCTTTTTGGGGCGCAGTCCTGTCACTCGAGTTGAACTCGAGTTGAACCTTGGTGTGAAAGTTGTCGCCTGCTGGCGCGGTGACCAGGTGATCCGAGGACTCCGCACCGTATCCGCCGGATAATTCACCCTTTCTGCGCTTCAGTTTTCCAGCCAGGTTGTCGCCTGAAAGTCGACCTCAAGGCCGGTTATTTATTTCGATCAACTTCTCGACGATCTCTTCTATGATCTTGATTCGCCGGCCGCCACATTGTGAACGACTGCGATCTGGATGGAGCGATGCTGGTGCTTTCTGCACGAGTTTCTGGAAAACGCGTTTCCTGAAATTCTGCCAAGGAAACAGCGATTGCAGCGATTTCAATCCGCCAGGAGGCACTCGAGACCGATCGCCCAGGAGGTTCTGGTACTCCGTGACAATCCTCCATCGCAGCGGGGTGTTGATTTCAGCACCAGGCCTTCTCTGTGTTGCGCGAGAAGCAACAGGAGTCCTCTGACGACAAAATTTGGACGCAAAATGCTCGAGTCAACTAGGATCCTGAGCCGCTGCCTCCTTTGGATTTGGAGCCATTTCTTCTTCAACATCACAAATTGACAACTGAATGATAGTGTTAGATAGCTGGAAAGTTTATTCCGTCCTGAGATTATTTGAATTTGTTTGGTTGATGTTGGAAGCGAAACGCACATTTTAAAAAGTCGGACCAAGTATTTCAAATCCAGTGAAACGTCCATAAAGAATTACACTGATAAGACAAACGTTCACTTCCGAAGAACTCGAATTCCAAGTTCCATTCGATAAATCACTGTGTATTGTACCCTAAATTGAGAGCTCGCGCGTTGCCTGCCGACTTGAATTCTCACACGAGTAAGTCGACAGGAAAAGCGTGAGCTCTCACGTAGGGAAGAGTACCCAATTCTCCAAGTACTGTCCAAGTCACTACAACCATTTTCTTCAGGATATGAACTGGAGGGAGAAGAAATGATGCGATACAAATCTTGCAAATGGCTGCTTACACAGACCGAAGAACGAGCAGTTGCTGTTTGCTGACTCTGAGTTTCAAGAACTGAATCGATCATCAGACGAAAATGGATTCTGACCCTGCACTGAGAGTACTGCTATAGACCATGAATGTTGCAACCCAGCGTAACAATAGTACCATGGCATTGTGTAAGGCGATTGCTGTCTGATGATCGGTTAAAACCAAGGAAACTCAGAGTTACAGCAGAAACGCTTTTCATTCTTTTCAAGTGTGTGTAACACGATATGGAGTGTTTGAGAACGTGTTCTGTACTCCGTTACGCGATATTCTCAGGGAATCAGGTGGCAATGTTCCAAAGGTGATGTTAGATAACACTTGCAATTTTTGTTATTTTATTTATTTTACTAGGGTGTTTCCCACAGACCTATGGTCTTCTTACGGGAGCCCGTTAACACTTGCATGTACTTCCTCCGTATACAAAATTCCCGCTCAACGAACCGCGCTAAAGGCTGTCATCGACAACCCACATTCATGTCGAGGTACGTTTAGTTGATTCCGAACAGATTCTCCAAGAAAGCCATGCGTGTGAGGTCGTTGCCGATACTGGAACTCATGAGTCAAGTAAAAACCTTTTTGGCTCGAAACTGACAAAGCTGCAGTGGTGCTCGGGGTTGAGCACTGGTAGATATACGTGGAGTCACGCGGCACTCTCTGCCTTGAAGCTGGCTAGGCTCTGTACTTACAGCCCGACGGCACGCGGCACGCGGCCTCATACGCAGCATGAGAACATAGTCATAAAGCTGTTCCGCTCACAGACTCAGTCACGGCAAGATGAAACATTGAAGTCGTCGTGCAACCAGGCACAACCAGACGTCTCCTTTGTAGGGAAGGGGAATCACAGCGACCTCCCCGAAGCCGTTGTAGAATACTGGGAGGGGTATCCTCCCGAGAAAATGCGAAGCATTCGGATGTGCTTGTACGACCCGTTTCACGACATAATGGAGGTCGCGGGCGAAACGACTGAATATAGTCGACACCGAGGCGTACACAGCTCTGGAGATGACGAGGACGTAGCCAAAGTCCCGTGTCGGATCATCACTGCAGCTGACAAGAAGCTGAACGAAATGCGAGCAGAAGCAGCGACTGTTGACGATGCGAAGTCAGCGTCATCAGGTGACAATGACACGAGCGAAGAAGACTCTGAATAAACTCAATATCATTCATCTGAGTTGCTTTTTGTCTTTGTATATAGCTTATAAATACCATTTTATCTCTAATATAAGCACGGTCCTTTATTTTTTCAATGTACCTCCACCCCGTGCTATTAATGGAGACGTTCCTTTATTGGAGACTGTTCCATTATTATTTCAACCTCATTTCAGAGGCATGTTGCCATGCCAAATTCATGTCAGACACACACATTTCAGGGTTTTTTTCGCCGATACAGATAATGAACTTACACAGTGTGCTTATAATGGAGGCTGAGCATTTTATTTTTGAATGCCGCCCCAAGGTGTTCTATTTTTGGAGACATGCTATTATTGGAGACTGTGCTTATATTAGAGATAATACGGTAGGTGAGACAATGCCACCAGTGTTATTCTAAGTCAAGCTAAACAATTCCAGAGCTGTGCGCAGCCTTAAAAAAAGTCACGATTTTTTTGTATACGGAGGAAGTAATGTTATTCTGTTATTCACTTTATCACCATATCAGACTCAAATGAATGTACAGCAAGAACACATGGTTGTCATGCCAACGCTAACTGTAGCAACATCCTTGGTTCATATACATGTGCATGTTCAACTGGTTACCAAGGAAATGGAACACATTGTTCAGGTAAGTCGTAATGTTATGACTCGGCACACTTGACTGTTTCATCAATTTTTGTGTGAAGTAGTTCAAGTTTGTTTCGCGTTTCCTTCAACTTTCGCGTTCCAAGCCACGGTTGTTCACACGAAGTTCCCCATCCCGTGATGTCAAACGAAAATTCGCTTGAATGACAAGAGCAAAGAAGACTCGGAATAAACTCAATAGGGAGGTTCCGGAGTACGATTTTTCGTGCCAAAATCCGTGGAGGCTCTACGGAATTTTTATACGTCGTTTTCGAGCAGTGAAAAGTTCCGGGGTATCGAGCAGTGAAAAGTTCCGGGGTACGGAACTTATGTGTTTGCCGTCATTGCCTAGGTTACGATCGCAAACACGTCACATTCCCGCGCGATGCCTTTTTATTTTGAAAATTTGTACCGAAATCAAAACTTCCCGCGAAAAATCGATGTTTCTCGAACCAAATTTGTAAGCGAAAAAATCTTTCTGCACCCGATGACGCAAATCTCCATACGAAGCATGGTTCGTATGAAAGCCAGTCCACACGGATTCTCGTGCCGAAAAATCGTATGGAGCACGCCTGGAAAAATTCGTAGCGCCCATACGGATTTTGGCACGGAAAATCGTACCCCGGAACCTCTCTAATATCATTCGTCTGAGTTGCTTTTTGTCATTGTATATACCTTATAAA
Organism: Sycon ciliatum; assembly: GCF_964019385.1. Taxonomy (NCBI): domain Eukaryota; kingdom Metazoa; phylum Porifera; class Calcarea; order Leucosolenida; family Sycettidae; genus Sycon; species Sycon ciliatum. The sequence goes on along the minus strand of NC_088654.1, from coordinate 7,100,178 downwards.
TAGGTTTTAAAAACAATGCCACCAGTGTTATTCTTAATCAAGCTAAACAATTCCATAGCTATGCGCAGCCTTAAAAAAGTCACGAAGTTTTTGTATACGGAGAAAGTAATGTTATTCTGTTGTTCACTTTATCACCATATCAGACACCAATGAATGTACAGCAAAAACACATGGTTGTCATGCCAACGCTAACTGTAGCAACATCCCTGGTTCATATACATGTGCATGTTTAACTGGTTACCAAGGAAATGGAACACATTGCTCAGGTAAGTCGTAATTTTATGATTCGGCACACTTGACTGTTTCATCAATTTTGATGCGAAGCAGTTCAAGTTTGTTTCGCGTTTCCTTCAACTTTCGCGTTCAAAGCCACGGGCGTTCACAAGAAGTTTCCCATTCCGTGATGTCAAACGAAAATTCGCTTGAATTTTCGCTCTGCACAACATCTCTGACGATAGAGAGTTTCCGCATGACATAATTACGTTAGTAACAAATGTAGTCGATCTATGGAAAGTCTAACCTACAATCCATGCCGATCTGTGTTCCGCCATATGTAGTTTTCGAATGACATAGCTGCCTTTGGCAACTCGGAACGCGGCAGTGTACGACCGGGTCAAGCTAGGGAGTGAGTCAACAATTTGCACCCCAATACACGTCCGGAGCGCCTCCGTTATCAGAGCCCTACGTACGTACTCTACATAGACAAATTTCCATAAGTGAAGTGCAAACTCGTGAGTTCACTGGTTTTCCCGCCCACTAACGTAAGGTTGCTCAACTTCACGTAGTGCGGAACGCCTGTAATGACTTATACATTAGGGGTCATCCGTAAATATTCCCTCAGCCCTGGAACCTTTGGATCCGTTGCATTATTTTCATGAAAAAATTCATGAAATTCAAATTCGTTACTTGTGGTACTCCCCCATTGATTTGTTTCCGTCTTCTCTTTGTGCCTTGTTCATGATTGTATTTTCCTCTTCCTCCTTTTCTTATATGACCACCTTCATCATTTTGCGAGAACTGTGGCAGTACGCTCAGTGAGAAGGCAGATTTTGCCTGTGCTTCTGGTGAAGTAAAATAAAGCTAAACAAACAAATACTAGGGGCAGACTCCCTACTTGAGAGCTCGCGGTTTTCCTGCCGACTTGAATTCTGATTGACTGACTCCCGACTGAAACACTGTGTATTGAGCAGGGAGTGGTGCTTTCTTGCAGGTTTGCCGAGTGGACGGTTCGATGGACTTCTCGTGTGCTCTGGATGGCAGTCGTGAGTCAGTCAAGTGAGAATTCAAGTCGGCAGGAAAACCGCGAGCTCCCATGTAGGGAGCAACACACTCTTCCCCTAGTATCACCGAAGTCGCACCAACCTCTTCTTCAAACAAATACTGTTATTTATTCCCTTAGCTATGCAGATGAGCCAGGGTCCCCACAGCTTTAATTTGGTAACTGTTTGTGTGTTTGTGTCACGCCTGGCGCTATCCCGTATCTGTCCCGTAGCGTACCGTACCATCAAACACAGCTGGCCACATATAGCTCGCCGCACTATTCAAAAGGGCTTTCAAACGCAAGATCATAACGTGAAGCAACTTGGAAGAATGAGTATGAATGCAAAGTGTATGGGGAAATGCATGTAGGGCGATAGTGCGGGTTCGAATCCCTGGGAATGCCTGAAAATAGGAAAATTGAAAAATTTATAACATCCCTATTCTTTTTTTGCCGTCATCAAGGCGGTAGATGGTGTCGTATTACCCTCAACCGTACCTGTCCCGTACCTTTCCCGTACCTGTCCCGTACCTGTCCCGTACCTGTCCCGTACCTGTCCCGTACCTGTCCCGTACCTGTCCCGTACCGTACCTGTCCCATACCGTACAATCAAAGACGGCTGGCCACAATGCATATTCATATATCAAATACAAGATCATAACGTGAAGCAACTTGGAAGAATTAGTATGCATGCGAAGTGTATCGGGGTCCGGGGATGCATGCAGGGCGATAGTGCGGGTTCGAAATCCCAGGTTATGTCTAAAAACAAAAAAGTAGAAATTTATAAGAATTTATAACATGTAGAAAGGAAAAGGACATATGGATACGAGTTAAGAGTAACGCTTGCCTTCCCCTCTAGGGTCTTTCCATAACCTTGAACCTTCCAAGTTGGAAGGCTGTCGGTTAGCGCTACGGAGATGTGTTGAAGCTAGGTGTCAGGACGTCGAATGTCTCAGTACTCTTTTCAGTTTTGTGCCTAGTTATTGCACTTTCGGACTGTATATTGTATCCAGTTACAGTAATGGAGAGTTACTCTTAACTGGTATCCATATGTTCTTTTCCTTTCTACATTTATTTATGGCTCAACATCCGAGTTTCAAATTTATAATATCCCTATGCTTTTTTTGTCTAGGTCATCAAGACAAAAAAGCATAGCTCTCTCATTTAGACACGAAAACTAGTCATTTCTCTTCAACCCCCCCCGCCTTGAGAAACGAACACATACATACGGCACATAGTATAGATTATTCTTTTCTAGCTGGATGTGCCCACACATACAAACTGTGCATCGGTATATTTCGAGAAACGAACAGGCGCTCACCCCCGCCTTAAACAGCTACTTTTTGTTTCTAAATAAAATTACGAATGGCTCCTAATGCTATTCTGTTGTCCACTGTATCACCATATCAGACACCAATGAATGTACAGCAAAAACACGTGGTTGTCATGCCAACGCTAACTGTAGCAACATCCCTGGTTCATATACATGTGCATGTTTAACTGGTTACCAAGGAAATGGAACACATTGTTCAGGTAAGTGGCAATTTTATGACTCCGCACACTTGACTGTTTCGTCGATTTTGTGTACAGTACAGTAAAAATAGAGGTTGCGAGTTTGCGGCAGTCAAGTGTCAAGTCGTCGGCGGAATAGCGCGAGCTCCAGTTTGGGAGCAAACCCATTCCTAATACAGTAAAACCTGGTGTAAGCGACCTCTGGGTTTAGCGACCACCTGCTCTTAATGACCGCTTTTTTCATGCATTGACTGTTCTACACATAAACGGCACTGGATACAGCGACCACCTACCTTACACGGCCATCAAACGACTTTTAGTGTACCAAGTTTCATATAGGACCTACGCACAGCGGCCCAAACCAGCCAAAAGTGTCGTCTTCACTGGCAGGGTTGACACAAACAGGGTTGAAGTGCGCTGGGTCCAAATATGTAATCGAAAGTGCCCAATGACTAGCATGTTATGCTGTTCTGTTGTCCACTGTATCACCATATCAGACACCGATGAATGTACGGCAAAAACAAATAGTTGTCATGCCAACGCCAACTGTAGCAACATCCCTGGTTCATATACATGTGCATGTTTAACTGGTTACCAAGGAAATGGAACACATTGTTCAGGTAAGTCGTAGTTTTATGACTCGACACACTTGAATGTTTCATCAATTTTTGTGCACATTAGTTGAAGTTTGTTTCGCTTGTCCTTCAACTTTCGCGTTCAAAGCCACGGGCGTTCACATGAAGTTCCCCTTCCCGTGATGTCAAACGAAAATTCGCTTGAATTTTCGCTCTGCAAAACATCTCTGACGATTGAGAGGTTCCGCACGACATAATTACGTTAGTAACAAATGCAGTGGATCTATGGAAAGTGTAACCTACACTCCATGCCGGTCTGTGTTCCGCCATATGTAGTTTTAGAATGATATAGCTGCCCTTGGCAACTCGGAACGCGGCAGTGTACGACCGGGTCGACCTAGGGAGTGAGTCAAAATTTTGCACCCCAATCGATTACGGAGCACCTCCGTTATCAGAGCCCTACCTATGTACTATACATAGACAACTCTCCATAGGTTAAGTGCAAACTCGCGAGTTCACGGGTTTTCCCGCCTACTAACGTAAGGTTGCTCAACTTCACGTAGTGCGGAACGTCTCTAATGACTTGCACATTAAGGATCATCCGTAAAATACTGATATTCCCCTTAATTAAACAACTAGTTTTGGTTTCTAAATAAATATCCACATTTACGAATGGCTCCTAATGCTATTCTGTTGTCCACTGAATCACTATATCAGACAACAATGAATGTACAGCAAGAACACATGGTTGTCATGCCAACGCTAACTGTAGCAACATCCTTGGTTCATATACATGTGCATGTTTAACTGGTTACCAAGGAAATGGAACACATTGTTCAGGTAAGTCGTAATGTTATGACTCGGCACACTTGACTGTTTCATCAATTTTTGTGTGAAGTAGTTCAAGTTTGTTTCGCGTTTCCTTCAACTTTCGCGTTCAAAGCCACGGGTGTTCACACAAAGTTCCCCATCCCCTGATGTCAAACGAAAATTCGCTTGAATGACAAGAGCAAAGAACACTCGGAATAAACTCAATATCATTCGTCTGAGTTGCTTTTTGTCTTTGTATATTGCTTATAAATAGGTTAAGCAATGCCACGAGTGTTATTCTATGTCAAGCTAAACAATTGCATTGCTCTGCGCAGCCTTAAAAAAGTCACGAAGCTTTTGTATACGGAGGAAGTAATGTTATTCTGTTGTTCACTTTATCACCATATCAGACACCAATGAATGTACAGCAAAAACACATGGTTGTCGATTTTGTGTACAGTACAGTAAAAATAGAGGCTGCGAGTTTGAGGCAGTCGTGAGTCAGTCAAGTGTCAAGTCGTCGGCGGAATAGCGCGAGCTCCAGTTTGGGAGCAAACCCATTCCTAATACAGTAAAACCTGGTGTAAGCGACCTCTGGGTTTAGCGACCACCTGCTCTTAATGACCGCTTTTTTCATGCATTGACTGTTCTACACATAAACGGCACTGGATACAGCGACCACCTACCTTACACGGCCATCAAACGACTTTTAGTGTACCAAGTTCCATATAGGACCTACGCACAGCGGCCCAAACCAGCAAAAAGTGTCGTCTTCACTGGCAGGGTTGACACAAACAGGGTTGAAGTGCGCTGGGTCCAAAAATGTAATCGAAAGTGCCCAATGACTAGCATGATATGCTGTTCTGTTGTCCACTGTATCACCATATCAGACACCAATGAATGTACGGCAAAAACAAATAGTTGTCATGCCAACGCCAACTGTAGCAACATCCTTGGTTCATATACATGTGCATGTTTAACTGGTTACCAAGGAAATGGAACACATTGCTCAGGTAAGTCTTAGTTTTATGACTCGGCACACTTGACTGCTTCATCAATTTTTGTGTGAAGTAGTTCAAGTTTGTTTCGTGTTTCCTTCAACTTTCGCGTTCAAAGCCACGGGTGTTTACCCGAAGTTCCCCATCCCGTGATGTCAAACGAAAATTCGCTTGAATGAAAAGAGCAAATAAGACTCGGAATAAACTCAATATCATTCGTCTGAGTTCCTTTTTGTCTTTGTATATAGCTTATAAATAGGTTAGACAATGCCACGAGTGTTATTCTAAGTCAAGCTAAACAATTGCATAGCTATGCGCAGCCTTAAAATGTCACGAAGTTTTTGTATACGGAGGAAGTGATGCTATTCTGTTGTTCACTTTATCACCATATCAGACACCAATGAATGTGCAGCAAAAACACATGGTTGTCATGCCAACGCTAACTGTAGCAACATCCCTGGTTCATATACATGTGCATGTTCAACTGGTTACCAAGGAAATGGAACACATTGCTCAGGTAAGTCGCAATTTTATGATTCGGCACACTTGACTGTTTCGACGATTTTTATGCGAAGCAGTTCAAGTTTGTTTCGCGTTTCCTTCAACTTTCGCGTTCAAAGCCACGGGCGTTCACACGAAGTTCCCCATTCGCTTGAATTTTCGCTCTGCACAACATCTTTGACGATAGAGAGTTTCCGCACGACATAATTACGTTAGTAACAAATGTAGTCGATCTATGGAAAGTCTAACCTACAATCCATGCCGATCTGTGTTCCGCCATATGTAGTTTTCGAATGACATAGCTGCCTTTGGCAACTCGGAACGCGGCAGTGTACGACCGGGTCAAGCTAGGGAGTGAGTCAGCAATTTGCACCCCAATACACCACCGGAGCGCCTCCGTTATCAGAGCCCTACGTACGTGCTCTACATAGACAAATTTCCATAAGTGAAGTGCAAACTCGTGAGTTCATGGGGTTTCCTGCCCACTAACGTAAGGTTGCTCAACTTCACGTAGTGCGGAACGCCTCTAATGACTTGTACATTAGGGGTCATCCGTAAATATTCCCTCAACCCTGGAACCTTTGGATCCGTTGCATTATTTTCATGAAAAATTCATCAAATTCAAATTCGTTACTTGTAGTACTCCCCCATTGATTTGTTTCCGTCTTCTCTTTGTGCCTTGTTCATGATTGTATTTTCCTCTTCCTCCTTTTCTTATATGACCACCTTCATCATTTTGTGAGAACTGTGGCAGTACGCCCAGTGAGAAGGCAGATTTTGCCTGTGCTTCTGGTGAAGTAAAATAAAGCTAAACAAACAAATACTAGGGGAAGAGTGTGTTGCTCCCTACGTGGGAGCTCGCGGTTTTCCTGCCAACTTGAATTCTGATTGACTGACTCCCGACTGAAACACTGTGTATTGAGCAGGGAGTGGTGCTTTCTTGCAGGTTTGCCGAGTGGACGGTTCGATGGACTTCTCGTGTGCTCTGGATGGCAGTCGTGAGTCAGTCAGGTGAGAATTCAAGTCGGCAGGAAAACCGCGAGCTCCCATGTAGGGAGCAACACACCCCTCCTCTACTATCACCGAAGTCGCACCAACCTCTTCTTCAAACAAATACTGTTATTTATTCCCGTAGCTATGCAGATGACATTACTTCCGTAACGTTTGGCGCTAGCCAGGGTCCCCACAGCTTTAATTTGGTGTTTGTTTGTGTGTTTGTGTCACGCCTGGCGCTATCCCGTATCTGTCCCGTAGCGTACCGTACCATCAAACACAGCTGGCCACATACAGCTCGCCGCACTATTCAAAAGGGCTTTCAAACGCAAGTTCATAACGTGAAGCAACTTGGAAGAATGAGTATGAATGCAAAGTGTATGGAGAAATGCATGTAGGGCGATAGTGCGGGTTCGAATCCCTGGGAATGCCTGAAAATAGGAAAGTTTAAAAATTTATAACATCCCTCTTCTTTTTTTGCCGTCATCAAGGCAGTAGATGGTGCCGTATTACCCTCAACCGTACCTGTCCCGTACCTTTCCCGTACCTGTCCCGTACCTGTCCCGTACCTGTCCCGTACCTGTCCCGTACCTGTCCCGTACCTGTCCCGTACCTGTCCCGTACCTGTCCCGTACCGTACAATCAAAGACGGCTGGCCACAATGCATATTCATATATCAAATACAAGATCATAACGTGAAGCAACTTGGAAGAAGTAGTATGCATGCGAAGTGTATTGGGGGTCCGGGGATGCATGCAGGGCGATAGTGCGGGTTCAAAATCCCAGGTTATGTCTAAAAACAAAAAAGTAGAAATTTATAAGAATTTATAACACTCAATCTGCGAACAGCATGCTGTTTCTTTCTTTGTGAACTCATCAGCGCAGCACAGAGGAAATGAGGCCAAACCTAATAGCAATGAAAATAAAAATTTCCAATCAGGCCCGAACGTACCTTGCCAGAGTGCTCAAACTGACAAGTCAGTGAGCTCTGCGTAATGCAAACGGCAAAGGCACTACCCCACATGAGAGTGCTCAACTACTACAAGAGCAGGTTTCGTCTCGAGGTGGTGCGTAGTGCAGTTAGCTTTTTTTGAGCACCGTAGTTTTTCGCAGGTTTTGTAGGAGCCAGCCGGCAGCAGGCCGGTCTGGAGCAGGGTAGGGGCTGGATAGTTTAAAATTAGTTAGTAAATAGTTAGAGCGTTCCAAATGCCCACGTCCGGTGAAAATCGCAGTTGGAATTCGGTCTCTCCGAAAGTTCTAAAGAGGAACACTAGAGGAAAGAGGAATGGCTACTCCGACCTGATATCCGTGCAGCTGACCAGTAACTTGAGCTGCAAGGCCACGTTTCATTCCCAAGACACTCTGACACGACTTTGCCGAAACGGTTTCCATCTTATGTCAGTGGAAGTGCGCGTCACTCAACTGGTGCCTGATTCCGTGGAATTCCAAATTCACGATGTGCCTATCTGGGTCCAGGACGACGTTATTATCGAAAGCCTGGGTGTCTTTGGATCGGCCGTTGGGCCTCTTCGCCATGGATTTGTCAAGACGAAGTCAGGGCTCGCCATTGCCACTGGTATCCGCTTCGCCACATTCTCTCTTCGCCCCAACATGCAGATTCCGTCGTATGTGAAAACATCTACGAACAACTTGTTTCGTGTACGCTACGAAGGCCAGCCTGCAACCTGTCGTAAATGCTCCCAACCGGGACACATCGCTGCAGATTGTAAACTTGCCTCAGGAGCGACATACGCCAAGCGAACCGCGCACACCAGAACAAGCGCAACTGCAACTGTCGGAGGGCAACCTGGTGAACTTACCGTACAGACCGGAGTCCAAAACGAGTCGCCAGACTCGGCACGCTCCAGCAGAAGGCCCAGCACCAGCCTGAGTACTCTCTCGAGTACTGGATTTAGTACGAGTGCAACTCCTGTGGGGTCAAATGTTGAAGAACCCGCAGTCAACACTGAAGTGCTCGAAACGGATTTGAATTTGAAAACTACGAAAGTAGATGAGGGGACTACTGAGGTTACTTCAGCGCTGAACAACCTGACAGATACTGAGCCAGACATGTCGTCCGCACAGGGATCGCTGTCAAGCATGACAGCACACCCCAGAACTCCCCTCGCGGACATCGAAGTAGACATTGCAGAGCGAGATCTAGAACGGACAGAGCGACTCCTATCAGAAGTGGCATCAAACATCAACACCGAAGCGATCCACACCTGGTTCACGCCTGAACGACGAGGCAGGAATGCCAGCACTGAGTCCTCACCAGAGTTGGCAACTGGGGGGAAGAAGAAGGATTCCCGGAAACCAACAAATCTAGCTCCAGGCTCACGATTTAGTCCGCTTGCCAGAGTCTAATCGTGACTTGAAAAAAAAATGCAGAACTATAACTATAACACCCACAGCACCACCTACCTCCTCGACCCAGTCACTGCGCCTCCTGGTGACTAATGCTTTTAGCTTAGCAAACAAATTTGGAGAATTTGTCCACACTGTCACGCACCATAATGAAGACATCGCTGTTGTGACCGAGACCAAGTTTGATGCAACTATCATGCCAGCTAAAGAGATGCGAAAAGACCACCAACAATCTATTAGATCATGACTGGTTCACATTCCACGTTGAAAGTACTGTCCCTGAACATCTGCAGCCTCCGCCAGAAGCTGCAGGATCTAATGCAACTGGCCTCTACTTGTGTGCCCAATGTAATAGCTGTCTCAGAAACTTGGCTCGATGGTACCATTACAACAGCAGAAATGTCTTTACCAGGTTACACCCTACATCGCCTAGACCATTGCGGGAACTTGGGTGGTGGTGTGTGTATATACACTGATGTCGGACTGAAATGCCACCCCCGGCCAGATCTTGCCACACAGGGTATTGAGTGCTGCTGGGTAGAGGTGAAGGCCCAGCCGAAGCCTTGTCTCATTGCCTGTCTGTATCGGCCACCTCATATGCGAGTGTCTTACTGGCAGGCCCTGGAAGCAACGTTCACTCATGCGATGAGGGAGCCAAAGGATGTGATAATCTGTGGTGACTTCAATGTTGACTATAGCTGCCAGAGTGGTCAACTCTCATATCTATCTGACATCGCGAATACCCTCGGACTGTCACAAAGTGTCAGTCAGGCCACAAGAATCAGAATTACGGGATCACAAACCACCCTGGACTTAGTATTTAGTACGTTGCTGTGCAGAGCCCCAACCATTGTCTCCCCAGTATCATTTAGTGACCATTCGGCTGTCATCTCTACCCTGGCAACCACTGCTGGCTGTGCACCCCAGAGTGCTCAACCGCAGACTCGGCACCTCCGAGGCATCAACATGGAAATGTTTCGCAATGACCTCCTGGCTGCAAACTTGTGTTCCTTGGATGGATCGTGTGATGAGATGTGGACTCCATGGCTGCAGAAGTTCCTGGATATCCTAGACAAACATGCTCCTTTGAGGACCCGCCGCACCAAAACACGCAAACATGTTCATTGGATGAATGCAAACCTGCTGGCCACAATATCTAGTCGAAACCGGGCCCACCGCAAATGGCTACGCACCTGCAACCCTGTGGACCATGAAGCTTTCCGCCAGACCAGACGTGATGTGAACCAGCTTAACCGACGACTCAAGGCCTGCTTCTATCAGGATCAGTTTGCCAATGCGGAAGGCCAGCCAAGACAAACATGGAGAGTTATTAACCAGGTATCAGGCAGAACACGGACCCACACTGCTCCTCAATGCCCCCCGGATGAAATCGGACAAGTGTTTGCGGACATCGTCACCGATGCGACTCGCCCAAAGGTGCTGTCCATCCCCTCTGGTCCCCATGCAAGTACTGATCTCCGCTGTTTCAAGCCAGTATCCATCGCATGTGTACGCAAGTTGCTCAACAGTGTAGATACGACAAAGTCAACGGGCAGTGATGGCGTACCTGCTCTTGTACTAGCAGCATGCTCTGACCTCTTAGCTCCATCAGTAACTCTCATCTTCAACAAGTCACTTTCCGAAGGGAGATTTCCACTATCCATGAAACTTGCAAATATCACCCCTGTGTACAAGAGCGGCGACCCTACTAAGGCCACCAATTTCAGGCCTGTTTCTCTGTTGCCTATTATCTCAAAGATCCTTGAGCGCATCGTACATTCGCAACTCACTGAATTCTTGACCACCCACAGCCTCTACCCAGATTGCCAGTTCGGATTCCGGCAACAGCACTCAACAGAGGATGCTGTTGTGATGGCATCAGAGGCCTTTGCCAATGCCAAAGACTCCGGACTCTCAACTTGCGCCGCCTTTGTTGACATGTCGAAGGCATTCGACAAGGTTCAACATGGCACCCTCATCCGCGACCTCTTCAGTATTGGTGTTGGTGGAAGTGCGCTGAATTGGCTGGCAGACTACTTAAGTGATCGGCAGCAAAGAGTTGTCATTGGGAACCAGCACAGCAAGGTATTCCAGCCCAGCAGTGGTGTGCCCCAGGGTTCCGTACTTGGTCCTCTGCTGTTTGTCCTCTATGTCCGTGGTGTGGCAGCTGAAGTGCAACCGTATGGTGTGCGGACAGTTCAGTTCGCAGATGACATCATGCTCTATATCAGTAGCAGGGACAAACATCAGCTGGAACGCAGTATGTCTTCTGCAGTTACACACCTGGCCAGATGGCTTGCCAGCAGGAACCTGGTAATAAACGAGAGTAAAGCCCAGATTTCGTTCATCCCTGCCCATCGTTCTGTGAATCCTCGCGTCAGCGTTATGTGCTCTGGAGTTCAACTGGCACAAGTAGAATCCGCAAAGTATCTTGGTGTCCACATGGACCAAGATCTCAAGTGGACCACAATGGTCAACCAGATCGCCAAGCGAGCTGCCTGTAAAATAGCTGTCCTGTTTAGAAACAGGCGCTGTATGCCCCTCCCGTGCCGCATCACATACCTGAAGTCCCTGATCCTTCCTGACTTCCTGTATGCTAGCAACTGTTTCTCTGCTGGCCTCACCTCACATCAGCTCGAGCGCCTAGAGCGGCTACTCAAGCGCGCAGTCCGCTGTGTTTACAACGCTCCATTTGCATCCCCATCTGCGGCGCTGTATTGCCAATTGCGATTGCACTCGCTAGAAGTTATGTACTGCCACAAGCTTCTTGGCTACACTTGGCGCTGCCTTCAGGGTAAATGCAGCACATTGCTTACCGATATGGTCAGTCCTCTTAATGCCGGCCGTGCTACACGTAGTCAGGGAAATCGAGCACTTAAATTTCCAGTCACTAAGACATCCGCTGGCACACATTCTGCCTCATTCCAATGTGTATCACTGTGGAACAGGCTCCAGTCCGACATCAGGAAAATCCCACAGTACGACCTATTCATGCGATCCCTCCCAGCACATGCTGCTTTTCAGTAATCCCACTGCCCGCTGTATTATTATTTCCTTTACTGGCCTAACTGGCTTTTACAATGTAATACTTTACTACCCACTCTACTCAGTGTCATTACCTTCATTGGCCTTTTATAATTTATTCTCCTTTTAAGTCGATATCATGTAATTAGGCAAATTTGCCTGTTTGTTCTTCGACTCTAAATAAACAAAAATCATCATCATCATCATCAGGAGCGAAAATACTCAATCTGCGGTCAGCATGCTGTTTCGTTCTTTGTGAACTCATCAGCGCAGTACAGAGGAAATGAGGCCGAACCTGATAGCAATGAAAATAAAAATTTCCAATCAGGCCCGAACGTACCTTGCCAGAGTGCTCAAACTGACAAGTCAGTGAGCTCTGCGTAATGCAAACGGCAAAGGCACTACCCCACATGAGAGTGCTCAACTACTACAAGAGCAGGAGCGAAAATACTCAATCTGCGGACAGCATGCTGTTTCGTTCTTTGTGAACTCGTCAGCGCAGCACAGAGGAAATGAGGCCGAACCAGATAGCAATGAAAATAAAAATTTCCAATCAGGCCCGAACGTACCTTGCCAGAGTGCTCAAACTGACAAGTCAGTGAGCTCTGCGTAATGCAAACGGCAAAGGCACTACCCCACATGAGAGTGCTCAACTACTACAAGAGCAGAATTTATAACAGAATTTATAACATGTAGAAAGGAAAAGGACATATTATTATTAATATTATTATTATTTGCCTCTCCGCGTTTGCATCAGGGTGTGTTACTACAAAAATCAACAAATCGACATAATACACATCCACCCCTAGCATTCGCTCAGGCTGCTCAACAAGTCAAAAGACAGTAAGGACAAGAGAAAGCGAGGGAAGGGTCACAGACCAGCGGGGTCGAAGGCAGGAAAAAAGAAACAGGAGGCAAAGGATATTGAAGAAATATATCAGATTGTCCATTGAATTCACCATACATCATGTCATGTTCCGTTTGGCCAAATCCGGGCATTCCTCTGCAGGCTCAGGTGCGGAAAAGCTGCCGCCATACTGCTCTGTCCTCTTGCCAGGTCCCTGATGTGTGAGAGATCTTTATCCGTCTGCAGCTTCATTCCCTTTGTTGCGAGGTCTGTTCTCAGTATTGTTGGGAGTGTGGAAGGCGGCCGGCCACGGAATTTTTTCTCGTCCTTTGTTTGCCGGAAGTATGATGTCATGGCCATTTGTGGACATATGGATACGAGTTAAGAGTAACGCTTGCCTTCCCCTCTTTGGTCTTTCCATAACCTTGAACCTTCCAAGTTGGAAGGCTGTCGGTTAGCGCTACGGAGATGTGTTGAAGCTAGGTGTCAGGACGTCGAATGTCTCAGTACTCTTTTCAGTTTTGTGCTTAGTTATTGCACTTTCTGACTGTATATTGTATCCAGTTACAGTGACGGAGAGTTACTCTTAACTGGTATCCATATGTTCTTTTCCTTTCCACATTTTATGGCTCAACATCCGAGTTTCAAATTTATAATATCCCTATGCTTTTTTTGTCTAGGTCATCAAGGCAAAAAAGCATAGCTCTCTCGTTTAGACACGAAAACTAGTCATTTCTCTTCAACCCCCCCCCCCCCCTCCTTGAGAAACGAACACAAACATACGGCACATAGTATAGTTTTTTCGTTTCTACCTGGATGTGCCCACACATACAAACTGTGCATCGGTATTTTTCGAGAAACGAACAGGCACTCACCCCCGCCTTAAAGTTTAACAGCTACTTTTTGTTTCTAAATAAAATTACGAATGGCTGCTAATGCTATTCTGTTGTCCACTGTATCACCATATCAGACACCAATGAATGTACAGCAAAAACACATGGTTGTCATGCCAACGCTAACTGTAGCAACATCCCTGGTTCATATACATGTGCATGTTCAACTGGTTACCAAGGAAATGGAACACATTGCTCAGGTAAGTTGTAATTTTATGACTCCGCACACTTGACTGTTTCGTCGATTTTGTGTACAGTACAGTAAAAATAGAGGTTGCGAGTTTGCGGCAGTCAAGTGTCAAGTCGTCGGCGGAATAGCGCGAGCTCCAGTTTGGGAGCAAACCCATTCCTAATACAGTAAAACCTGGTGTAAGCGACCTCTGGGTTTAGCGACCACCTGCTCTTAATGACCGTTTTTTTCATGCTTGGACAGTTCTACACAGAAACAGCACTGGATACAGCGACCACCTACCTTGCACCGCCATCAAACGACTTTTAGTGTACCAAGTGCCATATAGGACCTACGCACAGCGGCCCAAACCAGCCAAAAGTGTCGTCTTCACTGGCAGGGTTGACACAAACAGGGTTGAAGTGCGCTGGGTCCAAATATGTAATCGAAAGTGCCCAATGACTAGCATGTTATGCTGTTCTGTTGTCCACTGTATCACCATATCAGACACCGATGAATGTACGGCAAAAACAAATAGTTGTCATGCCAACGCCAACTGTAGCAACATCCCTGGTTCATATACATGTGCATGTTTAACTGGTTACCAAGGAAATGGAACACATTGTTCAGGTAAGTCGTAGTTTTATGACTCGACACACTTGAATGTTTCATCAATTTTTGTGCACATTAGTTGAAGTTTGTTTCGCTTGTCCTTCAACTTTCGCGTTCAAAGCCACGGGCGTTCACATGAAGTTCCCCTTCCCGTGATGTCAAACGAAAATTCGCTTGAATTTTCGCTCTGCAAAACATCTCTGACGATTGAGAGGTTCCGCACGACATAATTACGTTAGTAACAAATGCAGTGGATCTATGGAAAGTGTAACCTACACTCCATGCCGGTCTGTGTTCCGCCATATGTAGTTTTAGAATGATATAGCTGCCCTTGGCAACTCGGAACGCGGCAGTGTACGACCGGGTCGACCTAGGGAGTGAGTCAAAATTTTGCACCCCAATCGATTACGGAGCACCTCCGTTATCAGAGCCCTACCTATGTACTATACATAGACAACTCTCCATAGGTTAAGTGCAAACTCGCGAGTTCACGGGTTTTCCCGCCTACTAACGTAAGGTTGCTCAACTTCACGTAGTGCGGAACGTCTCTAATGACTTGCACATTAAGGATCATCCGTAAAATACTGATATTCCCCTTAATTAAACAACTAGTTTTGGTTTCTAAATAAATATCCACATTTACGAATGGCTCCTAATGCTATTCTGTTGTCCACTGAATCACTATATCAGACAACAATGAATGTACAGCAAGAACACATGGTTGTCATGCCAACGCTAACTGTAGCAACATCCTTGGTTCATATACATGTGCATGTTTAACTGGTTACCAAGGAAATGGAACACATTGTTCAGGTAAGTCGTAATGTTATGACTCGGCACACTTGACTGTTTCATCAATTTTTGTGTGAAGTAGTTCAAGTTTGTTTCGCGTTTCCTTCAACTTTCGCGTTCAAAGCCACGGGTGTTCACACAAAGTTCCCCATCCCCTGATGTCAAACGAAAATTCGCTTGAATGACAAGAGCAAAGAACACTCGGAATAAACTCAATATCATTCGTCTGAGTTGCTTTTTGTCTTTGTATATTGCTTATAAATAGGTTAAGCAATGCCACGAGTGTTATTCTATGTCAAGCTAAACAATTGCATAGCTATGCGCAGCCTTAAAAAAGTCACGAAGTTTTTGTATACGGAGGAAGTAATGTTATTCTGTTGTTCACTTTATCACCATATCAGACACCAATGAATGTACAGCAAAAACACATGGTTGTCGATTTTGTGTACAGTACAGTAAAAATAGAGGCTGCGAGTTTGAGGCAGTCGTGAGTCAGTCAAGTGTCAAGTCGTCGGCGGAATAGCGCGAGCTCCAGTTTGGGAGCAAACCCATTCCTAATACAGTAAAACCTGGTGTAAGCGACCTCTGGGTTTAGCGACCACCTGCTCTTAATGACCGCTTTTTTCATGCACGGACAGTTCTACACAGAAACAGCACTGGATACAGCGACCACCGACCTTGCACGGCCATCAAACGACTTTTAGTGTACCAAGTGCCATATAGGACCTACGCACAGCGGCCCAAACCAGCCAAAAGTGTCGTCTTCACTGGCAGGGTTGACACAAACAGGGTTGAAGTGCGCTGGGTCCAAATATGTAATCGAAAGTGCCCGATGACTAGCATGTTATGCTGTTCTGTTGTCCACTGTATCACCATATCAGACACCGATGAATGTACGGCAAAAACAAATAGTTGTCATGCCAACGCTAACTGTAGCAACATCCCTGGTTCATATACATGTGCATGTTTAACTGGTTACCAAGGAAATGGAACACATTGTTCAGGTAAGTCGTAGTTTTATGACTCGACACACTTGAATGTTTCATCAATTTTTGTGCACATTAGTTGAAGTTTGTTTCGCGTGTCCTTCAACTTTCGCGTTCAAAGCCACGGGCGTTCACATGAAGTTCCCCTTCCCGTGATGTCAAACGAAAATTCGCTTGAATTTTCGCTCTGCAAAACATCTCTGACGATCGAGAGGTTCCGCACGACATAATTACGTTAGTAACAAATGCAGTCGATCTATGGAAAGTGTAACCTACACTCCATGCCGGTCTGTGTCCCGCCATATGTAGTTTTAGAATGATATAGCTGCCCTTGGCAACTCGGAACGCGGCAGTGTACGACCGGGTCGACCTAGGGAGTGAGTCAAAATGTTGCACCCCAATACACTTACGGAGCACCTCCGTTATCAGAGCCCTACGTACCGTATTTTTCCGGTTGTAAGTCGACCTTTTACGACATAAAATAGAAGGAGAAAGGGTGGGGGTCGACTTACAACCGGGATTCGACTTATAACCGGGAACTATCAGAATCTTACAAAAAAATGACCTGCACTGCATGCACGAGTGCACTATGTGTACACATTTTTCCAGTTTATTGGTCTTTTGAAGGATTGGGATGTTATAACCTCAATTAAGGAATGTTTACATGATTTGTTGATGTGTTAATAGCAGGAAGTGGTTAATAGTGCTTCTTTGGGTGAAAACTTTAAAACGCAGAATTGAGACCTCCGGATACGGGGGTCGACCTATAACCGGGGTCGACTTACAACCGGTAAAATACGGTATGTACTATACATAGACAACTTTCCATAGGTTAAGTGCAAACTCGCGAGTTCACGGGTTTTCCCGCCTACTAACGTAAGGTTGCTCAACTTCAACTTTAAGGTTGCTCAACTTCACGTAATGCGGAACGTCTCTAATGACTTGCACATTAAGGATCATCCGTAAAATACTGATATTCCCCTTGAACAACTCGTTTTGGTTTCTAAATAAATATCTACATTTACGAATGGCTCCTAATGCTATTCTGTTGTCCACTGAATCACCATATCAGACAACAATGAATGTACAGCAAAAACACATGGTTGTCATGCCAACGCTAACTGTAGCAACATCCCTGGTTCATATACATGTGCATGTTCAACTGGTTACCAAGGAAATGGAACACATTGCTCAGGTAAGTTGTAATTTTATGACTCCGCACACTTGACTGTTTCGTCGATTTTGTGTACAGTACAGCAAAAATAGAGGTTGCGAGGTTGCGGCAGTCGTGAGTCAGTCAAGTGTCAAGTCGTCGGCGGAATAGCGCGAGCTCCAGTTTGGGAGCAAACCCATTCCTTATACAGTAAAACCTGGTGTAAGCGACCTCTGGGTTTAACGACCACCTGCTCTTAATGACCGTTTTTTCATGCACGGACAGTTCTACACAGAAACAGCACTGGATACAGCGACCACCTACCTTGCACGGCCATCAAACGACTTTTAGTGTACCAAGTGCCATATAGGACCTACGCACAGCGGCCCAAACCAGCCAAAAGTGTCGTCTTCACTGGCAGGGTTGACACAAACAGGGTTGAAGTGCGCTGGGTCCAAATATGTAATCGAAAGTGTCCAATGACTAGCATGTTATGCTGTTCTGTTGTCCACTTTATCACCATATCAGACACCAATGAATGTACGGCAAAAACAAATAGTTGTCATGCCAACGCTAACTGTAGCAACATCCTTGGTTCATATACATGTGCATGTTTAACTGGTTACCAAGGAAATGGAACACATTGCTCAGGTAAGTCGTAATGTTATGACTCGGCACACTTGACTGCTCCATCGATTTTTGTGCGAAGTAGTTTTTTTTCGTGACGTCAAAGGAAAATTCGCTTGAATTTTCGCTCTGCAAAACATCTGAGACGATAGAGAGATTCCGCATGACATAATTTTTTTTACGAAAAGCCAAGTGGTGCACGCAAAGGGAACATGCAGCAGCCATGCATGGTGGACATTGTCACACTCTGGTCGCAGCAGATAAGCATTTTTAATGGAAGTATGAGGGAAAGAGAAAGAACAGGGGGGGGGGGGGGGGGAGGGGGTAGATTGAGAAGGAGAGAGTACATGTACATGAGAGCCTGTAGTTCAGCAAGTTTATGTAGCAGGTTTACAAGGCGTCGGGTGCTTGCATCCAGTTGCTGCACAACAGGTGATGGTGGACCATCTTCTTGAACTTCCACATCCCCTTGTATGGCTGCTGTGCGAGGATTCTCCGAGGCAGGAAGTTCCATGCACTCAGCACGCAAGCAAAGAAAGCCTTGGCCAAGGCTGAGCGGGAACGGCGAGGCAGGCTACATGCCAATGGAAAGCCGTGTGACTGGCGTCGCTGGGCGGAGAAACGGGTGTTGGGGGTTTCATCCGCCAGCTGGAGTGGCTTGGGCATAATCGCTTTCAAGGGGCTCGTCGGTGGAAGGAAGCAGAGCTTGTACAGGAAGCTCAGGGCCGCCACCCTGCGCCTATGCTCCAGGCTTGGTACGGAGACTCCAGGGCCTATCAGCTTTAGTGCCCTGCGCTGTACTGCGTCCAGGCGGGCCAGTGGAGCCCCCATCCAGACCAGGCAGTAGTTCTCCATGGTTGGCCGTATGAAGCCGTTGTAAACAGCAATACAGCCAGGTGCTGTCCGAAGTGGCACCACCTTCCGGAGAACGTGGAGGCGTTGGAGGGCCCTGGTGGCAACCTGGCGTATGTGGGTCGAGAATCGCAATGTGTTGTCGAAGAAAACACCGAGGAGCTTGATCTCGCCAGCTTCAGGCACCCTGGTACCGTTGAACAGTGCGTGGGGAAGAGGTGTTGCTGGACGGTGAAAGTCTATCGTGAGCGCCTGGGAATTGATCGGTTCGAAAGTTATTTTCCACTCAGCACCCCATCGGGCGATAGAGTCCACGGCAAGCTGAAGCTAGGTCGCACTTTCCGCTATGTCGCATGTGGCCGCAATGCATTGGTAGACTGTGGTGCCATCTGCGTATACAGCCAGAGAGGTACTATCCGGTGTTACCGTATTTTTCCGGTTGTAAGTCGACCTTTTACGACTAAAAATAGAAGGAGAAAGGGTGGGGGTCGACTTACAACCGGGATTCGACTTATAACCGGGAACTATCAGAATCTTACACAAAATGATCTGCCCTGCATGCATGAGTGCACCATGTGTACACATGTTTGCCAGTTTATTGGCCTTTTTCAAGGATTGGGACGTTATACCCTCCAATAAGGAATGTTTACATGATTTGTTGATGTGTTAGTAGCAGGGAGTGATTGGTAGTGCTTCGTTGGGTGAAAGCTTTAAAACGCAGAAATGAGACCTCGGATACGGGGGTCGACCTATAACCGGGGTCGACTTACAACCGGTAAAATACGGTACTTCCTCACAGTTGTTTACGTAAACCAGAAACAGGGTTGGACCCAAGATGCTGCCTTGGGAGACCCCAGCAAGCAAAGGGTATTCCGATGACTGTTGTCCTCCGACTATGGCACGTAGTTGCCGGCAGCAGAGGTAGTTTGAGAGCCAGCCAAGGAGCGGACCACTGATGCCGCATGCCTCTGTTTTATGGAGGACACCTCGATGCGAAACCTTGTCGAACGCCCCGGCGATGTCGATGGCCAGTACATGTACCATGCCGCCTCTCGCCGCAGTGGATAACCAGTCGTTGTGCAGCTTTGTTAGCAGATCTGATGTACTAAGTCCCTTCCGGAAGCCATATTGCCGAGACGAGATTACACTGTGCTTTGAGAAGAAGTTCATGATACAGCGGTTAACTATTGTTTCCATTGTCTTGGAGAGAATGCAGAGGAGAGACACCGGGCGATGGTTGCGCAGGTCTGATCTAGCTTTCTTCTTGTGAATCGAAACAACCTGGGCGACCTTCCACAGCCTCGGTTGCACTTGCTGCCGAAAGCACAAGGAGAACAGCCAGGCGACAGGCAAGCAGAGCTCACTGGCACAATTCTTCAGCACCCTTGCTGGAATCCTGTCAGGGCCTTTGGCTTTTGTGGGATTCAGTCTTCTGAGCTCTCTTCTGACAGTATCCGTTCGAAAGTGGATGGTAGTGAGCCGAGACTCGGTGTGAGGTGTTACAGGTGGCAGATCGTCTGATGGCAGATCGTTTGGAAAGTCATCTGCTGCGAGGCTGGACTTCGACGAAAAAAACGTGCCAAACCGCTCTGCTTTCTCGGACTTGGCCATAACTCGGACGCCGTTAGTGTCAACAAGAGTTGGTATGGTTGTGCTGAGCCCACTACCACCTGCTTGCTTCAGCGTGGATCACCACTCTCGATCAGACATGCTCCCACGTGAAAGTTTGTCTCCCAGCGTGGCAAGGCGTATTGCCTGCGCCTGGCGCAGATAGTGAGTGCCACGCCTGGTTGCCTCCAGGGCCTCCAGTCGTAGCTGCGGAGTTGGAGCCGTGCGGGAGTGTTTCCAAGCTTCCTGTTTTGCCTTCACCTTGGTTGAACACTCCAGTGTCCACCAAGGAGGGTCAGACGGGCTGGTTACCAGTTCACGAGATGGTATGAATTGCTTCATGCCTTGTTAAGGTTATTAATGATCTTGGTGACATTGTGACATGATTTGTTGGGACATTGACTGATGGCTGTGGTCCAGTCAGCTTGCCGATAAAAATGAGCAAGTTGAGGGCAGTCCGCTAGGTTCTAGCGCCAGACTACTCGCTTTGTGGGAGGTTCCTCCGATACTTTTGTGGGAAATTCAGCTATCAGAGTTACATGGTCCGAGGCGCCAAGGGGAGGTTTGCAATGGACTGTTACATCAGAAAGATAGTCAGACATAATCAGATCCAGTATATTGTCCCCTCGGGTCTTCATCGTAACATGTTGTTCCAGGCCGTGGCTAACACACATATCCTCAGCACATTCCCCTGCAGGAGTTGTTTTGTTGCTTCCTAACCACAAGCATTGAAGTCGCCAGCGACGATAATCTTCGACCCATGCTGCCTAAGGCGGTGTTTACATGAGGCGTTTCAACCCGGGTTGAGTTCGACCCGGGTCAGATTTCAACCCGCCATGTGCATAAAATGAATTGCGCGTTTACATGACGCATTGCGCTTGACCCGGGTTGAAATTTCGCCCCGGGTTGATTTCAACCCTCCCCCCAAGGGGAGGGTTGAAATCAACCCGGGTCAAGAAAATCGTACAAACGTACTTCTGTGCGTATCTCGCGCCAGGTTTGAACGGCACTGCAGATGCAAATTTCGCGCGAACGGATTCACGTGACCATACAGGACTGTAGAAGTGGACTTTTGGCGGCATATCAGTATTTGACCCGGGTCAACTGTCTTCATGTAAACGCTCACCTCTTTTGTCTATCGTACAGACTTTCAACCCGGGCTGAACTCGACCTGGGTTGAAATTTCTCATGTAAACACAGCCTAACTCTGTCAAGAGTTGCATCAAGGTGTTCGAAGAGTTTGGTGTCAGTGGCCAGACAGGACCCTGGCCTGTAGACAGCGCCAATGACAGTGTTCGTGTGGGGGGCCGTGGAGACAGACACCCAGACAATTTCGTGATCACAGTCGATGTCATGGAGGTGCTGAAAGGCAATGCCGTCCCTAATCCAGACCGCAACTCCTCCTCCATGAGCGATGCGGTCTCGACGAATGGGAGGGGCATATCCAGGTAGTGAGACTTCCGCCTAGGTGGCCTTGTCTGCAGTGAGCTTGGTCTCTGTCACGATAATAACATCAGGCTTCGAGATCTTCACTGCGTGCTGAAGCTCACCTAGCTTGGACAGCAATCCAAATGCATTAGTCATGTAAAGGCGAAGTCGGGAGATAGAAGGGCGGGGAACAAACACTGGTGCAGAGGGGTTAAGACGGGGAGAAGGTATGATGAAAAATAGATAGATAGTCAGGCTAATATGAACAGTAGAGAGAAAGATGACTAGTACTCACGCTCGCCAGCCAGGCTTCTGGTTGATGGCAGGGGAGTGCAAACGAGTTGGCTTGTTTCCTTGGACTTCCATTATTGACAAGAGTGAATCTGCCGTCGTGTTCTGGTGATATCGATTCCCGCTGGCGCTTGGATGGCTTCAGTGTATCAAAGAAAACTTTGTCGGCTCTTTCGGCTGCAGTGTTGTGATGCTGGTCTTCTGCATCCGCTTCTGAGCCGCTTGAATCATTGGGTTCAGCTGCTGGATTATGTGTATTGCCCACTTGGTGTAGGCACATTTTGTCATGCTGCCCAGGTATGAGACCTCCGTCAGAGGTGTTTGATGTGTGGGCCAGACGTGGTGGGGTTAGGCTGCTGTGGGGAGGGGGTGGTGGCTCCTCTCCTGTCTCCTCAACCCAGCTGCTGTGGGGGACAGAGCTAGAGTGAAATCGGGCTCACCTTCCGTGCCTCCTGCTGAGGCAGGTTCCGATTCCCCAGATGCATCCCTTTCCGCATCCGATCCTCCTACAGCAGATGAGTACGAGTACGGTTTTTCTGACCCCACGCCACTAGTACTGGCAAGCTGGCGGTTGGCTGTCGTACCAGAGCTCATAGGTGCGTTTTCCTGGGAATGATCATCCTGCTGCACATGCACTGATCCTGCAGCTGCAACCTCTTGACTATGCATACTTTGAGGGCTTGCTGCTGACCTGTTCACTTCAGTGCATCCCGTACTCGTTGACTGACTAGCTGGAGGTTTTCGGCGTGGGGAATCCCTTGCTTTATGGCCTGGTGCTGCGCAATGGAAGCATGTCTGGAGTTGCCCTTTGTACCAGATGCGTAGGGCGTCTGACCCACGCGAACAAGAGACGGAACTGACTTTCGCAATGTCACTTTCAAGAAGCTAGTACCAGTTTCAACGGAGAACCCTTTGTGCAGGATTTTTTCCTAGCAGGAGACCTGTGAATCGTTGCATACTGGCTTATGGCCGAAGACAATGCCCCGTCATGCAGGTAATACGGACAGCCAAACACATGCAAGCTAATGAGCTCGGTGTCTCCAATGACAATATCTACTGCCTTACCAGCAATTTTGAAAGAAGTGGACACAAGACGATCCC
This sequence comes from Sycon ciliatum, assembly GCF_964019385.1. Classification (NCBI taxonomy): domain Eukaryota; kingdom Metazoa; phylum Porifera; class Calcarea; order Leucosolenida; family Sycettidae; genus Sycon; species Sycon ciliatum. The sequence continues at coordinate 7,076,781 of NC_088654.1, read as the reverse complement.
TGGCGGCGGCATGCTTGAGGGTGACAGTGCACCAGCCTGGTCTGCCATGCAGGTCCACTTGCTGGAGTTCGTCGGGCGTGACTCCATTACTAGCTAGTTCCTTTAATGAAAAATACATGATCGATCTCCCAAAGAGGATCAAGTTGAAAGGAAAAAGTGATGCAAGGCGCAGCTCCAAAAGTGCTCCCGCCCGCAATCATACTGATCAATCAATTACATAAGCAGCAAATGTAGTCGATCTATGGAAAGTCTTACCCACACGCCATGCCGATTTGTGTTCCGCCATATATAGTTTTCGAATGACATAGCTGCCCTTGGCAACTCGGAACGCGGCAGTGTACGACCGGGTCGACCTAGGGAGTGAGTAAAAAATTTGCACCCCAACACACTTACGGAGCACCTCCGTTATCAGAGTCCTACATACATACGCTACATACCGTAAGGTCTTGTATAGAAGTTGCACTTGAATAGAAGCCGCCCTCGAATAGAAGCCGCAATTTTGGGCCCATCCAATCACACATAAGCCTGGTTTTAGTGATGACATACATAGAAGTACATGTCTTGTAATGAAGCCTGTCTCATTAAAGAAGTCTGCAAAATTTCACAAGGAAAGTCATAGAAGCCGCGGCTTTTGTACAAGACTTTACGGTAGACAATTTTCCATAAGTTAGGTGCAAACTCGTGAGTTCAAGGGTTTTCCCGCCCACTAACGTAAGGTTGCTCAACTTCACGTAGTGCGGAACGTCTCTGATGACTTGCACATTAGGGGTCATCTGTAAATATTCCCTCAACCCTGGAACCTTTGGATCCGTTTCATTATGAAAAATTCATTAAATTCAAATTCGTTACTTGTAGTACTCCCCATTGATTTGTTTCCGTATTCTCTTTGTGCCTTGTTCATGATTGTATTTTCCTCTTCCTCCGTTTCTTATATGACCACCTTCATCATTTTGCGAGAACTGTGGCAATACGCCCAGTGAGAAGGCAGATTTTGCCTGTGCTTCTGGTGAAGTAAAATAAAGCTACACAAACAAATACTGATATTTACACGAAAGCTAGTCATTTCCCTTCAACCCCTCCCCCTCCCTGAGAAACGAACACATACATACCGCACATAGTATAGATTTTTTTCTTTTCTAGCTGGATGTGCCCACACATACAAACTGTGCATCGATGTTTTCCGAGAAACGAACAGGCGCTCACCCTGCGCCCCCTCCCCCTTAAACAACTACTTTTTGTTTCTAAATATAATGTTTACGAATGGCTCCTAATACTATTCTGTTGTCCACTGTATCACCATATCAGACAACAATGAATGTGCAGCAAAAACACATGGTTGTCATGCCGACGCTAACTGTAGCAACATCCCTGGTTCTTATGCATGTGCATGTTCAACTGGTTACCAAGGAAAAGGAACACATTGCTCAGGTAAGTCGTAATTTTATGACTTGCACACGTGACTGTTTCATCAATTTTGTGTACAGTCCAATAAAACCTGGTTTAAGCAACCTCTGGTTTCAGTGACCACCTGCTTTTAATGACCGCTTTTTTCATGCACAGACAGTTCTATACAGAAATAGCACTGGATACAGCGACCACCTACCTTACACGGCCATCAAACGACTTTTAGTGTACCAAGTGCCATATAGGACCTGCACACAGCGGCCCAAACCAGCCAAAAGTAGGGAGGTTTCGCTCTACGTAATTACGTATGAAAATCCGTATGTCGTACGCGCCAGGGAGCGAGGGCAACTTTCATACGTAAATCTCTCTAAGGATTTCTGTAGGAAAGCTCTTTCCTACGTTGGGTCCTCCGTAGGACTTTTTGAAATATTTTTCGCATTTTCTGCATTTGTCCATGGCAACATTCAAGCCGAGCGAAACACAAGGTACACACACCGTACACCACGCGTGCATAATATAATGGAGAACGCGGCTTCGGTTCATGGTGCATGCGGTGGGCACGTGCAGCCAACGCGTCTCCATAGCAACAACGCATGTTTAGCAGTCGTGGAGAAATCACGTAGAGCGAAACCCAACAGCTCTGATTTTTACGTATGAAAATTCCGTGCAGTTCATACGTTATTTTCATACGTAATTCCGTAGAGCGAAACCTCCCTAGTGTCATCTTCACTGGCAGGGTTGACGCAAACAGGGTTGAAGTGCGCTCTGACGCAAGTGCATGCAGTCAGCAGAAGTGACAAGTGAGAGTGCAGGATGCACTGCATGCACTTGAATGAGGTGTGCTTTGCCTGTAGGAAAGTCTTCTATTCTCCACGCCTGTCAATACGAGTGCATGGAAGTACAACCATGCACATGTACATGTATGTACAGGATCCGATATGCCTCGAATGTATGGGACCTGGTTCTAAAGACCACCTGGCTTTAACGACCGCTTTTGCTTGCACCGTGGGATGGTCACTTTAATATATTATTATTATTATTAGCACCATATCCCTCACACACTCATACTCAGCCCAAGGCAACAAGGAATTGTTTTGGAGATATAGTGTGCTGCTTCGAGTAACTGGTCTTGTAATGCAAAAGCTCGAAGAGCTGGAAAGCAATGCCAGGCCACTGGCAGCAACTGGCTCGCGAGGAGCCGCAATAAACCCACATTGTGCCACAATGGGGTTGCAAGGCAAAGCCAATGCAATTGGCAACAACTGGCTCGTGAAGAGCCGCAACTAGCGAAGCAAGTGACCAGTTAGGAGCGATAGAGGTAAATGTTCCCTAGTACCATTAGCAAGATGATAAGATGGGAGGGATGGAGGGTGAAAATTTGAGGCTGGCACAAGCTAAAAGTCACCACTAATTAGACTAGTCTTTGAAGTGAAGCCAACAGCAAGAAAGAAAGAGAAAGTTCAAAGGAAGCAGTTGTACGATGTCAGGCTAAGCGCGCCCGAATCCATGCGCTGGCAGTGTGAGTGCAGTGAGCAAAAGTTCAAAGGAAGCAGCTGTGTGACGTCAGGCTAAGCGTGCCCAAATCTATGCGCTGGCAGTGTGAGTGCAGTGCGCAATGCACTGATGCAGCGGTGCGCAGCAGATGCAAACATGGCAGTGTGATCGGTGGATGCTAACACATACTAACTACATTACTGCGACATTAAAAGCATGTCCGTGTAGGTGGCGGGGGGGGGGGGGTGCCACTTTCGCTTATGCCATTCAGGATTGATGTCTGAAGAGTAATACGATACAATGAAATGACAGAAGTGACATCAACAAAAGCCGTTAGCAACAATACCAATAGGACTAATGGAAAACTTATCCAAAGTATAAAATAAAATAGAATATGCATACAACATGTCTGGCGGAATCACGTGGATCACGAGAATCAGTCCTGTTAGGTGGGGCGGGCTCCACGCCATGCCTGTCGGTCCGCTGCCATTGTGCGGACTGCGACAGCATCTATCGGCTGGTGGAGGGTAAGTCCATGCCATGATGACAGTTCTGTCTGCAAGACCGTTACCAAAGTCGTCACTTAAACCTGGTTTTACTGTAGTTCGAGTTTTGTTTCGCGTTTTCTTCAAATGTTGCGTTCAAACCTGCGAACGTTCGCATGAAGTTTCCCTTTTCGTGAGGTCAAACGAAAATTCGCACAAACGTTTGCTTTGTAAGCCTCTGTAACAATGGGCGGGCTCGATTGCACACATTTCCGTCAATTCTACTGCAGCAGACATAGAAACATAGAAATGCAGTCAATTGACCGGAGCCGGTGCACTCAGCGCATACAGAACGCTGTGTGCAGTGCACATGCTGATCCGCTACGACCAGCGCGCTGCAGCGCATAAATGCATGTGTGTACCGCTTATCCACGGCTGCATGGTCAGTGGTCTGGGGCCACTAGACATGCGACCGGATTTCCATGTCCACGACAGTCGAATTATTTATGGTGGATGCGCCGTTCAGTTACACAAAATCTGTCGTCAATTGCAATTCCGTCAATTTGGTCAATTCTGAAGATAGGGCCGAATTGCGACATGTAATTCCAGAATTGCTAATTCCAGAATTGACGCACTCGACGTAAACCCCGTGCTAGGTCCACGTGCGCGCGAGGGTGCACGGGCTCCCACGTGATCCCCTTTTACGATTTATGTCACTGTAGTCGTTTGTCTACATGGCCGCAATGCGTTCATTCTGTTCATTTGAGAATTATAAAACCTGGGTCCAAACATGTAGTCGAAAGTGCCCAATGACTAGCACGTTGTGCTATTCTGTTGTCCACTGTATCACCATATCAGACACCAATGAATGTACAGCAAAAACACATGGTTGTCATGTCAACGCTCAATGTAACAATACCATTGGTTCATATGCATGTGTATGTACAACTGGTTACCAGGGAAATGAAACGCATTGCACAGGTAAGTCATAATGTTATGAATCGGCACACTTAATGGGGAAGTTCAGAGAAAAATTTAAATTTCAGGACCCGGAGAGTTTGGGTCGCTGAGTTCAATGTTGTTGGTCCGACCTGCCTTCAACAAAGCGTTCTTGAGATATTTCCGTTCGAAAAACTAAGTATGGGGGGGGGGGGTTGCGCCCATGACGTCATGCAGCCGCCCCACACAATCTGCAATGCCATAGCATGCAGCCAGGTCAAAGGGACTGCAGGAAATCAATAGTGTCAATGCTATTTCAAATGATTTGACGACCGATAGTAGTCGGTGCAAGCGGCCACGAAGACATAACTCTGTGTGAGAGTGAAGATGCAGCCATGGCTGACCTTCATGAGTTCGGTCTGGGCTGAGAACTCCGGTGTTCTGCTGAAGAAATGGCCGAGCGGGCTGGTCAAGAGTGAGCCCTGCAGCGTTTGCGACTGATGAAGAAGCAGCAGCGGCGAGGCTGATATGATTATCAGATATCTGGAGAGTAGAGTCGGCGAAATGGAGAAGACTGATGGGAGTGCTCTAAAAGCTGTTCCATAACGACTCCAGTAGTCTGCCATATAGTGATTTTTGGTGTCAGCATGGCATATTTTGGACGCTGCTCTTTTGGAGAACAATGCAGGCTCTTTGAACCACGGCCACAACTCTTCGGTTCAAGGTTCACAACACTACGGGATCTGAACATTTTAGGTCCGGGAGCTGTTCGTTGTATTGTCACTTGTCACGGTTGTTGACTCATCGTTGTAGCATAAATGAATCTGCACTATTTCATGCCGAAAACGTTCTTTCCCAAAGCACAACCACCGGCACCGGCAAGAAGAAATGCACCTTCCCTGATTGTACGAACGACTGATACGAGCATGACAAGTCTGTGTTTTGCAGTGCAGGGAGTGGATTGGAGGGTGGTGGTTGGGTGACTGGCTGGGGGTGTGGCTGGGGGTGTGCCTGAGCGCGTATAGCTGTGACTGTGAAACTGTATGAGAATGGGAAGTGCGGGACTGCTGGTTGCGCATCTGCGATAGTAGTTGTATGTTTAAGCAGAGAGGTGGTTGTGCGCTAGAAACATTTGTTTGCATTGAGTGATTGGTATTCATTCATGCATGAATGTCAGTGATGAATTCATCTTATCGGCCCTTTTGTCTGCTTGAACTGTTGCATTCTGACTTTCAGCAACAGACGCCAACGCAAGTCGCTCGAATACCTACCTAACTCTGGGTCTTTCTCTCAGTCTTGTTGCTGTGCTGGTAGTGGCTTTGTTTACTTTTTTCATTCGTTTTCAAAACAATAAGCTGCGAGGAATACACGGAATATCCAGCAGGTCTGGACGTACACATGGAAAATGTAAGTATTAAATTCCGAATTTTGAAAAGATAGACCAAAGGTCGGTCAAAACTCTCCGAGTCTAATTTGGATACTGCTCACAGTTCTCTGTGTGTGTGTGTGTGTGTGTGTGTGTGTGTGTGTGTGTGCGTGTGTGTGTGTGTGTGTGTGTGTTTGTGTGTGTGTGTGTGTGTGTGTGTATGTATTTGAAATCTTTTATTCCCACGATGGCCTGTGGCCAATAAGAGAAAAATAATTACAGGCACGGGGAACAGATACAGAGAGATCAAAGTTTAGCTGCTTGCTGAGGCAGTAGCGATGGCAATAGGGAGTTTATCACATCGGCTGGGCGCAATGGAGCTATAGATGTGCTGAGCAATGTGAGCAAGTACATACAGAAGAGATGACAAGTGGTAGGATGTTTTCTTTGAAATCTCGTCTGGGGTTGATTTGCCGGAGGCTGAGTGGAATACTATTAAAGAGATCAAGAGAAGCATAGAGGGGGGAGTCCCTTAGCCGTGTTGTTGTTGTTGTTTATTTTACTTCACCAAATGAACAGGCAGAGATGCCTTCTCACCTGCCCATAGCACAGGTTCCCACAGAATGATGAAGGGATGACATGCAAGGGAAAACAAGAAATGATAATAATATGAGGCATCGGCAGCAAGAACCGGGGTCCTGGCAATTTTTCAAAATGCCAATATTTGCGAAAAACCATACCGATGTCGTTTTTTAATCACCGCGATCAAAGCGGAAAGACTTCTTGGGCTATCGCTTTGACAGTGCTTTCCTCTTGGTGGCTTCACTATAATTTGTTGTCATTGCAGTTGTAGTTTATCCGCCAAGCACTTGGGACGTCCAGGTAGGCGTTTTCAGTCATCATGGAGGCGTTTGCGCTCTGGGTAGCGTCTGCAAATCATGCGCTCAAAAGAGAGCAGAACAAAATAATGTCTTGGCGGAACGATCCCGTCACAAATTCTTGGTGGAGCACGAGCGACTAGAATATTTGACAGCTGGATCTCTAGAGATACTCAGCTGCCTGTGATAGTCTCCCGCAAGAAGAAATCAGGTGAAAGTGAAGAGGTTTCGCTCAGATGACAAGCCATCAGCGGAGGCAGCGCAGACGATGAGTTTGAGAGCTCCGTGACACGAAGTGGGGACGTGGACAGCAGTGATGAGAGTGACGAACGAGATTCAGTACTCTGTGGCGACTATTCGCAGCTAGATAAGGAGATACGGAGACAGCCCTGAATGAACTAAACCTTACTTGATAGAATACAATTGTTGCAAGTATACATGCACGCTTGCGGTGCGCATGGAATTTGTCACAGTATAATGCATGTATCTATGAGCTGCTGTGCGTAGGAGAGCAAAACATGCTTGGTGGATGTATCTGGCTTGGCCCAGCATGCATATCTAGTCGTGAACTAAGTTGTAGATTCTTCCCAGCCATGTAAAATGTCAGTTGCTTGTCTTCTTTCTGTCTGACAAGTTTGCATACAACACCAGACCTGCGCATGACAGGGATTGAGTTTTCAAGTAACATGGCAGCAAGTGCAGGGAACAATGTTAGTATATTATCAACTAGAGTACTCTGTGCTTCCCTGAAGACCTATAAATATGCTAAATTATTCTCAGCCACTCCATTAGAGCTAGCTGTAACTGCGTTCCATGTTGCCCTTTTGCTGACCATTTTTGTCGACCTTCACCCATCATTTCGGGCGTTCTTTTTACCATCTTGGAAGGTGCCCAGAGCTCCAAAATTTGGCCCATAGATCACTCATTTAGTGGACAGTTCAAAGCCATCAAAAACTCTTTTTCAGTAAATATCACCTAACCCTAGTTTTTGCTGCCCATGCCTCATATACGACAGAAAGGACCAAAAGAAGAAAATAAAAGTTTAATGAGGATATTCACAAAGTAAGTATATCAATGGCAGAAAGAGCTTTCCGGAAGGGACCAGGGACACCTATCACTCTAAAATCAGAGGGGAGAGCGTTCCAGAGAATGCTTCCCCGAAACATCATGGTTGATCGTCCGGCAAGAAAGGGAACTTGAAGCTAGTTCGACACTTGTCCCCGTGTGGTGCGCTGCTCCTCCGGAACAGTCTCTGTGGCCGTTCGGGTGAATAATGGTTGAAGAAGGGGGCTACAGGAGGAGTTAATGCATCGATGATCAAATACGACAATTTTGTGTGTATATGTATGTGGTAGACTAACAATGCTGAGCAGAGAGAGCAGCGGGGCAGTTGGAGTCAAGAGCCGCTGTTGCAAGGTGGCACGGATGCCAGCCTTGAACATCTTTTCAAGCTGACCAAGCAGGTGTGCGCTAAGTCCTGAAAAGAAATTGTTTGAACCATAACACAGCTGGGAAAGGATCATGCTGAGGAACCACGTTCGCCGGGCAAGCAAACTCAGTCCTCGTCCATGCCTCCAGAGCTGACCAATTGTACGCACTGTCTTGCGACCAATATACTCCACATGTGGAGCCCAGGATAAATCATTATCCAGGGCTAAACCAAGGTACTGGGCTGTAGAGGTCACACGAAGTTTCTCGCCGGTTGAATTGCAGCCGGGCCTCGTCGCCGGATGAAGAGCAACTGTGTCTTGGAAGAGTTGAGGAGCAGGCCAATGTCCTCCAGCCAGGTGGCAATGTTTGTCATGGCTTGCGTGAGGGTTCTGCACACTACAGCAGGATCAGAATGGGAGCAGTCGATGACAATGTCATCTGTGTTAGTGCTGTACAGACGGTGGCAGTATGGTGTGGAGTTCACTAGTGTAGAGCACAAAAAACAGTGGCCCAAGAACCCTACCTTGCGGAACACCACGGGAGCAACTGACGGCCTCACTAACAGAGTCCAGAACTTTGACACTCTGGAAACGCCCTGAGAGGTAGTCAGTGAACCATTCCAATGCAGTTCCAGCTATACCAAGGGAAAACAAAACTGTAACTAGACGTTCTTGCTTAACCCTTTGAGGTGCCACTGAACGCGTGAAAATGCGCAATTGCAGTTCACTCCACCATTTCCACCATAACTTACGTTCTGTTTGCTTGATTTTGACAGTCTAGGGCTCTTTGAAACGCTCTTTCCGCTGCCAAGAGAATGAGGCCACGCTCAACACCGTGGGTGCCACAAAGCCTGCTCCAGAGCGCAGGGAATCGCCATAGGTCGGGCCTCGTGTTGAAAGAAATACTTCTAAATTTCATCCCAATGCCATTTCGCTGTCGTTTCTTGCACAGCTCTGGATTTTTTTGCATCTCAATCAGTAGTTTCGACGTCATTACACCCACACGTCATCAGCTGGCTGCACACCACGTGATCCACGGGAAATCCCCGAAGCACGAGGCAAAAAAATGATTTTGAGACGTTTGAACAATTTAGTGCCGCGATCCAACTTTCGAGCGCCATATCTTTATCATCGTTTCTCCTATCGCAAAAGCGATTACACCATTGGAAAGCTTGGAGCTTCCTCTTTGATCTACATATTTCGATATTTGCAACAGGACTAAAATCGATGGAGTTACGACAGTTTTACGGTACGTACACAATATCAGTCGTTAATGACTGATGCACCGCTAAGGGTTAAAGGGGAAGTTAAGGCAAAAATTAAAATTTCACCAGTTGTAGTCTTCGGGGTGCTGAGTCGAATGGTCTTGGTCCGAGGAAGCTGAGACGCTCCCTTCCTACTTGAATCCCAATCGAACTCGCGCACTTCCACCGAAACTGGGTGACTGCGCCCTACTAGATGGGGATTTGTATGCAAAATTTCACTAAAAGCGCCATTTCGTTCTTATAAAAGCACGGATGACCGCGATTGGCCCGTATGTTGTAGTCTTTTGGACGCTGAGTCGACTGGTTTTGGTCCGAAAAAGCTGCGATGCAGCGTTCCTCCTTTATTCCCAATCGAACATGGTTGAACAAGCGGTCACGTGCTCCTGGGTGCCCAAATCACCTGGTCACCACGCCAGCAGGCGACAACTTTCACACCAAGGTTCAACTCGAGTTCAACTCGAGTGACAGGACTGCACCCAAAAAAGGTCAAACAGGCTAGTGAGTTGTACCCTGCAGGCACGGTGACCAGGTGACTGGCGTACGCAGGAGCACGTGACCGCTTGTTCAAATCATGTTCGATTGGGAATAAAGGAGGAACGCTGCATCGCAGCCTTTTCGGACCAAAGCCAATCGACTCAGCGTCCAAAAGGCTACAACATATGGGCCAATCGCGGTCATCCATGCTTTTATAAGAACGAAATGGCGCTTTTTGTGACATTTTGCATACAAATCCCCATCTAGTAGGGCGCAGTCACCCAGTTTCGGTGGAAGTGCGCGAGTTCGATTGGGATTCAAGTAGGAAGGGAGCGTCTCAGCTTCCTCGGACCACGACCATTCGACTCAGCACCCCGAAGACTACAACTGGTGAAATTTAAATTTTTGCCTTAACTTCCCCTTTAACACGGTTGAAAGCTTTCGACATATCAACAAACACTGTCCCAGTTAATGCATCTAGCGGTGGACCATCGATTAACAGCTAACACAAGTGCATCCTCAGTTGAATGTTGCTTGCGATAAGCAAACTGGCTGTCGGGCAATAGCTGGTGTGTCTCCAGATAGGCAGTGAGCTGTCTCTTAACCATTGTCTCCAGAATAAGGGGGATAATGGGGAAGAGAGACACTGGACGATAGTTCTGGGGCAGGGTTGGGCCGCCACTCTTAAACAGGCAACTGACATGTGACCTTTGAAGGTTGGCGGAACCTGTCCAGTTCTAAGAGAAAAATTTATAATGCTGGTGAGATTCGGTGCAAGAACAGAGGCATGTTGCTTGAGCAGGAAACCGGGAATCCTATCACTGCCCGTGGCTTTGCTTGCATCCACTGATGTCAGGCATGACTCGACATCTGTCACTGTGACAGGCTGGAATACATTTAAGCTGCATTGGAGGCTTGAGCCCGACGGCAGCTGGAGGTGGGGTGGACGTGTTGGATCATTCACTACTCCGCCAAACTCTCGACTTAGCTCTGGCAAAGGCGCTTGAGGGATTTGCGATTGCTTCCTTCTGCCAGTGACAGTATTTAGTACCCTCCAGAGTTTCCTCTGGTTGGTAGTTTGGCATTGGGTGGTAAACTACTGGTTGTGCAGTTTCCTGTCAAGCTTCCTAGACACATAAGGAGCTGATTTATGTTCCTCGCGTAATCTTGCATCCCCCTGGTCCCGCATCAACTTCCAATGTAAGCCATTGCGCTTCCGTACAGCCACACCTAGTTCATTTGTCAGCCATGGGCATGGGAGACGTCGATGGGCACACTGAGCAACTAGAGGCGCATGGTGGTTTTATGATGATAGAAGAGACTCAGTGAAAGATGTAATCATTTCCTCCAAGTTGCCATTGTCAGGAAATGCCTGCTGATTGCGCTGGACGTCCTTGCTGAAGCGGTCCCAGTCAACGAGGTGCAACCGCCGCGTGGTCGTTGGTGCTGATGAGCTGTGCTTCGGCACTCTAATATGCAAGCGGGCAAGAATCGCAAAATGGTCACTCATGTCTAAGTATACTGTTTCACAGTTGCCAACCGGTGGAGCTGATGAAAGGAGTAAATTCAGCAGCTTAGCTGAATGGGATGTCACTCAGGTGTGAGATGTTACATAGTTTGAAAGGTTGAAGCGGCTGATAATCGAGCACAGAGGTACTGCAGATGGTTGACCATGGGCAAAGTCCACATTGAAGTCGCCGACAATCGTGGTAGACTTTTGCCGGCCTTCCACAGCTCACTCGATGTTGTGTTCTACAGTCCATTCATAAAAAGATGGGCCCTGGCTCTGGCCAGCTCCCGTATTTGGCGATTTTTCGTGATTTCATCGTACACAGTGCAGTGCTGCGAAATTTGAAATTTGAAAAAAAGGGTCCAAAACGGGTACCTGAACTGGAGTTCGAACCGCACAATGCACTGTCGCAGGCGGGTTCAAACGACCTGAGTTTTTATGGTTTTCCCAATTCAGTGCTTTCGGGGCAAAACCTGGCCAAAATCCTATTCTTGTTATGGCTTGCTTTTTGGACAAAAAAGCTTCAGAAACATAATTGGAAGAGTCCATAGGGGATTGCAGAAAAAAATCTTAAAATACTCACAGTTTGACCCATTTATGGCCAACAGCTAGAAGTCCATCTTTTTTCTGAATGGAGTGTAGTGATGCTCAGAAGGCAGCTGGGCTGTTAGGTGGCCGGTAGCAGCAACCAATAACATGGGAGTCATGGCTGGGAGCTATAACCTCAAGCCATAGTAGCTCCAGCTCAGTTTCCAGATCGAAGCGGCGACGAACAGCCAGAGACTCGTGGCAGTATACAGCTACTCCACCACCAGGACGATCTGGCCTGTCCTTGCGAAACAATTTGAAATGTGGTATAGCTACTTCACCATCACTGATATCCGGCTTCAACCAAGTTTCCGCGATTCCAAGAAGATGTATACCTCTGGAGGACACATACTCCTGGACCTCAGAAACCTTCCTCCGCAGGCTGCACACATTGAAGTACATATTTTGCCTGGACACACAGATGTGTACGTTCTTTCATTCATCTAGTGTAGTCACAGTTAGTCATATGGTATTTTTATACATGCCAACCGTCCAGGGTAGGCATTTCCCAAATCGGCCAGATTTTTCGCCTAATCGGCTTTTCAATCGGCTAAGAGAATGTCCAAATTCAGCCATATTATGAGCCCGAAAGTCAGAATTCGACTCAAAGCAGTAGTTGAAGTCACCGCTCGCAATGCAGTGTACATTTACCTGCATGCTTTAGAGGCATTAAAACATCGATTTTCTGCGAATCCAGTGCGGAATTTGTAAATTCGGCGCAATTATCGGCGATTTCTTCACAGCCATTGATTTCGACGTCTTTTCCTGTTGGCCGATTTCGGAAATGACTTAAGTAGCAGTCACCTGTTGCAGTATTATAGCAACAGAAATTGTATTTGCATGTTGTAGAGGCAACAAAACATCGATTATCGGCAAATTCAGTGGGGAAATTGTATATTCGGCGAAAAGATCGGTGATTTCCTCAAGACCACAGTTTCGGCGAATTTTTCGGCCGACCGATTTGGGAAATGCCTAGTCCAGGGTTTCGCCGGAACAGTTCAGGGAATAGGGAGTTTGTGACGGGGGCCGGAGATGTCCTGCAAAAGTCCAGGATTGAGTTGGAACTTTTGAAATCGAAGTTCTCCTTTTTATGACGCTTTCTCAGTGTTTCCTCGATCTTGTACATGTAGATCGGTTGTAATTACACACAGCCCGTAGTAGCACATAGTATACGTTATGGAACTGCAATGGATCACCGGTATAATGGTAGTCCACAGATAATTTATTTGTACAGTTACAGCTCAATGCAATGAGGCGCCCTTTGCTTTAACGTTATAACGGCAGTCATGAAAAATACATCTGCTAATGATGGGTGCGCTAAAAAAATTTGTGTTGAGGAAAAGTGTTGAAAATCAAGGGAGTTCAGCCTCCTCGTCCAGGGAACTCAAGCCTCCAGGCTGGCATGTATGCATGTTGCTCGCTTGCGATGACTCACGTTGTGCCAACTTCGTAAAGTGTGTCGTGTGAGTACAGCCAACAGGTGCAGTTGGTTGGAAGGTGCCATATTTTCCAGAATAGACGTCTTACACTTTCTTCACCGTAAACGTCAGGGCCAATATAAAGCGGGTGCGACTTACTATCGAGCATGCCTTGCAACTTTTAAAATATGAACAATTAAAACAGAGAGGTTCCAGACTGTCCAAGAGAGTGCTCAAAACCGAGAGGTAGAGCTGGTTCAAACAATAGGAGGACAGAGAAAGTGTTTTTACCCCGAGTTTCACGCACTAAGCGATCATCAGAAAACAGTACTGAGAAATCTGGATCAGTATTGGTTTTTATACAAAAACAAAGTGTAAATTGCTGCAGCATGGCGCAAATCTAAAAGTTGTGAATGGCGGCAGTGCAAAGCGTAAATGACTGCATCATGGAGCAAATCTAAAAGTGTGAATCACACCAGTGACCGACTTTTAGTGTACCAAGTGCCATATCGGACCTGCACACAACGACCAAAACTAGCCTAAAGTGCCAACTTGGCTTGCAGGGCTGACTGCAACAGGGTTGAGGTGGGCTCCGAAGCAAGTTTTTATGCAGTCAACAGAAGTGACAAATGACAGTGCAGGATGAGGTGTTCTTAGCCTGCACGAAAGTATTCTATGCTCCGCGCCTCTCAATATGAGTACATGGAAGTACAATCATACACAGAGGGTGTGCGCCTTAACCTGCAATAGTGCTCAAATGCCCGGAATGGGCAGAGCATAGTACGCAAGAGGTACACAAAAGGAAGTATATAGGGTTGTTTTTGTTGTAACTCAGAATTTCATGGCAAAAACCAATCATCAGACAACATAAGGAGATTAGAAAACGCAGGTATATGAAGCCAAGCAGAGGAGATAGAATAATTCAGTGCAGACAATATGATAATCATTCAACACCTCCCAGAGGCAGTACGCTCTGACGTGCCAGAATCAACATCTCAGGTGCTGGGTGAAACATGAACACGCACACTCATCCACACACAGCCTCTCGTTCTCACACACTCCACACTCCCGCATTATCACACCTAAACACACGCGCACGCACACACACACACACACACGCACCAAACACACACATGCACCACACACACATACACACAGCCTCTCGTTCTCACACTCTCCACACTCCCGCATTATCGCACCTAAACACACACACACGCGCGCGCGCGCGCCAAACACACACACACCACACACACATACACAGACACACACACACACACACACACACTACTACTACTACTATGATACAGCTACCCTAAACGGGTCACGCCGCCCTCCACCCAAGCATGAGCACTATGAGGGGCAGTGGCTAATAAATAGAATCAGCTAGCAGAACTGGCAAAACAGATGAAACAATGGAGCAGAACGGACGACTGCTGTACTGTAACAACAACCTGACAGCTACAGTGCCAACGACTGAAAATGAACAGGAAGGGAAAAAAAAATTCAAAATTTCACGTCACGAAAAAACACTGTCCACGAAAGAATCCACCAAGCAAAAGGAGTGTGGGCATCCGAAATCCCACCAGGACTCCACTAGCAGTTCTTCCACGTTGACGATGTAAGCGGCAGGGCAAGGCCTCACAAATCCGACAGACTTCCACAACGCTTGACCAGTGCACTCATGACGACGAAAGATTGAAGTTTCAATTCCCACCATTCCGCCATTGGGACCTTCCTCTCCGCACTCGCTCGTCCACTCCACTGAAAACAACGAGTTGTTCCAGCACTCCACCAGCCAATCCGCAATTCCCACCACTGCATTCTTCGAGCTTGGATTCTTCACAGCACTCGAGGGACAGCTACTCCACTGCGAGTGGTGGACCACGGCCGACACAGCAGTGACAATATCAAAGTAAATTGTCCTGCAGGCTACATCGCGATTCCGCGCTCCAATCATGCAGCACTACCTTGGCAGTGTGCGAGGGTGCTCCAGGGTCGACTCTGGCTACGCCAGAGTCGCCCTGGGCAGGCAGAAAACTTGGGAGAAAGCCAAGAACACGGAGCTCAGAAAGTGTAACCTGCTCCCAAGGAGCACAAAACACACACACACACACACACGCCAAACCCATAGCACGTCATACACATGTATCTACACGATCCGATACGCCACGACTGTATGGGATCTGGTTCTAAAGACTACCTGGCTTTTGCTTGCACAGTGGAGTTGTTGCTTAAACCAGGTTTTACTGTATGTGAAAATGAGCCTGTACGATTGACTCCCATGTTTGTAGCACAGTTTGTTTCGGCCGTGGGGAATTCCCCAGTCCAAGCACAAAGCGACTGGTATTCAGAAACGTTGGAAACTGATTTCGAAAGCATGTTCACACTGGAGATTTGGAGCGAAGATGCAGACCCTAGGTCGGCGGAGCTCCCTAAACCTCACCACCACTGCCACGATTCAGGTTGTGCGTACTTCCCCTAGCTGCATTTCATGTTTGGCATATAACTGGTCTTTGTAAAATTAAAAAACAAAAAAAAGAAAACAAAACATGCAGTCACATGTTTGCTTTAATCTTCTTCATCTTTTATTGAGAGTCTAGCCGTATAGTTAGAGGAGAAGGCAGGCATGCCTGTGTATCTGGTGAAGTAAAATAAAAACAAACAAACAGCCATGGCAGCATTGCAAAAGAAGGTATGTTCAACCTGAACGTTGCAGCATTTTTTTTAAGTCACTCGTCAATGAGGCAGGGGTCAAGGCATGCGTAGAGGTTTGCAGTACGAACAGCGAGCCAGTACTTCACCTTGTAGAAACATCAGCTTCAGCCCGCCACAGGCTAATGCTGACATGTGTTGTATGCTGTGGGAAAGCATTGTAAACGTCTAGGTCGCCGACATACCACCTGCGCATTTTAGATGGTTTTGAAGCCTCAAGACAACTTTGTATGGTGTTTGCTCGGATGATGACTGCACATAGCAGTATGGTCAAAGCATGGCTCTCCTCTAGCCCAGATCACTGATTTGATTTCTGGTGGTCACCCAGGTGAAATTCAGTTTTTCAGTCTACTTCACTTTTGTTTCATCAAGCTATTCAACATTAATTTTGTTAGCTAGTGGCGAACTTTGCAGCTCGGAAAGAAGACCGGCTAAACCTGCTGCGTTTTTCTGCTCTACCCTGTTCACTGCACCATGTTAGATTGTTAAGTAGCCAAGAGCCAAGTGGCATTTTAGAATACACAAAGTAGAAAAAACTGAGCAAGGTTCTATCTTTACAGATAAGAGACGCGGTGAGACACTAACTTTATTATGGCAGAAAGCAGAACCAGAGAAGTGGACATTGGACGTAGTAATGAACACAATAAAATGTGGATAATAAAATGCATTTCGTACTCTTCCACGTATATTATTGTTGTTTATTACTAGATTTCATTATGGAGACATATTTCCCTGATGAATGTCTCTAGACAAGTTGTTAGGAAATTTTCGTTACCCATATTATCTTTTGTTGATTACCACGTCCAATGTCCGCTTCGTTGATTCTGCTGATTCTATCTTCAAACGAAAGGAGAAAAAAACTCTCAAAAGAATGCATGTGTACAAACACCGTAGAGGTAAAGATGGACAGGACAGTACGTCGTAACAAAACATCCAACATCGGGTATTTTTGGCCTGTTGCTCTTCTTCTCCCTGCAGCCTCTCGTCACATTTTGGGGAATGACGCGGGCAACGTGTACTCCAATACAGTTTACAGCCTTGAATTGGCAAAGAGAGATTCTGGTGCACCGGACAAGGCCAACAGCAACCAGTACGTCATCAATTTCTCCACGGCGGCAACGAAGAGCAACACAGCATGCCGCGGCTCACCCAAAGCCAACAAAGCTAGCATGTACCAGCGTGTGCTCGGGCTAGCCTTAAAGAAAAGCGCTCGTTCTGACCACACGAGTGCTAGTACTAGTGAAAGTCTATCAGCCGAGGCGATACATGATGATTCCCATGACAATCGTTCCCCGGCCAGTGTAGCGACTTTCACTAGCTGCAATTCTAGCGAACAAACCACTGGCCGACCCAAACTTGTAACTGGAGACACTGAGGAGACTCCATGCAGCCTCAGCGGTGACAGTAAGCACGACGCTGACATCTACGGCAATGAGAGTGGTGATGACAGTGATGTGGATGGCAATGTCATCGACGCTGACATCTACGGCAATGAGAGTGGTGATGGCAGTGATGTGGATGGCAATGTCATCGACGCTGACATCTACGGCAATGAGAGTGGTGATGACCGTGATGTGGATGGCAATGTCATCGACGCTGACATCTACGGCAATGAGAGTGGTGATGGCAGTGATGTGTATGACACGTGCGTCAACGACAGCAGCGGTGCAGGTGCGAGTAATACCATTGATGGACACGGGATTACAGAGAATATATATCAATGTGGTGAAGTTGCAAGTTACAGCGACAACGTTGCAGAGAATGTATATCAATGTGGTGAAGTTGCAAGTTACAGCAACAACGTTGCAGAGAATGTATATCAATGTGGTGAAGTTGCAAGAGACAGCAACACCATTACAGAGAATGAATATAAGTGTTATGAAGGTGCAAGTGATCCCATTGCTAGAAATGCGATTGCAGAGAATGAATATCAATATTATGGTGAAATTACAAGTGGCAGCAAAGCAATTGCAGAGAATGAATATAAGTGTGATGAAGGTGCAAGTGATACCATTGCTAGAAATGTGACCACAGAGAATGTATATTATCAATATGGTGAAGTTGCAAGTGGCAGCAATGCGGTTGCAGAGAATGTATATCAGTGTGATGAAGGTGCACGTGATACCATTGCTAGAAATGTGACCACAGAGAATGTATATCAATATGGTGAAGTTGCAAGTGGCGGCAATGCGGTTGCAGAGAATGTATATCAGTGTGATGAAGGTGCACGTGATACCATTGCTAGAAATGTGACCACAGAGAATGTATATCAATATGGTGAAGTTGCAAGTGGCGGCAATGCGGTTGCAGAGAATGTATATCAGTGCAGTGGAGATTCAAGTGACGCTGGTGTTAGAAATACGTATCGTAACTTCCCTAAAAGCAGCCCCAATCGCAGTGGCGCTGTGCAGACTTCTCCTCCCGCTCGGCAGCAGGTCGATAACAGCACTCGACAGCATCAGACCGTGTCTAAACCTCAGTTACCTTCAAGTGCGCGGCCCTGTCTAGCATTTCCGCCAGTGCAGCCCAAATCTCCACAACCGGGTGTATAATCACACTGAACACTGGGCAATATTATTATTCTCGTATCCGTCCCGAATGGAACTCACGACGGCAGAATTGACTGTGAGCAGGTGTGTGTGAGAGTGGGAAAACGAAATGAAAAAGAAAGGGAGAGTCTTGTAATAGAGGTCAAATTTAAGAAGAGCAGTACAAGACTAAATGGCTGAGCAGATGTTACCCCATTGTTTTCTATCGCGGACATAGCTGCCGAGATCACGAAGGCACTGGACAATAGGTGGTCAGGATTCAACAAGAGCAGCTGCATCCAGGCTCCGGCTGACACTATCATCGGTCATGTCCTTTGAGTAACCAGAGACAACACGACACCTGTTCTATCTCTTAAACTGTCAAAATAATATTATATAGGATAGATTATATGGAATACTATTGTTCCAATTTTCGTCTGATAAACGATTAATTTCGTGAAACTCAGGGTTACGAAACCGCAACTGCTCGTTCTCCTGTCTGTAAAGGATACTATAGAACTTAAATTTTAAAAAATCGTAATGATATTAGCACATCATTATGAATTTGACAAACTGGAATACTACACTATTATTATCTTAAACATAATTATACTGTACCATAACTTTATACCCATCATATTTGGCATCTCTCTGACCAACCTTTGGTGAACTGGAGAAATATAATCATCGGATAATTCTTCTATTGCATCTAAGTTAACGTCACAGTATCTATTTGCCAATGTATTTGTATTTGTATTTATGGATTCTCCACAGGCCTTTAATAGCCTAAATCAATACCGGCGTCATGGTTTTTGTGGCTGCCCATTTGGCTTGCAGATCCGCCCGGATATTATTTGTTCGTTCAGCGTATGCAAACATTTGGATTAATCCATGTGAACACGAGAATGCATATTATTATTATTTTTATTATTATTATCATTAACTGGTTTGAGGGGAAATTATTATTATTATTCATAAGTCCATGGTAAAAAATAAAGTTGATTCTCTGGTCATGAGCCTGTGAAAATCGGTGCGAGCGAGCGATTTTTTATTTTATTTAAGATAGGGTCACACATTATGTACATGGTCATGACGTCACATGTTCATAATAATTCAGGCCGGGGAGTAGTAAAATACCGGTATTTTACTACTCCCTGATTCATGCCTTTCGCATTGACCGTTTTCCTGCGCGCATATGCATGCATAGAAATTTAAAAAATCGTCGGTGCGCGCGTACTTGAGAATCAAAGATAATTTTTACCATCGTCATCTTTTCCTCTAGCCCTCTCGCTTAGGCCGTCATCACACCACGTTCTCCAACTCCCGTTTACGTCTACGTCTATGGTGAAAAAACCAAAACGGGTGGTCGTGTCATCAGACAGGCACAGTTCTTGACGCGTACACGCAGTCCGGTTTTGGAGAAATTTGAACCCACGTACATCAAAGTACAGGGTAGCTCGGAAAAAAAGGCTGGGGGACATACGCACGTTCATACAAAAAGCCGTATACCCCCCCCCCCCCTCTCCATACCACGTCCACGTCTCCCGTTTCCTCTGCTCCCGTTTTCACCCCGTATACGGATCATCATGACAACCGACCAAAAACTCCTTACGTGGACGTAGACGCAGCGCTTTGTAGCATGGTATGATGACAGCCTTAGGCCGTCATCACACCACGTTCTCCGACTCCCGTTTACGTCTACGTCTATGGTGAAAAAACCAAAACGGATGGTCGTGTCATCAGACAAGCACAGTTCTTGACGCGTACACGCAGTCAGGTTTTTGGAGAAATTTGAACCCGCGTACATCGAAGTACAGGGTCGCTCAGAAAAAGGCTGGGGGAGATACGCACGTTCATACAAAAAATCGTATACCCCCCCCCCCCCTCTCCATACCACGTATACGTCTCCCGTTTCCTCTGCTCCCGTTTTCACCCCGTATACGGATCATCATGACAACCGACCAAAAAACTCCTTACGTGGACGTAGACGCAGCGCTTTGTACCATGGTGTGATGACAGTCTTAGGATGAGCCTTTTTTACGGAAGCTTAAGCGAGGGCTATATACCTTCTTTTTTGCAGGTTGTTGCCAACGCGAACAAGCAAAATAATAATAATACTGTAAATATACAAAATTTCGGCGCTGCAAAATTTCGGCACTTCACGATTTTTGACAATTCGGCGGCGATTTATTTTCGGCATGGGGTAGAGGGCATGGTATAGTGCGACAGATGCTGTGAAAAATTTCATCGGCGTTTTAATTTAGGCGTTTTGGGTCGGTGCCGAATATAGCCGAAATTAAATAGCTGCCGAAAATTGGTATATTTACAGTAATTCTCGTAGCTATGCAAAAGATGTTACTTCAGCAACGTCTGGCGCTAGCCAGGGTCCACACAGCTTTAATTCCGTGTTTGTTTGTTTGTTCGTGCCATTGGCATGCCTGGCGCTATCCCGTACCTGTCCCGTACCATGCCATCAAGGTGTGTGTTTGTTTGTTTGAATTGTGCCGTCGCCCATCGGCGCCATGCCTGGCGCTATTCCGTACCTGTCCCATATCGTACCATCAAAGACAGCTAACCACAATATTCAAATAGGGCTTTCAAATGCAAGATCATAACGTGAAGCAACTTTGAAGAATGAGTATGTATGCGAAGTGTATCGGGGGAATGCATACAGGGCGATAGTGCGGGTTTGAATCTTATAGGTATGTCTTAAAGATTGGAGAAATGAAAAAATTATAACATTCCTATGCTTTTTGCCTAGGTCATCAAGGTGGTAGACGGTGTCGTATTACCCTCGAATGCAAAGAGAAAGTTAATTTCAGCAAGGTAACGACCGCAGACTTCTGGCCTTCCAAGGTCACGGTTCGGCCATGGAGGTTCAGCGCTGACACCCTTCAACGATGATCCTGAACTGTCATGCTAACAAACCAACAATCCTGAACTGTCATGCTAACAAATCAACACACACAACGATGCAGCAACAACGACTAAATCCCAACGCCCCTGTATTCACCCCACGATCGAAACTAGCCCACCCGCTCTATCCCGCTCAGACCTTCCTCTGGCCGACCCGCACACATTGCATGTATGAACGCTAGATCAATTTAAAGGAATAAGCATGGAGAACTTTCCGAGTTCATCGAGCAGTACAAGCCCGACGTTATTGGCATCACTGAAACATGGCTGTCTCAGCCTAACTTCCTTGTAGTTTCCTTGCAGGCTACGACTGTTACCGCCGTGACCGACCCACAGCGGACAACAAGAAGAGCACTGAAAGATTTAGGGGGTTTGGAGGTGTCCGCTCAGATTTTCCACTACAGGTAAGCATCGCACTGATCTACACCTTCCCAAATTTGAGACCACATGGGTCGAAATAACATCTCATACATCGACCTCATCACCTGCACCTTCTGAATCTCTCACTACTGGATGCGTTTACAGGCCACCAAGCGCGCGTGCCACTTATATTGACAATTTTGTGGGCTGTCTGCAAACAGTCCTTCAGGCGACCAGACACACCACTTCCTCTATGCTTATGATGGGCGATTTCAATGCCAAGTGTAGCGACTGGCACGGCAATATCACGGACACTGCTGGACACCAGCTACAATGCCTTAATAATAATAATAATAATAATAATAATAATAATAATAATAATAATAATAATAATAATATTATTCGGTCTTCATTGCGTTGGCCATTTATCTTTTTTTTTTTTTTTTTTTTTTTTTTTTTTTTTTCTCTCATTACCCTTGGTCTCTTTTGGCCCGGTGATGGGGTTCTTACCTCATGTCATGACAACGTGAGTGAAATAAAGCCAACTCCATAATAATAATTTGAAACTCGGATGTTGAGCCATAAATAACTGTAAAAGAGAAAAGGACATATGGATACGAGTTAAGAGTAAGGACGTCGAATGTCTCAGTACTCTGTCAGTTTTGTGCCTAGTTATTGCACTTTCTGACTGTATATAGTATCATGTTACATTGATGGAGAGTTACTCTTAACTCGTATCCATATGTCCTTTTCTCTTTTACAATAATAATAATAATAATAATAATAATAATAATAATAATAATAATAATAATAATAATAACAGAGTCGATCATTCATCCTCTGCAAGATGGCGCGGCGTACCTCTACCTTGGCCTGCGGGAATTCCTGGGAATCGAGGCTGGTGAAGTTAAACAATCTGCCATCGCTGAGTTCCGTCGCCGTCTTCGCTTGATCACGGATGCTTCACTATGTGCACCAAACCTCATCAGAGCAATCAACACCTACGTTCTGCCAGTGGTGTCCTATGGCCTTGGCACAGTCGTTCCTTGGACTGCGGATGAGCTCCGCTCGCTGGACAGGACAGTGAGGAAGGCTCTGACTGCTAGCAGGGCCCACCACCCACGTGCCTCAATCCGTCGCCTATATCTACCGCGGAGTGAGGGAGGTCGTGGCCTAGTATGCATCGTAGATCTCCATGACCGTACTTGCATCCGGCTCGCTCAGTACCTGAAGGATCGGGAAGATGTCCCTGCCCTGGCCGCTGTTCTCCAGCACCATGAATCACGTCCCTCTAGAAAATCAATACCAAAGCTGGCAAATACTGTCCTGCAGCGCCTTCGCCTGACGAGCCTGGACACCGCTAACAAAGAGACTGTTAAACAGGCCCTCAATGACAACCGCCGCTGTGAACTTCGAGCGATGCCTCTTCATGGTCGCTATTGGGCGCGTGTTGATGGCATCCTGGACATACAGCTCTCGTTTTCCTGTTTCAGATCCCAGACAATGCGTCCTGAAACGGAAGGCTTTCTCATTGCTTGCCAGGATCAGGTGATTGCCACGAGAAACAATATGCGCCATATCCACAAGAGGCATGATGTCGTGGACCTCTGTCGTGTATGTGGTGCACCCGGAGAAAATATGGACCACATCATCGCCTGCTGTCCAGCCCTGGCACGGACTGCATACATTGCCCGGCATAACTTTGTGGTCCAGGCCCTGCATCGTGCGCTGTGTAAGCAGCATGGATTACCCAGCAGTAAGCAGCTGGTGCAGGTCACAAGTTCTGCCAGTTGCAAGCTGATGTGGGAGATTTCCATTCCCACAGATCGAGTAATAAAAGCGAACAGACCAGACCTGGTGCTGGTTCTGGATGATCGGGCACTGCTCTTGGACGTCAGTGTCCCATTGGACCACAGGGTCAATGAGAAGGTGCAGGAGAAGATCAGCAAATACCTGCCCTTGGCAGCAGAGCTGAGGAGGATCTGGAACAAAAAGATAACTATTGTTCCAGTTATCATTGGTGCTCTGGGTGGTGTGTCAGGAACGAGCCGCAGCCACATCTTAAGCCTTGGGCTCCACGCGTCCGTGATCCAGCGGCTGCAGCAATGTGCTATTCTGGGCACCCTGAGAATTGTGCGGTCGGTGACTGGTCATGGATGGGAGAGTGGCATGGTCGGAACGGTCGGTTGACCTTATGTTAGCCTGCCCGCCGGTAATGTCTCGATGTGTCTCAGTCTGTGTGTTTTATGATTGTGGTGCATCATGTGCTGTGTGACGAGCCGAGAGGCGTGAATTTCTGCCATATGCCCCCAGTCATGTATTGTCTTTCTCTGCATATGCCGTTTTATCTCGTCTGAGTTTGTCTTGCTTGGAGTGTCCCATGTGCAGCATGCTTGGTGTTTACTACTTGAGTAGTTCTGTTATACATGACTGTGATTTTATGTGAGTATCGAAGTTGGTATACTTGAATTTTTCTCTCATGAAGTTTATCAAAATTTGGTTCAGGATTTTCTTTTATCTTCATTGACTGGTGCTTCACCCTTGGGTCATATGGATCCCGGTGCTGTGCTTCATGTTCAAGAACCATTTACCTCCTTTCAAGCTTTCTTTTTCTGCTTTGGGAGTGAATAAAGTCGTCATAATAATAATAATAACGAAGGTACGTGTTAGGTCGTAAGTATCCACGCAAACACACATCCAGTCAAAATAAGGCACTTGTCAAAGTATCCGAACGTTTTCGGTCCCTTCTCATCAAGGATTATACAGGGAATGGCTCAAGTTGAAAAGACTAAAACTTATATAGCGTAAAGATATGAGATAACAACACTCGTGACAAGGTGAAAAAAGTATCAAGTTCAGCACGACACAAAACTCGAAGGACTGTCGTCCTCGCCGTGGTCGTCCTCCAAAATGTGCTGTCCAGTCCATCGGTGGATCTTCCTCTTCCTGTGAAGATGTCACTGCATGCCCGTCCTCCTCCGCGTGTATAGCGCAGGGTCCAGCTGAGAACAGCGTGAAAGATGGTGAAAGACCGACACGTAAACCACCGAAATTGACAAAGGATCTGTCTGCGTCGGGAAGGGTTACGCGAAGCCAAGTAAAAATACGGACTGGTGAGGACGCACGTACAACGACAACGGAAGTGACAACAACAGTCAATATTCGAAAACGTGGTAGACCGCGAAAACGAACCTCAATATCGAACACCGGACAAGTTGGAGTAAGAAGATCAATAGAAATCCGCAATGGAGGAGACGTAGCTGAAAGGACACTGGGCATCGCGCACACAACGGCTAGTGTCAGAAAACGTGGAAGGCCGCGGAAAAGCAAAGAGACGGATAGTGGTGATGCCGCGAAGAGGCGAGATGACGGGACATTGGAGGAGACTACACCCAACGGAGCTAAGAATCGCACTTCGTCCATCAAGCAACATCTGTCAGCCCGTACCAATTGTCGTGAGTTGTACAGTGATAATGTGTTCTCAATATTGTCACGTGGTAGATGTGCGTTGCATCTGGCTGTGTTAGAAGCTTTGTATATCCGTAAGTTAGATCCTGAACTTTGCGTACAAAAAGAAAATGTGTTGTCGCTACAATTGTTTGGTGTTACTCCTCGTCGAGGTGTTAACAATGTAACTTAATTTGCTCACTATGTTCTTGTCGCTATTATTATGTCCTTCGAGTTTTGTGTCGTGCTGAACTTGATACTTTTTTCACCTTGTCACGAGTGTTGTTATCTCATATCTTTACGCTATATAAGTTTTAGTCTTTTCAACTTGAGCCATTCCCTGTATAATCCTTGATGAGAAGGGACCGAAAACGTTCGGATACTTTGACAAGTGCCTTATTTTGACTGGATGTGTGTTTGCGTGGATACTTACGACCTAACACGTACCTTCGTTATTAAAGTATTATCCGCCTCCGACTTCTTGTAAAATAATAATAATAATAATAATTCAAAGGATCAGTCGGGGAAGTGAACTGCCTGAAAAGAGAAAAAACGCCAGACCCACCAGGACTCGAACCTGGGACCCTGCTTGTCATGAGCAATGCTCTAACCACTGAGCTATGGGACCAGGCTGAACCCAGAAGGCGCCGACAAGTCTTTCACTCCAAAGGCAGCTCACAACACGTGCCACACATACTGATGGCACTTGGGTCTTTTTCCCTCCCCCAGGGGACCAACCACGGTCAGTTTCTGGAAACTACCAGAGTGAAAGACTTGTCGGCGCCTTCTGGGTTCAGCCTGGTCCCATAGCTCAGTGGTTAGAGCATTGCTCATGACAAGCAGGGTCCCAGGTTCGAGTCCTGGTGGGTCTGGCGTTTTTTTCTCTTTTCAGGCAGTTCACTTCCCCGACTGATCCTTTGAATTTGAAGTTCTCCCAATCCTTTCCAAAATAATAATAATAATAATAATTTTACAAGAAGTCGGAGGCGGATAATACTTTAATAACGAAGGTACGTGTTGGGTCGTAAGTATCCACGCAAACACACATCCAGTCAAAATAAGGCACTTGTCAAAGTATCCGAACGTTTTCGGTCCCTTCTCATCAAGGATTATACAGGGAATGGCTCAAGTTGGAAAGACTAAAACTTATATAGCGTAAAGATATGAGATAACAACACTCGTGACAAGGTGGAAAAAGTATCAAGTTCAGCACGACACAAAACTCGAAGGAAATAATAATAGCGACAAGAACATAGTGAGCAAATTAAGTTACATTGTTAACACCTCGACGAGGAGTAACACCAAACAATTGTAGCGACAACACATTTTCTTTCTGTACGCAAAGTTCAGGATCTAACTTACGGATATACAAAGCTTCTAACACAGCCATATGCAACGCACATCTACCACGTGACAATATTGAGAACACATTATCACTGTACAACTCACGACAATTGGTACGGGCTGACAGATGTTGCTTGATGGACGAAGTGCGATTCTTAGCTCCGTTGGGTGTAGTCTCCTCCAATGTCCCGTCATCTCGCCTCTTCGCGGCATCACCACTATCCGTCTCTTTGCTTTTCCGCGGCCTTCCACGTTTTCTGACACTAGCCGTTGTGTGCGCGATGCCCAGTGTCCTTTCAGCTACGTCTCCTCCATTGCGGATTTCTATTGATCTTCTTACTCCAACTTGTCCGGTGTTCGATATTGAGGTTCGTTTTCGCGGTCTACCACGTTTTCGAATATTGACTGTTGTTGTCACTTCCGTTGTCGTTGTACGTGCGTCCTCACCCGTCCGTATTTTTACTTGGCTTCGCGTAACCCTTCCCGACGCAGACAGATCCTTTGTCAATTTCGGTGGTTTACGTGTCGGTCTTTCACCATCTTTCACGCTGTTCTCAGCTGGACCCTGCGCTATACACGCGGAGGAGGACGGGCATGCAGTGATATCTTCACAGGAAGAGGAAGATCCACCGATGGACTGGACAGCACATTTTGGAGGACGACCACGGCGAGGACGACACTCACGCGCTTCAAGCGGAACAAAACTTAACGGCACATGTTGACGAATGCGCGCGCCCAGGTGCTGAAGGGTTCTACCTACATACCGATCTTCACATTGTCGGCATTGAAAGAAATAGATAAGGTTACTTTTACTAAGGGTAGGTAGAACATCCTTCTTCACACTGAACGCACGCACTGTCCCAAATATGACGTACAGCTTGACGCACGGATAAGATGGACATACGATACCACGAACATCCTTCTCCACGCGCGCAGAACCGGCGCCAACCCAGGGTAAACGGAGCACCACTGGGCAAAGGTCAGGTCCAAATTGGATCGGCTTGTCTGTCGCCGGTTTTTCGTTGATAAGCTTGGCCAGAAATTCCTTTGGATAGCCGTTGTTCGTAAATATTGATGTCAGTCTGTCTAATTCGTCCTGCAATAGGTGAGGGGAACATATTCTATGCGCACGATAAACTAGCGCTTTCACAAGATGTTTCTTCGATTTCGTTGGAGTATAGCTCCCCCACGGAATGTAGAGGCCGGTGAAAGTTGGCTTCCTATAGATAGTGGTGTCCAAACTCTGATGTGTACTGTCACGATGAGGATGAGGATGTCTGTGGGACTTTTCTACTAACTCTGAATAGCCTCCATCCGGCGTTGAGATTCACGTCGGAAGCGGAACAAAACGGCAGATTATCCTTCTTGGATGTACAAATATCACGCAACATTAACACTAAGAGTTTGGACACCACTATCTATAGGAAGCCAACTTTCACCGGCCTCTACATTCCGTGGGGGAGCTATACTCCAACGAAATCGAAGAAACATCTTGTGAAAGCGCTAGTTTATCGTGCGCATAGAATATGTTCCCCTCACCTATTGCAGGACGAATTAGACAGACTGACATCAATATTTACGAACAACGGCTATCCAAAGGAATTTCTGGCCAAGCTTATCAACGAAAAACCGGCGACAGACAAGCCGATCCAATTTGGACCTGACCTTTGCCCAGTGGTGCTCCGTTTACCCTGGGTTGGCGCCGGTTCTGCGCGCGTGGAGAAGGATGTTCGTGGTATCGTATGTCCATCTTATCCGTGCGTCAAGCTGTACGTCATATTTGGGACAGTGCGTGCGTTCAGTGTGAAGAAGGATGTTCTACCTACCCTTAGTAAAAGTAACCTTATCTATTTCTTTCAATGCCGACAATGTGAAGATCGGTATGTAGGTAGAACCCTTCAGCACCTGGGCGCGCGCATTCGTCAACATGTGCCGTTAAGTTTTGTTCCGCTTGAAGCGCGTGAGTGTCGTCCTCGCCGTGGTCGTCCTCCAAAATGTGCTGTCCAGTCCATCGGTGGATCTTCCTCTTCCTGTGAAGATATCACTGCATGCCCGTCCTCCTCCGCGTGTATAGCGCAGGGTCCAGCTGAGAACAGCGTGAAAGATGGTGAAAGACCGACACGTAAACCACCGAAATTGACAAAGGATCTGTCTGCGTCGGGAAGGGTTACGCGAAGCCAAGTAAAAATACGGACGGGTGAGGACGCACGTACAACGACAACGGAAGTGACAACAACAGTCAATATTCGAAAACGTGGTAGACCGCGAAAACGAACCTCAATATCGAACACCGGACAAGTTGGAGTAAGAAGATCAATAGAAATCCGCAATGGAGGAGACGTAGCTGAAAGGACACTGGGCATCGCGCACACAACGGCTAGTGTCAGAAAACGTGGAAGGCCGCGGAAAAGCAAAGAGACGGATAGTGGTGATGCCGCGAAGAGGCGAGATGACGGGACATTGGAGGAGACTACACCCAACGGAGCTAAGAATCGCACTTCGTCCATCAAGCAACATCTGTCAGCCCGTACCAATTGTCGTGAGTTGTACAGTGATAATGTGTTCTCAATATTGTCACGTGGTAGATGTGCGTTGCATATGGCTGTGTTAGAAGCTTTGTATATCCGTAAGTTAGATCCTGAACTTTGCGTACAGAAAGAAAATGTGTTGTCGCTACAATTGTTTGGTGTTACTCCTCGTCGAGGTGTTAACAATGTAACTTAATTTGCTCACTATGTTCTTGTCGCTATTATTATTTCCTTCGAGTTTTGTGTCGTGCTGAACTTGATACTTTTTCCACCTTGTCACGAGTGTTGTTATCTCATATCTTTACGCTATATAAGTTTTAGTCTTTCCAACTTGAGCCATTCCCTGTATAATCCTTGATGAGAAGGGACCGAAAACGTTCGGATACTTTGACAAGTGCCTTATTTTGACTGGATGTGTGTTTGCGTGGATACTTACGACCCAACACGTACCTTCGTTATTAAAATAATAATAATAATAATAATTTTAGAATTGCGATCAACAGAACGAGCTGAACCGACATTTTCACAAAGGCTTTTATTGTATTCAAAAAACGAGTGTATACGAAGGCAGTGAAGAACATGGAAGAAAGAAAAAATGTGATGTGGAAGAAATGATGAACAAAAATTGTACTTCGAACTAGTTTTCGCACAACACTCCTCAGGAAGCTACGTTGTACTAACGAAAAACAATCCAGAAAGATACTAATAAAGAGAAATGGAGTGAGAAGAAACAACACCTATGAAAATGATAATCCTAGCACTAAGGTAATAACAGGAAAAACTGCGAAAGCACTTAACGAACTTGTAAGGACTACTAGTATACTGTGACACAAGATATGACACCATGGCCAACCAGAGCCAAACCGACAGAACAAGTTGCTACTAAAACAATTTCAAACGAATAATGCTGTCCTTCTGGACACACAGATTAGGCTTATGAATACGTTGACAAACGGCTTCTAACACACTCAACTGCAACTTATAACCATGACGAGCACGGCACAAAACAGAAAAAGAAGAATCAGAATAAACCTTACAACAATCAGGACGAGATGCAAGATGCTTATACACTGATGACTTCCTACTAGAAAACACACGCTCGCACCCACTCTTACTCACACAATCATTCTCGCTCTCACACTCACCGGAATCACTGGACTCACTGGCCGAATCCTCCTCAACGACTTCCTGCCTCGGAGCAATCAGGTCCCGTCTCCTCCCATCCCTCGTCTCACGTTCCTGTTGTGTATTCCGTTGGTTCGGTACTTCCGTACTGAAATAGGTCATGGTGTAATTAGCAGTTGTTCTTCTGGGTCTCGTTGATATTGAGGTAGGTATTGTTGTCGTCTCTGCCGGTGATGCAGCAAGCGATGCTGATACAAACGTGTCTGCATGCAACACACGTGGCGTCGCCAAAGCCACATCCACCTCCGCTGGTGGAGGGAGTGACTTGGTCATGGCCACGGGAGCCAATGGTGGACTTGTCGAGTGAGACGCTAGGTCCTGTGTTGGCGGAGGTAGTGGTTGTTTACGGGGTCTTCCCCGCGTGGGACGCTCCAGTTGTGCGCTACGTGGGATAATGTGTAAAGGAGTGTGTTGCTTGATGCGTTCGCTCAGGTGCTGAACAGTCCTACCAACATACCGGCTAGCACAATTCCGGCATTCAAAGTTGTAGATTACATGACTTAAATGATGGGTTGGTAGGACGTCCTTCAACACCGTGAACGAACGCATCGTTGTGTAGACGGGTATGAAGTGTACCGCATAGTAGGTTTGTTTAATGATCGCACGAACTTCACGACTCACATTGTCAGACTTCTTGCCCTTCCATGGTAAGCACAAAAAGACAGGACAACGAGCAGGCCCTATCAATTCATGTTTCGGCGTGGGGGCTGTAGACAATAGTTTTGCCAACATGTCGCCTGGGTATCCGTTTTTGGTATGGGAGGAGACTGGACCTGATTGCTCCGAGGCAGGAAGTCGTTGAGGAGGATTCGGCCAGTGAGTCCAGTGATTCCGGTGAGTGTGAGAGCGAGAATGATTGTGTGAGTAAGAGTGGGTGCGAGCGTGTGTTTTCTAGTAGGAAGTCATCAGTGTATAAGCATCTTGCATCTCGTCCTGATTGTTGTAAGGTTTATTCTGATTCTTCTTTTTCTGTTTTGTGCCGTGCTCGTCATGGTTATAAGTTGCAGTTGAGTGTGTTAGAAGCCGTTTGTCAACGTATTCATAAGCCTAATCTGTGTGTCCAGAAGGACAGCATTATTCGTTTGAAATTGTTTTAGTAGCAACTTGTTCTGTCGGTTTGGCTCTGGTTGGCCATGGTGTCATATCTTGTGTCACAGTATACTAGTAGTCCTTACAAGTTCGTTAAGTGCTTTCGCAGTTTTTCCTGTTATTACCTTAGTGCTAGGATTATCATTTTCATAGGTGTTGTTTCTTCTCACTCCATTTCTCTTTATTAGTATCTTTCTGGATTGTTTTTCATTAGTACAACGTAGCTTCCTGAGGAGTGTTGTGCGAAAACTAGTTCGAAGTACAATTTTTTGTTCATCATTTCTTCCACATCACATTTTTTCTTTCTTCCATGTTCTTCACTGCCTTCGTATACACTCGTTTTTTGAATACAATAAAAGCCTTTGTGAAAATGTCGGTTCAGCTCGTTCTGTTGATCGCAATTCTAAAACTATTGTCGCCTCGACGCCTATTTAAATAATAATAATAATAATAATAATAATAATTTGCCCTCAGGGAGAATGGATTGCATTTTGGGAGCTCTGGCCGAACACGAGCAACAGCTCAAAGTAGGCCCGCTCCTAAGCCTATTTTTCAGGTTTATTGAGTTTACTAAGGATATGATGTGTAATGGATCACTCGGGAGAGGATTGCGCTGTCCCTCCTGCTCGTGCGCGGAGGAGATTGCAATGGACATGGGAGGACAACCGGGATGTGATAAAGGCGTACTTGCTTGCTACCGAGTGTGGACGGCTGCAGCTTGGGTACGTGCGGCGTATGCATGATATGTGGACCGCTATGAGGCCTGATAGACCGGTGAGTGAGGGTCTGTTGGCGGATAGAAGGCGATATATCACTAAAAACAATAAAATTTCGAAGGTGGAAGAAGACGTCTTGCGGAAGCAGATGATGGAGGAGCGGAACCAAAGAGCGTCTGAAACTTCTACCACCATGGAAACCAACTCAGCTGATGAAACTAACTGTAATGTAACCGTGGAGACTGATGAGCATGCTGAGCTGTGTACTGGTGGTGCTGCTGGTACTGGTAGTACTAGTATGGGTGATCTATCCGAGGTTACACCAGCGACGCAGGCTACACTGCTACTTGCATCTACACCTACGGGTTTGAATGCTGGAGCAGCCCTGGCTTTGACACCTCCAGAGCAAGGTGACAGCCTGCAGCCTGCTACAGCTGTGCTGGTGGCTACTGATACAAGCAGTGACAACTTAGTGCAGGGGATGCCTTCACAAAGCAGCACTGACCTTACTCATCCTCAAGATGGAGAAACTGCCGCCATGGATGCACTCAACACTGACACCACTAACGCGCTCAGTGAGGCATACTTGAGATGGAGAAATGTACCCATGTCCGAAAGGCCTAGGTTACCTGTACCTCGCCATGTGCCTCAACGCAAACTCGATCAGGTGACATCACTTGTGAACAAAGCAATCCCTGGAGTGATCAACACCACTAGTAAAAACAAAGATCTTCAAATGGAGGATCTCAATTGCTTAGTATATGTTGCTGCTCGCTGTTCCTTGACCAGATGTGGCATTTCCTTGTCTGAGACGAACGGTGAAAACGCTAGTGGCAAGCCGGCGAGCTCGCGACCACCAGAACCGATTTGGTTAGTAAAATCGCGCAACAAAGCGAAGAAATTACGGGCAGATATATCTCGACTAACAATGATGTTGAAAAACCCTGCTGTCAAGCACCAACGGTTCTTTACTCAGTACGGAATATCCAACACTTCCCAGATTGGATACGCCCTGGAACAGAGGAAGCTGGAATTGCTTGCGCTAGCGGAGAGGACAAGACGTGATAAACACATCTGGGAGAGCAGGAGAGCTAACACACTATTCCGCACAAATGAGAAAGAATTCTACCGTAGACTGAGAAAGGAACCGGAGCAGCAGCATCCCGGGGAAATACCGAGTGAGGGTGCCGTATTCGAGTTCTGGTCTGGTATACTAGCCAAGCCTGTGCCGTTTGATGAGTCATCAGGGTGGTATCAAGAACAAAGAGTGGAATATGAGACTACCATTGCAGAGGATGAACCCGTATCTGTGACTCAACGGGCACTCCAGGACACGCTAGCTAAGGTCAGCAGGTGGAAAGCTAGTGGTGTAGACGCAATTCATGGTTACTGGTGGAAAAAATTATCTAATCTACACATTGCCCTGCGAATCGCCTTCCAGAAGACCCTTGTCGGTGATTGGCCAATTCCGGAATGGTTGGTGACTGGCCGCACATTCCTGCTGCCCAAGACGGAGCCACCCACATCTAACCCAGCCCAATATCGCCCTATCACCTGTCTACCCACACAATACAAGATCCTGACAGCCGTAGTTGCTAGTCTCATGTGGAAACACATTGACACCAATTCGATACTCCCAGATGAACAGAGAGGGTGTACCCCGGGAACACTAGGCTGTAAGGAGCAACTTCTTGTCAATAAGATGATAATGGAGCACGCTCGGCATAATAAGCGCAATATCTCTGTTGCGTATATCGACTTCAAGAAAGCCTATGACAGCGTTTCTCATGTATGGATTATTCGGATGCTGGAGATGTACAAATTTAGCCCAGCTCTTGTCAAGTTCTTGGAGGCAAGCATGCAGCTCTGGAATACACACATGAGTTTATCATATCAAAATGCACGGGTCTCTACAGAATCTGTCAGGATTCGCCGTGGTATCTTCCAAGGAGACACGCTATCACCCCTCTTGTTTTGCTTAGCTATTAACTGCATTTCAAGAGAGGTGCAGAAGACAGGCGGCGGATATCAAATGCAAATTGGACAGGTCTCAAAGGTCGTTTCTCAACTCCTGTACATGGATGACATTAAATTGTATGCCAAACATCGCAACCAGCTGAAGTCCATGATCAACGTCGCCCAGATCACAGCTTCGGCCATTGGCCTGGAGTTTGGTGTTTCGAAGTGCGCCACGCTTCATGTACACCGGGGAGTGCTTGAGTCAAGTGATGCGGAG
Source organism: Sycon ciliatum (assembly GCF_964019385.1). Taxonomy (NCBI): domain Eukaryota; kingdom Metazoa; phylum Porifera; class Calcarea; order Leucosolenida; family Sycettidae; genus Sycon; species Sycon ciliatum. The sequence goes on along the minus strand of NC_088654.1, from coordinate 7,042,469 downwards.
CCTGTCGAAACACTGTTGGGTATGGCTTTACCCACCCTGCAAGAAGATAACATGTACAAATACCTCGGATTCATTGAATCGGCTGCGCTGCCGCATGGTGAGATAAAGAGCAAGCTTCGTGAGGATTATGGAAAGCGATTAGATGCGATCTTCAAGTCTGGATTAACGGCTGGATATTTAGCAAAGGCAGTAAACACATACGCGGTGCCGCTGCTCACCTACAGCTTTGGCATCATCAACTGGCGACCCGTAGAATTGGAGCAGCTGGATATCTTGCTCAGGAAGAAGCTCACCAAGAAGGGATGGCATCACCCTCGGGCTGACAGAGAGAGGGTGCATTTGGTGCGCGCCGAAGGCGGCCGTGGATTCCAAAGTGTGGCAGATCTACATGAACGATCCATCATCCAGATCAACAAATACATCGAGGGCCACCAAGACCACATTGCCATTGCTCTCCTAAAACAGTACCATCATGAAAAAGCAAAATACTCTGTCTCCAGTGATGCTGCGAAATATTTGGCAAAGATTGGTATGGAGGAGTCAGCCACAAAGGAGCAAATACGCCAGGGATACCAGCGGCATCGGGAGGAGACAATCAGAAAGAAGCCTCTGCATGGCCAATTTTGGCTTATGCTGCAGGATGCTGAGCTGGATCGAGGGCTCTCCTTTGCGTGGTTGCGGTCTTCCGCTTTGCGTCCAGCGACAGAGAGTATTGTCATGGCCATACAGGACCAGGCTATCCCAACACGGAACTTACAAGAGATATTTAATCGAGGAACAGGTGTGTCAACGAAAACGAGTTGCAGGATGTGTGGCAAGGACAAGGAAACGGTTTTCCACCTTATTGGAGCGTGTACAGCTTGTGCGGGGAGTCACTATATCAATCGCCACAACAGGTTAGCAAAATATCTTCACTGGACATTGTGCAGGAAGTATGGTGCATCGGACATTTCGAATAAGTACACAAGTCATCAACTCACCAACGTCGTGTACAGTGCTGAAAAGGATGTGTCAATCTACTGGGAAGTGCCGATTCCAACAGCAGCGCCCGTTGGAGCAAACAGACCCGACATAATTATCAAGGGAAAAGATGAAGCGTTCCTTGTGGACGTAAGTGTCCCTCTGGATAGGAACATCCGCCGAAAATCTGTGGAAAAGATACAGAAATATCAAGGCCTGAAGCGTGAGGTGGAGCAGGTGTGGCAGGTGCGGGCCAAGATCGTGCCAGTAATTGTGGGGGCATTAGGTGGATTAACCCCCTCGACTGCTGACTTTGTGAGGGAATTGGATGCCGGAGCCAGTGTATCGATCTTGCAAAAGGAGGCGCTCCTTGGCACAGTTGACATCATCAGGTCAATAACTCAGATGAAATAATAATTACACTCTAATAAGTTACATTGGTTTGCGAATGCCCATGGTTCGAACTATTAGTTGAAGCACCTATTTGCAGAAAATAATTATGATCGTAATATTGATCACTTGCCAATAACAAAGACAACAATAATACCATCAGCCCCCATTCACCGGTTTTGACGGTGCTTCACTGATGTTGAATGAGAAGAATTATATTGCTGCCTTCAGTGCTATTGTGTCGCTGAAGGGCTCGATTTCAGATTTGATGACGGTTACTTTTCAACGGATTTTGTTTTCTGATTTAGCTCTCTTGCTATTACTGTACCTGCTTGTGTTAAGTCTCATTCTCGCAGATTAGTTGTATAATAGATTGTACATGCATCATTGTAGATTTGCTGTTCACAGTATTTCTCTCTTTTTTCTTTCTTTTTTCTCAGTCTTCCTTATTATATTTTCTTCACATACAACAGCAGTAGTCCCCATGGTCTTAAATGACCCGGGATGCTGCATAATACAAACACAAAACCAATAAAGCCACCCCCATAACAGCTCGCATGTACCCCATGGGTGAGATCACCCATGGGGCTAACGCATCTGTCGGCAAAAGAGTTAGAGAAAACGAGAAACACATGACATGCACACGTTTTTCATTCTGTTATTGCAGGGAAAAACTACCTCGATTCCACCATGAGCCTAGGCATGAGGAATATAATATTAATTAAGTACAGAATGTTATTTACCAAAAGGATATTCAAGTAAGCGCAGTTATGTTTTAGCATGATAAGTTAGTACATTGATTCACAATGCCGAGCCAAGCTTCCCTGTCTTGGGAAATAGCTTCCGCTTCGGCAATGGAAACGTTTATTGTCTTTAAGTCATTCTTGATGTTGTCGATCCATCTGGTGACGGGGCGTCCCCTGGGCTTCTTGATGTCTTTGGTGTCGATTGAAAGTCTTAGAGCTTTGTAGGATGTCGAGTCACTGCCTTCTCTGATTACATGGCCGAACCATAACAAGCGCCGTTCCCTGCATGTTCTGGTGATAGGCAATTGGTTGGACAGCTTGTATAAGTTTTTATTTGATATTTTTTGGGGATACACTACGCCGAGAATGGATCGTAGTTTGCGGCGATGCCACGTGTCGAGCCTGTTGCCGAGTGCTGCTGTCAAGGTCCACAGGCCACAGTTGTATAGTAGAACCGGAATGATAAGAGTGGTAAACATAAGCATTCTAGATAATAAAGTGTGTCTCTTCCAGGCTATAGTGCCAAACGCTCGGTTAGCGGCATTGATACGGTTCTCGATGTCACTTCCAGATCCCAAGAGACTTCCAAGTAGTTTCGTCTTTCTCCATGCGTCATCATCCTTGGAAGGAGTTACAAATTGAGTTTTTGTTAGATTTAATCTCAGGTCATCCTGGGCGAAAATTGGCTCACATTTCGCTGCAGCGGCCACCACAGCATCACGATCAGTGTCATGTATTGTGGTGCCATCTGCATACTGTGAGAAATGAGTAGGCAGGCATGAAGGGGAGGTGCAGGCTGCTCTCACCTGCCTCATCGCACTTTCTGCGTAGACGATGAACATGGCCGGAGACATCGGGTCCCCCTGAACCACGCCGATATTGGTTGAGAAGGGAGCACTGAGCTGCCCAGCAATCTTCACCCTAGCTGTCGTATCGGAGACTAGCAATTTCATCATTGAGGTGGGTGCACCCGAATCGGCCATTCGATCGAGCGCCTTGCCACGGTTCACTGTGTCGAATGCACCGCTCAAATCGAGTAATGCTGCCGAATAGTTCCAATTTCCGAGCAAAGCTCTCTCACACAGAGACCGCACACAGAACACCCCATCAGCTGTTGAGCGACCTGGTCTGAAACCGGCTTGTGACTCATCCACAAACTGCTGAATATTGGTGCTAATTCTCTTTGTGATTATGGTTGTAAGGACTTTCCGAACCACTGACAATAGCATTACTGGTCTGTAACTCTTCGGGGCTCCCTTCGGTTTGCCATTTTTGTATATTGGTACAATAATTCCAGTATTCAGGTCTGCTGGGCAGTGCTGTAATTGGCGAATGACATTGAAAAATGAGGACAGCCAACCAGCTAGAATGTCAGAACCTGCACGCAGCACCTCACTGCTAATGTAGCGTGGCCCAAGTGGTTGGGCACACAACAACCAACAAGTCTCACCAGAGCAAGGAGAAGTTTGAAGAAATGAAGCATGATCTTTCTTCAGAGACAGAGCTTTTTATATGTGCCAAGACTAAGAGGGTTCAGGTTTCACATAACAACGAGCAACGGTTTAGACCAATCAGGAGATAGAGAGATGGCACAGATTCGGCCAATCAGAAGACATGTATTGGAAGAAAGTAAAGAAAAAAGGAAAGCTTCTGAAAAAGGTAGGTTCGAACTTCACATGCAAAGGATACTAGTCCTATTACTGTGCAGGTTTTAACACACCAAGCTACAGTGACACAGGCACTAGACTACAATGCAACAGGTACAAGGTTGAAGAAGCTGCATGCTCTACATGGCCCCCTCCCAGATTGAATCACGTCCTCGTGATAAGGTGAATATTGTAAAAATAAAAAAATAATGAAACGAAAGAACCCAAGGAAGAAGCTATATAAACTGTGTGTTAAATGCCAACCCAACACTATATCTAAAAAAACTCAAATCTCAATCTCTCAAATCTTCACAAGAAAATTGTACATATCAATTGTTCTTGGCTCTCATTGACGGTATCGCACCGGCCTCTGGAGATTTGCCCGATTGCGTAAGTTATACCCACCTGCCTGTGGCATGATCGGAACGGCCGGCACAACGGGAGCTGCCGGAACAGCCGGGACTGGAACAGCCGGAACTGGAACAGCTGGAACTGCCGGAACTGGAATAACCGGAACTGCCGGAACCGGAACAGGCGGAACTGGAATAGCCGGAACTGCGTCTTGCACGTAATCAATTAGCGCCGGTTGAGGTAGGTGTGCTGGCACTGGAGCGGGCTGCTCCTCTGGTACTCGAGTCGTTGACTTGAGCCGGTTGATGTGCACCACCTGGAGTTTCCCTGTATCACAGTGCTCAATCCTGTACACCACGTCATCGATCACCTCGACAACTCGATACGGCCCGGTCCATGGCTTGAGGAACTTCTTTGTGTTGCCTGCTTTCACAGCTGGGTTGTGTAAGCGCACCTTGTCATTGATCGCAAACCGTGGCTTGGTCGTCTTTGCATCATAGTAGTCCTTCTGACGTTTCTGTGCTTTAGCGCCAGCTGATCGAGCGTGAGAAAATGCCTGCTGCAAGGAGATCTCGAGACCAATCATATAGTCAGGTACAGATTTAACATGTTCTCTAGAGTCGTTAAACATAATATCCACTGGCAACTTAAGCTCTCTGCCGAACATCAATCTAGCTGGGGTTTCCTTGGTTGAACTATGTACGCTACTACGATACGCCAGTAAACAGCGTTGAATATGCAGGTCCCAGTCATTGTGGTTGGCATTGACTCTGGCACTCAGCATGTTCTCAAGTGTACGATTCATCCGTTCAACTAAACCATCACTAGAAGGATGATATGGAGTCGTGCGTGTCTTCTTCATATCTAACAGTTCACAGATGGATTTGAACAAATTTGACTCAAATTGCGCACCTTGATCAGTGTGGATAGACAGTGGCACACCGTAGCGACAAATGAAACCATCAATCAGTGCCGAAGCTATTGTCCTAGCAGTCATATCCGGGATGGCAAACGCTTCTACCCACTTCGTGAAATAATCAGTAATCACAACAATGTAGAGGTTACCTCGATTTGTTCTGGGCAGTGGTCCCATGATGTCCATAGCGACACGTTGCAGTGGAAAGGATGGTTGGTCCACCTTCATCGGAGCGCGAGCGGTTGGTGCTGGGGTACGCCTAGCTGAACAAAGCGCACACGCCTTGCAATGCAGCTCAATGTCAGACGACATAAAAGGCCAATAGAATCTAGCTTTCACCTTCTCTAGAGTACGTTCAGTAGCGAGGTGTCCACCACTACACTCATTGTGCATCCCAGTCATAATTCTCTGTCGCAAACTGACAGGTACAACAAGTTGCAGAAATGAGTTGCTACCATCTACTGAAGTGTACGTACGATACAATAAGCCATCTTGCAGAACCAGGCGTTTCCACTGACTCCACAGACGTATCAAGGTTAATGATGCTCCTTTCATAGCACTATCACTGCGTTTAGGCCTGTCTAACAATGCTTGTTGCCAACCAATCATGCAGTCAATGTCACTGTCTTCCGCTTGAGCTCTGCGAATATCTTCTGCACTAAAAAAATCTGCCCAATTGCTTCCAAGTAAATTGCTATCATCATTCGCATGTTCTGCAGGTTGTGATTCAACGTCAACATTACCCACGTATGCTTGATGTCCAGAATCCTGCGTCAATGAATCACCAGCTGCTGTATCCGGAGAGACTGATGGCACGGCTGTAGGGACAGGAATGGAAGACTGGGAAGGACAGACAACAGTAATATTTGGATCCATTACTGAAGGCTCGGCAGTGGCCGATGCAGGATGCTCCGAATTGTCCGCAGGTTGGCTATGGAACCGCGACAATGCATCTGCGTTGGCATGCTGAGTACCTCTACGGTGGACAGTTGTGAAATCGAACGCTTCTAGTTTCTCCAACCATCTCGCCAGGATACCTTCCGAATCCTTGAAAGACTTCAACCAGAGAAGGGCTTTGTGATCGGTTCGCAAGGTAAAGTTTGCACCCAGCAAATAATGTTTGAAGTATTGCACAAAGAAGACCACTGCATACATCTCACGCCGAGTTGTGCCGTAGCGACGTTGGCTCTTACTAAGTGAACTACTAGCATACGCAATTACCTGCTCTCTGCCCTGATCGTCAACCTGCGATAGAGTTGCACCAATACCAGTGTCAGAAGCATCCGTGTCCAGGATAAACTTGCGGGATGGATCCGGGTACGTCAGGACAGGAGATGACGTGAGCTTCTGCTTCAGGATATCGAACGCTTGCTGACACTCATCCGTCCACGAAAAGCTTGCCTGTTTCTGCATTAGCTTGTGTAGCGGTGCTGCAATTGTCGCGAAGTCCTTGATGAACCGCCTGTAGTAGGAAGCAAAACCTACAAATCGACGAACCTCGGTTGCAGAGCTAAGTGGTTTGAGACTGGTGACCGAACTGCAATTCTTGGGATCAGGGCTCACACCACCTCCCTTGAACACATGCCCAAGATACGTAACCGACTTGCTCAGAATCTGGCACTTACGAGGCTTGACCTTCAAACCTGCTGCCCGGAATTTTTCAAATACTAGGCGCAGTCTAACCAGATGCTCTTGAAATGTTTTCGAGAAAGTTATGGTGTCATCTATGTACGCTGAACATACGCTTGGCACAAGATCACCCAGAACCATGGTCATCAGGCGCTGGAAAGTTGCTGGGGCATTGCACAACCCAAATGGCATGACTTTCCATTCAAACAATCCAAATGGAGTGACAAATGCTGATTTCGCCCTTGCTGCATTAGTTAGCTCTACCTGCCAGTAACCGGATGCAAGATCTAGGGTTGTGAAATACTGTGCGTCACCCATGTTGTCTATCGCATCATCAATCCGCGGAATGGGGAATGCGTCTCTGACAGTTACAGCATTGAGTTTGCGATAATCTACACATAGTCTAATAGCTCCATCAGGCTTCCGAACAACAACAATAGGGGCTGCCCAAGGACTGTTGGAAGGATCGACTAAACCCTCAGTTAAAAGCTGCTCAACATGTTCACGAACCTCATTGGCATGGTGAAGCGGCAATCGTCTAGGGGCTTGGCGAATAGGCTGGCTGCTAGTGGTCTCGATGTCGTGTTTGGCAACACCGGTAGAGCCAAGATCCATTGCTCCCGTTGAAATTATGTCGCTGAACTCCGAGAGAAGAGACCTGACGGCTGCTGCCTCTTCTGTATCGAGATGACTAAGGTCAAACAACTCAACAGGGTCAGAACACATTTCAGCAGCATTACAGCTTTCAGCCGTACAATCACGCTCATCCGCGGCTTCTGCGGCTTTCTCAACAAAGCAAGATTCGAACATGCCAACAACTGTACCCTTGTTTATAGTGACAGGCCGTGGTAGCAGGTTCTGCAACCTGACAGGAACAGTACTGTTCTCACTCACGGTCGTGACCACTCTAGCTGCACTGACACAAAATTTATCTACGAACGACTCTGTTGGCTCTACCATTCCGCAAGATGGAGACATAAACTCAGCGTCACGTAATCTACCTTGCGTTATCAACTGAGAATAGCCCTGTAGAACAACAGATTCAGCCAATTGCACTGGAATGGGGTCTCTTTCCACTCTCTGACATGAAAGGTGCTTGGGCCCAACTCCCTGTGTTAATGGAAGGGTCTGATTGCTCAAGCGCAGACAGCCTTGTCCCAGATCCATAATACAACCGTGCCTACGGAGGAAGTCTATGCCTAATAGTACGTCAGGCTCAATGTTCGCAACTACCATAGTGTGCTGAAGTTGGGGGCTGCCAAACTCTAGCTGCACATCCACCGCTCCTTCCACAGTCACGCCACTGCCATCAACACTTCGGACTGATGTAGAAATTTTGTTTAATTTTATATGCTTATGTTGTTGATAGAATGCTGAGCTGACAAACGAAATCGAACTTCCAGAATCAACTAACATGTGGACATCAGTTATGCATATTGAACTTACTTTGCCGATAACATACTGGCAACTGTCAACAGCAACGGAATGGCATACTACATCGGAAGGCGCGGCGGGCAGCACTTCCGGGCCATGGTGGTTTGGAGCTGACTCTGGACCCTCTATGCCAACTCCCGGCCGTTTCCCGAAGGGCGCTGACGTTGTCCCCGGGGTGGAGGTGCAGTCGGGCAGTACGCAATCAGATGTTCGGCACTCCCACAATGGTAACAGCGGCGCTGTTGTTGGGGTTGCTGCTGGGGTTGCTGCTGCGGTCGCTGCAAAGATGACAGAGCGGTTTCCAATCGTTCCATCCTTACTAATAAGGCATCCAAACGATCTTCCCTGGCAGCACAGACAGCAGCGGCCACTGGCTGAGACGCACTAGTAGTAGCGTCCGCTTGGAGTATGGCAAGGGCTCGAAGTCCTTGCTGCAGTGCCTGGTCAAGAGTTCGGGGGTCTTGGCGACGTACCTCCATGCGCAACTCTCTGCTGTCCAGACCTTCAATGAATTGGTCACATGCCAGCTGGTCCTGCACGAGGTTTGGCAAGGTAGGGTACGCTCTGCGAGACAATCGGCGAATCACCTCGCAGTAATCAGACAACGCCTCCTCACCTCGCTGTCGTCTGGCCTTCAATTCCGCTCTGTGGAGGTCGGTCCTGACGGGTGGAGCAAACCGACCCTCCAGAGCTACCAGTAATTGCTGAACATCCTGGCGTGTCGCGACAGGAAGCGACTGGTAGTAGCACTGCGCATTATCTATCAAGTACAACGGGATGTACTGTGCCTGGTCCTGCGGCGTCCACTGATTAACCAGGCAAACTTGAGTGAAGTGGTCACGCCAAGTAGTCCAGTCCGAGGCTGCTCCACCATCAAAACGTTCCGGAGTTGCCCATGGCCGGATGGGTCGAACGGGAGCTGGCTGGGCGGGCTGAACTGGCTGGGCGGGCTGAACTGGCTGGGCGGGCTGAACTGGCTGGGCTGGCTGCACTGGCTGGGCGGGCTGAACTGGCTGTGCTGGCTGGGCTGGCTGAACTGGCTGGGCTGGCTGAGCTGGCTGAACTGGCTGGGCTGGCTGGGCTGGCTGAGCAGGCTGGGCAGGACGGGGCGGCTGGGCCGGCGGTACTTGCTGGTTAGGCTGTGCTTGGGCCATTCCGAACCAGGAATCACTTCACATTGTCACAACAACAAAAACATAGCATGAAAAAAAACCCGAAACATCCACCGCTGCCACCAGTTGTAGCGTGGCCCGAGTGGTTGGGCACACAACAACCAACAAGTCTCACCAGAGCAAGGAGAAGTTTGAAGAAATGAAGCATGATCTTTCTTCAGAGACAGAGCTTTTTATATGTGCCAAGACTAAGAGAGTTCAGGTTTCACATAACAACGAGCAACGGTTTAGACCAATCAGGAGATAGAGAGATGGCACAGATTCGGCCAATCAGAAGACATGTATTGGAAGAAAGTAAAGAAAAAAGGAAAGCTTCTGAAAAAGGTAGGTTCGAACTTCACATGCAAAGGATACTAGTCCTATTACTGTGCAGGTTTTAACACACCAAGCTACAGTGACACAGGCACTAGACTACAATGCAACAGGTACAAGGTTGAAGAATCTGCATGCTCTACACTAATTCCATCCTTACCGACTGCTCCGCCTACTTTTTGCTTCTGTATCGCTGCACGAACGTCTTCTGTTGAGAAAGGCTCATCATCCCTGACACCAGTTGCCGGCTGATGAACCGGTTTGCACGGCATGCTGGAATCGTAGAAAATTGATGAATAATATTCACCAAATTTCTGGAGGTTCCAACCAATGTCTGGGATGATCCTTCCATCAGCATCAGCCAGTTGGATGGGTGGTGTATTGTCACCCGCTCTCAGTTTGCGTAGGTTGTTAATTGCCTGAAAGTAAGACCTTGGGTCAGGCCTAAGTGCATCGGCGTCCTTTGCCCGCTTTTGCCAGAGGAAGTCGCCTTCCTTCCGCAGGATGGAGCGCATTTCATGGAGAAGTTTCGATCTTTGAGTTTGCAAAGACGACCGCTTATCGATGTCTGTTGTAGCTTGAATTTGTATGTGCAATTCCTTCTGCTGCTTGGAAAGCTTGGCCACAATAGGGTTGGTACTTCTAACTGCCTTCTGTCCAGATGGTCTTATTCCAAAAGACTGTTTGGCTGCTGAGTGGACTGTTGACACAAACTCTCCCCATGTTGCATCTGCTTTCGAGCATGTCATGTCAGCGGCTTTGAATTCTGGTACGGAGTCCAGCAGCAGTTCCCGAAACCTGCCTTGTCTGCCAAGAATGTTTTCCCTCTCCCAGTTAGTCAACTTCCCTACTCACCACACTCCAGCCGGAGCAGGAGCAGCCTTGGACTTCGTATTATTACTCATACACCATCTGCGTTATCCATTTCAGACATTATTGCTCCTGTGGGTCAGTCTGACCACGACATCGTGTTGGATCGTAAGGAAGCGCCTAGCCTGCAACACTATCAAGAAGCAACGTTCTCTCCTGCATCAGGTACAGCCTATGAGCGCTCACCGTCCACGCCAGATGACTTGATCGGCAGGTCACCGCCCCGCTATCATTTCCGTACGATCACAAATGACCAGTGGAACTGTATAAACCAGCAGCTTACTTCCGTGGATTGGAGGGAGCTTCTTGGTAACACAAGTATCGACGTCGCATGCGAGAGATTCTTATCTTAACTCTCTGCTGCTCTCGCTAAGTATCAGTTCCCAGCTTCCCCTGTTAATCACCCCTCTTCACTGGGTCGTTCCGTCGACAAGCAAGCACGTCCACCCTGGCTGACGACCCTATCCGTCGCTTACTCATTTTGTCCGCTCCCTGGCTGGTGTGTCTTCGCATCATCCTGCACCTTCAGCAATGACCACCTCCACTGACACCCTCACACATAATCCTGCTGAGTTGACAGCTGCTCCCAACGAGCACTTTGTACGGGTTGGCACACAGGATGATCCTGACTGGCCCGTCCCAGATCTGTCTCATCTCCCTTCTCTGGCCTCGAACCTCTCAAACATTGTTATATCCTCTGAGGCTGTGATTCCCTATATTGAGAAACTCCCCACAGGGAAGTCCCTAGGCTATGACGGTATAAGCAACCAGATTCTGAAGGCCTTGAAACTTTCTATCTCCTATCCTCTCTCTCTTACCTTCAATAATTCCCTGTCCAGCGGCGTTTTTCCTACTGCCTGGAAATATGCTGTGGTTGTGCCCATATACAAGAACGAGGGAAGCAGACATGATCCTGGTAACTATCGCCCTATCTCTTTGCTGAACACCTGCTCCAAGATACTTGAGAGAATCGTCTATGATCGGCTGTGCCATCATCTGGCACCTCTGCTCCATGATATGCAATCTGGGTTCCGCCATGGTGACTCTACCTCTCTACATATAACCAACCTTGTACAGAGACTATGCACCCTCCGAGACCGACGCCATTAGCTTGGCCTGTGTTTCTTCGACCTGGCGAAAAGTTTGACTCAGTTTTGCATAGGGGGTTACTAGCCAAGCTGCATGCTTCACCGGCCGCCTGCAGTCGTGGCTCACCTCCTATCTCAACCACAGGACTCAATCAGTCAAGTTTGGTCCAGTCTTCTCAGAGTCCTATCCCTATTTGCTCCGGTGTACCGCAAGGGTCCACCCTAGGACCGTTACTTTTCATGGCCTTCGTCAACGACCTCCCTGTCCTCAACGCTGGCGTGTCTCTGTTTGCAGACGACACTTGCATGCTGCGCAGTAGTCCCTCTGTGTCACGTCTTATATTGGACCTCCAAGCGGGTATCATGGATATCACCTCGTAGATGGCATTGTGGAAGCTAAAGCCTAACATCGGGAAGACCAAGGTAATGATCATTCCCCCTCTGTCTACTACTCTCTAATACCCTCTCCCTCCCCTAGTATTCCATTTCTCCACCACTCCCATAGAATATGTATGTCATCACAGGCATCTTGGTGTCATTTTTGACACCTATCTCTCCTGGACTCACCATGTTGCCCACATATGTAAGAAGACGAGTCAAGCCATATGTATGATATACTCACACCGCGCCCGTCTTCCTGACAGCTATCGTGCTCTTTTTTATAATGCATATATCTTGCCGCATTTTTACTACTGCTGTACTGCCTGGACAAATCTATCTATTATAATACTGTGTTATCCTCGACCAGACCTCTCCTAGAAAGACGACGAATCATGATGTGGTGTCTTATCCATCGTATTCGACTTTCCAAAATACCCCCGCATCTCAAACAATTTGACTGGTTCCGAAGGGATAGCTCCACTAGGAACCAACTCTCTCTTCCTCTAGCCCGCTCCTCTGCATTGCTTCCCTCCCCCATTTTCAATGGCTATTTGCATTGGCTTTTGCTGCACCAGGAGACAAAGGGCCTTTCTACTTTAACAGCATTCAGGAACGCCTTGCTTTACCAGTAGACCACAATTTTAGTCCATCTTTGCTTCTTTTCCTTTTCTTTGTGACTTCTTACTCTTTCCCTTGTTAGCCGTGGCTGGCTATAAAAACCCTGCAATCGCCACGCAAAGTGATCATTGGCTACCCCAGCCATGCATTCCTTGGAATAAAAATAAATAATTATTAATATTATTATTCAAATAATCTACGTGGAGATAAAAGTTTAATAATAGCAATGAAAAGTATGAATGCCGCAGACATCACCACGCAACATGACAATTTGTTCAAGGTTTGGTTTTGTGTGTTTCCAAAATCGATTTTCACGTTCCGATCATCAGTGGAAATACGGAACTAAAGAGATCAAGGGAAAAACAAAGGTTAAAAATCCAAAGAAATTATTATTGATCTGGCTATCATACAATCATGACTGTCGTCATTGCTACATAAAGTGCTAACAAGTGTTACGTGTGTCTACACAAAGGGATCCACGATCCAGTAACCTGGTGACACAAGGAGGGTTGCACCTACCTCTCGCTCATGAGTGTAGCAGATTGTTGCGAAAAAGCTGGGAATTCCCAATACTATCCCGTTTTATATTCACTATGAAAGTCCAAATGCCGCTGAAATCTCACAAAATGCTCGTCTTTTTTCCTTTCTAATGCTCTGGTGCTCGGATAGTCCTATAATGCGGAATATAATGCGGAATATAATGCGGGCATTATCAGCTGGACTCTAACTATAACCCACACACTTCACGTGCAAACTAACCATTCTGATTTTAAAACGGTGTTTAAAAAATATAATGTTCTTGACGGTGTGGTCAGTAATGAGTGTGGGTTCTGAGTCTGTTGTCGCCACTCGCCTGTTTGCACATGTTTCAAGACGGCCTCTTGAATGATTCTCCTTTCGACCTTACCTTGTTTGTTTATTTATTTATTTTCGTCTGAGTCACGTTGGTGCGAACGTGCACGTGCAGATGCTCAGTCTATAGCCACGTGGTCTATTATGTTCTTGCTTTTTTTTATGGATTCTCCCCAGGCCTTAAGCCGTGTTCACAACTGGCGCTTAGACGCGGTACGCTTGCGGTTCATGCGTACTCGAATGCGCGCTCAGGCTTTCTAAAAAGACAGAAATTCGACACGTATGTATTTAGGGCGTGAGGCGCCTTTGAGTACTAATTTTTGGACCCCGCCAGTCAAAGTGACTGGCGTGTACGCTGGTACGCGCTGAAAATTCCGACATATTGGAATTTCCATTTCGGCGCGTTTCCGTAAGCATGGCGCCCCAAATGCCAGCAAAAAATACGCACAACCGCATGGTTTCACGCGTACACGCGCCAGTTGTGAACACAGCTTTTTAGCCTAACTTGAGGGAGTCATTATTATGAGAAGTGTCATTGCTCTTTTTCCACCGACACTGATAATTCTCTCCGTCTGTCTCATCGCGTTCTAATGTTCTCCTCCGTCTCCTTCTCTCTATTTTGTTTCAACTTCGAATGTGTAATTGTTTGAGCCAGGGAGTCGTAACAATTGATGTTATTTCACGACTCCCTGGTTGGAGCTGCTCTCATGATACATTGTTTGTATTTTTGAAAACCCTTTGTAACAGCGATCATGCGCTTGTACAGCTGCGCTGTCCTGTATGTGCTATGACCAGGGAGTAGTACACAACCCCTTGCACTATACTCCCTGGCTATGAGTATATATGTCACGTGTACATGTACCGGAATGTGGTGGCGCAATCGCGCCGTGCCTTTGCTGGCCTTTGCTCCTTCCTTTTGTTTTAGGCTGCGTTTACACGGAGACGGAACGAAACGGAACGAAAAGGCGCTGGCCTCGAACCGTTTTTAAACCGTTTACATGAGAACGGCAAATCATTTAGAACCCTTTAAACGAAAACGGAAAACGGGCAATCAGGCTGGAGTTAGCAAGTGCTGGCTTGGCGCAAGGGCAGAATCTAACACGTTAGTTGGAGTTGGCATGTGCTGGTGGGCGCAAGGGTTGGATATTTCCCGCAAAATATAGTCCCACACGGATTGGTTTCCATGACCGCGCTTCGTTTCCAGACGTTTTCACCGTTTAACTTACACGAGAACGAAAAGGTTTTGAAAAGGTTTTCAAAACACTTTGAAGTGTGTTTCCATTTCGTTCCGGTTAGGTATTGTTTTTGGGCGTTGTCCTGAGTTGTCGTATAAACGATAGTAGAAAACGAACGATTTCGTTCCATTTTGTTTGGACTTCGTTGTCGTGTAAACGCAAATCGTTGTCAATCGTTGTCGTGTAAACGCAGCCTTAGTTACGGTTATAATTTTTTCGTATTTTGTTAGGAATTTCCCAACAGGTAATGTTGCCTTTTTACTGCGAACCCTAAATGTGACTTTGTGAGAGCGATGGTTGAAGTCTTTTGCGAGGAGAAATCCAGAGCGTCTAATGGTGTCTTGTCCCATTTGCGTTCGAAGAGTGTGCCTGTGGACGTGGATCGGATTTTGAATTCCTGCCCGGAACACGTATTTTATGAAAGGTCAATCTATGGAATCATGAAAGACAAAATACAGGGAAGGTGCGTGGAATTTGAAAGAAGTATTGGTACACAGTCAAATATAGCCATAATGAAACGCTTTCGATAAAATAATCATCAATAATTTCTAATGGAGCAAGAAAAAGAACATTTGGAACTTGCGATGAGTTCCTTTCCTTTGTCTAATTTTATTGGCTCAAAATAAGAGTTTCACATCAAATAGTGAAAATAACGTACTGAAAGACAACACACACTGTACGTATGATTAAAAGAAAGGGAGACTGGGCCAGACAACACTCGGCCGCTTGTCAGCTGCTAGGAAATAAAAAAATAAAAAGGGCGCAGTACCGGCAGTATGGAATGAGAAAGCATACAACAGGGCTATGATCATAGTCTTAGCATCTCCGCATGTATGTGAATGTGTGGGAATGTATCGAAGTTTGACGGGTGGAATGATCATAGAACCTTCATCTCCCGGCCACAAGAACACACTCTCTTCCGGAATAGTCATTTATACAATTAATAGAAAGATCATGTTGACTGGATTGTTGAGACACTGGTTTGGTCAGGAATACTTACTCTAGTATTATTATAGCTTTGGGAATACAGAAACACGTTGGGAAAAATCATTTACTTCTGTAATGTTTTAAAAACAAGCGTGTCGGAGACAGCAACTATAATATTATAGCAACAAGGATGATCAATATCGATGTAAACATATCCTTATAATTATGTCTACATGCATGAGTGAAAAGTTAAGCGATGATTGCAAGGCATACAATGAACAAGAAAGAGAGCATTCATTCTGGAATAGTCATCTGCATTGGGAATGCTCATCCACACTGGGCATACTCATTTCTATTGGGAGTATCCATCCACATTGCAGAAGAAGAGGTCCGTTGTCTCCTATATGATGTTCCCTAGTAAGACAAACCACAGCCAACATACATTACTTCAGGTCAGAAGTCTAGCAATGTGGATCTGCCGGGGCTACCCCCTAAAACATCATCTTGATCATTGCCTGGGAGTGCCATGTCCAGTGCATTCGAATGAAAATGCAGAGCAGCCTACTGAACCACCTGGCAAATATTCCTCTGCATTAGCAGAGAAATGTTTCCTTTTTTCGGAATTTTTTTGGTAGGCGTGAGTGTTGAAGTCTTAAAAGAGAATAATATTGAACGGTCTCTGCTAGGATGACAGTGCTGCACCATAGCTCAGTGGTTAGAGCATTGCTGGCTTCAAGCAAACGTTCCTGGTTCCAGTCCTGGTAGTGACAGTCAATTGTTTCTTCAGAACTTTCGATTTTTTATATACTACTTCCTCCGCGATGGGAGCTGAAATATTTGAGCTGGTGCGCATTTTCCTTACTGATCGTGTCATGGTGAGTTCGACTAGCTGTGATCACTCAGGCGTGACCACCTGCACATTTCTCTGGTTCAACCCAGCGGTGTAAGGTTCGAACCACATGAACACAATACATATTTTCAATAAAAACCCTTTTTTAGGGCAGGGCGCCCCTGTGGTAGAACCCGCTCGTTGCCTACTACATCTACTCATCCCCATCACTCAAAATACTGATCTCTGTTCGCGCCGGAGCAGGCGTACAAATGAGTTCGCTGAACGAACTCCAACGCTTGGCTCATGCTGGTTGAGGAAACAACAGGCAAGAGCCGTGCAGTGATGCACGCGCGTGCACCATACCAGTGATACTGAAACAGAGGGCACGCTGTGGATTCGCTCAAGGAAATCGGATTATCCTATTGGATGTTGGTAGAAACAAAAATTCCCAGCACATGATAAATCAGCCACAGCAGGCAGCAGGCACCTCGTGAACACCAGGTGGCATTGTGAATCAGTGTCGCTCCTGGATGGGCTAGCATGCACAGGGAAGAGTGAGCTCCGTTGTGGGGAGCAAACCCTTCGCTGAAAAGTCATCGCCGAAGTCACTGCCACTATTTCGTACTGGTGTGCACAGGGCAGGCTGGCGAATTTGTAGTTGGTTTGAAGTGACAGCGTTGTGAATGACCGAGGGTCCTGCACGTCTGTTCCAGGAATGATGCTGACTCACGCTGCTATCTGTTGTTCACGAGGCGTTTGTCGCGCTGGAAACGGAGCGTCTCTGTAAGTTTGTAACCATGGTGATGGTTTGGTCAGGAGAGCACTATATAAGTGGTGCTCCTCAGATAAAATCTTCCTTACCCTACTCAAACTCAATTGAGGCGGGGTGAATTTCCTGAAATAGTGTTTGTTGAGCAGGGAGCGGTGCTTTCTTGCAGGTCGGCGGAAAAGCTGAAGCTCCAGTGTCGGGAGCAAACCCTTTCCTAATACGAACGTCCTGAAAAGCGTTTAAAAAGACCCGGACCATGAAGATGTTTCCTTTTCCCGGTTCACAACAAAAGATGACGTTTCTCACCATTGTGAACTTCCTTCCCACCACTGTATTCCAGGCTCCTGTTTGTTGACGGAACATATTCACAAGTCAACGTCAACTTCCAGCTGACTATCATTTCCAGTGCATACACACATAATTATCACATACACTTCTTCACTCTCTTCGGAAGCGGAAAGGCGGTTCTTGACCAGAGAGTTGTACGACTCCTTTTTCTTGACCTGCCCAGTACGCGAACCCGTCGAATTTGTTTTCTTCACTCTCTTACATTTCATCTCTTCGTTACCTTATTAATGGGAAGAAACTTCCCTTACGGATTTGCAAAATAAAAAAAATTCAGTAAAAGAAGGTCAACAACTTCACTTTGTCATTTTCCATTTTATCAAGTGCATTGTGACTCATCTCATGGTGGTGTATTGTAGGAAGTAGCAAGGATAATTTGATTCGCGCCGCAGGTATTCACACCGAGATCATGGACAGGGAGGTTCTGCAAAACGAAAATGCGTACAAACTGTCGCCCTACGTCATGAAGTGAGAAATGTCGCACGAACTTTCGCAAAGCTTTGAACACGAAATGAACTTTCGTGGGAAATTTCGTGAGATCAGAACATGGTGTACGTGCACTTGGCATGTGCAAACTACGAAAATTTGCAGACCACAACGTTTGTGCGAAAATTCTTACACATTTTTGCAAGACCTGTCACGAAACTTCGTTCGAAATTTCGTTTTGCGGAACCTCTCTAATAGATGTCCTTCGTGGCGTTCTACCAAAGTGTTGCCATTATCTGTTGCAGTTATTCTTGCAGTTGTTCTTGTCCAATTTCTTCTTCCAGCTGGTTGTGCAGTTCTGAAGCATTGAAGAAAAATTGAGAGGCCGAGTTCATCTGAACAACACTTACTTATGCAACGTGGTAAATTCTTCCAGATGCCATCCGGCCCGCAGGCCACTTCTTCCTTGAGGGTGTGAAGTTGATAGCCTGTCTCACATGTAACATGCAGATCCTTGCTAATGGATCGGTATCCGAGTAGATTGAGCTGCGCTTCATCAACTCTGCATTCTGCAAAAAGGAGGAAGAAAAACAGGCAGTTTTGTCAATTCGAAGACACGCTAAAACATTGAAATCGACTACACTCGAAGATGTCCGAGAAAAGATTTATCTTTACCTTTGGTACAGTCGATTTTTGCACGGCGCCTGGGTGACTGAGTTTTAAAACGAGACTTATATTGTAACAGGACTTGCAACTAAAGGTGAAGTAGGCACCAGTTTGCACTTATCTGGGATACCTTCAATACAACGTAATTTATCGCCACTTCAACTCGTCGAGTGACGGAAACCCGTGAATGAAGTAAAAAGACGACAATCTGACAAAGTCATGCTGAACTTCATGCAATTTGTGCATTAGAACGACAGCACAGCAGCGCAGTTAGTGAGGGATAGAATTGCAATTCCGCCTAATAAAAGACTACAAGCAGCTAATCTCTGCTGCCGAATGTTCCTGCATCGGCCCCTTATTGAACTATTACAATTATTCATAAAAATCACCATGGAGTGCAGTAGAGCGTTTTTTAGCTCTGGTTTTCAGTGGGGTATTTTTGGTAAGGTGTGCCCATTGTGGCTAGACTTTGCAATTATGAGCCCAGGAGTTATCGGTGTAGATGTTCAAGACCAATTTGTCGATCCTAATCCAACTGCTGGCTCAATAACAGAGTCAAGCTCTCAAACTTCTATTGCGCAGCTCGTAGAATTGTTCCAAGCCAAACGAAGCGCAGCGGAAGACAGGGAGAAGAGGCTTGGGGTTTGCATAGACCTGTTGACTCAACAAGTACAATCTTTGCCGCCGATGACCACCAATGCTACTTTGCATTCGGTTGAGTCAACATCAACTAGCTTGGCCGCCATTGCCAGTGCAGGCGCGAAGAAGAAACATAAGCGCACAGCAGAGTGGAAGCAACAACAGAAAAGACGGTACAACCTCTAGTACGTTGGCGTCGGTTGAGACCCCGCTTGGTTCAATCAGCGACTTTCAAACGGATTCAAATAGTGATTCCCACGGCACCAAGCATGGTTAGGTTACAGCTGGCGATGCAAGTGATCCGCTTTCCCATCTTCAAAAGTTTGAGGAATTGTCCGAAGATAGTGATTACAATGGTGCACAGTGGGAGGTCGTCGCATCGAAGAAAACCAACAGAGAGAAAGAGTGTCCTGTCCATAGGCGATTTAAAGAAGGATATGTCAGTGGGGCAGCTGGAAAACTTCCTTGTGAGCAGAGCGGATAGAGCTGGTGTCTCTGTTCGTGTCTACAGCTCCAAAGTTTTTTCAAAGGCAGACTCGTGATCTGCACGGATTGTTATAAACTCTAGCACCAGCGGTTTTGTTCAACACCAAAGCTTCTGGCCCAATCCAGCGTACACCAGGCAGTGGAAGTTTGAAGGCAACAAGATGCCCCAACATGAATCCAATTATCCCGGCTCCAATTCCGTCGGCGACGAGTCTGTTGGGAATGGACAGGCTATGGACTGAATCATCACCCATGGAGCTGTCAGCAGCAATTGTGTTTCTGAACGTGTGTAGTTTGCGCACTAAAGTAGCTGAAGTCAAGGAGTTCATGTCCTCCACAGACATACATCTGTTTGGAATTGCAGAGACCTGGCTGTAATCTTCAGTAACTGATGGCGAGATTTCAATTCCTAACTATAATTCTATCGTTTCGTAAAGACCGCCAATTGCATGGTGGAGGTGTGTGTGTCTACTGTCATAAGTCGCTAGCAATACGTGGCAGGATGGACTTGGAATGTGAGACCTTAGAACTGGCCTGAGCTTGGCACTGGCGAGCAGAGAATACTTGTTGCATGTGAATACCGACCACCGAACATGCGTACTGCTTACTGGGAAGATTTCGAGGAGAACATTGATTATGCTTCCCAAGGTCGTCAATAATCTATTGTGCTTATTGGTGATCTGAATATTGACCTTGGCAACACGCAAACTGGTTCCCCGTACATCGCATCCTCGCCCGCTTTGGCTTACAGAACTACGTGAACGCTCCTACCAGAGTCACGAGTCACTCACAATCTACCATAGACCTATTCCTGTCCACCACCCCCATTCAAGGTCCTTCTGAAATTGTGTACCTGGATATCAGCGACCATTATGCTGTCCTAGCTCGTCTTCCTTGCAAATCTAGCTCAAGACGCCAGGGGGAAACAATGACAAAGAGCTGTCGCCTTCATCATGTTGATTGGAATACTTTTCAAGTTGACCTAGCCTCTACGCTGAATTCATCATTTAACGAGGATTCAATCGATAGCATGGCATGCTCTGTCACTGAAAAACCTCTATTTCATAGAACAATGTGCTACAGCAGATCAGAAGAAGCTTTGGGCAGTCATGAACACCGTAACAGGCAGAACGAAGAGTCGGCACGCACCACAAGTAACTGTCACAGAGCTAAATGATGCATTTGGAGCCATTGTCCATGATCCCCATCAACCAGCCACATTGCCAATGCCAGCTGGCCCAACTGGCTCAGTGGGACTGACATCTTTCACTGCAGTTCAGATTCCTGATGTTTCCACGTGATTACAGTGCATCAACCCCACTAAAAGCTACAGCCTAAGTGTGAATTTATTTTACTTCTGCTTGCAAAGGTTGGGCTTAGGCTGTTAGATAGGTCGTCAAAACCTCGTTAGTTATGTCCAGTGGTTGTCTCTTGTTGTCGCACTAAATGTCAAGCTTATTGAGCTTTCTCGCACTTGCACCTTTTTGTCATTATTGCTATGTGTATAGGTCATGCATTTTCGCTGTTTACTTTAGCTAACTTCTTCTTTGCGCTGTTTTCCCACCTCCTTACTGTACTTAATCCACTGTTCCTGTTCCTTTTCCTTTGCCTGTATTTCACCTGATGAAAAGGCTTGAAAGTATACTTGTAAAACCAAAAAACTTTCAAGATATTCATAAAGAGCCTGACGTGTGTCCTTTTTTATGAGTATTATCGCATTTTGTCTCAGAGGAAACTGTTTACTGTTCATACTTGATCATCATACTACTGTTATACTGTCGTAGTACGTTATTTTGTGTACGTCTTGTGTACGCCATGTTGGTGCATGCGCATGTTGCTGGGGTGGGAAAGCAGTCTTCGTCTTGAGTTCATGATGTCTTCGTCTTGAGTTTGTCATGTCTAGTTGTGTTTCGTCGGCGTGTCAATACAGACTCTTCTAAATGTAGTTATCGTCGTCTCTTTGTACAAGTGTGGAGATGGCACGGGACTGGGAGCAGGTAGAGAAAAGCGAGTTACAACATTGGTGGCAGCGGTGATAGAAATTTGTTGTCAACTTCTGGATTCGTCCTGCGTAGCCTTCGCTTCCAGTTTCCGATGTCATCTCCAGTCGTACTATCGTCACAGTTTTGTCCGTCTTGAAGAAGTTCGTCCGTCGTCTCGGTCCTTCATCATTCGTCTCTCCCGTCTCTTGGCAGTCGTCGTCACTGATGGTCCCGGACACGACGTAAAACTGTGCTCAGAAGAAAAGCTTAAAAAAAGAAGAAGGACGGATGGTCCCGGACACGACGTAAAACTGTGCCCAGAAGTGAGAATGTCGACGCTGAGCAGCCCTCCTGGAGATGGTGGACGACATGGCAGACGGCGTGAGGAGTTTCGCTGGTGAGAGGGTACGTGTGTTGTTGTGAACGTGAGGAGTACGTGAGTTTTGTATTTTCTGTTCTCCCAACATTTTTGTTCATTATTATTTGCTCTCCTCGAGGGTAAAGAGGCGCCCGCACAGCACGTGTGTTCAGTTCGTCTTTTTGATTTGCTCTTCTATGAGGTTAACTAGAGGCCCCCACAGAGCCAGTGGATTCTGTTCTTTTTGTTATTCCTATGATTTGTGCTCTCACATTTTAGAATTTTTGCGTGATCGTGAGGTGGTGTGTTGAGTGAAGTAGTTAGAGTTTTTGAGGTTATCAGCTCCCACACGTGTGACAGCGATCGTGGCTGGTGTTCTGGGTGGGCGGACAGAGTTTTTTAATAATCTGCAGTGCAGGCAGAGGTTTTATTTATGGGTGTGACTGGTATGGTATGATTGAGTGATTTGTGTGATCTTTTCCTCTTTTTACTCTGTTTATTATTAGAATCGAGGACGATTCTAATCTTGGGAGGGAGTTATGTTGTAGTACGTTATTTTGTGTACGCCGTGTGTACGTCATGTTGGTGCATGCGCATGTTGCTGTGGTGGGAAAAGCAGTCTTCGTCTTGAGTTCATGATGTCTTCGTCTTGAGTTCGTCATGTCTAGTTGTGTTTTGTCGTCGTGTCAATAAAGACTCTTCTAAATGTAGTTATCGTCGTCTCTTTGTACAAGTGTGGAGATGGCACGGGACTGGGAGCAGGTAGAGAAAAGCGAGTTACAACAATACTAATATCATACTGCAGTATTTCCCCGTAAGTTAGTTCTCCCCAATGACTTCGTACCGCCCTATAAAAAATACACTTTCCACTGCCGAAGTTATCACCTCGAAAGACAGTTCCCCCCGAAAGATAGTAAGTTCGTACCCGTCCTACATGTACAGACACCGTACAGTACATACATCATATGCACGGACACTAGAGTTGCGCAGGCCTCCCATTGCGTGTCATTTACCCCCGATAAAAAAGTACTCCCCGAAAGATAGTACCACCACCGAAAGTTAGTACTCATGTGGCTGCTAAGTTCGAAAGTTAGTACGTACTAACTTACGGGGAAATACCGTATCATACAGCCAAGTAGCTGTGGCATCATTTATGATCCAATGCCTGCACCTATGGTGAAGTAAAATAAGGGTAACATTTTTTATATTGCAACACCTCAAGACTCGGTTGAGAGACCAGTCAATGTGAGGAGAATAGCACTGAAGTTGCTTTTTTTCTTCCTATTATTCACAAACCCAACTCGTAAAATAAATAATTATGTGGACGAAAGCAAATAGGTACTAAGTAGGGGCTGAACTGGGGGGGGGGGGGGGGTTCCAATTGAAGCTGATGATGATAACACTTACCAATTATGCACAAGAACATCAAATTAGCGGGGTAGACATTGTCAGCGTAGGATCGCGAACTGATTACTCCATAATCTACATAGAAGATAGAGATGTCCCCAAATACTGCCCAATTTGGTCCCCACGCCAAGTCACTCCCGTTCAACGGTAGGTCCAGGGTTGAGTATGGCAGTGTTCCATTTCGCTTCTGACAATCAGATCTGATGGTCGCTACGGATACATGTCCTGTCCTGTCAATGGCGTACACGGATTCTCGTAACCAATGGAATGTTGCTGCAGAAGCAGATTTTGCAAAGCAAATTAATCAACAACGCAAAACAGATTATTGGATAAAATTTGTGCATTCCGCACAAGCCCACGTTTGTGCCAATCATTGACAGTGCTATTCTCCTGCGATATGATCAAAATACTGTCTTGTGCAGCATGTCATGCGATGGAATGGTTGCCAACAAGACATGCAATTGAATGGTTGACAACAAGACATGAAATGGATGGGTTGACAACAAGATATGAATTGGAATGTTTGTCAACAAGATATGAAATGGAATGGGTGCCAACAAGACTTGAAATGGATGGGTTGACAACAAGATATGAAATGGAATGTTTGTCACCAAGATATGAAATGGAATGGTTGTCAACAAGATCTGAAATGGAATGGTTGACAACAAGATATGAAATGGACTGGTTGTCAACAGGATCAGAAATGGAATGGTTGCCGACAAGACATGAGATGGATGGGTTGACAACAAGATATGAGATGGATGGGTTGACAACAAGGTATGAAATGGAATGGTTGTCAACAAGATCTGAAATGGAATGGTTGCCAACAACACATGCAATGGATGGGTTGACCACACGATATGAAATGGAATGGTTGTCAACAAGATAAGAAATGGAATGGTTACCATCAAAATATGAGATGGATGGATTGACAACAAAATATGAAATGGAATGGTTGTCAACAAGATCTGAAATGGAATGGCTGCCAACAAGACATGAGATGGATGGGTTGACAACAACATATGAAATGGACTGGTTGGCAACAACATATGAAATGGAATGGTTGACAACAAGACATGCGATGGAATGGTTGACAACAATACATGAAATGGATGGGTTGACAACAAGATATGAAATGAAATGGTTGTCAACAAGATCTGAAATGGAATGGTTGCCAACAAGAGATGAGATGGATGGGTTGACAACAAGATATGAAATGGATTGGTTGTCAACAAGATCTGATATGGAATTGTTGACAACAAGACATGAGATGGAATGGTTGACAACAAGAAGGAATGGCTGACAATCAGGTACCAGAAAGAAGGATTGATAAGAAGACATTCTTCCTGACCTCAAGACAACTTACGAACACATTTGTCAATCTTATGCCACCAGTGTACTAGTCCTATAATAGTCGTGCAGTACGGCGTGCCCTGTGGTACATTACTGTGGCCTGCTCTGCAAACAACAGACCCATCTCTGTAAACCTGCTGGTACGCTCCCAAAAGGTTATTGGCTCCATTGACCACGCAGTCTGGGAACACGGAAGAACATGAAAACGTACTGAAGTCGCCTAGAGGCTTAGGTGCTATCCGGCATTATCGATAATTTTCACGAAACAAAAAAGTGTACCGTATTTTACCGGTTATAAGTCGACCCCGGTTATGTAGTATGAACTCTTTTACGCACTTTACTTGTATGCATGCACGTGCCGTTGCGACACGTGTTCACGCCCACCATGTGGTCTTTACACTCCGAGCATGCGGGCCCCTCAGGTACGCATGTGAGGAACTGATCCTGCTTGTTCTGGTTTTCGGGAGTTAGGAGTTTGTTTGCACGAAATGAAGTAGAAGCCTTTGCGGTGTGTGTAGTTCTGTTGTTGTCGGGCCTGGATGGTTGCTGTGCGATACACCCAAAACAGGTTATAGGTAGACCCCCGTATCCAGAGGTCTTAATTGTGTTTTTTAAGTTTTTGCCCAACGAAGCACTGCTAACTGCTCCCTGCTACTAACACATGAACAATTTACATAAACACTCCTCATTGGATTCTGAAACATCCAAATCCTTGAAAAAGGCAAATAAACTTGGTAAAAATGCATACACATGGTGCACTCGTGTATTCAGTGCAGGTTATTTTTGGAAGATACCGATAATTCCCGGTTATAAGTCGAATCCCGGTTGTAAGTCGACACCCACCTTTTCTCCTGCTATTTTCAGTCATAAAGGGTCGACTTATAACCGGAAAAATACCCACCCACCCACCTGAATGAAAAATAGATTTACTTGACAGCAAGAATACATTGATGTCTCTCATATCAATATTTTTCAAAAACGAAACTCCCCTTGACCCACCCACCCATAAACGAAACTTTTTTCTCTTCGTGGGCACAAAACTCGTTCCCATGTGTTTTTTTCTATTTTTACATTATATTATACTGGTTAAACAGGAAATGCTTTGAGAATCGAATCGCTAGTTTCACCCTGCAGAAACGAGACTTTTTTATTTTTTTGTATTTATGGATTCTCCACAGGCCTTAGCCTAAATCGAGGGAGTCTCCGTCAACAGCTTATGAAGAAGAAGCTGAGGAGAAAAATAAAAATAGGAAATAGAATGATGCGGGGTGGTAGTAATATAACACAGTGCTCTATGACATCGCTACTCTACGTGGAAAGAAACCAGAGGGCTCATAACGGGTGATAGCAAAGTGTATGCGGACACTTTGATGTCCCAGTGCTGTACACTGCCTGCTGCCGCTTTCTCTACGTAGTATGACCAACTAGCTACAGTCAGCATGAACGCATCCATAATGAGTGTTTTACACAAAGTGTCTGTAGTCTTCGCTGGCAAACAGTGCCCAATACCTTAAAAAGGGGCAGAGCTTACCACACAGGGCAGAACAACAGAGACCAAAAATCCTTCTCGTGACTCCGAGTTTCGTGTTTCAAAAAACTTTGTTTCTGATGAGTGGTTTTTGAAACACGAAATTCGGAGTCACGAGACGGATTTTTGGTCTCTGTTGTTCTGCCCCGTGTAATGAGTGTCTTAGCAACAAAACTTGTCAACCAAGTCCGCCATCGGTGGCTCGAGCAGTCCCAGTTTGGCACATCATGTGATGCCCACCAAGCAGTGACAGCTGCGACAGACAGCTACAGCACGCAATTCAACATCTTGGGCTTCTGCAGGCTACAAGCATGTATGGCACCGAGTGTGCTTCCAGTGCAGAAACCGGCAACTCATTGGGTGAGAAATGTGTTTAGCGCGTTGCAAGACGTTGAACTTTGGACAAAAATAGTCTTGCAATGTCATGCAAGAGTACACAACAGGCATTATTTTGTGTCACAAGCTTCACATGTTGCTTGCATATCCATGTGGTAATGTTGTGGATCGTTTCACAGAGCCAGGCACATTTTTGGTTTTATTTGAATTTGCAGGACCAAACAAGCAGAGATACTCAACAACAAGGTTGAGCCAGGAAAGGCACACGCACGATTCACATATTAATTACACCCATACTAAATTGAGCCAGCACACGCAAAAATCACCCTTAGTGACATATTTTTAGAAACTGAGATGACAGTGGATAAAGGCAGATGGATTTATGCAGAATTCAATGCAAAAAATATTTGAAAATTCTTGAGTAAAACTTGAGTTACGGGTCTTAAAAAATAGAGCATTTTCCCTGATATATCGCACATCACACGAAAACAGAGAATGTTTGAAGTGCGTTTTCTCAGTTTGAAGTGCGTGTCACTAAGGTCGATTTCCGCGTGCGCTGGCTCAATTATACTGCTGCTGATGTATCCAAGTAGAACTGAACAAAACATCATTGTACTAAACCAGGCGCGTGTAATCAGACTGCAAGAAGCCACCAAAGCCACACACCCAAGAATCTATGCATCTCACCTGCCCGGTAACCGCTTGCAGGTGGATTGACTGTGCAGAACAATACAACAATACACAGAAGGTTCTTGGCACGCTTTGTCTGTGCAGACGCCGAGACCACAAGGTCGGCTGAGCACCAGGGCCCCGCCACCACTTTCCGCATTCATTCGGGAGCATAGTGGACTTAGTAAAAAAAGGAAAAAAGGAACTTTCTTTTAAAAGTCACATCTGCTAGCAAGGAAGAACCCTTGGTACACATGGAACTTGACTGGTGAACCATAAATCCATGCACCACACACAGCAACAACAGGTGATGGAGGAAAGAACGTTCCAACGCCTCTTCACCCCGTGGCAAGTAGTCAAGAACAGAACAGTAAAGGGTGCTCTGGCAAGTAACATGTCACAACACTGATTATCCCTACCATTTGGGCCAGTGCATGCAATACCGTGTCTAAGGGCAAATTTTTGGAATTTTTTTCTTTCTTGAAAATCAATCACTGGGGTCTAGAGAACAACTCCGTGGAAGATGAAGCTGGATATCACATTTGAAAGTACATAGAGACCATGATTTCTATGGCATTGTCCAACATGGAATATGCCTTGTATAATGCATTATCTACAGCGTCGCAGAAAGCAGCAACAGTTTTGCGTATAAGCCTTTAGTATTGGCCAAGAGGCTGCCTTGTTATCCAGACAAAACCGGGCAACATTGTCCAGCAAATTCTTGCAGCGTTGACCTAACAAGAACTTGCGTTCCTTTCGTGCAAAGACAACATGGTCACGGAGTGGTTCCGTTGCAGACTTCTTTTCATCCTCTGCACGAGGAGAACAAATATCGTCCCGGAGCAGCGCACACTTGTTGAACACATCCATCCGTTGCGTCCTGAACTCGATGGACTTGCACTTCTTAGTCCACAGATACAAACAAAATATGGTAACCCAGGGTTTGCGCTTCACCAGACTGCTCGACATGTTCCGAAAGGACAAACTTGTAGGCGACGGATGTAGGTAAGTTTCATGGGAGATTCCTCACCTCTCCCTCTTGGTGCAAAAGACAAAGGGAGACCGAACACTAAGCTGTAGTTCAGTCTGTTCAGAATAAACTGCTGCGCTCTGTCTCCCACTTCTGCAGTAAATTTATTCCAAGGAACATTGCCAGCTTTCCATGTGCACCAGGGTCACAGCTAATGTTCTCCTTGTCCACTTGCAGACAGTCATATTCTGCCAACCACATGGAGCTGCATAAACGCGGTTCGACACACGATGTGTCCCATCACAGTGTATCCAAACGTGATGCGCGTCCTTTCCGTTGCGGAAGCTGTCGACTGATGCACGACAGTCGACAGGATCGTCACGCGTGCAGCGCAGCCAGCGCACAAATATAAAAAATGCCGAGGTCCTTCGATTTCATCGCCGAGATTTAGTCGTCGTAATGGAGGATTGCGCTCGACGTGAAGCTGCTGAAATGGTAGTTCCGAACGCAGCCACAGCCTTCAAGAATCAGTCAGTCCACAGCGGCAATGCTCTGAAGCGCGTCCTGCTCATCGTCGCTTGCAGAGGCCACAGAATCTCCGCCTAATTCATCCGCTCTCGACTCGCCTTCAACCTCAACACAGGAGTCTTTCACTCCCGGACGCTTAGCTGGGGCTTCGTCAGAGTCACTGTGAGCAGAACAGCTGCTAGTTGCCGACTGCTCCGATTCACGACTCGCCAAATAAATTGTCGTCTCGCTCCTCGATAATAAACCTTGCCAATCTCTTCGGGCGCGCCGACGATAATCACGCGAGCTGTACAGCTCAACCGGCGTGCTGCTCGGCGTCTGCCACGAGTGTGTCTACTCAGAGGCCCTTCCTCAAGTGCTAATTCCAACTCCTCCTGCGCCGCCACGTCCATGATGATCGCTTGTCGGTTGCTTCTCTTGTCGTCTTGAGATCGTTAGTCGGAGCAGACAAGATCCGCGGTCGAGCCACAAAAAAATAACTCTTCTTTCCGAGCGATTTTCTCAAAATTCTGAAAGAAATCGGTTTCCCCCGAAGACACGTTTTCGCATGCACTGGCCCATTTCATGTGGACGTGTGCCAGCCTCCAATATGATGTAGACACTTGTTGGAACATAGACTCTGTCATCCTTCATGTATTAAAACAAACATGGCTGCTGGATTTAGGAGCCACTGCTTGAAGTTGTATGAATAACAGCAGCACGAGCATTAGAAATCTCTCCAATACTGTCTCAATGCCACACTCCGTTTGTGGGATCTTGATTCTAGATTAAAATCTTGGCTTTACCAAGGCTGTGTTTACATCAGAAATTTCAACTCGGGTCGAGTTCAGCCCGGGTTGAAAGTCTGTACGATAGACGAAATAGGTGAGCGTTCACATGAAGACAGTTGACCAAATACTGATATGCCGCCAAAAGTCCACTTCTAGAGTCCTGTATGGTCACGTGAATATTTTCGCGCGAAATTATTTACATGTGCAGTGCTGTTCAAATCTGGCGCGAGATACACACAGAAGTACGTTAGTACGATTTCTCACCGCGGGTCAAGCACAATGCGTCATGTAAACGCGCCATTAATTTCGTGTACAAGGCGGGTTGAAATCCGACCCGGGTCGAACTCAACTCGGGTTGAAACCTCTCATGTAAACACAGCCCAAGCGAAACAAGCGACGAGGAGACAATAGTCGTAAAAATGGCAATAAATAAGCTCAATTGTTGAAAGTCACATGCAAGAAAAAGTTATGGAACTTAACTTTCATCATTTTTGGCTGTTGCCATGGGTGCACAATTGACCTTATTTATTGCCAATGAATCAAGAGAGGATTGATTTTTCACCATTAGCTTTTCAAAGGAGCTTGGTATTATTCTCTAGAGGAGAAATTTCTTATATGGTCCAGGAAAATAGATGCCGTAAAGGTTCCCGCTATGGCCCTTGTAATTTGGGTATTTTAGCGATGCAATTTAGTGATATTTGGCGATGATGGCCATTGCGTTCCTGGTAGGGGTGAAACGATTAGTTCGAATATTCGAGTAGTCGTTCGAAAATTTCAAACGAGCGAGTATTCGAAATTTTGCACTCGATGTTTATTTTTTATTTTTTTTTTAGTATTGGCATTCTATTTTTTCAAAAACTTCTGTTGCACCGCTCATCGACTGGTATGCATGCGTTATGCATGCATTTGAGTCAGTATTTTATGACTTGGACGATGCGATCACCACGGCAAGTAACGTTAGTTTGTTATGAGATAATGAAAGTACTATTGTACTGGTGAAAATCATTACTTTACACAAGACGTTGGCGGCTTTTGTTCTATGTTCACAGATAATTTCTTCCGAATTGGTCGAGAACTCACAAATCTAGTGCTATTGAATTTTGATAAAATACTCGAAATAATCGGATACTCGATCGAATATTATGAATGAGTGATCGAGTGGTCAAAATAGATACTCGTTACACCCCTAGTTCCTGGATGTAGCCCTGATTCGATGTGATAGTGATGTGAAGACAACTCAGGTGAGGTAATGTTGCCATAGCGGTGGTTTGTTCTTAGCTCCATTGTGGACACTGCACCAGCGCTCGTTTGGAGCCAAAATCCAGTCGCATTTTGGGTCCATTTTGAGGTGCTCCCCAGTTCCAAGGCGTCCGTAAGTTATGCAACGAGCCTTTCGATGGTTGTTGTAGACCCCAAAGGAAACCTACTTGCAAAATTTGAGCCAATTTGGAAAGATGACCCAGCCCTGCTTTTCTGATTTTCTCAGACATGCTCCCTTCTACCGCTATAGGGGTATGGCATTCAGCCACTGGGCAAATTGCTAACAATATGGCAAATGGCCAGTTCCACAACTTTATAGCTCTGGCAACTGGGATTTTCAACTTTTTGGGAAATGGAGGCCCAGACTACTACCATCACATTGACTAACTTGATACATTACCCAAAAGAAGAAGCAAGGCATCATATGACTCGCAAGTTCGCCCAAATTGTGTAAAATACGGCAAAGTCGGCAATTTGAGCCGAAACATCGCTTGAAAAAGAAGAAAAACAAGAAGCATAGTAAAACCTGTGTATAGTGCAGTTAGCTTTTTTTGAGCTCCGTAGTTTTTCGCAGGTTTTGTAGGAGCCAGCCGGCAGCAGGCCGGTCTGGAGCAGGGTAGGGGCTGGATAGTTTAAAATTAGGTAGTAGATAGTTAGAGCGTTCCAAATGCCCACGTCCGGCGAAAATCGCAGTTGGAATTCGGTCTCTCCGAAAGTTCTAAAGAGGAACACGGGGACTTTCCACGTTCCACTGCACACGAAAACCCTCGAAGTTGCTGAGGCCCTGATTGAACATGGCTACTCCGACCTGATATCCGTGCAGCTGACCAGTAACTTGAGCTGCAAGGCCACGTTTCATTCCCGAGACACTCTGACACGACTTTGCCGAAACGGTTTCCATCTCATGTCAGTGGAAGTGCGCGTCACTCAACTGGTGCCTGATTCCGTGGAAATCCAAATTCACGATGTGCCTATCTGGGTCCAGGACGACGTTATTATCGAAAGCCTGGGTGTCTTTGGATCGGCCGTTGGGCCTCTTCGCCATGGATTTGTCAAGACGAAGTCAGGGCTCGCCATTGCCACTGGTATCCGCTTCGCCACATTCTCTCTTCGCCCCAACATGCAGATTCCGTCGTATGTGAAAACATCTACGAACAACTTGTTTCGTGTACGCTACGAAGGCCAGCCTGCAACCTGTCGTAAATGCTCACAACCGGGACACATCGCTGCAGATTGCAAACTCGCCACAGGA
Source organism: Sycon ciliatum (assembly GCF_964019385.1). Taxonomy (NCBI): domain Eukaryota; kingdom Metazoa; phylum Porifera; class Calcarea; order Leucosolenida; family Sycettidae; genus Sycon; species Sycon ciliatum. The sequence continues at coordinate 7,010,366 of NC_088654.1, read as the reverse complement.
ACGACATACGCCAAGCGAACCGCGCACACCAGAACAAGCGCAACTGCAACTGTCGGAGGGCAACCTGGTGAACTTACCGTACAGACCGGAGTCCAAAACGAGTCGCCAGACTCGGCACGCTCCAGCAGAAGGCCCAGCACCAGCCCGAGTACTCTCTCGAGTACTGGATGTAGTACGAGTGCAACTCCTGTGGGGTCAAATGTTGGAGAACCCGCAGTCAGCACTGAAGTGCTCGAAACGGATTTGAATTTGAAAACTACGAAAGTCGATGAGGGGACTACTGAGGTTACTTCAGCCCTGAACAACCTGACAGATACTGACTTAACTGAGCCAGACATGTCGTCCGCACAGGGATCGCTGTCAAGCATGACAGCACACCCCAGAACTCCCCTCGCGGACGTCGAAGTAGACATTGCAGAGCGAGATCTAGAACGGACAGAGCGACTCCTATCAGAAGTGGCATCAAACATCAACACCGAAGCGATCCACACTTGGTTCACGCCTGAACGACGAGGTAGGAATGCCAGCACTGAGTCCTCACCAGAGTTGGCAACTGGGGGGAAGAAGAAGGATTCCCGGAAACCAACAAATCTAGCTCCAGGCTCACGATTTAGTCCGCTTGCCAGAGCCTAATCGTGACTTGAAAAAAAAAAAAAAAAAAAATGCAGAACTATAACTATAATGTACCACCCACAGCACCACCTACCTCCTCGACCCAGTCACTGCGCCTCCTGGTGACTAATGCTTTTAGCTTAGCAAACAAATTTGGAGAATTTGTCCACACTGTCACACACCACAATGTAGACATCGCTGTTGTGACCGAGACCAGGTTTGATGCAACTATCATGCCAGCTAAAGAGATGCGAAAAGACCACCAACAATCTATTAGATCATGACTAGTCCACATTCCACGTTGAAAGTACTGTCCCTGAACATCTGCAGCCTCCGCCAGAAGCTGCAGGATCTAATGCAACTGGCCTCTACTTGTGTGCCCAATGTAATAGCTGTCTCAGAAACTTGGCTCGATGGTACAATTACAACAGCAGAAATGTCCATACCAGGTTACACCCTACATCGCCTAGACCGTTGCGGGAACTTGGGTGGTGGTGTGTGTATATACACTGATGTCGGACTGAAATGCCACCCCCGGCCAGATCTTGCCACACAGGATATTGAGTGCTGCTGGGTAGAGGTGAAGGCCCAGCCGAAGCCTTGTCTCATTGCCTGTCTGTATCGGCCACCTCATATGCGAGTGTCTTACTGGCAGGCCCTGGAAGCGACGTTCACTCGTGCGATGAGGGAGCCAAAGGATGTCATAATCTGTGGTGACTTCAATGTTGACTATAGCTGCCAGAGTGGTCAACTCTCCTATCTATCTGACATCGCGAATACCCTCGGACTGTCACAAAGTGTGAGTCAGGCCACAAGAATCGGAATTACGGGATCACAAACCACCCTGGACTTAGTATTTAGTACGTTGCTGTGCAGAGCCCCAACCATTGTCTCCCCAGTATCATTTAGTGACCATTCGGCTGTCATCTCTACCCTGGCAACCACTGCTGACTGTGCACCCCAGAGTGCTCAACCGCAGACTCGGCACCTCCGAGGCATCAACATGGAAATGTTTCGCAATGACCTCGTGGCTGCAAACTTGTGCTCCTTGGATGGATCGTGTGATGAGATGTGGACTCGATGGCTGCAGAAGTTCCTGGATATCCTAGACAAACATGCTCCTTTGAGGACCCGCCGCACCAAAACACGCAAACATGTTCCTTGGATGGATGCAAACCTGCTGGCCACAATATCTAGTCGAAACCGGGCCCACCGCAAATGGCTACGCACCTGCAACCCTGTGGACCATGAAGCTTTCCGCCAGACCAGACGTGATGTGAACCAGCTTAACCGACGACTCAAGGCCTGCTACTATCAGGATCAGTTTGCCAATGCGGAAGGTCAGCCAAGACAAACATGGAGAGTGATTAACCAGGTATCAGGCAGAACACGGACCCACACTGCTCCTCAATGCCCCCCGGATGAAATCGGCCAAGTGTTTGCGGACATCGTCACCGATGCGACTCGCCCAAAGGTGCTGTCCATCCCCTCTGGTCCGCATGCAAGTACTGATCTCTGCTGTTTCAAGCCAGTATCCATCGCATGTGTACGCAAGTTGCTCAGCAGTGTAGATACGACAAAGTCCACGGGCAGTGATGGCGTACCTGCTCTTGTACTAGCAGCATGCTCTGACCTCTTAGCTCCATCAGTAACTCTCATCTTCAACAAGTCACTTTCCGAAGGGAGATTTCCACTATCCATGAAACTTGCAAATATCACCCCTGTGTACAAGAGCGGCGACCCTACTAAGGCCACCAATTTCAGGCCTGTTTCTCTGTTGCCGATTATCTCAAAGATCCTTGAGCGCATCGTACATTCGCAACTCACTGAATTCTTGACCACCCACAGCCTCTACCCAGATTGCCAGTTCGGATTCCGGAAACAGCACTCAACAGAGGATGCTGTTGTGATGGCATCAGAGGCCTTTGCCAATGCCAAAGACTCCGGACTATCAACTTGCGCCGCCTTTGTTGACATGTCGAAGGCATTCGACAAGGTTCAACATGGCACCCTCATCCGCGACCTCTTCAGTATTGGTGTTGGTGGAAGTGCGCTGAATTGGCTGGCAGACTACTTAAGTGACCGGCAGCAAAGAGTTGTCACTGGGAACCAGCACAGCAAGGTATTCCAGCCCAGCAGTGGTGTGCCCCAGGGTTCCGTACTTGGTCCTCTGCTGTTTGTCCTCTATGTCCGTGGTGTGGCAGCTGAAGTGCAACCGTATGGTGTGCGGACAGTTCAGTTCGCAGATGACATCATGCTCTATATTAGTAGCAGGGACAAACATCAGCTGGAACGCAATATGTCTTCTGCAGTTACACACCTGGCCAGATGGCTTGCCAGCAGGAACCTGGTACTAAACGAGAGTAAAACCCAGATTTTGTTCATCCCTGCCCATCGTTCTGTGAATCCTCGTGTCAGCGTTATGTGCTCTGGAGTTCAGCTGGCACAAGTAGAATCCGCAAAGTATCTTGGTGTCCACATGGACCAAGATCTAAAGTGGACCACAATGGTCAACCAGATCGCCAAGCGAGCTGCCTGTAAAATAGCTGTCCTGTTTAGAAACAGGCGCTGCATGCCCCTCCCGTGCCGCATCACATACCTGAAGTCCCTGATCCTTCCTGACTTCCTGTATGCTAGCAACTGTTTCTCTGCTGGCCTCACCTCACATCAGCTCGAGCGCCTAGAGCGGCTACTCAAGCGCGCAGTCCGCTGTGTTTACAACGCTCCATTTGCATCACCATCTGCGCCGCTGTATTGCCAATTGCGATTGCACTCGCTAGAAGTTATGTACTGCCACAAGCTGCTTGGCTACACTTGGCGCTGCCTTCAGGGTAAATGCAGCACATTGCTTACCGATATGTTCAGTCCTCTTAATGCCGGCCGTGCTACACGTAGTCAGGGAAATCGAGCACTTAAATTTCCAGTCACTAAGACATCCGCTGGCACACATTCTGCCTCATTCCAATGTGTATCACTGTGGAACAGGCTCCAGCCCGACATCAGGAAAATCCCACAGTACCACCGATTCATGCGATCCCTCCCAGCACATGCTGCTTTTCAGTAATGCCACTGCCCGCTGTACTATTATTTCCTTTACTGGCCTAACTGGCTTTAACAAAGTAATACTTTACTACCCACTCTACTCAGTGTCATTACCTTCATTGGCCTTTTATAATTTATTCTCCTTTTTAGTCGATATCATGTAATTAGGCAAATTTGCCTGTTTGTTCTTCGACTCTAAATAAACAAACAAACAAAAGCATCACATAACAAGGCTGGTTTCGAACCCATTACCTCTCGCGCATGACGCAGTGACTATACCAACTGGCTGTATGCTCGTGTAGCGCCCACCCCTGCCTGTACACTTTTAAGTGTAAAAAATTAATAGTCATTAATTTTTTTAATTCTTATTTTTTAATTTTTTTATTCTTACGGGTTCAACCCTGCTTTTTCAAACGGTTTTATTGTAATAATAATATTTTTAATTTTTACCGCCCAGGACCACACAAAGTCCTTGGCTACAAAAAAATGAAAATCTCTCCAAATCTCTCCAAACCAAACTTCAAATTCCTTTCCAAATTTTCGCCCAAGAGGGCATCTTCAGGGATATGTGACTCCTATGAACAAAACAACAATATAACTACAGAAAAAAGGGTAATAACAATAACGTGGCAATATACCAGGAACATCATAACTAGTGCTAAGAATTGAGACTAACATTGTAGATAATGTCACATATTCAGAAACAAAAACAGAACCTACCCACAATATCGCACGCCAGGTAATAGCCTAAAACAAATGTCTCAACTTGCAAGATCTCAAGTCAGGTGATGATGGGTCAGCGTGAAGTGTATGTCTCAACTGGTGTGATTGCCAATTAGATGTGCAGGTGACGAGGCCAGAAAGAGAGAGAGAGACTGAGGAAGAGAAAGAAAGTGTGCGTATGCACTATGCATGTGTTTGTGTGTGTGTGTGTGTGTGTGTGTGTGTGTGTGTGTGTGTGTGTGTGTGTGTGTGTGCGTGTGTGCGTGTGTGTGTGTGTGTGTGTGTGAGCGTGTGTGTGTGCGTGCACGTGTGTGTGTGTGTGTGTGTGTGTGTGTGTGTGTGTGTGTGTGTGTGTGTGTGTGCGTGAGTGCGAGCCTCACGGGTGGTAATTGCATCCATTCGATGAGATGGTCTTGCCCCAGTAACCATGAAAGGAATTTGAAGTTTGGTTTGGATAGATTTGGAGAGATTTTCATTTTTTTGTAGCCAAGGACTTTGTGCGGCCGTGGGCGGTAAAAATTAAAATCATGACAAGGCTACAGAGGAGTCACGCCATTCTTATTAATAATAATACTACTAATAATAAATAAATAAATACAGTATACTAGTAATCAATCAGTACAATGCAAAGAAACCGCTGGAAGCAGTATGCGTAGTAGTCTACGGCCAAGATACCAGAAACCGTATCAAACTCAGCACGGGGTCGAGGTACTAAAACGATTACCAAACTAAGTCAAGAATTGACCATTACATCCCTAGCCCCGGCCAACCCAATTCTTCCTCGCTATTTCTCCTCCTTCGCACATTTTATCTCTTACTGGCCTCTGGATATCGTCAGAATAAATATTCGAAACATGTCCTGGTCCTCCACTTACGTTCGCAGATTGGGAAGTTGACCCAGTTTCCCTGGTGGCAATAGACGCGCTCTGGATTTTTCAGTGTGTGACCTGGTTTACACTGTGCTGAACCATTCTCGGGAATATTGAGAACACCTGTGCTATCCACCGTCGCAGCATAATTACATATTCCTGATTGAGTTAACAGAGATCAGCACAGCATGCACAACAGCGATGATTGGGCAACAGCTGCATACACATTAGCTTTTATATTATTTGGACAAGTTACTGGGTGCGATGCGCATTAATTTCCACAGCAGCAAGCGGAAACATATGCCGCATTGGATATGAAGACCCTTGGCGTGCTTCAGCAAAGATCTTTCTTTCCACGCTTGAGCAAGTCAATGCATGGGTAGTATGCCCAGCAGTCAGGTTTGTGACTTGCAACTCGAACTTTGCACTGAATGATCACCAGAAAGTTAGCGATATACCTTATTCGATAACGTGATTTTTGGACTCGCCTCCAGGGAGTTGTCGTAAGTTGGGGCCCTCGTACGTGAAATGAGTCGCAAGAAATGCCCAGTTGGTACAAGGGAGTAGTAAAATACCGGTATTTTTCTACTCCTATGTTCCCACGCCGAGTCCACTGTGCACTGAGTGCACGTCTTTTGCCACTCCCTGGTTCCCGGGACCCCGGTTCACGTGATTGTGACGTTTATCGTATTATAAAGGTATATTATTGTATATTATTGATTTATTGTACAGCATTGCATGAATCGGCCTCTCAGGCATTCGGCACATGCAGTCGCCCACAACAACTGATCAAGACATCTGATCCTACCATTCGGACACTATCCGAACAACAAAAGCAGCTGCACATTTTAATCAACGGAGAAAACAATAAGGACAAGAGACAAGTACTGAAATCAAATCGGAATAAGGTGCTGCAGAAAATTCAATCTCTCCTAAAGACCCAAGAAGACCAGTTCTGGCAGGACAAAGCCAACGCTGTTGACGCCGGGAGACCCGACGCCAGATCCTATTTCAGCGCAATCCGACAGCTGCGTGATCTGCGTGGGGGCAAGAAGTCTCATCGTATTCAGCTGGCCAATGAGGATGGAGAGATCGTAACTGGTCTACAGTGGAACTTGGACAAGTTCCGGGAGTATTTCTCATCAGTATTCTACAACTCTGACCTGCCCACGGACCTAGTAACCGAACAAGTGGTGTCTGAACCCCCTTCACAATTGAGGAGGTCAAGGCAGCTATTCTCAGTCAACGAACAAAGGGAGCCGCTGGGTGTGATGGGATAAGTGCAGCGATGCTGAAATCCGCCATGGACATCATCAGAACATGGTTAGCAAACCTCTTCAATGCTGTGCGGATCCTATGCCATTGCCCGAAACGATTTGAGATGCGGAGTGTTGATGCCAATTTACAAGCCTGGCAAGCATATGGGAATACCAAAGAGCTACCGACCCATCACGCTATTATCTGTGGTGAGGAAAGTGCTGACATGTATTCTGAACCGTCGAACGTGGACAGCAGCAGATAGTTACGTAAGGGAGTCTCAAGCAGGATTCAGACCAGGCCGCTCAACAGCAGACGGTGTGTTCTATTCAAGAATGCTGTGTGAACGCGCAATGCTTGGTGATTGGTCATACTCAGCAGCGCTGCTGGACTTTTGTGGTGCATTCGACACCCTGGTTAGGAGTACAGCGCTGGACAGGATGACGGTGGCGGGGGCGCAGACATCGACTGTATCAGCATTGATCTCAAACACAACAGCCAGAGTAAAAAATTCCAGCCAGCTTGGAGAGGCCTTCCCCACGAACATTGGAGTCGTGCAAGGTGACCCGCTATCGCCCACTATGTTCAATATGTATGCCGAAGGAGCCATGTGGAAGATCGATGCAGTTAGTAGCCTTGCAAGAACTCAAGATGTACCCTCACCTTCAACACAATACGCAGATGATACAACTATGCACGCACCATCTAGGAGTGCTGTGGAGACCATTGTAGCCACATGTGAGCCGATCTTCAAAGAAGACAACCTCAACCTTAATGTACAAAAAACCGTATATTTAACTGCTTCCCGTACTGATGCATCGTGGAAAACGGTCAAGCTCCTTGGTTCCTTGCTGGACTCCACGGAGGATGTGGCAGCCAGGATCGGTGCAGCGAACCGAGCATTCCGCTCGATAGCATGGAAGTGGCATTGCCTGGACTCACGGCTTTGCATGTTCTCGGTTCTCATTGTTCCAGTGCTGCTGTATAACTGCGGGCTGTGGACCCTCACGAAGCGACAGAATGAACAGCTAGATGTATGGCAGAGAAGAAAGCTCCGTTGTATCTTCGGAGTCCACTACCCGCACTGCATATCCAAACAAATCCTGTATGAAAAATCAAAACAGCAACCAATCAGCAGGGTCTGCAAGAGAAGACGTCTCCTATGGTTCGGCCATGTTGTTCGGGAAGGTCCGGGCACGGCTTCCTATGGCGCGCTAACCATGGCCATCGACACGTGGAAGATCAAGCGTCCACGAGGACGACCGAGGCTTCGGTGGATTGATGTGGTGAAATCCGACATCTCCCCTCTCGGACACACGCTCGAGGATTGCCTCGACACTGCATGGGACAAAACGCTATGGCTGGACTTCATTGACAAATGTACATCGGTGTAAAAAAAAGGCATGTACTTGTCATGTGCTAGAACCTGTATATGTTTTTTTTCGTATGCTACTCTAGTTTCAGAAATTTTCGGTGCTCAATATTTTCGGTATGAGGGCAAAAGGCCAGGTTAGGTGAACAGAAATTTTCGGTACAGGGAAGCTGTTCCCTATTGGATTATGTGTGTTAGTGTTTGTTCGGTGTATTGAAATTTTAGGTATGAAGCAGATGCACCGAAAGTACCGAAAATAAAAGTACACCGAAATTTTGTGAAATTAGAGTATTCTTCCTGCTGCAATCTATTTCATGATGAGACAGTTGACAGATGCGTGGAACTCATTATTTGGGAGACATGCGACCTGTATTATTATTATTATTATTATTATTATTATTATTATTTGCAATAAAACGATGAAAATATGAAGAAATGGTGTAGGGAAAAAAATATATGGATTCAAACAAGTTTTCGTACAACACTCATCAGGAATCGTCGTTGTACTAAAGGACACTGAAACAAAAAATTGAACTATTATAGAAAATCTAAGTTAGAGAAATAACACTAAGAGCAACAACAGTGAAATTTACAAGTATGAATTTTAACAATCAAAGCGAGAAATGAACAAAGGAGAAAGGAAGGAAAGACAACGTGATAACACATAACAGCAGTACATTACACCTAGAACATTAACGGCCAAGCTTGGCCGCACTAAACACGACACGTTACTTGAACAATTTCAACCCAATTTTACTATCTTTCTGTACACACAAATTAGGCTTGTACAGACGCTGATAGATAGCTTCCAACACTTTTAACTGTAGTCCATAACCATGACGACCACGGCACAATACAGTGAACGAAGAGTCGGAATACGAATTGCAACAATCAGGACTAGCTAGCAGATGATTGTACACTGAAGACTTGCTACCACGAAACCTACGCACAACACTAACACTCTCACCGGCATTCTCACCATCACTCCCATCACTGCTCTCCGACTCACTGCTCCCTCCGCCGTCCGTTCCATCCTCCGCTTCCTCTGTACTCTCTCTGTCTCGTCCATCCCGCCTGACCGGGTCCATTGAACTCAACTCGGCCGTCACCCTGCTATCACGTCCCTCCTTTCGCCCTTGTCCGCTGAGTGCGTAGCTTCTGTTGTAGTTGGCTGTTGATCGTCTTGGTCTTTCAATTATGGGCTTGGATGGTGGATTAGTTGTTGTTGCTGTAGATTGCGTTGTTGGTGTTGGTGTGGGAGCTACTGATATGCAAGGTGGGTATTTTTGAGTCGGCATTTGTAGTGTTAATGCAGCTGTCAGTGTTGCTCGCGGTCTACATGGTCCTTCGTCTTAATCTCAGAGTCGTTGGTTCGGCCACAAACATTGGGCGCTACTGTTGCAAGAAAATAGAGGGATTGGTGTGCATGATTCAAACCCATTACTCCTGTCTTTACTTAACAGTGGTCCGCCGAACAGGCTACCGGTGATTGCAAACACCAACGGACTCCTTCTTGCCGCACTTACCCCTAAAGCAATAATTCTAGCATGTCAATGATATGTTTTCTGGTCAAAGCTCGCCATTTAAGTTTCTTGAACACTAACGTCTCTTGGTCTCATGATTGCAGGCAGGAAAGCAGACACTAACACAAACCATTACTGATACTTGAGAGTTCATACTACTTACTGGCTAAACAGGCAAATGGAAGCTCCCTCGAACTATTCCTGGCCTCACTATGTTCTAGCTGGTTGCCATTCACCTCAAAGGCATAATGATTATCAAAAGACACTTGATCGGACTGTCGAGACCAGAACAGGCCTTTGGCGGCGGCAGCACCAAGTTTCTTGAGCACAATGGAGAGAGTCTCCACTTCAAAAGCATTTTGAAAGTTCAACAGTCTTGCGTCATATCCATACGTATCGATGCAGTGTTTGGTGGCATTGTAATTACTCATCTCCAGCAGATTACGGGAAAAGGGGATTGTTGGCACAACGACATAGAGATCATTCTTGTGGTACTGAGATGCAGCTGAATAGGGGAATTACAAACAGAGAAAGAAGGGGCATCAGCAGCACGCTCTGACAAACTTGAGCCATCAAATGTTGAATATGCTATGCTTGGATGACCACTACACCATAGCTTAGTGGTAGAGTATAGCTGGTTATCAGCGACGGTCCCTGGTTCGAGTCCCGGTGGTGACTGGCATTGGTTTTCTCCAAACATTTCCCGTCTGAGACTCCCCCAAACTAATGTGTACCCCCTGGTATATATCCTTATTATTTTATCAGTGTCAATAAGAGTGCATAAACAAGAGTATGCAACTGTGGTTATGGGTCAGTGTGCGGCGCGCTGCCTTCATTAGCTAACTTGCCTTCATCACGCTCTGAAAGCATGCAATCAAACTCAGAATTTCTCGTACGAGCCAATCTGGTTTTGGTCGTTTCGTTCCAGTACCTACGCCATCTCTAAATTTTGGCGCGTTAACTCCAGTTCCGTACGAAAGTTCATTTCAAACCAGAGGGAAAGTGCGGTGTTTGATTTTCCGCAGTGCGGGGGCTGCAGCTGAATGATGTAATGAAGGCAGCGCGCCACGTATCTGGCCCATAGAAAAGAGATCACAGTTGCATACTCTTGATTATGGACTCTTGGTGTCAACCATATCCCTTTCAGGGGTGTCGCACACGGTATTAATCGTTACACTATTTGCCCCAGGTACCCCGTGAATCAATAAAATGCACTCATCCGGGCT